>NW_017729031.1:38967040-38982940 GCF_001723915.1 Gavialis gangeticus
CATGGATGATCCTCCCTTGAGCAGGAGGCTGGGTAGGATGCCCTTGTAAGGTCCCTTCCAGCCCTACTTTCCTATGATTCTAGGGTCTATTGGAAAGTCGGCAGGCACTACCGTATTCATTTCACTAAGCCACCACATTTTCCACTACTCTCACCTTGGAGATGAAAATAATAGATCACGCCACAAGTTAATTCCAAGATACCTCAGCAGGTATTGCTACAGGGATGGAGATGCATGCAGACTGACCTAATTGCTGTGGCTTGGTTAGCAGGCCAGATAATTTGTGACAAACAGCTGCTTCCCCTTCTCTAGTAAACATCCTGCTCCTCCGCTAACATTGCTCTGTGCCACTTAATGCTGGAAATCATTGTGTAGCATGAATACATCCCATATACTATCACCCGTCATTGATCTCTGCCTCTATTATGGCAGGTCAGCAGCTCAGTCAAAAGCCATTCCCTCCAGCTAGCTCGAAATCCTTCCATGCAGGATTGACAGCTGTCTCTGACAATTCGCCATGCTTGTCAGCCTGTCAGCCCAACCGCTTGATAAGCTTTACCTCTAGCGTGTCAGTTAAATGCTTTATATATTCAAGGCAAAGCAAGCAGAGCAATGAAGACCACGATAGGGAATAATAAGATCAATGAAATAATAATACAGGGGAGGAAGCCGAAGGAGGTGGTAATAAGAAGGTAGCTGGCACCAGGGTCTGAGTATTGGCCTGTGGGCTCCGTGGTTAGTCACGTTCAATGTTAGCATCACCCTTAAGTCTATACCCGCTGGCCATTTACACTGTCAAGTCCCAACCCCAAAATAGTGGCAGTCAGTCCGGCACTATACCCACTTCTATTTTTTCTCCCTCCCCAACAGGGTTGACCCTAGAGCTAGTGCCCTGGTCACCAGCCTCCTCTCTATAATGCTACTGCCAGGCCCACACACCTCTTTCCTTTTTCCCCTGCAAGTGCGAGCACAGGAAATCCCCCCTCAGCATGGGCAACTGGTGCCTCCCAAGTCTACGGGGGCACCAGATCACCAATGGGGGAGGGGAGGGGGGGGTCCCCCAGCCACCAATCGCCGAGCCATGACAAAACCGGAAGTGCACTTCCCATTTCACAGCTGGTGCTTCCAGGGGGTGCACAACCGATCTCAGGGGCTGCACATGCACCCGCATGCACCCTCTACATGTCGCCAATGACCCTCAGCAATCCCACAATTCCCTTCTCCTGAGTATCATCTTGCTGCACCCCCCTTTTTCTCCCTGCCAGCCCTTAAGAAGAAACAGCCTGTAAGGAGGGATGGGTCACAAGGCTTCCTAGAAGGGTGCTAAGAGGGGAACCTGGGATACATCTTATTGCCATGCTCAATAAATAAGCACTGTGTGGACCACTTTGACCCAGGCTGCTAGGTCTGAGAGAGATGGGAAGGGGGGCTCATGGCTAGGGCTGACGAAGAACAATCTCACGGTCAACCCCTAAATATGGGGATAGGCTTGTCCCCTGAGGGGGGGCTGCACCTGGATCTTCTGGGCTCTTTAGTCAGATATTGCACAAGTCCTGCCCACTCGAAGGCCTTCCTCTGCTGCAGAGTGGCTTAAAGAGGCATGGTGTAACCTGGGGTATGGCTATGTCGAAGCAGCATGGTGTTCATTGTGCCAGAAGATAAGTCCTGCACACCCACAGCAACTCTGGAAGTGAAGTAGTGAGGAGTGGGACACCCAGTGCCATACTCAGGACCTGGATTTCAGGCCTATATAAGAGCAGTAGCTTGAGGTACCAGAGAGTTCAGAGCATCGACACCACTTTTGGAGATTGATGCCTGCAGCATAGGAGTGAGAGGGAGGGGTTAATTTCCTCCACATCACAATTGAGCTACAGCGCTAACCCACCTTGAGGATCAGGCTGTGAGGACTAGCAAAAGCCTGCCCTAGAAGAGCCCAGTCTTAACTGAGCCAAGGTGGCCAAGGACACGGCACAACTTGGTCCAGGGCTGATCTCATTATCTCTCCTGATAAAGGAGAGGGCTGAGCTAAGAAACAGAGGCGATCCTGTGCTATAAATGTCATGACCAGGCAGCACCAGGTGGTCATGGCACAAGAAATAAGGAGAGAGGCAGTATTGTCCCAACCAAGAAGAGCTAAGCCAACTCCCCTGTTGATTTCTGGTAGCCCAGCCCTGCGGGACTCCTCATCTTGCATTAGTAGGTAGTCCTAAAAGGCCATTTTTATATCCCTTGTAAAGAAAAGTCAATGCTCATTTGTTTGGGAGGCCTCCTTAACAGAAAGTTTCATCAAGAGAGAGGAGATCAACCCTGACTGGCTGCATGGATGATAATTCAGGCTTGCTCCCTTCCTGCCCCAAGACTACCAGTCGCATCCATATAGTCTAAATGACACAGAGGAAGCTGGGGCTGATAACCCGCCCAAGACCGAGCAGGAGGCTCCTCTGGCTGGTGACCAGGGACATGCTTTGACATCCATCTCCAAAGGCAAAAGGTAAACGTTTCCATGTGACGGTGCCACCTCACCTGTGTTCCTTTGCAGACAAGTCCTTGTGGAGGCTCATCAGCATCCCTTATCAAAGCCCCAGCATGCGGAGTCTGCCGCGGAGCTCCAGACTCAACTCGAAAGACGAGATCGCTGCAGACTACATAATCAGTATGTGTAAAAGATCAATCCCCTTACACAAAACAGAGCAGGAATGAAACCGAGTCCTCAAAGGAGGAGTGAGGGGTGGAAAAACATCTCTTAGCACATAGGGGAAATAAAAACAGTGATTAAATACAGCCTGACAATTAAAGCAAGGGGATACAGGCAAGGAAAGGAAATGCAGGCTGCTGCTGAACTGCCAGGCAAGCCTCGCTCACATGCTTTGCTTTTTCATGACTATATGTCCTCTTCACCCTCTTTTTCTGGATCAGTGGTTCCTAACCTTTTCAGACTCAAGACACCCCTCATTAGACACACGGCACCCCTGGTTAGACTGAAGGTGCCCCTTGGAAAATGTCAGCTCTTCGTTTTCACTTGCTTTTTGACTACAGAAAAATAATAGAGAGATTCTTCTGCTGCAAAGAGCTCAGAAAGGCCAGAACAGGCCAGGATGTTTTTAACACGATGGTTTCCTATTTGAAATCTCTGTCTTTATCTTGTGAATCAGGTTTGCACACTTAATAGTGCTAACATTGCATGACACCCAGAGCTGGTCTTAGGGGTGGGCCCAGGGCACCGTGGCCGGGGGGGTGCCAAACATGCGCACGCACAACTGTGAACAGCCTGCACTCACAGTGTGTGTGTGTGTGTGTGTGTGTGTGTGTGTGTGTGTGTGTGTGTGTGTGTGTGTGAACAGCTGAGGATCAACCCTGCCTGAATGTGGCTGGCCGCAGGAAGGGTCCGGGGCACAGCACTGCTGCAGCCACCTCAGCTGCGGTACCTCCCCCAGCACTGCCCCAAGCCAGCCCAGGCCAACATTGGGCTCCCAGACCAGACCAGACCAGACCAGACAAGGCAAGCAGCACCGCCAGGTCAGCACAAGCAGTTTCCATTGTGCACTCGTGCCCTGTATGCCCCTGCACCTCCCTCACACACAGAAAAACACCCCCTGGTGCATAAACAAGTGCACACGCACACCAACACACTTCCAGCCTCTTCCTGCAGACAATCTCACACCCCACGACACAGCACACACACAACAGTGCATCCCACCCCCCTGCCTGCCTGCCTGCAGCAGCATCGCTGACTTGTGCGGGGGAGGCACCAAGGGGGCCCAAAATACTAGTTCATACAGGGCACCATTTTCCCTAAAGCCAGCTCTGCTGACACTCTGTGGCACCCTTGAAAAGATCTCAAGGCACCACCTTGGTTAAATATCAGTATTATAGGTTGTCTGTTGTTACTGCAAGCTGTTTGGGACTTGGCCATCCCTCACTATGTGCTTGTTCAGTATTGATCATGACAGCACACTGAACATGGGCCTCTAGATCACAGGCATTACACGGGTGATAAGAGACACAAGCCCTCCTCACCTCTTCTGAAGTCCAAGGTGCAACAGCTCTGTTGTGATATAAATGGAGGTTATTTTTAAATCAACTTCCATGCTCAGAAACACCTAGGTCAGGAACCACTGTAGCCATTGTAATTTGCCCTCAGCAACAGTTTCACTGATGCTGATAAAGACCCAAAGCTGGAAATCAGGGCAGTGTAGTGATGAACGTTGTAACTTAGAGAAGCTCACTAACAGGAGACTGAGGGATTTGGGAATTGGGAAATGGTCCCTTTGTGGAGCAGCTACCTACTCAGTGGATGCATCTGCACATGCATTTACTGCACAGTAACTTACTGCTCAGTAAGTGGTTTTTAGGCTGCCATTTACACATGCAGCCATTAAAGTGCAGTAATGCTGCGTATGAATGATGCATACCCCTGGAGCCTGGGGGGGTATGACAACTGCCTGCAGGAGGCCAAGGTGGTATCAGCAGCAGGGGCATGGAAGTGGCAAGCAGGGAGCTCCCGCAGGTGTCCGCAGTGGTGTCGGCAGCAGGTGGGTGGGGAGTGGCAAACACCGACCAGTGGTCGGCAACCACCCGCAGACACCACCGGCAGCATCAGCAGTGGGCAGCGGTGACAGGTGACTGCCTGCAGATGCCACCAGTGGTGTTGGCAGTGGGGTGGGGTTAGCAAGCAGCGACCAGCCACAGGCGTTGACGGCGCTTCTTTCAGGGGGTGCACCACCAATCGCAGGGGGTGCCCATGCACCCCCTGCACATCACCAATGATGCTGTCAGTCCACTTTAGTCCCAAATCAGTCCCCACACACAATGTTACTGTGCAATAAGGTATCTACATGTGCATTACTGCACACTAACTAATCAGGTGTAAATTTGATCCCTGCATGATGCAGGGATCAAATTTATGCCCGAGTCAGCATAAGTAGCCATAGTTACTGCACGGTACGGGCATGCATGTGTAACACATGCACCTGTACTGCATGGTAATTTTTGGGTACTGCACAGCAACCTAAATTACTGCGCAGTAAATGTGCATGTGTAGATGTGCCCAGTCAGTCAGAGACAGACCATGGATCTGCAGATGTTGCATGTAGCCCTACACATTAAAGCGTGGTGTTGCTCTCATTCCCTGTATGCCTGCGATTACTGAAGCCAATGATCACTACAAGCAGAACTGGGTTATATTGCACTGACACTATGGGCCCCAGGAACATCAGGGTCCTGTCTCCTAAGCCCTGCATCTCCCCAAGCCATTCTCTTCTGCTGGCTCTCAGGCAACTCAACTTGATTCTGGGAGGCAAATTTATTTCAGAGAAGCAAAGGGGAGCCCAACCATTGGCCCCTTTGAGCTGCCAGAAAAATCACGCCCACGTTGCGGCCTCCCTCAGCAGGGCTTTGACATCTGGGATGCTGCAGGGTGCTCGTACGGCGGCGATTGCAGACAGTGGTGAGAAGTGGCGACACTCCAGGTGGAGAAAGGCCTCTGAACCCTCGCGTCCAGGCCTCTCTCAGGCAGGAGCAATGCATTCCTCTCTGTTTCATCTCAAAAACTTGAACTTTTGCATCCAGGATTCTGTTGAGCAAACACGGCTATATCCACATCCCTTTTCCTGGCTGGCAGCAGTGTGTGTTTTCCCCCCACTCCCTTTTTTGGCACCAATCCCTGAGAAAGGAAAATGACTGTTTTTCTCTAGCTTCATTACTCTCTGTAAACACCTCTATTCCCAAGTGCACGCAGTGGAAAGAAAAGCAACCTGTATGTCCAGGATGGCTCAGTGCTACAGCACATGGCAGCGCTCTGTGGCCTGAATGGAAATTGCCATGATATTTCTCTCTGCACTTATTTTTTTTTCTTCTCTGACTAATTCCTTGGGTCTATTGGGGGAGTTGGCTGCTGATTTGTAGGCTTGCAGAAGGCAAACTGCCTGAAGATGAAGATTTTCACAAGGGTTGCCTAAAATTATCGTATTTAAGCCCCTCAAATAAGTGGGTTCAGGTCGCCCCTTGGTGTCAAGGCTCACGATGCAGTGTTGAGCATGTTTGCTACAACCAGCAGTTCAAACTCTGGAGGAGGCTCCCGGGAGATGGAAAACTCACCAGTGGAATAGCAAAGAGCAAATTCAGGCTCTCTTCTATGCGAGAGTTCAAGATCCGATGTGGCCAGCAGGGCAATATATTATGCTACATGAGCCTCACCTCCATGTTTTCAAATGCCAGAGGAAATACTTCTGTCTTTGTACAAATTGTCTCCTGGTTCACAAGAGCAGGTGGTGGGGAGGGAGGGGTAATTTACTGCCCCCACTGAGTGAATCTGTTTGCAGGCATTTAAGGCTTTTGCTGATTTAAACCACACATCTCATGGGTTGGGTGTGAGAGGGGCGTGATATATTTGTACCGGACTGAACACCCGTACTAGGAGAAGTGTTGCCAGCAGATCAAGCGGGAAGTCATTATTCCCCTCTATTCAGCACTGGGAAGGCCACATCTGGAGTCCTGTGTCCAGCTGTGGGCCCCCACTACAGAAAAGATGTAGACAAGTTGGAGAGAGTCCAGTGTGGGGCAATGAAAATGGTTGTGGGGCTGGGGGACAGGACTGGTGAGGAGATGATGAGGGAAATGGGCTGATTGAGTCTGCAGAAGAGAAGACCGAGGGGGATTGAACAGCAGCCCTCACCTCCCTGCAGGGGGGCTGCAAAGAGGACGGAGCTGGGCTGGTCTCAGTGGGGGCAGATGACAGAAGGAGCAATGGGCTCAAGTTGCAGCAAGGGAGGTTTAGGTTGGATATTAGGTAAAACCTTCTCATGAGGAAAGTAGTAAAGCACTGGAATAGGTTACCCACAGAAGTGGTGGCATCTCCATCCTTGGAGGTTTTTAAGACCCAAGTGGACCAATCCTGGGATGAGGTACTTGGGGCTGGTCCTGCTTGGAGCAGGAGGCTGGACTAGATGTGACCTCCTGAGGTTCCTGCCAACCCTCATTTGCTATGATTTTATGATCCAGAACATGATCAAATGAGGCCTATCAAACTGTTCGGAGAGCAAGAGCTGCTTTTCCAGGCTGCTGCTCATTCCCATGGCCGGAGTGGCTAGAATAATGCATGCAGAAGGCAGGGAAGGATTTGCACCTTAAAGACTGACTAAATTAAGAACGCGTAAGCCTTCATAAGCAGCGACGTGCTTCATCGGATGCTATGAAGGGGCTTGGCATTCGTAAGTCCCTTCTGCCTGACTGCAGACTAACACGGCTAACTGCCTCTCTTAGAATAATGTGCATCATCAGTACAACTTGTTTTTCATTGAGAGCTGCAAACGAAGGGAATAATTTAGCAGGCGTGTCTCGGCAGCTTGTCGGACCTGAGCGAAAATGCCGGCCTGCTCGCAGCTGTTCACAGGGCTGGCAGCAGAACACGTGCTTATCCTTCCCCTGTCTCTCTTGCTTTCCTTGCACTCTGCTGCAATCATTGGGATCGCTTGTGAGGCCGTATTGGCCAGGAGCAGTCAGACCTCTAGTGGCGAACATTGGCCTTCTGCAGAAATCCAGCCTGCTTTCCCGTTCGGACAATGCAGGCTTTCCCTGAAGTCATTTCATTGAGTCTCCCCTGCTGGGCAAAGGGGCAGCTTATTTCCACTGTGCACATATGGGCAAGCTCCCGTATTGTGCCATGCGGGAGAAAGTTCAGACTCGACAGAACAGGAGAACAGCTGGTGTGTCCAGGTCTGCGGGCGTGTCGGTGAATGGAGCTATAAGAATAACTGAGGAAGAGCTGGGATTTCCCACCCAGGACTGAAGGGAGCAGCTGATCCAGCCCTGAACCCCTCTGCCCTATGAGGCCAGGAGGGACTCACCAATGCAGCAGCAAGGTCCTCTTTCCTCCCAGGATAAGGAAGCGGTCTTAAACGGCTCTCAGGCCAACACCCTTCTCCTCCAGTCTGCAAGTAGCACAGTCCACCGTGCACAAGTCATAGTATCATAGTGCTTAGGGTCGGAAGGGACTTAAACAGACCCCCTGCCCCAGGCAGGAACAGGTGCTGGGATCATATCACCCCAGCCAAATATCTGCCCAGCTTCCTCTTGAAGACCCCCCAAGGTAGGAGGCAGCACCTCCTCACTTGGGTAGTCAAAGGGAAGGAGCTAGTCCCAGCCCTTCCCTGCAATGCTGCTGTCCTGGAAAGCTTGAAGCCATCATGCCTATAATAATGGGCACAGCTCAGCAAACCTACAAGAGACCATGAGATTTCGTGATGGTTGGGTAACCCTTAGTTGTGCCCTTTCTGATAATAGAGAAGGACAAAAAGGCCAGCTGTCCTCAAGTACCCTTCTCTCGTCCAGGGGAGCTCTAACCGCAACAGGTGCCTGCCTTCGATTTCACGGGTACATCCTATTTTTAGCCTTGCACATAGATGAGAAGCCTTTTGCACTGATGTGCAATTAAGGGAGAGGATGGGAAGCACTTGGAAATGGATATAATGTAAAGATCCTCTTTGATGTGCTCTAGGTTAACCACAGCAGCCATCAATTATTCATGGTCCCCAAGCAGGCTTCAGGCAAATATGGCATTAAAAATTTACACTTTCTCTTCCTTCCCCCTCCCCCCCCACCTCCTTCTTGGTATTATCACCTCTTAAATACGGATGGTGGGATGTGAGTGTTTGATGTTAATTAGCTGTAATGATAATTGCAAAGAAAGTGTAAATGCTTTAATCTGGGAGGCGTGAACCAGTCTATATTAAACCCAAAGTAACAGAAAACGCCGTACCTGCCTTCAGCTGCGGTCTGGAATCCCCAATTCCCCATGATTTAATATTTAGTCAGTCTTAGCTGTTTCGTGTGGCAGGGAGGGGATCTGAAAAGATGGCCATGAAAGAGAGACAGAGCTAAATCCTGAACTGCTGTAAACCAGGGTAACCTCTGATGTTGAGGAAGTTTAGGGCAATGCATGCCAGGAGCTAACCGAAAGCATGGGTTCATTTTCGAAAACTTCTGCTCTGCTACTATCACCCTTCATTTGTTTATTAGAAAAATGGGGAGAGTTTTAAAATGAAGTCATTATTTTTGTCCCCATAGACGCCTGCTGGTTTGCATTTTCTACTTTGCTGAGGTTGGGAGAGTGCAGTCAAGCTGGTGAGGCTCAGGGTGTGTTTATAGACAAGTTTCAAAACCTGGTGGCAGGGGTTGTTGTTAGGGGTGCAGGACTATGTTCCGGGGCAGTCCCCACTCCTCTTTCTCCTTGCAGTCTGCTTGCAGACCCTCCAGCTCTGGCTCTGACCCAGCAGCGGGGAAGGGAAAGGCAGGGGTAGCAATGCAGAAGCAGCAGCTGGGTGTTTGCTGCTGCTGAGGGGAGGTCACCTCCTCCTCTAGCAGCAGACACATGTGTCCAGCAGCTGAAAAAAAAATAGTTAAAAAAAAAAAAGAGGTGAGATCCCCCTCCCCCACCACTGCAAGAAGCTAAATTTCCCAGAATGCCCTTTATTGATGCATACTACTAGACCACTGCCATTGTTGTGTCTTCACCTGCTGGACCTGGAGTCGAGGGAGAGGGGCCATAAGATGGTAACGGGGGTGTAGGTTGTAGCCGTGTTGGTCTAAGGACATAGGCAGACAAGATTCTTTGGGTAAATCTGGTATCTTTTATAGGACCAACTTAAACTGTTGGAAAATTTCTTCTTTGCAAGCTTTCAGGTGCAAATACCCTGCATCAGGCTACAATAAGATGGTGAGACATTCTGCTGCCTCCCTCCTTCGGCAGCACCCAGGGCCCCTGCTCGGTTTATCCATCCATCGTCATGCTACTGGCTATCCTCATACAGGCCAGGGAGTGTCACATGGGCCCTTTTATATCCTGTCCACAGAGGTGTGAATCCATTACAGTCCCAGTGACAGGGCCTTGTTCATCAGTTCAAAGAGGGATTTGTGCTCTGGCCGTTGTGGGGTAAGTTACAGGCAAAAGGTCCAAGGTGATGGCATAGAGTGGCCCTTCTTTTTCAAGCTGCTATACATATTTCGTGCCTACATTAGGATTATCTTGGAAATTTGCAACAAACATTTGCTTTCCTCCCAGAAAATGCTGAGTGTTTGAGCTCTTTGTGGAAACTGTCTCAGATCCCACCCTGGCATATTGAGTGATCCACTGAGTACGGCCTTCAGCTGGGAGATGTCCCTCATCCCAGGGCAGGACTCTAACCACCACTGCCAAGTCCATTTCTCCTACTCTGATGAAATGAATAGCTCATTATTTATACACAGTGAAGCAGTTCTAATAGGCAAGAGTGAAGGAAAGACCTGGCATACCCCACTGGCCTGGTAGTTCACATGCAATCGCAGACTATTTTGGCAAAACCCAGCATTTAAAACTAAACAGCACCATGTCCTGCTAGCTGTGTTTCACTAATATGACAGGAGTGGATTAGTCTTCATGTCATGCAACTGAAAGACCAACAGCAGCTATGCTAAAAAGGCTTACGTGTTCCTGAGCTGTTACCATATGCCCCAATCTCACCTACCTTTCATTACTCGAGCCCTAGCAATGTAAAAGATGGGGAGTTGCAGAGAAAAAGCATCTGAAAGAAGCCTGAATTATATTTACACCCAATCAGTTACTGTGCAGTCATGCATGTGTAGATGCTTTACTGTGCAGTAACACTGTGCGTGTGGACTAACTTTAGTCCTAAATCAGTTCACACAGTGTTACTGCACCTTCATGGCTGCATGTGTAGACACCAGCGTAAAAACTGCTTATTGTGCAGTAAGTTACTGTGCAGTAAATTCGTGTGTAGACACAAAAGCTACAATTTCCAATGGAATGGGAAGAGGCTGGCCAATTCTCTACGGAAAACTGTCACCTAGAATGAGAGAAAGTTGTTCATTCAATCTCTGGCAGACGATGAACACCAGAGGGCTCTCGAGTGGTATCCCAATCCCCCATTGATACCTATGCTTCCTGGACACTCTGCTTGAACTGCTGTGATCACCTGCCAGGAAGTCTTGATGTCCTTAAGGAGATTTTGGAAACCTGTGGGATTGAAGCGTGGAAAATTGAAGGTAAAAGGAGCTGTTGAAGTACTGATCCCTGCCATGTGACATGGGCAAATTCATATTTAACCTTAATTCATATCAGATGACTGGTGCCACAAGTCTCTTACCAGCTCTCTCACCCTGACCCATGGTTTGTGGCACAGAAGACCCTCCATTAAGCCATGCACACTCAAAGGGAAATGACAGAGAGGGCTGACTCAGTTGGATTTGCATTGTCTTCTGGAAGAGCAGGGCTCTATCTCTACAGCCCAGCTGATGAGGGCTTGTGAGCAATTCTGAGAGAGATGCTCTCAGGTCTCTGCCATAAACCCAGTGTCCCAAAAAATCCCTGCCCAATGATCTTTGCTGAGAGGACAGTGAATCTGCTTCAGGAGTTTTATGTTTGTGTTGTGGTGCAGAAGGAGGAGCCTGGGGCTAACACGCCATTGGGATAAATCCCAACTCTGGCATTGTAAAAGTTAGATGCACTCAGCCTCATGTGGATCACAATCATGCTCTTCACTCACCCATTCTTGGGAAACACCTCTGATTGGCTGGAGTGGTTACCTATGGGATACCCGTACAACTTGGGCGCCAACCCAACACAATACTTAAGCCTGGGTAGAACTGTCAGCACCCTAAATAAATGTCAGAGGGGCTCCTCACATGCATGATGTTGGCATGTGCTTGTGACCCTGAGCCACAAATGGGCTTAAACACATAAGCAGTAGGCCTGTGCGAATAGGGAACTATTCAATTCAGATTCAGATTCAGCTGATTCAGATGACAGAAATTCAATTCAGAGATCCAAATCGTTTTACTGATTTGATTTGGCCAAATCGCTTTGGAAGATTTGGAGCCGATTCGAAAATTCGACCATAGAGTAAAATGGGGAATCAATGAAATATCTATAACTTTGTTGTCTTTTGGCTGATTCAGATGATAACAAGTTAATGAGCAAGGATTAACACCTACAAAACTACAGACTAAGGAGAGGAAAGAATCAATACAGAGCTAGGAATTGCTTCTGCCGGAAGACGGAGACAGTCAATTGCACAAGCACCTGAATCATGAGTTTTGCCTGTCAGCAGCTAGGGATGCAGGGCCCCAGAACCCCCCTACACCGATCTCCTCAACAGCTGCCAGGCTTCATGGCCACAGCAGGGCCCAGCAGCCAGGTCTGCAGTAGTTTCACCCCCACCCCACCCCACCCCCCCGGTGCCCCAAGACAGACACAGTTGCACAAGCACCCCTGACATGAGTTTTGCCTGTCAGCAGCTAGAAATGTAGGGACCCAGAACCCCTGCACTGATCTCCTTGACAGCTGGCAGACTTTGTGGCTACAACACGGGCCACCATCCCTGCAGCTGTCACCCTGCTGCACCTTAACATGCACGGTGGCACCCATGTCATGAGTTTTGCCTGTCAGCAGCTTGAGATGCAGTTTCCCAGAAACCCCTGCACCTATCTCCTTGAAACTTGGAAGACTTTGTGAACTCAGCAAGAGCTACCATCTCTCCAGTTTTCACCCCACTGTGGCTTAACACACACACGTGACATGAGTTTTTCTTTCAGGATTTGAGGTCCAGTTTCCCAGAAACCCCTGCACCTATCACCTTGAAACTTGGCATATGTCTTGCCCTTCATAGAGGCTATCATCTCTGTAAGCTTCAACTGAATTGGCCAAAAGACAACACAGTTATAGATATTTCATTGATTCCCCAATATACCCTATGGCCGAATCTACGAATCACTGAATCTTTTCTGAATCTATTCAGAAACTCGGAATTGATTCAGAAAGCCTAAAGCTTAGATTGATTCAATTCAGATTCATAGATTCAGCCTCTGAATCATCCAAATCATCTCTGAATCCAAATTGTGATCCGAAACTTTGCACAACCCTAATAAGTAGTTAAACTGAAGTAAAGGACACATGCATCAAGCTAGATCAGGGCCAAGGTCACGACTATGCTAACACAGAATCATAGAGCATGAGGGTGTGAAGGGACCTCAGGATGTCATATCTAGTCCAACCCCCTGCTCAAAGCAGGCCATCCTCAACTACATCATCCCAGCTAGGGCTTTGTGCTCTTCCAAAACAAAACATGACTCTTTGTAGTGCTAACCTCATTGTTAAAGGATCTAGTACAGTCCAAGACTCCACCCCCTATGGACTATTTTCATTAGGGTGATGAAGCAATGGGTTATGGTTAGAATGGTGTATATGGGTTATGAAGCAAATTCACAAGTCCTGGGTTGTCCCCCCAGTCTCCAGTACAACCACCAGCACAAATAAGCCCAAATACGAATGATTGCAACACAGGAAATAATATTCAAGGGAGAAAAACAACCATAAACTAATACCGCTTAAATCCTACAGCCTGCACAATGTTGCTTCCAAGCAGGATGAATGGCTCTGCATTAAACAAAAACCATCATCTTCCCATTAGTTTCTCCTTGAGCTTCTAAAAGGCCAAGGCGGGTTTATTTTCCCAAAGTGATATGTCAGCTATACATCCCCAGTATTCTTGGAGCAAGGCAAAACCTAAGATGTGTCCTGCTCTAAAATATTACTTGGAGCATAATAGAACAAAAAGAGAGGAAGAGAAAAGAAGACGGTATATTTCTCTAGAGAATGCAAGTGTAAACTACCTAATCATAAGCAATATACAAAGACATAAACTCTCCCATAAATATTCTCTTATGTTGCTTTCTTTAATCATGATGAAAAGGGAAGCACTATTTTCCATGGGTGATGATGATGTATCCCATTTTGTATTCATTCTTTGTCACCCTCCTGTCTTGCTCAGCTCTTAAACTTCACCCCAATCGTGTCCTTTCACCCAAGGTGAAAAATAAAGGCACCACATACTTAGCCTGTGGAAATGGGGCGAGTCTTTAACTGGAAATAACTGTGACTGCGCATGGTTGCTGATGTCTATGAGGCTCACCTGATTTGCATTAGCAGAGAAGTTGGCCCTAGATTTTCTACAGAAAAACAAACCAAGGGAACAAGAAACAGGCCATGCCAATAAGAATGTCCTTCAATAAGCTTCGTTGGGTTAATTTAAATGGAATGCAAACACCTAGGAAGAGTGAAGAATGAATGGGGATGCAAACCCACTAAAGCAAGAGTTTTTGCCAGCCTGGGAGGAAAGTAGCTCAATCCCAAAACTAAATTTCTGTTCTAATGTAAAACTTGTTTAACCAAGTTCATTGTAACCAGTGTCCATTAGTATAACTGCATAAGCATCAATGGGGTTGCCTGAGGTATGTCAGGACCTATATTTTAAGACCACAAGAAAGTAGGGCTGGAAGGGGCCTCACAAGGTCATCTAGTCCAACTCCCTGATGTCACATTTCACCCATGCAAAAATGAATAAAATGGTTTTTGCTGCAACTGTATGATTCCAATCATTGTAGCTGTAGCAGCTGGAAGTCACTGAGGCCCCTGAGTGAGGTAGCCACCCGATGCACCTGGCCACATTCTTACACTGCCATTCCCCATAACCTAGTGTTGAGGTGCACTCATAGCTACGGACCTACTTAATTCACAGTTTCATGGATTTCCTGGAAACTATGAAATCTGGGATTGTCCACAAAATCCACAAAATCAACACAACAAAACTATAAAAATAAAGAGCTGGCTCCCAGTGAGAGTCCGTATTCCTTGCTGATGGGAGGGGAAAGTGCTTGTTGGTGGGGTGGCATGAAGGACAGCAGATAAAATGGCAGCTTCACTGCCCCCTTATCCCTCTTCTCCTTGCTGGGACCTCTCCACCAATCAACACAAGGGGCATAACAACACAAAAAGCAGCCAGTGATCCAGATGGTGGCTACCTCTTCATCTTTCCTTCCCCCTGGGCCTCTCTGCCAACCAGAATCAAGGGGAAGGACCACCACAAAATGCCTGTGAAATTGGCTCTGAACCCCATGAGCAGGTTGTAAAAACCCCTTTGCCTTGCCACAATTCAGGGAGGTCCCTACTCATAGCTGCCTAGAGGAAGCAGCTACCTCAGGATTGCTGCTTATCTGCCTGCTCCTGATTTTGTGTATTTCCATTTATATGCAAAAACAATGCCAGTTTCCCTGGGGCATCCAATCAGCCACCCATGCCCTTACATCAGCAAAGGAGTCCTTTTGCCAGCATAAGCTCTGTCTGCTTTATGGGACTGCGACAGTGTATCAGCCTTTACTGCCTTTTTAGCATAAATAGACCAAAGAGGATCTTTAGCAACAAAGCTTAAAAGAATGATGGGCTTTAAGACTAATAGTGATTGAGAAGAGATTTGTAGATGCCCCTCCTCTTTGAAGAACCTGAAGAGAACCTCAGAGAACTCGGTACAAGGGAGGAGTGCCAGCGTCCTTGAAATGACTGCATGTCATCTAAAATCCTGTTTCACAGAGGAGGAAAGAAAAATGAGACTGGTTATGAAAGCATTAGGAGCCCAGTTCAGCAAAGTGCTTAACTACATGCTTAACTTTGTGAACACCCAGAAGTAAACTTAACTCGAGCTAAGTTGCCCAAAGAAAATCCTTGCCCAAAGCGGGCAAAGATGCCTAGAGGGCACTTAAAACTTGAATGATCACACATTAAGGCTTGTTAACAAGAGCTAAGTGCTCTTAACATGGTCTAATTGTAATGTGTAATTTCATTCTTTCAGCATATGGATACTCCCCTTGAAAGCAATGGGACATATGTATGTGCTTCAGTATTTTATGCTGTTGTGTTCTGTATACTAGGAAGAAGTGGTGTCCACTGCAAAGAATCACGACTTGGTGCCTGAGAGTAAGACTAGCACCCTCTCACAGAAGCCATCTGGCTTGAAAGAATCCATAACACCTCTTCTGGAGAAGCAGAGCAGTGGAAAACCATCAAAAAGATGAAGT
>NW_017729031.1:38987940-38989773 GCF_001723915.1 Gavialis gangeticus
ACTTGGTGCCTGAGAGTAAGACTAGCACCCTCTCACAGAAGCCATCTGGCTTGAAAGAATCCATAACACCTCTTCTGGAGAAGCAGAGCAGTGGAAAACCATCAAAAAGATGAAGTGGGAGCCAAAAAAAATGGACCTGGACCTCTCAACTGATGAAAGAGGGCAGAGCTCAGCAACAAGGAGATCCTGTGCTATGAATGTCATGACCAGGCAGCCTCAGGTGGTCATGGCACAAGAAAGAAGGAAAGAAGCAGTACAGTAGCAACCAAGAAGAGCTAAGCCAACTCCCCAGATAACCCAGCCAATTTCTGGTAGCCCAGCCCTGCGGGACTCCTCATCTTGCATAAGTAGGCAGCTATGATAAAAGGCCATTTTTATATCCCTTGTAAAGAAAAGTCAATGTTCATTTGTTTGGGAGGCCTCCTTGACAGAAAGCTTTATCAGGCGTGAAATTAGCCCTTCATGCTCTCTTATGCCAATAGGCCGGTATCAGGATGCCAGCTACACCTGCTGCCTGCAGTTAGTTCTGATTAGCAGCTCCTCATGGATTTAAAACAACGGGCTCTTTAAACGTGCACAGTAAAACTTCATTTGCTGCATTAAATCAATACGGATGCAGTAGCAGAGGCTGGGGGGGAGGGGTGGGAGAAACACAGAAAATAAAACTACAACATTATTATCTGCTTTGGCAAAGGGCCACCAAACTCTCACTCAATATACTGTACACACGCATGCATACACACACACACGCACAAATTCTGCCTTGCAAAGCAAAAAATAAATAGCCTTTAAATAACACACTAAGTCCTCCTGGGCAAATAAGAAGCAAGCAGCTATATTTAGCAGGAAAATAAAACTGCATTCAGGGGCTCCAGAGACCTATTATACACATGCCCTTTGCACTCTCAGTGCTTATAGGATACTTATTTACTTAAGTATGGGCCACATACTAGAGATCTAGAAAGTGCCACCGGGATGGTTAGGTAGATCTGCAAACTGTTGGCAATACTGGAAGGTTTGCAGTTGCTGGCTAACGTATTCCTCTCTGCAGTCACAATGTGGAGATCCACCTGCAGCATTAAAGATCCCAGAGCAGTTTGCAACTGGTGTGAGAGGGATCAGGGTTGAAGATGCAGCTGCGTGAAGGCCAGATCCAGCAAACGTTGGCTTGTGAAGGCAGGCCCTTTAAAGTCAATGGGTGCAATCATAGAATAATATGAAATCAGGGTTGGAAGGGACCTCAGGATGTCATTTAGTTCAACCCCCTGGTCACAGCAGGACCAGCCTCAACTAGATCATCCCAGCCACGGCTTTGTCAAGCTCAGACTTAAAAACCTCCAAGGATGGAGAGTTCACCACCTTTCCGGATAACCTGTTCCAGTGCTTCATCTAGTGAGTAGTATCCAGGTTGTAGCCATATTGGTCTAGAAGAAAAGGCAATCAGGACTCGTAGTAGAGATGATCACTTTTATTAGACCAGCAAGATTTTTGCAAAAAAAATTTGCAAAATCTTGTTGGTCTAATAAAAGATATCATCTCTACTATGAGTCCTGATTGCCTCCATCTAGTGAGAAAGCTTTTCCTAACATCCAACCTAAACCCCACTTGCTGCAGCTTGAGCCCATTGCTCCTTGTCCTGTCATCTGCCCCCACTGGGAACAGTCCAGCTCCATCCTCTTTGCAGCCCCCCTGCAGGGAGGTGAAGGCTGCTATTCAAACTCCCTTGGTCTTCCCTTCTGCAGACTAAATCAACCCAGTTCCCTCTGCCTCTCCTCACCAGTCATGTCCCCCAACCCCCAAACCATTTTCATTGCCCTCCACTGGACTCTCTCC
>NW_017729031.1:38989826-38992666 GCF_001723915.1 Gavialis gangeticus
GTCCCTTCCGACCCTAGAAACTATGAAACTATGAAAATAATCACAATGTGCCCTGAATCTGCTGGCAACGCTCCTACCAATGCAGCCCAGGATGCCAGTTGCCTTCTTGGCAACAAGGGCACACTGCTGGCTCGTATCCATATTATTGTCCACTGTGATCCCTAGGGCCTTTTCTGCAGAGCTGCTGCTTTGCCAGTTAGTCCCAAGACTGTAGCAGTGCATGGGATTCTTGGGAGTCCAGGGACTTGTAAAGCATTTGCTGGGACGCATCCTAGAGAAAAGTATACAAAGCCTAAAGGACTCAGTGGAAGGACCAGCATTGACTCCCACCAGCTTTGGATCAAACCGTGACATTACACAGCAGATAGACGTGACAGGTTAGAACAGGTTATGATGAAAAATAAAATGATCCATAACAATGACGGTAGGAATTGGTTTGATGCAAATTCCCTTGTGGAATAATCCTGTAGAGTTTAATGGAAAATGATGAATCTTTTACAGTTTGCTGGAGATAATCCCTGTGCAGTGTAACAGAAAATGAGATCCCTATATTAAAATTCTATAAAAATTGGTTTAAAAACTCCAAATCTTATGGGAAAACTCTTTCCCTTTATTAAATCTTTAGGTGTCAGAGCAAATTCCCAGTTGTCTTTTGATTCACTATTTAACTCTCTTCAATACTTCTAGACTTTCCCTAAAGATTCAGCTGGATTCAAGGTCTTTCTCATGAAGATTTCCAGCTGGAGTTTGCCTACATGTTAATAAGGTTATATTATACAAAACAATGGAGAGGCAAGAAGAGTGGGTTTTTTGGGGGTGGCGGGTGATAGCTTTAATTGGAACAGCTGAATGGTTGAAATAAAGTTAGACAAGCTTTCGAATGCAAGACATCTTTCATGACAGAACAAGGAGCAATAGGCTCCAGTTACAGCAAGAGAAGTTGAGGTTGGATATTAGGAACAACTCTCACCAGGAGGGTGGTGAAGCACTGGAACAGGTTACCCAGAGACATGGTGGAGACTCCACCCTTGAAGGTTTTTAAGATCTGACTCGACAAAGGCCTGGCTGGGATGATGTAGCTGAGGTTGGTCCTGCTTTATGATGTAGCAGGGGGTTAGAGCAAATGTGACCTCCTGAGGTCCCTTCCAATGCTAATTCTCGATCATTAAGCTACAGCATAATGGAGTAGGCTTGGGGGCCTGGGCAGTGGGGAAATTCATGGGAATGATCGGATTTTTGGATGTCCAGAACAGTTTCAGTGCCAGTTGATTTTGTTGGGAACTGCTCAGCCCCAAGGTTTCAGCTCTTTGCCTAGCAGTGGGTGTATCTACATTTGCATTTACACTGGCTTAAATTTACTGCACAGTAAGTTACTGCACAGTAAGCAAGAATTGTCTGGCATCTATATGTGCAGGCACTAATGCACAACTAACTCAGGACTAAAGTCAGTCCCAAATCAGTCCACACACCCAGTGAACTACACAGTAAGGTGTCCACTTACTACACAGTAAGGTGTCCACACATGTGTTACTGTGCAGTAACTAATTGGCGCAGAGCTTTGATACCTGCATGATGCAGGTATCAAGTTTCTGCTCAAGTCTGTGTAAGTCACTATATTTACTATGCAGTATGGGTGTGCATGTGTACACGTGTGCAAGGACTGTGCGGTAACTTCAGTTACTGTGCAGTAAATGCACATGTGTAGATGTGCCCGCTGACTCCTTCAGTGCCCCTCTGTACCTGGAAGGACTGATCCAAGTCCATCCAAAAGAGACCCCTGCTCTGCATGTTGTCTCAAACAAGAGCTCTGGTGGGCTTTTCGCTCCCCTGTCCAAGCCATCAACAGAGGTAACAACTGAGCCCCATGCAATTCTAGGATGGAGGGTACTGCACTGAGGCTCACTTCACCTCATGAACTATCACCGTGTGGCTTGTGATCAACTCCCAGATCCCAACAGCTGTCTAGGAGCACTTCTATTAACCCCTCTGGGCATGTAAGTATTCCTGTTATAGGAAAGGACATGTCCCCTGGAGATGCATAGGCATCTCCCTGTTGCCCTGAGGGGTCAGGCCAATGCTCAGGATCTCAATATTGCGCTGTTAGACAGGAGGGCGTAGTGTACAATTGCACATGCACACATAAAAATCAATTAAGCACACATACACTCACTAGATGCATACTCCCCTACTAGGCATACACTAGCAACTCAGATACACACAGGTTCAAAATAACCAGTCTAGGTTCATGCACACCTATCACCAGTTTAAGCCCATACACGCTACACAGACCAAATTTAGACAGAATCAGTTACCAGTTACCAACACCTGCACATCCAATACACATACGTGGATTACTTATTCATATACCACAAACACACAATGATATCTATATCTGTATATATATATGTGTATTCATTAATTCACACACATACCACCCACCTACACATACACACAGGTTTCATAGTTTCATAGTAGGTCAGGTCAGAAGGGACGGGAGCAGATCATAGAATCATAGAAGTCGGGTCAAAAGGGACCTTATAGATCTTCAAGTCTGACCCCCTGCCATGGGCAGGAAAGAGAACTGGGGTCAAACGACCCCAGCAAGGTGTTCATCCAGCCTTCTCTTAAAGCCCCCCAAGGTGGGCGCCAGCACCACTTCGCTTGGAAGTTGGTTCCAGATCCTAGCCGCCCTGACAGTGAAGTAGCACCTCCTGGTGTCTAGTCTGAATCTACCCTCTGCCAGCTTGTGACCTTTATTGCTAGTCATTCCTAGGTGTGCTCGGGGGAACAGGGACTCCCCCAGTGCCTGCTGGTCCCCCCTGACTAGTTTGTAAACGGCC
>NW_017729031.1:38994028-38994396 GCF_001723915.1 Gavialis gangeticus
TGATTAAAAGACAATGCTCAAAGCCTGCAGAACAGGGAAGCATGCCAGCACAGAGGGTGGGACTAGAGCCAGAGCTACGAGGAGCTGAAAAGGTAGGTGGGGAGAGGGGAAATGGGACTAAGGGAAAGTGTGGGTGTTAAAGAGGGGCTCAGGGTGTAGGGAGCCAAAGGATGGCTCCAAGGCGGCTAGATAAGTTGCAGGGAGTGGCAGTAGGTGCTGAGAGCTGGAGAAAGGCTCCAGCTGCTGGAGAAAACTGCAGGACAGCCACAAATAGCTGGGAAGCTGCTGAGGGGGTGGGGGGGATGACTACAGAAGGTGCAGGGGAAGCCTGAAAACAGAGAGACAAACAGCAGAAAATCACAGGAAAA
>NW_017729031.1:38994514-38995749 GCF_001723915.1 Gavialis gangeticus
GGAGATGGAATTGGGAGGAGATCAGGAAACTAGCGGAGGGGGGGGCTGGAGCTAAGAGAGAGAATGAGGCTGGAATTAAAATAGGGAAGGGACTGGGGTTCAGGAAAACATGACCCAACTCAGGGTTGGAAATGACAGTGGTTTTATTGAACAGAGGAGATGGTGACACAATGTCTTATTGGTTCCTTTGCACCCACACCCACACACACATACACAATGGCAGCAGGGGTTAGAGAGGCTTGGTGCAGGGGCTGAAGTCCACTGAAGTCCAGGAGGAGAGAGAGAGAGAGAGTCCAAATTGTAGGAGGAGGTGTGCAGGTAATATCTACCTATCCCAGGCTGGAAGTTGATCCTCGATGGCCATTCAGAGTCTCCTTCAGCTCAGTGTTGTGCAGAGGGGGGTCACCGGCAGGGGCTCTGGGGTGGATAGGTGACGTGAAGCTGGTCTAGTCAGGATGGAAATGGTATTCCCACTGGGTCTGTCTTCACTGCCCCTCTTTATGGGGGCAGACCTTGTGTGACCCTAGTGACAGGAGGCACGCCCAGGCAAGGGTCAGCCCCTGGCATACAGAGCATGTGTGCTCCATGCAGGGGTGTGCAGTTTCAGGTGTCTGTAATGGTGGGGTACAATTGTAGAGTTGCTGGTTCTGCGGGGTCTTTTGTCTTTCAAATGCTGGGCTCTTGTCTCTGTTCCTGGGTGAGGTCCGTGCTTCCTGTATGAATCAATACGAGGTGATGGCCCAGTTGTCACAGGCTATTCAGTAGAGGCTGCTACCATTGTGTTTCAATCATTCCCAATCACTCTCATTCATCCAGGAACATGGGAGGGGTACGTGCCTCATATAGTTGCAACACAGGGGATGCCCGGGCAGAGGACACAAGATGGAGGCTTGACATATAAAATGGAAACTTGACATGACTTTGGTTCACTTACAAACACAGGCCTAAACCATAGAATATCTATATGAAACAATAAAAATCAATACAAAAATGATAATGATACAATATACAACAGTAAAAATCAGTACAAACCTCATAATTATACAATATAAAACAGTGGATATCCAAAACCAAAACCTTGTTACCAAAATAAAAATGTTTAAAGCTTATCCTAAGTCTGAGCTCACTTATACTTATCTATAGGGAATAGAGAGGGAGAGAAAAAGTCAGAAATGGTTGGGGAAGGGGAGGGAATGCATTTTAAAAGAAATTAAAAAAAAAGAAAAAGAAAAACT
>NW_017729031.1:39000749-39003472 GCF_001723915.1 Gavialis gangeticus
AAAGAAAAACTGGGGGTTTTGCTACGTCCCTATTCATGTAATGAGGACACGTACCCGACAAGAGCATAGGAGTAATTCTGTTATCCCCTCTGGGTGTGTGACTTGGAGCTTGGTCACAAGCTGCACTTTGATATCCATGAGATGAAACAGAATTCAGCCCTTCCTGGCTGAGTGTGTGCATTGGCGCGGTACCTTTGTAAACATGCACCTGAGATCCTGGTGTGTGGTGCCCGGGTGGGTGCAACTCGCACAGCTGGGGACAGCGTATTAAATTGATTGCCTATAGCTTTGAGCCAAGTAGAGAACTGGAGGTGGGCCGAGGTATAGTCCCCTAAATGAATGGCATGTCCTGGCACTGAAAGACATGTCTTTTAAACCACCTTTGATAATTGGCCGCGTGCCATGCTCCTCCCTAAATAACAGCACAGAAACCAACATCCATCAGCACAGTGGGAGGCACCTTCTTCCCCAGCAAACACACATCCTCACTAAACCCTGGCGACTGTCTATCCTAAATTTCACACCAATTAGGGCCCTATCCCGAGTGCTGCCTGGAGGGGATGAACGTCCTTAACACCTAGCCACGCTAATCGGGGAATGCAGCACCTCTCTGGGGAGGCAATCTGAAACTCAAGCCCTTTGTTGGTTCATCACTTGAATGCTAACATGGCCCAGAGCAGTGAGGCTGATAAACAATCGAAGACATGAGTGTACATTTATATATCATGAATCCCTGGCAACAATAAGAGGCTATTGCTCTGGCTTCCTTCTCTATAGCTGGGAAAATCAGCAGTAGAGATAAGAGGGGCTAAACAGAGCGAAAGAGAAGAGGAGATATCGGGAACTGAAAAATAAAAGCTTAAATAATTGGTGTTTAGATTCACTTCATGTCAGCAAGACAAAGTAGGCTAATTTCCTATGAACATCTCATAGAGGAATTGAGTTTCCTTGTATTTCTGCTTGTTCAGCAATAGGAAAGATATGGTTCTGGCATCTTCCTACTTTCTGCGATGCAAAACGTGCCACAAAGGAAGTTTTTCACATGTTTTCTACCTCCTTTCCTGGGCTGGGAATACAGCCAGGGGGTCTCATGTGTTACAAAAGCATACGCATGCTTTCTTCCCCAACTATGCTCAGAGCACCAGGGAAAAGTTTGCCAAGACTCTTGAGTCACTGGAAAAGCAACCAGCTTCATCCTCCTTCACCAAGTCTCCATCCAGACCTCCACATTTCTGCTTGCTACTTCAGTGATTTGCAATGACCTTGTGGAAAACCAAACTTTTAGTGGGGACTTTGCCACTGGCGCACTCTCTCTCAGAAGACACAGATTGGAGCGGTTCTGAGAGCGGAGCCAGTTCCTGAAGCATCCATCCAAATGGATGACCATCTGCAAGCACTCTGCAATGAGGTTTGTGCAGCCAGAAGAGCGGACTGAAGGCACAGAGGCCCCAGGAGCTGAAGGTCAATATAGAAAGTGTGACAATTCCTCCTCTTCCATGTGCCCACAAAGGACTGGGACCCCATGCCCAGACAGTGGGGAAAGGAGAATACAAAACCCAGAGCTTGGGGTCAGACAAAGAGGAGCAAGAAATTTTTGTGTCTCTGGATGCCAGTGTGGGGATACCTGGACATGAATCAGTGTAGCAGCCATAAACCGTCATGGAGAGGTGTTTTCTTTTGCTGCTGCGAGAGGGTACAATCAAGTGACAGCACCTC
The DNA here is from genome assembly GCF_001723915.1 of Gavialis gangeticus. Lineage (NCBI taxonomy): Eukaryota > Metazoa > Chordata > Crocodylia > Gavialidae > Gavialis > Gavialis gangeticus. Next base: position 39,002,466 of record NW_017729031.1, read on the forward strand.
TCTCCTCCACAAAGCAAGCCGTGATTGAGACAGTCAGAGCCCTGCACCTGGGATGCATCGTTCTGCTTCATTTATTTCTTTAATATGGGTTTTCCTCTCTTGATGGGGTACATGCGTTCCTGGAAAACGGTGCATAACTCAAATGCACATAAAGAGAATCCACTTTACAAGGTAATAAATAGGGATACGTTCCAAGACCTCGACTGTACTGACCCCCAGACCCATTTCTACCATTTTTACAAGACAATTTTGGTACTCCCCAACAGCAGACAGTACACACTAGTACAGGGCAGTGGTGAATGTTTAGTTGGTGTGAAGACAGGGTGGCAAAGGGTCTTCAGTGCCAGACTCCACATCACCGGTAGGAGGTACAGGCAGGGTAACATCCACAGGAGAATCAGCGACTACAGAAACACGTGTCGCAGACAACAAGCGAGGAGCACAGATCAACACAGGAGACTATATTTCGGTGCATGTCACTCCCACGATGCACTGCACAAAGCAGCTGACTGCAGGCTTCCACCACACCCATCGCATAAGGGTGAATTTACCTTGCATACAACAATTTTTGGTATAAAAAGGGTCATTGCATAAGAGCAAATTTGCACATACAGAACCCACATAAAGCGAGGGAGACCTGTACACAACTGGAACGCAACAGCTCATTTTCTTATTAAGGGCTGTCTATAGGTGAACCCCCTGCAATTACAGCCAGTTGGGTATAAAGCTGAGTTTCTGGGGTGAGAGGTCAAACTGAGATAAAAACAAAATAAATTTGGAACTTTTACTCCTTTCAGAGTAAAATTTGGAAAGTTTACTCCTTTTCACCCTTAAAAAAAACCAATTTGGGTCAACTTTGAAATGAAAACACTACTCTGAAAAGTCAAAACATTTCTTCCAACATTTCTTGAATTCAACCCAAGTAGCCTGAATTCAACCCAAATTTAGAAAAAAAAATTCAGTCTCCCCAAGATGTCATTTTTTTTAGCAAGGATAGCAGATCTGGA
>NW_017729031.1:39008472-39010842 GCF_001723915.1 Gavialis gangeticus
CGAGGGAGACCTGTACACAACTGGAACGCAACAGCTCATTTTCTTATTAAGGGCTGTCTATAGGTGAACCCCCTGCAATTACAGCCAGTTGGGTATAAAGCTGAGTTTCTGGGGTGAGAGGTCAAACTGAGATAAAAACAAAATAAATTTGGAACTTTTACTCCTTTCAGAGTAAAATTTGGAAAGTTTACTCCTTTTCACCCTTAAAAAAAACCAATTTGGGTCAACTTTGAAATGAAAACACTACTCTGAAAAGTCAAAACATTTCTTCCAACATTTCTTGAATTCAACCCAAGTAGCCTGAATTCAACCCAAATTTAGAAAAAAAAATTCAGTCTCCCCAAGATGTCATTTTTTTTAGCAAGGATAGCAGATCTGGAGCATGGCTCACACATCAACATTTGAATTATCTAATCCTTCTCACCTCCTTCCTTTTTGATGAAGACCCCTGGCCAGGCTTGTGGTGAATCTGAATAGCCATGATTCAGTCCTTGGATGTAGGTGCCCTTCTCCCAGCTAGGTGAAAGGCAGGGAGCCAAGTCTAGTGCAGCAGGGGAAAGAAGAAATACGCTGGGTGGCTCTGCCAGATGGGCAAAGGGGAAGCCCACAAGATAGCTGCCCCCGAGTTAAAGCACAATCCTAAAATGAAACACACTCCAGTTGATGAAGTTCAATCCGTTCATACCAGAATAACAGAGAACAAAGTCTATTCCCCTTATTTCTACAGCGTTTTTTCCTCTTTTAGCTATTTTTTACATACATTCAGAACGTGTGCAGTAACCATGATGTGGCGTGGTTGTCTAAGGATATTAAATGTAAATAACAGAAGTGGCTGAACATTTCCCAGTGGAATTTTTCCATCACAAAATACTGATTTGATTCCACCGAAAAACTGTACGTTGAAGTTTTCTTTGGGAAGGGATTGTAAACCTTGTGTTGTGGAAAGGTCACCAAACGTTTTGTTTCAATAAGCTGTGAGGCTTTTGGTTCAATTATATTGTATTATGTTACATATAAAACAAGAACAAATGCTGAAGATTTTTTTTCCTCACCAAATGAAACACTCATCTCACTTTAAATAAACCATTTAGGCAAAGCGGAGATGAAATCAGAGATTTTGGCCTTGGGTCCTAGTGCAAAGCAAAATCAAGATGCAGAACTCAGATTTCACCTGGGACAGGAAAAGCTGTTTTGACCCATTTCTTATACCTACAAAGAAGACACTGTCCAGTTGCATACTACCTGTCATCCAACGTGCTTCCAGTAAGTTGCTTATGCCCATTGCATGGTCTCTTAGAGGCAAGGAAGAGCATATCCTATTTGCTGTATGTTGTGGGGAAAGACCCGTGCCGTGGCAAATGTATCTCTTGGCTTCCTCATCACCGTGTGTGATTTATTGACGTCTATAGATCTACCCATCAAACCCAGGCTTCTCTGGCAATTCAAGATGTAATTCAGTGCAGGTAGGAGAGTGTGACGGTGACATGGTTCAAGCACCTTCTGAGTCATATAATGTTAAGAACAGCCCAAAAGCTGATTTTTTTTCTAATGCAGGTAATAAGCAGCTTTGGACTCTGAGATCAGCCCTGGTTCAAGCTTTAAAAAATGTCTCCATGTCAAGGACAAAAGAAAAGAAAGAGACCGCTGCTTCTCCACTGCCTTTTGGCTCAGGCCTCTCAGGCAGCACAGTCTCTGCCAAATGCTGATTTGAAAAGCCCTCCTTGCCTCCTGCATATGAGAGGTAAACTGTAGGAAGAAAAGAGCCTTAGTAGCCAGCAGCAAATGAAGACCAGAGATAAAATCCACCTGTCTTACCCCTTACCTCCCATTCCTTCCCCCTGCTGAAAGTGCCAAGGCAAAGACCCTTTACAGACCTCGCCTGACATCCCAAGAGTGATTGTGTCTTTATGGGGATCAGCTTCCTCCCTGGCATAAAAAAACCTTGTTTCATTGCATGTAAATCCAGTCCCCAGGTCTGGAATCGAAGTCTTTCCCCCCTACAGACAACCTCACCTGGGTTCAAAGGGCAAGCTTTATGCAAGTGGACCTCTGCAGGACCAGGATGCCCCTCACCCACCCCTTAATTTCCTAGGCTATAAAGCCAGGGCTGGAAAAGTGTCCACAGCCTGTCTATGACTGATGGAGTCATAGGATGAGAAAATGAGGGTTGAAGGGACCTCAGGAGGTCACATCTAGTCCAACCCACTGCTCAGAGCAGGACCAGCCCCAGCTACATCATCCCAGACAAGGCTTTCTCTACGTGGGTCTTCAAAACCTCCAAGGATGGACAGTCCACCACCTCTCTATGTAACCCATTCCAGTGCCTCACTACCCTCCTTGTGAGAGTTTTTCCTAATATCCAACCTCAAC
>NW_017729031.1:39010926-39015872 GCF_001723915.1 Gavialis gangeticus
ACCCCCTGCAGGGAGGTGAAGGCTGCTATTCAATCCCCCTTCAATCCTTCTCTTCTGCAGACTAAATCAGTCCAGTTTCCTCAGCCTCTTCTCACCAGTCATGTCCTCCACCCATATTCGCTGCCGTGCACTTGACTCTCTCCAATTTGTCTTCATCCTTTCTGTAGTGGGGGGCCCAAAGCTGGTCTTTTGTTTCAAACACCTAGCTGCCCCTTCCCTGTTGCATGACATCTTTGTGGGCCTGTGGTGTGGCTGCATCTGAACACCAGACTGGTTCTCTCTCTCCCACCAACCTCTCTACAGGTTGCAAGATATGTGCAATAGCAGCTGTTCTTGCAAATGCTCCCTAGCTCATTGGCCTTGGTAGGATTTCCCACAGTAGCACTCCCAGGTTAGTGTCAGCAGGATTGGACATTTCATGCTTAACAAGCCAGAGCTCCCAGAAAGGCATCAAGGTGGAGAGCCCTGATTCTATCACTGGGCCGGATAAGCCTAATGAGAGGAAATTACCTGAACGGAAATGTCACGGGGTCTCACCGAGCTGTGCATTAAATGCGACATCTCTCATTGTGTTCCAGGATAAGTTTATAGCTCAGGCATCTGTAAAATAATGAATTACCTAAACAAATTGAGAAAGGGAGGGGAAAAAAACCCAAATAAACCGCCTGAATTGCAAATTACAAAGTTGCTCAGCGCAGCAGTATTCAAAGCTGTTCTTCAAGATATGTCATTTTTGGATAAGTTAATAAAGAAATATAAGAGAGAATCAATTTTTGGTAATCATTACCATGTACAGTAGAGAAACCTCTGGGCTAGTCAATTAATTCTAGGCCATAATTATGAACCAGGAACAAACTGTATAAATCAGCATTTTTTTATTTAACTTTACAAATTGGATTCGGAGCCCAGAATTAAGCCAATGGCTTTTGTGTATTTCCCAGCTTTCACTGTCCCAGAAAACTAGCACTCAAAGGATTAAAATCTCTGGAGACACAATTTGTACACAGTTCCAATTTCAGAGAAAACTCAATAATTATACGAATAATTTATAATTCTATTTGCTACATCCCCAAAAGACTTTCTGGTGCTTTAATGTAATGCAATAAAGAAAAGGTAAAATTGACTAAATAAGGCACTAAATCCAGGGTCCTGTCTGATAAATTCAAAGTAGAAAATTTAAAGAATAAAAACTTGCACATAACAAACCTATCTTGGATCAAACGCACTGTGATGAATAACTGTGCAGAAACCAGTTACTAAAAGTAAGGATAAAAATCAGTCAATACATAATGCTTTACAACCATTCTTCTGCTTCCCTCGGAGAAACTGAAAGCACTTCACCAGCACTGGTAGAGGTAAGTATTGCCACACACATCTTACAGAAGGACAAACTGGGCGCATCCACATATTCATTAATGTGCTTTAGTAAACGTGCATTAAATTTAGTACCTCCATTGTGAGGTACTAGAAAAAGGCACATTAGACAATTTTAATGTGCATTAGCAAAAGAGCACGGGGTTTTTTGTGATGCTTTAATGCACATTAAAATAGGCTAATACGCATTAAAGTGCACATGTAGATGCACCCATTAAGTCACAAAGAACAAAATGGAACCATTGCTTGTTTAAGAGCACACGGCGAGTCATTTAAAGAACCCAGGAGTCCTGCATGTCATCCTTCATTCAGCCTTATAACTCAAGCCATTCCCGTTGGCAAATGATGCCAGATGAGACATGATAACAGCACATAACATATAGTCAGATGAGGTGAAAGGTAATCAAACTGATGAATCTTATAGTACTACAAGACATCAGTCCCTGAAGAATGTCGATGTGTGTTTTAAGGGCTGATTCAAAGACCCCAGCAGCTGATGGGTATCTTTCTGGCAACATTAGTGAGTTTTGGAAACAAGCCCCAATGAATGTCTAAGTATATTCCTTGGATGGGAAGAGCCAGGAGTGTTTTGTTAAGTGTTCACAAAGCCAGAGAGAGAGATCTGTAGTTATTCCCACAATCATCACAGCTCTTTTGTACACAGCGTGTAGTTAACTTGTGGAAGTCGCTGCCCCAGTGGGTTGTATAGGCAGAGTATAACTAGGTTCAAAATGAGATTAAACAAATTCATGAAGAACAAGCCCATTAATAGTTACTAAACAAAACAATTGGAGATATATCCTCTGACATGCCATCGGTGGCATCCATCATCATGATAGGGATGGATCACTCTGGATATGCCCTGTCCATATATTCTCTCTCTGAAGCATCTGCTACTTGCCACAGTTGCAGATAGGATACTGGGATAGCTGGACCATATATCTGGCAATATATATATATTTTGCCAGATATATAGCAAAATATATATTGCCAGATATATGGCACTGCCCAATATGGCACTGCTTTGGTCTATAATAGAGATTACAGTTGCACATGGTTGTTACGGAGATTGTCTCTACTTAGCTCTATGACTATTACCATTATGTACCTGTAAACTCAAGTATCCTAGGAGTCCTTTGTAGGAACTACATCCTGCTTGGTACTGCCCAAACACAGAACAGAAACACCATCCCTTGCACAAGGAGCTTGCAATCTAAGCACCGAACAGGATACAAGAGGTGGGGGAATACAAGGAAACAACAAGACTGTTGTTGTTGGTCAGGAACCTCAGCAAACTGACTGCCTAAGCTTTACCTAGTTCTTTGGAGTAGTCATCACGGGAAAGGAGAGTTTTAAGGAGCAGCTTGAAGAATTAAGTTTGCAGATCTTTGCAGATGCTTGGACAGCTCACCAATGCTTACCAATATTGTCCCATGGTTCCTTCAGCACCACTTCAAATAAATCAGAAGCCGGTGGAATTTCCACGGTGTAACAGCAACGTATGACCAAGCTGAGGCCAAGCAACATCAACAAGAGCCATGCATGCACGCCCAAATGTAGAACAAATGCAACATGCATTAGTCACTTGCCTCCTAAATCCCCAGTCAAGCAAAGGCTTCATGCTTTACTTCAAACCTCTCAGTAGTCGCATGTGATGCCAATGGGACCACTTGTGTGCCTGCTCAAATGCTTAATTTAGTACAGGCTTAATCTGTTATGAGCTAGAAATGCAACTTTCAAATAAATACCTGTAGAAACTATTCACTGCAACCCTCCCCCCACCCCCCAGATATCTACACAACAGAAATCGTTACCAGGGCTAGAACTAAAATAAACAGTGCCGTACCACAAAACACACAGGTGGGGCACTACTGTTAGGTAAGAGTCATAAGGTTAAATCCTGCCAGCGCTGAAGTCAATGGGGTCAAAATTTCCCCCATGTCCTGCCACAGAGAGCTCAGGAATGGAAGAGTGTTACAAAAGCATAATCCAAACAATTCCACTTGCAGTACTTGGCTACCAGCAGCCAAGAAAGAGTTAAAGGCTCACTCTAATGGACAGACATGAGCAAGGAACTCAGCCATCATAACTGAGCTTTTCGAAGCTCTCTTGAATGCATCCCCGGAGCTCAGTGAAATTGCTGGATGGCCTGGAGCTGCATTTCAGCGGAGTATGAGGCAGCTAAGCAGCCATGAAAAACAGAAATAGCAGCACTAAAAAGTCTCCTCCCCACATGTTTATGCAAAGCCTCTACCATCAAGGGTGACCAGATCTTCAAAAGCAATCTCTACAACAGATGCGCTTGTTCATGGCAGCATGTGTAGGGATTCACATGCGCTACAAAGGGGTGAGATTGGTACTGAGAGTACTGCCAGGTACTGTAGTAATGATCAAGTGTGTTTCTCCAGTGCCTGCAGCTCAAAGACTTGTCTAAGCCATGACTGAAGTCATCCTAAACTGGTACCCCGGGTACGTTACAGTCAAGTGCTACATCCCCACTAACTCAGCAAGGAAAGCAAGGGAGATCCTTGGTCCGGAAGATTTAGCAGGTCACGGTACATGATCTATGCTGAAAGTCCCCCCTGGTAAGCATGAAGGTAGAGATGTATGGATGTTTCACATCTGGGCAGAACACTGTCTAATAGTATTGGAGTGGTGTTATGGCCATGATGGTCCAGGAAATATATGAGAAGTAAAGGTTATTTTTGTGATATCTATTAGACCAACTGCATAGCTGGGAGAGAGAGCTGGACAGGATTTCAGGCCAGAAGCTCCCTTCCTCCAGTGCTGCAAAAAAAAACAGACAAATTCAGGAATAGCCAGAATTAGGATAGTATTACTAGTCCAATAGTCTTTAATGTGCCAGAAGCCATTCTTTCCTAATGGAATCAGGCTCATTACCAGCTGGAGCCCCAGGCCCAATCGACACGCTTCTTCTTTCCACTCCAATCTCTCCAACTGCAATAGAGCCTGGGTCATTCATATCCAGGTGATTTGCAACCCACTTCATTTGCAGGAGATTTTCAAAATAAAGACAACCCACTCACCTGTTGGCTGCAGCTTTTACTTCTCTGATCATCTGATCCACTGAAGTGCCTCAGTGGTCCTGGGCAGCTCTTTGCTCTGGCTCTATATATCACCAGCTAGTTCACAGTGGGTAAGAAACCTAACCTTACAAAGTATCAAAGGCCTGCTGCATAATATGGTCCATGCAGCACAGGAAGGGCTCTGTCTCCTAAAAAAATGGTGTGGTTCTGAATGAAATGTGATCCCAGGAGCCTACATACAGCGCACTCATGTTCTGCACCTAATCAAAGGACAAGATCATCAGAAAGCAGGAGCTCAAGGAATCCTGTGCTCACCATGAGTTAAAATCCTCATTAAATTAAATAGGTTTATAAAATTTAAACTTGTTTATTTTGGAGCATCGCATCTGTGTTTACACGCACTAGGTTTTCAGACAAATTAAGCCAGGTTCCTGGCTGGTGCTGCAGGAGAACAGGATGGTCCAGCGCTGCCTCCCTCCCCACACCCCCCAGGCTGAGCCTACCCCCTCCACAGAGATCATCGAG
>NW_017729031.1:39020872-39027209 GCF_001723915.1 Gavialis gangeticus
ACCCCGGCCCTGGACTACCCACCTGCCCCATGCCCATGCCCTGCCACGCAGCTGTGGAAGCAGGGAGCTGGCAAACCACACACAAAAAAAAGTGGAAGCATTTTGAAGGGGTGAACTACAAAAAAGTCACAGCACCATCTGGTGGACAAAGAGGTTCACTGAACATCTTTGAGTGCCTTTGTGTTGCGTGCAATGAATCCATGGATGTGACACTTTAATTCCCAGTGAACCAAGCTAAATTACATCTGAGAAGTTCAAGTTTGTTGCACAAGAAAGACTTTTAAAGCATCGGGAAATCCTGCTTTTGCAAACAGACACAAAGTTGCAGTACATGAAAGGGCAAAAATTGTGGTGTGTACATGAGCCCCTTCATTTGTAAAAACTAAATTAGACCTTGACTAAAACTATTTAGAGAGCTGCAGCCACAACTAACATTTCAGCCCTGTGCACACATACTGCTTCCTCCTAAGTCTTTCCTCCTGTACCTGTGCTTCTCCCTCCAAGCCCCTTGAAGTTTGTATGCTGTTCTTCCAAGAAGCTTTGTTACCTTCCCCCATGCAGAGGCCAAGGAGGAGGACATGAGAGGAGTGACAGAACCAGAGAACCCATGACTGTAATGATTATCATTATATATAGTTATCCTGATTATTTATCCTCAACGCAGAAATGGATTTTTCTATTTCCTTCAGGAAAGGGCTAGATGTGACCCAAACACCTCCTCAAAGAGCTTTTCAGGTGCAATCCAACATACTGTCTTTGACACTAAATAGTCTGAGCCCTATCTGCCTAAGGGGACTGTCTCATCCCTTGCATCCCAACATGGTCCCTAAGGTCAACCATGAGCAACACCCCCCCCTCACACACACAAATACCAAAATGCATGCCAGCTCATTATTGAGAGTTGGAGCTTGGATATCCTCCAGAGCTGCTCAAAGGCCTTTCTACTTGGGCAGACTCTCTCTATTGCCCAAAGGATGTTTGTGCCCAAAAGCTTGCAAATAACATTTTTTTCAACTATTTACTTGGTCTCATAAAAGATATCACATCTACCCAAAGAGCCTTGTGTTCCTACTTAGGCAGCCATTTAGCAAATGAAGTTAGGCTGAGATCTTCTTTAGGTGGTCTCCATTTTACATTGATATTCTACTTCCCTTTTAAGCTGTTTTGTTCTCTTGTCACTCTTGTGGATTATAAATTATTCCATCCTCTTATTGTACACCACCCTGAGCCTTCATTAGGAAGGGTGGCATAGAAATCAAATAAAGAAAGAAAGAATATCTGCCAATTTGCAAGCAGGATAAAGTTGGCAGCTGAGCCTGGTTCAGCACTTCCCCTCATTGCTGTTTGTTCAAAGCAACTCAGCTGGCTGAAACAGAGCACATTTCAAAAACCTGATCTATTTCTCACCATTTACGCTCTCTCCTTGCCGTTTTAGATTCATTTCACTTGGCTTCGTAATGGGAGACTGACCCGGGCAGTTTCACGCTTGTTTCTAGTCAATTTTCTTTGCTGACTTTGAAGCGCGAGCACAGAGCTTATGATGTTTAGGTTTCTAGCTCTCCAGGGACGTGTTTAAATCCAAACTAAACACCCTCATGTCTTTGTAATTAACACACACAAGCTTGGGAATATTGGTATTGTCTTAGGTGTCATAATATTGTCATCCCCCCGCCCCCCTAGTTTGGGCCTACATTGATTGGCAATAAGCCTTTAGAAAGCAGTCTAGCCCACTAATGATCTAAGAAAACAAGACTAAACCTTCAACTATTATTGTTCTCTGTTTTCAGTGCAGTGGTGATTGTTTGCAGCTGCTGAGAAGCTGTCTCATGGCAGGACTATTACTTGGGGATGAAAATGGAAGGAGAACAGCCATCGCTGGGGATAGTTTCAATGCACAATAGTATATCAGTTGCAATGCATTCATGCTCTATACCGTTTTCAGTTATATTGCTTTCCTTTGGTGCCAAGCATTGGCCCTGTACATAACTAGCATAATTTGTAATTGGAGAAGCGGGGTGTGGGGAGGGATCTCAAGGTTCGTCTGCCCCAGCCCTCTGCACAAATGCATGAATGTGATTGCTAATCTTTCTCTTATCCAGCCTCCTCTTGAAATTCCCCAGTGAAGGGAAGGCTGCAATGTCCCTAGGCAGTCTAATTCACTGCCTCTCTATTCTAACAGAAAGGAAGATTTTTTTTTTTCCCTGAGATCTAATCTGAATGTGCTTTGCTGTAATTTAAAGCCATTGATTCATGCCCTGCCCTCTGTGGCAAGGGATAACAGTTGTTCTCCCTCTTCTTTATGGCAGCCTTTCAAATACTGTGAAAACTGCTTTTGTGCCTTCCTTAATCTCCTTTTTCTCCAAGCTAAACATACCTAGCTCTCTCAACTCTGCCTTGTACCGCTGGCCTTGCAACACCTTCATTTCTATGGTTTTTGTCTCCTGCCTCTGGACCTTCTCCAGCACCTCCACATCCTTCCTAAAAGGTGAAGGCTGGAACTGCACCGAGGTCTCTCGCTGAAGCCTAGCCAGCACCCAATTCCACTATCGCCTCCCTAGTCTTACCCCTAATAATCCTGTTGACTCAGCCCAAAATTACATTTGCTGTTTCTTCAGTTAGATCACAGTCATGAGTTCTGACTCATGTCGAGTCTGTGATTCACAAAAACTTCCAGATCTTGTTGTGCAATACTACTGCCCAGCCAGTTATTCTATATTTTGGCCTTGGCTGGGATGATGTACTTGGGGCTGGTCCTGCTTGGAGCAGGGGGTTGGACTAGATGTGACCTCCTGAGGTCCCTTCAACTTTCCTTTTCTAGGATTCTGTGATTTTTGCATTTGATTATTCTTCCCTGAGTGTAGCCCCTTATATTTATCTGCATTGAATTTCATCCTGTTATCTCTTGAACAGCCTTACAGCCTATCAAGATCCTGTCTTCCAAACTGTTTGCAGTCCTTCAGTTTTGTGTCACCTGCTGACTTGATCAAGCAGCTTGCTATTTTGGCATCCAAATCATTAAAAAAAAACAACCCTGCTAAACATCAGACCCAGGACAGACCCCTGTAGAACCCTATTTTAAACAATTCTTGCCATTCTGATATCAATTTATTTATAATTACTTTTGCTTCTGGTTATTGAACTGATTAAGTGCACATCTAATAGCAATTTTATCTAGCCCCCACTTCTCCAGTTTATGCTGAGAGTTTCATTTGGGACTATGTCAAAAACAGTGTTTTAAATATAAAATAGAAGACTAATGAAGAGCTTATGTAATTTGTAATGAAAGTAGGGGGCACAATGTAGTGTTTATAAATGAAAGTAAGTAGATATTTTCCAATTAAAATTGGTGTGAAAAAAAAGAATGTTTTTTTTCTGGTTCTTAGCATGTTCAGGAAGAGAAACGGGTTTAGCTAAAATAATATCTGACCACATATAATCTTTATCCCAAACTTAATACCCAACTTTAATATCCCAATATATTATACTTTTAAAATAATCCATCAGACATTCATCTCTGCATCTAACAACTTCAAATGAGAGTCCACTACCCAGAAATCTCTCAAAAGAAACTAATCTCACCAGATATCCAACCCAATTTTTAAACCAAAAAGAATCAGCTAAATCTTAAAACTTTGGATTGCTTATCTGTTTTCCCTCACAAACCGCATTTTTAACTTTCAGTTAGCTAAGGCTGTAAATAATGTCATCCTTACACAAAATACATGACAAGAACATTGCAGTTAAAAAGCCTGAACATGAAAAAGAATGGATCTGAGCCATTTAAATACTTTACATAAATATTGTGCTGCCTTTGCAGCTCATACTTTTGGTTTAGGACAATATTGACATGTGAAAATTCACCATCCACAGTCCAATGCTTTAACTCTGTTCTTCAAAAAACAGCCTGAAACCTTTCAACATAGATCAATACACACTAACTTGTGTACATCTTTGACTATTTAAGTGTATAATTTATTTAGATTTATGCTCACCTCCTGGAAAAAAGCTGCTCTGCATATATTCCAGACACCTTTGACGTGATTTAAGAATACAGAATTAATACCCAAGCTTAAGTGGAGCAGTAGAATCCAATATAATTCATTGCTAGCAAACTAAGCCAATCAAAAAGCTCAAATTAACTTATTTTTCCAGCTATTACCCTCTTTATAATCCTCTTCCCCTTCTGTCTCCTCCCTTTAAAACATCTTCTTTGAAATATGAGCTCAGTAGCATTCTCTAATGATCCTGCAACTCAGGGTATTTTGAACCCAGCTGAAGACTGAGTTCCCAAGTAAGGCCTTGGGTGGAAATGTCTGGCCTTTTTCCTCTTTTATATACAATTAGAGTTGCAATTTGATTTTTTTTTTTTTTTTTTTGCTCTTCCCAACTACGGTGATGCTGCCTGGGTAATCTCTCATGACGAATGATACCTGTTGAAAGTGTTCCTGGTTGTGCCTCATGGGTCCAAGTCAATATTGCCCTGGGAATGTGTAGCATCAATTTTTCTTTTGTTAATATTGCCATTAATTACATCTATACCAGTGACACAGATTAAATATTCAGTCCAAAGCCATCACTAAAGGTGTGATCCTATGAGATGTCTTTCAGGGTCAGAGCAGACAGCTAGCCAGCTTGGTGTCTCGATTCATAGGGGCAGGCAATTATTTTGGGCGAAGAGTTTTGGCAAACCATCAAGGGCCACATGACAGGCAGCTGGGAACAGATAAATATAAATTTTCTAAATTTTTTAGGGGCCCCACAAGCTGGGTAAAATGGCCTGGTGGGTCGCATCTGGCCCACGGGCCACATTTTGCCCAGCCCTGCATAACCAGTCATGGCTGGGATGATGTAGCTGGGGCTGGTCCTGCTTGGAGCAGGAGGTTGGACTAGATGGGACCTCCTGAGCTCCCTTCAACCCTCATTTTCTATTCTATGGATGCTTCAAAAGAAGCATTTCAACAGAAGGTTATGGAGCAACCTGCCATCACTCCAGAAAATCTTCCTCTGGGGGCTAAGTAAATCTTATACCCTGGAGTAGGAATGTTTATACCTTGCCCAGAAGTCTTGTTAGTGAACATGGATCCACTTTTCAGGCTGAGACAAAACCAGCAACAAGGGAAAGAGGGTGGCTGCAGCTTCTCATTCAAACTTAACATTCCCGGTAGAAGTTCAAGGAGGACAATGATCCTCATGCAGCTCCACAAGGAAGGAGACTCCCACTGTGCAACCTCTGGGAGCCCCAAACATGAGCTCTCTGTAATGGTTAAGGGAGGGTGAATATTTTTTTTTTCTCTTTTGAACTGCCTGGCTTTAATTAATCTATCCAGAACTCACTGAATTTACATATAATCAAGCAAGCGTGACTTCGGAGCACTCATTTGTCTTGTTTAAATATATACAAATACGTTTCTCACATTGGGGCTTTCTGGTTTTGTTTTCCAAAATAAGCTTCCCTCAGCATTGCCTGGCTTTTCAAGGGAATGGTGGATGGACACCTGGTTGCATCGATTATTTGCTATCCGCCAGGGCAGGATCCATTTGCATTTTCCCTCCCTTGTACATACAGCCATTTCCAGGACTCAGGTTTTGCAACATAATGCAACACCTCAAACTACAGCTAGGGATGAAAGATTGTGTGTAGGATGATCACTACATTGACAGCTGCAATCTGGCAGCTGTTTGCCCTCTTCCCAAGTAGTTTCAACAGCAACAACAACTTTGCTTCCCCAATTCTACATCCTGGATGTTACGGTCTGATGGTACTACCCGCTGGGAAAAGACTTAATAGATGGGTTCACTGCCTGGCACTCCTGATAACTACAACAGGGGCTGATGGTACTAAAAGATTTCCTCAGGGATCATTGGACAAACTAGGCACAGGGTTACTGGGGACCTCATGATTCAGGGCAGACATTTGGGTTTGTTTAGTTACGTGGTCAAGGTCATCTCCCCAAGTTTGCTTTCTGTTTGGTTTATGCCAATGTTTAAGTCACAACAGGCATTAGTAAACCCAGAAAGTTTTCAGAGACCAGATGGCAAATCTGGCTGCTTCTTGCCACTGGGAAATGAAAGGGCATCTAGCAAGTAGTTCTACTTAATAGCATAAGCTCAGGCCATCTAGACAGTCCGGGTCACCATGAAGTCATCAGGCCTATGTTTAAGATCCTCTTCTGGCTCTTCCAATACTAGTTGCTTTGACTGAACTTTGCATGATATGAAACGTGGTTCCTGGAAAACATCTTGGTGCTGCAGGAATGACAGTCACAGTCATTCACAGTTAATGACAGTCCCCCGCCCCCCAATATCTCAGCTGTCTGCTTCAGTTTCCAGCCCCAGT
>NW_017729031.1:39032209-39034470 GCF_001723915.1 Gavialis gangeticus
TCTATTGTGGGCCCTGGGCAGAGATTCAGCTTCAGGCTTCTACACTGATATAACACTACTAGCAGTATACTGCAATACATAATCATGACACTCCAGCCAGTCTGGTGTACCCATGCAATTGCATAGGTGCCGTGCCCTAACCCCATTCCCATTTAGATGCTTTCTACTTCTCTTATGCTGCTGAGATTACAAGATTGCCAGTGCCATCAGGTTTTGATTGGAGAATTATTTACTAATATCATTTACACAAGCATTAAGGTAGGTGTTTTCTACCCATTCTGACTTTCTGTGCATCTTTTATCCATATCCACCCACATTCTCCTCCACAAGCCTTCCATGGAGAATGACCTGAAGAAGTATCTCCACTTAGTTAGCCTGTTTCTGCACATCACAAACCTGGCTGTAGAATTCACTTGACTCGGGGTTCATTTATGTCAAACGTTGTGGCTGGGTTTAAAAAGGGCTGGATAATTTTATGGCCAGTAATACCTTTAGTGCTGCAGACACTCAAATTTTATGTGCAAGAGCATGAGCTGATTTCCACAGAGGTCAGGAGGAAACTTTATGCACTCGTAGATGATACTGCACAATTACTATTATTGGAGGGGTTGACCTTTCTCAGAGACGTTGTGCACTGGACGGTAGAGGCAGGAGATTGGGCTTGAAAGCCTGATCTGAAGGGGAATAAATCCAAAATAAAGTACCATTCCTCCTCATCCTGGGATGTCTCCAGTCCATCCTCTCTCTGGCCCAGTTCCTCATTGATAGTCTGTTCATTCCAGACCTGAGCCAATGCCTGTTGATCTCAGAGGAAAAGCTTCGTGTGACTTCACAGAGCATCGGATCCTGCCTTCACCTCCCCAAAGAGGGGTTTGCAAACTGAACTGAAGGCAGGTGAATACAGGGAGATTTTTTTTTCCCTTTAAATAATTAATCCCACTCAACCATAAAATAGATTAAACATTGGTCTCTCAAAAGCCATTTTAGCAGTTAATCCATTCTGAGATAACTCAGGCTATCCGAGATAAAAAAAAAATATTGATATGGCCATGAAGAAACAAGCCTGCATATCTGCTTTGTGGACAGGAAAAAGGAAACTAAAATAAAACCATGGCAAGTGTTTCTTTCTTCCTTTTTAAATCATGTTTGGCACAGCTTAAGTGTGGAGAGATGCATTATCATTCCCGCAAAGGAAAAGCAACTGGAGGAAATGAAGTTAAATTATGAACAAAAAAAAAAATGTAATATTTATATATAAATCCAATAAGGCAGGGCAGTAAATATATAGCAATCATAGCACAATTTAAAGTGAAATGAAAATCTGTAGCCATTCTGAGTGTATATTGTGCTTGAGTGGTACATTAGAAAAAATTGATATACTGCATGGATTAAAATAGAGAGACATAACACAAAGCTTGTTAACCAATTTGACTGTGAACAGTTTTAAAAGACTGTTGGCTTAGACTCTTTGGGAACTCTTATTCTTTTTGTCCTCACATATATGCAGCCAGTTTCTGCAAAAGGGGGAGGAAAATAATGAAAGACAATTTTAAAATCCATTTTGGAGAATATTTGTGTCTAAAATACTGAAAAATGGGTGTTTTTGCTGTGCAGGCACTTTTGCATGTGCTGACGCATTTTACAAATAGCCTGAGGATGGAAGGATGCATATATATATAATAAAATATAACTGGAATAAGCTAGCGTCCCTGAAATCCATAGTGTGCTGTTTGCTGGATTGATTGGCTTTTTTCCATAATTCAGAAGATGTCATTTATTGCAAGGAGGCTTTTTTCTACGTTTCTTGGGTAGGTCTATGGTTGCTATGACCCTCATATCTGGGCAACTCACTTTGTGTTTTTTGGTGTATTTTCCTTACACCCAGGGGTCAGGAAAACAGAGCTTATGACAAGAGGCTGAGAGCAATGAGGCTATTCAGTCTGTAAAAGCGCAGGCTCGGGGTGATCTGATGGTCACCTATAAGTTTATCAGGGGTGCTCATCAGGATCTGGGGGAACATGTGTTCACCAGAGCCCCCAAGGGATGACAAGACTGAATGGTCACAAACTCTGCCTCGACCGATTCAGGCTGGACATAAGAAAGAACTTCTTCACTGTCCAACCCCCAAGGTTTGGAATAGACTGCCGCTGGAGGCGGTTCAAGCACCCACTTTGAACACCTTCAAAACACACTTGGATGCTTATCTTGCTGGGATCCTATGACCCCCGCTGACTTCCTGCCCCTGGGGTGGGGGGCTGGAC
>NW_017729031.1:39039470-39047366 GCF_001723915.1 Gavialis gangeticus
TGTCTATGAAATCTATGAAACGCACAGAGCAGTGATGGCATTGGATCTAACCAATAGAGAATAGTGAAGACAAAATCCAGCCCTTTCTGGGAGTTTTAACACATTACTCAATGCTACAGGAAGACACCTCCCTCCCATGAGGACACATAGGCCTGAATCCTCTCCTGAAGGCAGGTGCATTTACACTTTTTTCAGAAACACAGCAAGAGGCACCCCTTCCCTCCAAAACGTGGCTGAAAAATGACCGATTACAGAATACTTCAATGGTTAGATGGCTTACCTAAAAGGTGGGAAACCTTGGGGATCTACACTCATCTCTCTCCTCTGAGGAGAATGTCATAATGACCAAACTATAGGGTATTGCAGGTGGGGGGCATTCAGACCCCTCCCCCACAAACTGGTCCACAACACATAATGATTCATTAGGCCAGAGAAGGCAGGAGGTTGCATTACACATCCCTGAATCAAAGAATCATGAAGAAGTTGGACTGGGAGGAACCTCCTTAAGTCGTCTAGTCCAGCAGGAGCATTGGTGCACCCCGGTCAAAATCCCCAGCCTTGGCTGCAGTCAGCACCCAATGCCTCTAAGGAAATTCCCTTCCTGTGCAGAAAAGTGGTTGCTGGTCCCAACAGCGAGGCCTCTTCTTCCCATGGTTGTGGTGCCAGAGTGCAAGAAATGAACACACCTGCAATGTCAGGTCACCTTGCTCAGCCATCTACCTCCCTTTCCCTCCCCGCACATCAACCTGCCCAGGTGCTGCCTTTGATCTCCACACAACATGATGACTCCACTGATGCCAGTGGATATGATCCTGATTTGTGCCTGCATTTACAGCAAATCAGCTTCTGTCGCTCTATTCAGAAATGCATACCTGTAGTTTCCTCCGTGAGAGACTATTTCACAGTCTAAAGATTTCATTGTTCAGAAAAATGTCCTAATGTTTCCAACTGTGTTTTCCCTCCGCCCCCCCCCTACATATTGTGCACAGGGTGGTTGCACTTTCCAATTTGAGAAGTTTGAGAAACTTTTTTTGGCTTGTAGTCCCTTTCTCCATGTGGGCTCACTATATGCATTGCAGGGATGCCTTGAAAGATCTTGGAGAACTATTTTGATTTCTGTGTCTTTTGAGCTGCCCATCAGCCAGAAGCACTACAAAAAAAGGTAAAAATATATATGCTCTTTGGAAAAGGGCACAAATTAATTCCTTTGTCACATAAGGAAAAGTCAGAAAAAAGCAGATCTTTCCATGAAAATGTTTCTGGCAAATAAGACATGTCCCTCCTTTGCTAAATTGTGTAATTTTTGAGGGAAAACAGACTTCTCTCCCATCCTTTTGTGAGCATTATAAAACATACAAGAGATTCTCTGGCAGTGAACGCCATGCCACTTTATTGCCACACGTTTATTAAAGCAAAATGTTCATTGTGTATGAAGAAGGTAGGCCTACGGTATAGCGTGGATCTGGTGCATCCATGCTGATGTTCTTTCCACATCAATAATTAAGGAGAACTCTTAACCGCGTCATTCAAAATGACAAAATATTTCCTAAGACTTGTGAAATTATTATAAGAAAATTACCAAGAATATAAAGAACCCATAATGCTCAGTGGACTATGTTCAGGGTTGTAGAGCATTCCTTCCACTTACTTTAACACAGCAGTAGCGCTCGGTAGCTTCGGGCTGTAATTAACAGCACAAAGCTCTCGTACTGCGAGAGGGGATAACAGTTCAGCAAAGCGATATCCATATTCTGCAGTGGGTTCCTGAGATGTTCAGGATTTAAATAGCTTTTTTAAAATGACGTTCTAGGAAGTTGCACAAAGTAGGGTTTGTGCAGGTGAAAAAGGAGCAAAAGAAGCCAACCGCTAATATAGGAAATTAACACCCTTAATTAATTCTTCTCCTACCAGGCTTCTAGCTGCTGTTGGAAATGCATAATGGCTCTGCGTTGTTCTGGGGTGTGCAACTTTCTGCATCCAACTGCTTCTCAACTAAAGGCTAGCAGCTTGTTTTGAATCACACCGTGGAGATGGGCAGGGGGAAAAATGAGTTGGCATCAGGGATGAGATTCTCCCCCAGGGAGTCCCCTGCACATAGGGCCTCCTCACAGGTAATCTTTGAACAGCTCCGCAAGAGACAACAGGATGAGCTAAGCAGGTAGTATCACTGACATAGAGGGACTGTGGTTATGGTGCAAAGCCATGCTGACAGGCGGTCAAATTACACGCAGTCTGCTCAGAGTTAAAGATTCAGAGCTGAGCTACCAAGATAATGAGATGTAGCTCATGAGTTTTAAGCCAAACAACAACTATAATTGGGGGTTCTGCTTCTTTGCCTTTTGCTTTCTAGAGTGAACTTGGGACATCATTTCAAGGTTGTTGGGTTTTTTTCCTATGAATGAAGGCACTTTTTAACCCTCATCCGTTCTCATGAAACCATAACCATTGTTGTTTTCATTGTTACCCCGCAATTCGAGATTGTTGGTCTCATGGGGTAACTTGTTACCCCACCCACACGAACAAAATGGAACCAGTGCCAAGAGTGTAAATGTACCAAAAACTATTAATTAAACATACAGATTGTTTGAAAGAGTGTTTATGATGATTTGAACCCAAAATATTATTTAACTAGAATGATGAACAAAATTTAAACTTTTTTTAGTTTCAAAATGTGAATGAACAATTCGCTAAGTCTGCAGTTCACACTGTTTTCAAACTAACAATTACTTCCAAAAACATTTCCTAACTGTTTTAACTAAATATTGCATTCCTCACAAAGCAGCAGGGATGTACTGTGGTGCACACAAGAAAATCGCTTACAATCTTCGCATCGTTTCCGGGGTCTGCGGTCATCTGTCCTTGGACAAAAAGCACAAAGTCCACTCATGCTTGCAGAAGGTTATACTGGGGTGCGTTGTGGCAATTTGTAATTTAGGGCAGTCATACCAGACTCGACAGACTTAAACAGATTATGTGTATCCATCATTCTTCATTTCGTTTATCTGTCAATCAACTGTTCTCCAAGCTCCTGCAAAAAAAAGCGCCATCTTCTTAAATGTGATCTTTGCTTCCAGCTTGTGTTGTGGCCTAGTGAAATGATGTGGCTGGCAACGGCAGCCTCATCCAGCATATTGAAAAATAGTGTCATTGGCCAGCTGTTGATTTTCCATCTACAGGTGGTCATACAGACTAAGTGGTCAAGGTTATCCACTCCACCCTTGCTTTTATTGTAGTCATGGATGATGTCCAGCTTTCTTTGCTCTCCACCCACTGACAGGTCGTGGTTCATGCTTGACAGCAACAGCACAACTTTGGACTTCTTTGGAACATAAGAAACTAGGGTGAGTTCCCCATCAAAAGCAAAAATGGATGAAAAAGTTTCCCTTCTTCGATTTGCATGTATTTCATTTGGGCCTTATATTTCCAAATCGTACCCACACGGGTTGCATATTGCACCAGGGATGAACCAGTTTTTCAATGACCTGACTACCCAGATTACCTTGGCATGGAGCTTCTGGTTGCTTGCCCATGTAGATGTCTCCAGACATGGGGAATGAAGTTGCTGCATTGCAGCACCACCAAATTTTCAAGCCATATTTGGCAGGCTTGCTGGGCACATACTGTCTGAAGGGACAGTGACCCCTGAATGCAATGAGCTGCCCATCAACTATCAGGTGTATTCTTGGAATATACCATTTCCTGAGCTGCTCCACAAATTATGTCCAAATAACTTGGAAGGCAGCAAGCTTGTCCACAGCTCTCCTTTCCTCATGTGTCAGTTTGTTGTCAAATCTCAGGTAGTTGGTGATTTGACAAAATCGTTTTAAACTCATGGTGGAACGGAAGCAAGGACGCAAGGTGCATTGCTCCCACAACTCCTCCAGTGCTTCATGACCACTGTGGTATAGACCATGCAGCAGTAGGAGGCCAACGTAGGCTTTCAGCTGTGTTTCATCCAGCTTTTTCCACTCCTTTCTGTTTTCAGGATGGCTATCATTCCACTCCCTGAATCTTCTTTCTACCTCTCTATTTTTAATCCAAAATATCATTGAGGATTAGGTGAAATGTCATGCTTCCAAAGACTACATAAGACACATACACCCATAATATAAATATGTTTGAACAAGGTAACTAAACTACAAATATTATACTAAAAATAGAGCCCACCAACATAAAAATCATTATTGATATAAATATAGTAGTAAATCAAGACATGAATCTATAATATTGTTGTACACAGTTCCACAATTGACAATAAAATCGAGTCTAATGTTAAAATGTATCATTCATATCAGGAATAAAGGATATTTAACTCTAATTGCCTCATCCTTGTACGCGAAAATGGCGAGACGGTTTACTACATTTGAATCTGTTTGCTGTAAAATCCAGATTAGTTTGAGAAATGTATCAATTTCTGCAAGTACAGTAATAAATAGGTTCTCCTTATGTCATTATATAGAGAATATTTTAATACAAAGTGGATAGTATCTTCCAAAACACCTAGACAGACTGGGCAACATCTTTTAGCCCTTGAATTGGACTGTTTCTCTTACGATAAGTCAGGATATAAGAGAAATAGGTAGACAGTTTCCACCACTGTGTCTTTATTACTTTCTCTTGTTGCCTCATCATTTTCACGGACTATGTCCTTGGCTGTTCTCTGATGATGTGGACTTTTTTCCCCACACTCTGCCATCCCTTCCTCTAAAGGTGTCATCATCTGCAGTGTTTTTTGGGGGTGGTGGCACTGGTTCTTCTCCAGGTCCTTCTGTAGCTCTCCTTGGTCTTCCATGGTGGCTCCGGGCTGGTCCTCTTGCCTTTCCCACTGGAAGTGTTGGCAAAATTGATTACTGCTGAATGCATATAAATAACAGTCAAAGACAAGCCTGTCCACCTATGCTGTCACAGAACCAATTCAGCCCTGCCTTATGGTAGCGCAGGTAGCACCCTCTCCTCCTGGGCACAGAAGCCAGAGACCAGCATCCACCCTTTGCAGGCAAGCCAAATGTGGGTGGATGCTGTTTTGAAACCATACACGCAGGGGCTTCTTGAGAGCAGGTAAAAGGGGCATGGGGAGGGTTAAGCCCTTACCGTTGAAAGGGACTCCATAGTGTAATTGCAGTATGATGTTGTTCTATTTCTTCTCTGCTGTCCCTTTTCACTCCTTGTCCTCACTTCCAATAGAGGCAGGGCAAATGTCCTGGTATGTTATGAAAGGGGCAGGTGAGGTGCAGTTTTGCCATAAGAAAAGAGGGCAGAGGTGGATTTGTGCATGACAAAAGGTTTGGGTTTTTTTTGGAGGGAGGGGAATTGGCAAAGGGCAGAGTGTTTTGATGACCTTGCAGATTGCAAACAAAGTGGCTAGCAAAAGGGATTACCACATCTTCTGCAAAAGCAGAGTGGAGGATGGCCATCCATTAGTTACTATGGATACCTGAAGTGGACATGAATGAGGTGTGAATGACGGCTGACCTTTCAGATGCATCCTCCCAAACGGGCTAAACAGGTCTAGGCCTGTCATTTATATAGAAATTGCATTGGGGTACCAAGTTACCCCAATGTGTTAACATGGGATTGGGGTAAGTTGTTACCCCATATGGAAAAACACATTCACGCCTGAGGTAACATGTTACCCTGGGCAGTTTTTCATCCACAGAGAGCAAAGCATTCGTGTATCTGGCTGTTCTTTGGGGATATTGTGTACTGCGGTGCCAGTGACAATGTCCTAAAAACAAAAATTTTAGACTTAATTAACTTGAAGATACTGCACAAAATGTGTATCTGGGGTAGGAAATTACCCCCTGGGAACATATGAAGGCTAAAAATAAAGACTAAGGTTAGAGTCCCAGAAACCTAGGGTTGAAAGGGATCTCAGAGGTCATCTAATGCAGCTGTCTGCACACGTGCAGATCCACTGTCCTTGAACCATCCCAAACACATGCCTGTCCATCCTTTTCTGGAAAACCTCCAGTGCAGGAGAGTATCACTTCCCTGGGTAGCTTGTTCAATGACCTATTAGGACGTGGGGTTTTTACCCTTTTGCTTTCTTTCCTGAGATTTGAACTGAATCTTCTTTGTTGACATTTCAAGATGTTGCCACATGTTCTGTCCTCTCTTCTCACATCAACCAGAAATGGGGTTTTAAATGAACCCTCCAATTTTGAGAGACTCACAAGACAATCGTGAGAACAGATAAAATCATACAGCCTTTTAGGCAATGCTCTAAGATGGGTTCTTTCAGGACTGACTTAGGCAAAATATACCATCTTTAGGCCTTCTCCAGGGTTATGCAAGAGCCTGGACCATTTAGACATTGTTTTCATTCTCCCTGGTTCTACAATGGATGCATGGATTCCTTTACTAATGGGAGCATATATGTAAGATCTGATCCTACATTAGGGTTACCATATTTCCAATTTCAAAAAAGAGGACACTATGCAACATTGGTCAGGCCGCAGTTGGAGTACTGCATCCAGTACTGGGCGCCACACTTCAAGAGGGATGTGGCCAGCCTGGAGAGGGTTCAGAGGAGGGCCACCTGCTTGGTGAGAGGACAGCAGGACAGTCCCTATGAGGAGAGACTGAGGGACCTGAATCTGTTCAGTCTCAGCAAGAGGAGGCTGAGGGGGGACCTGGTGGCTGTGTAAAAACTCACTGGGGAGATGAACAGCAAATAGGTAGAGTCCTTTTCTCCCCAGCACCACATGGGATGACGAGGAACAATGGTAATAAGTTGATGGAGAATAGTTTTAGGTTAGAGATCAGAAGGCAATATTTTACAGTTAGGGTGGCCAAAATCTGGAACCAACTTCCCAGGGAAGTGGTCCTCGCCCCTACCTTGGGCAAATTCAAGGGGAGATTGAATGATCACCTGCCTGGGGGCTTGTGAACCCAGCATTCACTCCTGCCTGTGGCAGGGGGTCAGGCTAGATGATCTGATCAGGTCCCTCCTGACCCTAGCTACTATGAAATTATGAAGGACACCTGTGCAGGGGGGAAGAGTAGCAGAGGGGGAGGAAGTATATTATTGGGGGGCAGTGATATGCCCCCTGCCTCCCCCCCAGCCCTGTTGGTGCCCCTCACTCCCAATCTGCAGCCTCCTGCCTTGCCCACCCGGTCCTGATGTTGCCCCTCACTCCCAACCCACAGCCCCCTGCTCCCTCCTAGCCCTGTTGCCCATGCAGCTTGGTCATGCGCACGCACACACGTGTGCACACACTCACACATACACTCATCTGCCACCAGTTCCCAGGGCCTGTGTGCAGAGTACGTGATCCCCCAACAGCCAATCAGCTGATATTGGCACCCAGGATGGATGACTGAAGACCCTCTGAGTTAAAATCCGTGGGGAACATGGCACAAGGGACATAACAGTGGGAGTCTATTACAGACCTCCCACCCAAAGTCCTGAGCTTGACCAGGAGTTCACCCGGGAACTGGCTGAGGCCGCATGCTCCAGGACCATGGTTGTCATGGGTGACTTCAATTACCTGGACATCTCATGGGTGGATAACTCAACAAAATCCGAGCAGTCGCAAAGCTTCCTCTCATGTGTAGATGACCTCTACCTGACTCAAGAAGTATGGGCCAACGAAAGGTAAAGCGCTGCTCGACCTGGTACTGGCTACAGGGGATGACCTAATCGGTGACCTAGTGGTTGATAGGAAGCTGGGTGACAGCGACCGTGAGCTGATCACCTTCACCATCCACTGTAAAGCTGGCGAATCAGTCAGCAACACGGAAGTTCTTGACTTCAGGAAAGCCGACTTTGACAAGCTCAGGAGGCTGGTCAGTGAGGCCCTAAGTGACCATGACCCCAGGGAAAGGGGAGTTCAAGAAGAGTGGTTGCTCCTCAAGGGAGCGATCCTCAATGCACAAGCTAAGTCTATTCCATCT
>NW_017729031.1:39052366-39053719 GCF_001723915.1 Gavialis gangeticus
CGATCCTCAATGCACAAGCTAAGTCTGTGCCATCTCAGAGGAAAGGCAGCAAGAGGGCACAGCAGCCCTCCTGGCTCTCCAGGGACCCAGCAGACCTCCTGAGGCTAAAAAGAAAGGCCTACAAAGGATGGAGGATGGGATTCACCTCCAAGGAGGATTATTCTGCACTGGTCTGGTCCTGCAGGGAGCTGTCGGGGTATAACTGTACACTCTCCCCGCGTTGGGGCTGCTTACCGGTAGCCGAGGGTCTGCTCACCTTTGGTTGGGCATGTCACACGTGCCCGCCTCGCCTGCCACGACTTTGATGTTAATGGAGTTTGTTCCAGTGTCCGGCTCGTGCCGCCCAATTATGAGACTCTCTGGCGTTCCGCGGGTTCCACGTCTCTGAGGGCTCCGCCACCCCTACACCCTCGCCCATTCCACCGGGTGGTGACCACCTATCTGGTCCAGCCACGTATCTGTAGGTCACACAAATAATCCACAAAAGCAATATGACAATCAACACAAGCAGTCAGAGGGGCTCCCGTGGATGGAGCGGCTGGTGCAGCCTTCTGCAGTCGTCCACCAAGGCCCACTCGTCCTCTGTGGGGTCGAACCCCCTTTTTGGCTCTTGAAGAGTCCCTCCTGGGGCTTGGGTAATTCCCCTTTTACAGTTAAAGCTCACTGTTGCTACTGCGCCCACATCACAGGAGCTATGGTATCCACAGTCAATTAGTTCCCTTCTACCAGGGTCTTTATGGTACTCTGCTCCCACCGGGTTTCACCCGCTCCCAGCTGGTAAATAAAACAGTCCTATGCCCCACAAGGGCCTGCAGACTAGCCTCACAAACCCTGATGGGGCTTAGCCCTTCTCCAGAGGTTTCTACCGACACTCAGTGCTGCTCGCATCCTCTGCAATGTCCGCCGGCCTGCTCCATCACCTCCACGTCCTCCTTCCGGTTCCGCGTTGCTCCCGCTTGTCAGCCCAGCCTCTCTTTTATACTGGCAATGGAAGTACTGGCCCCTCCCTTTCCCCCACACCTGGGTAAGGGGAATTTCTGCCTGTCTCCCTGGGGTTGCGGGCGTGCGGCCATGGGCCCTCCACTCAGGCTGGGAACCAAGGAGCCTGCTGGCCCTTTCTCTCCCTCACAGGAGCAAACCAGGAAACCAAGGCTACAACTGAACTCCAACTAGCTTTGAGCATCAAGAACAATAAAAAGTCCTTTTTCAGGTATGTGGGGAGCAGAGGAAAAGCAACGACAACATTGGACCCCTGCTGAACCAGATGGGGCAACTGATGCCCAGGAAAAAGCCAACCTATTGAATGGGTACTTTGCATCGGTCATTCATCAGTCCCATGGGACGCCCATGCCC
>NW_017729031.1:39053749-39057105 GCF_001723915.1 Gavialis gangeticus
ATGTGGAGAAGCTTGAGAGGGTGCAGAGGAGAGCCACGCGCATGATCAGAGGTCAGGAAAACAGACCTTATGATAAGAGGCTGAGAGCAATGGGGCTATTCAGCCTGGAAAAGTGCAGGCTCAGGGGTGATCTGGTGGCCACCTATAAGTTTATCAGGGGTGATCACCAGGATCTGGGGGAACAGCTGTTCACCAGACAACCCCAAGGGATGACAAGGTCGAACGGTTATAAACTACTGCAAGACCGTTTCAGGCTGGACATAAGGAAGAATTTCTTTACTGTCCGAGCCCCCAAGGTCTGGAATAGCCTACCATCAGAGGTGGTTCAAGCACCCACATTGAACACCTTCAAAAGCAAATTGGATGCTTATCTTGCTTGGATCCTATTACCCCAGGTGACTTCCTGCCCTTTGGGTGGGGGGCTGGACTTGATGATCTTCCAAGGTCCCTTCCGGCCCTAATGTCTATGAAATCTATTAAATCAGCTTCCCCCACTGCCCTCAGCCCCAAGCAAAGCAGAGGAAAAGCAAAATCCTGGACATTTGCTTGCATTTTAAAAACCCACCTGCATGGAGGACAAGGAGCCAAAAAACAGGACATGTCCAGGAAAACCTGGAAGTATGGTAACCCTAATCCCGCTGATCCATTGCGCTAAGTACAGACAGTCAAAAAGCCAAAGACAGAATCAATTCAATCTTCACAGGTTAGTCTAAGCTGCATAGACTGAACCAATAAGCAAGTGAACAGACATTCACTTTTGATTCCAGAAATGCAGCAGCCCAGGCCAGAAGCTGAGGGGTGCAAGAGCACACCTCCCTGCTTGGCTGGAGCAGACAGTTTGTGCCAAAGCTAGCCCATCTGCTCTGTAAGGGGGAGTTTTCAGGGAAGGTGCAAAGCATCCTGGGATGCTGGGGCACTATGAGTTAGCTTGAATCTGGAGGGGATCTGTGATGGAAACTAATAAGCTGATTTAACCTAAATCATTTAGGTCTGATATTACATCCACCTAGGTTTATCTTAAACCAGTTTCAGCCAGTTTGAAAGTGATTTATGTGCATCGAACTTCTTTTGTGTTACAGATTTAAACTGTTTTTCAATCACTTATACCAGTTTATCTATAATTTCTGTCCCTAGCCTTGAAGTTAAGACCTGAACATGAACATGATCCAGATATCTTTTACACTTTTGGCTCATAACCTCTTTTATTGTCTTCCCTGGAATCCCCTCCCATAAGATGGCATTCTTCAGGGACCAGACAATAGTCTTCTTACTCTCCATGTGCAGCACAGAAGGAATATCCTTATGGTTGAGATGCAAAACTGGGGTTCAGGACACTGGGGTTCAGCTCTTAGTATTGCTATTGTATAGACTCCCTGTGTGACCTTAAGCAAAGAATTTATTCCTTGTTTGTGCTGGTATAATCAATCTGTACAGTGACAAAAAGGTGGAGAAGCAAGATGATTTGTATCGCTACAGCTGGGTAAGTTTTCCTAGTCCAGTGTAGAATTACTTCTGAAAAAAAGAAAGAAAGATGTACCAGGGTAGGTCACACTAGTGTCAGTGTCACCTGTCTGCAGCTTAATGTAGAACAATGGCTATTTTTTAAGACACCATGAGTGCATCTACCGTGTGTGCTTTACTGCTCTGTAGACTAATTTGCTACACAGTAAAATGTCCATCATCTACACATATGCAGCAATGAAGCCGGTGAAGATTAATTTACTGTGCCGTCAGATAGTACTGTCAGACACAAGTACTATTCAATGCAGAGTAAATTACTACACTTAAACACACATGTAAATGGTGATGTCCAGATTAGTTTACTTCAGCTCAAATTGCACCAGAGCTTATTTAGTCAAATTAATTGCACATGTAGACACACCCAGTGCCTATTACTGTACTTGCTCCTCTGCTGCCTAATGCTGCAGTACAGTAATCGCCACGTATTATCTGAGGCAAGACTTCACGTGGGTGATATCTCTTATTGGACCAACTGCATTGCAGATGATGAGTCCCCTGGGAATAATCTTATGTGTCTATTACAAGTTTTGGAAAAAAATGGTGTATAGTCTGGCTTCTTTTTCCTTTAGGTTGTGGGTTTTCTGTTGTAAGCAGTGGATTTTGATATCTTCCATGTTTTGACAGAGTTCAAATGATGGTGTTGCTGTGATGGACCAGGACATATGGGGGACCGTCACAGCATAACATCACCTCAACACTACCTATTGCATGCAATTTTAAAGCTGTCTACCTCTAATTTCAAAGTACATTATGTTGAGGTATGAAACCAAAATGAGTTAAACCAGTGACAACATGTCATCAAGCCAGGCCCTAAATCTGCCCTTTGTCTTATCTCCCCATCTGTAAAACAGAGGCAATTGTACTTCCTTTGATATTCTTAGGTATTTATCCTGTGCATTGTTTGAGGCAGAAGTGGTTTTTTATTAAGTGCATGTACAGTGCCTAGTGCAAAGGAGTCCTGACATTTCTGGGGGCCTGTACATGCTAGCAGACACCAAAATATTATTGTTGTTGTTGTTGTTGTTGTTATAGCAGCTGTTACATCTCTGCTCTGATGATGCCTATATTCATATTCTAACCCATGACCACAATAGCTTTGTTTTCTTCCCAAGGGGATTATAATGGAATTTCAACACAACCACAGCAATGAGCAGTATATAACCATCAATGTAACACCGAGGGTATAGACTATCTTCTGTTGTTGTGTGTGCATGTGTTTCTGTATTCATAAATATGTATGTGGTAGCTAGCTTGATTAGAAAGAAAGCCAACAAGAATTAGTATATGCCTCTCTGACACAGGTTCTCCACATACCATCTGGAAAAGGTGAAGAATCCATCTTTAAAAACAAAATGTTTCTTAAACAAGTTTAAATCCAGCTACTTAGGCCTAATTTAATTAGCATTTTAAAAAGATAGGAAAGAGAGCATGGTGCACCAGCAATTCTGCAAAAGGTTCGTTCACATTATCAAAAAAGTTGTGGTCGTTTGAGAGGAAGAGAAGGCCAATTACCCAGAATTTACCTCCCTTCTCTGTATTGTAGCCGGTAAAGAGTCTGTATTACTGCTTCATAGGAGGAAAGATTCCAGCAACCAAAGTACCTCCAGGTTTAATATGGATGTGGCATCATTTCAGAGTCCTGTGCTCTTGTTCCCAACCAGACTGCGACGGGTGCAGAGATCCCACCTCAGGAACACAGCTGGGTATTCGTATCCCTCCGCTGTTTCCACCACGTGAGGCGGGCCAGTAGGGGGTGCTCCTGCATCGAGCCGCCCACCTCCCTGCGCCCGACCACCTTCCAGGCTCCGAATGCCTCCCTAGGGGCGCCTTATGTC
>NW_017729031.1:39062105-39068313 GCF_001723915.1 Gavialis gangeticus
TGCAGCCAGCTCCAGTTCCCTAAAGAGACAGGCTGAGGGTGTGGTCCCCTGTGTGCTGGGCCCATCCTAATTGAATGGTCACAGCACAGAGATTTAAATCACAGAGTCACAGGGCAGAGATTTTTGGGGAGAAACCAAGGTGGCTTTCTGCCGCACAGACTGCAAGCTTTCTGTCTTGACTTTTCTAAAAACGTATTGAAATCCCTTGGAGGAATGTGGGTTATTTCTAAGCAACATCCCTCAAGCCAAGTATTGCCATTCTGCATCTCTTGGGCTGCCACGGTTTGATTCATCCCACATAAACTCACTGAGCGCGTCCAGACGAGTGCGGTTGTGCATTATGCAGTCATGCCACATACCGCACAGTCCGGAGTTCTCCACGCTGCAGGGCAGGCTACCTGAGTGTGCACTGCTCCATTTTTTTTCTGCATTATTTTTTTTACCCCTGGATATCCAGGGGTCAAAAAAACTTGGGAAAGAAACGTGAAGCAGCACGTGCTTGGCCAGCACACGCTGCTAAGAAGTGAAGCCGGGCCGCTTGGAGCCGTGCTGCGGCTGGCAGCCGGGTCCACTCGGCAGGATCACCATGACTACAGCTCTGGGAGACACCCAGGACCTAGGTAAGGCCCCAGCCTCTCCTACACCACCCAGGGCAACTTGACATGCACCAAAGTACTCATGGCACGGGCATTCCCCAGAGACAAGAAGTGGTGGCACAAGGTGCACCACTGCTACTTGTTCCCGGAAAACGAAATGTCCTTGCACATCTGGACATGCCCACTGAGATCAAGCCTAGGTGGAAGTATAAGACTCATGTGGATGTGTTTCCCTTATGGTAAAACTAAATTTGGGTGCCTATAGATGTGCTCTGACATGTTCTAATTAGAACACGCTGAAGCAGACTCAATGCATCGAGTCTGCTGGCACTCGAATGAGAATGCTCCAGCATGCCTCATGTCACGTGTATTAAGCATCTAACATTTAAGCAGCTTATTTAATTAAGCAGCTCATTGAAGGAGCTTTAGTTAAAGCGCCCCCACAGCTATTTTGAAACATGAGACACTTAATACATGTGCCGGTGAAGTGTTTTACTTAAAGTGGTTCTCTGGGAACCACATTAATTAAACCACCCCCCCTCCTTCCCCACCACCGCTGCCAAGCACATATATAGGCACCCAAAGTGCCTTGGCCTCCTGGTACTTTTTACTTCATGGTAGCTCATTCATAGTACTCTATCCTGGGATGGGGAAAAAAAATCTAGTTTTTTTATAGCAATGAAGATGAGCCATAAGTATCTATTAACTCCTTTTGTGGGTTCTCATCCCAGATACTTATTTCAGTGACAGTGTTATAGTCACATGTTTACCACCATGCTGGGAGTGAAGATGTTTGTACATGAGCAACACACAAAGCAGACGGCATTCAAGGAGAGGAAGTCACAAATAGCGAAACCTTATTTTATAAATCTTCATGCACTTATCAGTGAACCCCTCCTGGAATGACTCCATGTGACAATTTCAGTGTTATGGGAGGGAGGAAGAAATAATACAATTGATTCAAATGGATTCAACTCTCAGCTGGAGAATAACGAACGGCAATGTTTAAGCCTGCACATCAAATAGCCCAAGAACGGAGCAGATAGAAGAGTGAATACTGAATGCATTTATGCCAAGGCATGTCAGAAAACATTCTTTTGAAGTTAATGACGGCTACTACTGGTATAAAACGAGGACAATGAAGGTCATTAACTAATTAATCCTCTTGAGAAGTGGATTAGTGTAATTATTCACATCAGCTTAGAGATTCATAAAAACTGAAGCAGTGAGTGTTGGAGGGACAGCTTCCTAAAGGTGCTGAGGTGCCTGATGATTCAGAGAAGAGTCTAATGGGATTCTCCAATGCACTTAGGCAGTCAACTTGTGTGAAAATCTATGAAAAATGGGCAACCAGTGTGTTTTTGAAGATCCCGATCTGCACCTTTGGGCAGCTCTGTTCCTTTAAAAACCTGGCCCAAAGCTCCAGGGCCTTGGTCCTCTGTGGATGATCTATGGTAGCCAGGTCACAAGTTGATCCCAAGGGAAAAAAGGAAAGATCAGGAGGCAGCATTTCATGTTTGCTAAAGAAGAGGATCTCTCTCAAGCTGCAATGGAGCTGTGATGAGAAAGCCCATGTCAAGGATGACATTTAGAGCATCCTGAGACGGGGCCTGGCTGGGTTCATCCGCTGTCACCAAGACGGATGAAAAGATTAGGAGAGATTCACAAGTGCTTCTGAGGAATTTTTCAGAGAACAGTAAATGCCTGGCATAAGCAATGTCTGCATGGCCAGTGCCAGACACCCAGATAATGACTATAATCATCAGGGCGCTGTTTTTCAGCACAGGCCTTTATCAGAGAGCTAGATTTTTAGAATTAAGCTCTAAATCCACCGCACCTGGTGAATACAGGTGCTCAGATGTGCTCTGGGGAAGGGCAGGGTATAAGCAAGACGATGCTAGCAAAATAAATGGAGTTCCTGATACTGCAAAAGATAATTTTATTTAGGGTAAGAGAACGCAGCATGGGGACAAGACATCCAGCAGGATGTGGTGCATATGCCACATGCCCAGGGGAAGATTGCTGGAACCTGTCTGTTTTAAATGCTCTGCATACATGTGCTATATTGGATAGACTACATCCACAGCACAGCAGATTGAAAATAAAGGTGAATTCTTTGCTTGACTAGTGATATGATGAGAGATTGTATTTTGGGGGGGGTTTTCAGAACCACCTCCTCTCCTCACTCAGGCATTGGAAAAGTCCCAGCTGAAATGGCTAAAACCTTATTCCTTTTTACACAATCTCCTTAAAATCAACTTTTTCCATAATACGGATAAATCATTGCATGGGGTGACTTGACTTAATTCTCTCCAGCTTGTTGCCTCATCCTCTCTCCATTCCTTTCTCTGATTCACCCCTTGTGTCTGATATCTTGATTGTGACCTCTACGGGGTTGCAATGGTCATCTTTGTTGCTTGTTTTCTGCACCACATTTGACATGGCAGAGTTCCTGACTCTTACCTGGGGTGGTCCCATAATAAAGTACCAATGGCAGAGAAACCACTTGTCATTTAATTAAAAGGTTAGGTTCATTCTCTGGGTTGCAGGTTTTTGAGTTCACGGGTTATATAGTTGTGAAGGATAAAGGTTTGGCTCTGAGAGCAGGTGGAGCTGGGGTGGGAAGGCCAGGTTCACCGAAGACTGGCCCTTTCTCCAGGGAGCTTTTCCTGGGGGTGCAGGATGAGTTCAAAGGAGCTTTCTTCCCAATGTTCCCATGGGAATAATGATGGGTGAACAGGAGAGAGGAAAGGATTGTTGTGGGTAGATATGAGCTAATTTAGAATCCAGGTTTAGTAAAGGCATGAAAGTTAGGTAGGTTTATCCCAAACCACTGATTTTTCCCTCGCTGGGTGATACCGTATAGGAGCCATTCGCAAGAAGGCGACAACTGGAGTGGGTCAGAAAACAGGATCACTTTTGTGCAGACTTTCAGGTCACTGCTGCCTTGTTCCACCCTCTTCAAGATGACGACTTCTACCAACCGTAGCAACGACTGCAATTGCTAACATCCAATAGCACTTTTAATGGTGTAAAAGGTGTCCCAGCAGAACCCCTGAGAACTGAGCTGGTCGCAACTTTTTCTGGGACAAAAAGAGTGAGGAGTTGTTTCATTTAAAAACCTGAAATTGCCATCTTTTCCCTTTAAGGGTCACGCTGTAGGCTCAGAGGAAAGAAGACTGCAGTGTCTAGCACTGGATACAAGACTTGGAGAATAAAACTTCAATGGAGAGCAGAGCAAGCTACTTCACTTTCCTGTGCCTCAGTTTCTCCACCCGTGTCATAGATGTACTAGCACTGACCAGCCTCTGAGAGCTGCTGTGAGGTTTCATTAGTGTCCCTGAAGCATTTTGAGCTCTCTCCGAATCACAGCTGTTAATTATGACATTATTTCAGTCATTTGTGAGGGCTGAGTAACCAGTCCCTACGTTTTTGGAGGGAGCAGCTTCCAGCTCTAAATCCCCTTATCTAGGAGAAAGGAGACAGCCCAGCCACAAGACGCAAGGTGCACAATAGCCAGTTGACATATCCGGTTAGTAACTCAGGGGCTGGTTAAGCTGTATGGATCTCCCGTGCCTTGTCACCCAAGTGTGAGAGCGCCACATAGCCGACCAACCCTGGGCCACGTCTCTCACAGCTGCAATTGAAGCAAACCTAATTCTTTCTTTACAATGCAGCACCATGCCATCATATTCGCAGCAGAGGGTGAAGAGCATTTTTGTTCCTGCACGAGGCAAGGCAAACAGCAAAACTGCCCATGTGAAACCTGTTGGCTTCACAGCCACGGCCCATTCTCCAGCCTGTCCTAACCGGCTACTACAGCAGCACTGAAGGCTGGTGTGAATTAAAGAGACTCCGTGAAAATAGGGTATAAGGGAGCTAATTGAAGATCTGTTTGTTTTTTTTAATGTTACCTCATTGCCTTACTATTGGGCTGGAGGCAGGCTCAGAAATAATGCTCTCCTCTATGCTGGGACACCTCACCAGTAATTGTGTGGCCTATCAATGTCCCATGAGCAATTTCCTGTGGGGAGGACAAGGTAAGAGAACGAGCAGGTGGGTTTCACAGCTTCTTAACAATCTCATCGTTTCCCGTTAGCAAATGACAGGCTAAGAGCTTTATAACTTGCCATTTGGTCAGCAGCTACATTTACAGGAACATATATATTGCCTTTAAAATGGAAGTGGCCATCAGGAATAATGGCCTATAAACTGAGTTATAATGCTGGTGGCTTGTAAAGGCACCGTGGAAGAACTGGACTGGATCATCATTAAGATGACACGGGGGCCAAGGACATTGTGCGTAGGAAAAAAGCAGGGCTTTTATAGACCTTCTCCTGATTTCAGATGTGCTCTGTAATGAGTGAGATGGAGGAAGGAGAGAGCACTGTGAAGGATACCAAGTCATTAAATAGTCTGTACACAAGAACTACACGTCACCCGATGCATCCCTATGGGCTTTAACAATGCCGGGCAAATCTCCCCACCATTTTTCATTGGGCATTTGGTATAACTCTGCTGCAAAGCATAGAGAGATGTAGTCAAATGGTACAGGATAGAGCATCACCAGATATCAGAAAGAGATTGGGGACGTGCAAACTTTATACGGTAATGATCAGGAGGAATAAAAAGCTGTCTGCTTTCATGTATCCCACTAAATTGTACATATCTCTGCTCCAGTGTTGCCAGAGCTTGGTGGCAGAAGGGTTAGAGCATCTGGCTCTGGTTCCAGAGGTCAAGTCACAGCCCTGTTATGACCTTGTGACAAAGACCTCTCTGCTAGGCAGCACCGTGAACCCAGTAAATAGGGGCCTGGTCATTCAGGCTGGGGAATCAAAGGAAGCCAGACTTGACGTCAGCCATATGTGTGCCCAGGGGTAGATCCAGAGGGGTGAGGTTGCACCCCCCCCATGTGTGGCACGTGGGCTCTCAATGCAGGGTCTGGCCACAGCTCCTGCTTACATGCAGATCCAAAACCCAGGGAAGAAGTACTGCAATTGCCATTTGTCCCTACCCTTTCCCCTGTTGCTAAATTCAATGGAGAATGGGAATGGGAATGGGAAGGGAAGGGAAGGGAAGGCCAAGGCAAGGCAAGGCAAACAACAGCAATGTTCATCCCCATGGCTCTAAAGCCACATGTGACCAGGGGCCCAGACCCTGCTCCAATCAGTGGTGAGGTCAGAGTTCGTTGCTCTAGAGAAGCCCACGTTGACCAGGCGGTGACTTCAGAGCCACTACATATGCATGGCACAGCCAACATGGGAGAGCCATGCCCCCTGTTCCTCCATCCCCCACCATGTATGCTATTAGTGGCAGAAACTGGCACGTCTTAACCACATACATCTAATGGGCACTTAGATGAATTTTTGACTGATATTCCAATACTGACCTAAAAGTGAATGGCATTATGGGGAAGGCGTTTTGTTCCATGCCAGAAAATGATGACTCAGCTATATGGAGTGAGCCTATTTTGGACTAGCTGGTCACTGTAGGGCTCCTCCAGCGGTATGTGTGCAGGTATTTTGAGGACAGGTTCTTTGGGTAGATTCCTGGCCGGCCTATGTCCTTAGACCAGCATGGCTACAACCAAAAACCAAAGTATCTTGAGACCT
>NW_017729031.1:39073313-39088301 GCF_001723915.1 Gavialis gangeticus
ATGAATTTTTGACTGATATTCCAATACTGACCTAAAAGTGAATGGCATTATGGGGAAGGCGTTTTGTTCCATGCCAGAAAATGATGACTCAGCTATATGGAGTGGGCCTATTTTGGACTAGCTGGTCACTGTAGGGCTCCTCCAGCGGTATGTGTGCAGGTATTTTGAGGACAGGTTCTTTGGGTAGATTCCTGGCCGGCCTATGTCCTTAGACCAGCATGGCTACAACCAAAAACCAAAGTATCTTGAGACCTACCAGCCACTCTAAAGACCTCTTCAGGCCAACATTTGCTCATGGTTCCTGCAGTTTGGGTCTGGTGGTTCTTGGATAGTGGCTCTGAAGACACGAGTTAATACCTGCTACTCTTTGCAGAAAAGTCTTTCAATGTTTTATCCTCTAACAGGGTGCAATGGGTACATTTCCTACAGTCACAAAGAATGCACCACATGTTACTGCCTGAAGAGTATTTCCTCCTGTGGGACTTTTCACCTGGGGTTGGTCCTGCTTGGAGCGGGGGGTTGGATTAGATGTGACCTCCTGAAGTCCCTTCCGACCCTCATTTTCTACGATTCTGACTCTATTGTACTATAGCATTGTCTCCTTTTCAACACCAGTCACCTAAGTGTGTATACACTGTTGTGGGTCTCTGGTTATCACTCGCATTGTTCTTGGGTCAATTGAAACTGAGCTTTACCGGACAGCAAAATAGTTATGGAAAGAATCTGACCCGGAGTTTTCCCTTTCTTCCAGGATGAAAAAAAAAAAAGGTCCTGAAGAAGGCAGACGTATAATTTTATGGCTGTGCAGCAAAATGCAAGGTGTTGCATTGCTGAATTCATGCTCCCATGTACAGATGGGACCCAGTGGAGCCTATAAGCAACCAGTGGGAAATATAGGGATGTTCGCTTGATGCTTGAATGAAAGGTGATAAGTGAAGGGGCAGTGGAGAGGCATAAAAGTCTTTCAATATGTTCTCCCTGCTCCTTCCAGTGACTTGGGACATGGAAGGCCTGGGAAAGACAGGGAACACTTGGTAATGACAGACCACGCTGCTGCAAAATGCCTGCTTTTATCAGGGAGTTATTTTAACTGCTGTGGTTCTCAAAATTATAGGACAAGACAGCTGCGGGCAGAGCCTCTTAAATCGGGGAGCATCGCGTGTGCTTTCCTGCTCCTGGGACCGCAATGTGGAATTGTCAATAGGACCGAGTTCAAAAACCTCATTAGCTCCCTGCTTTTGTGCTTCCTCCGATACCTTTCAGACACAATCAGCTCTGCCTCCCCACATCCCATTCGAATAATGAAAGCCTGAGGAATCCTGAGAGAGATTCTGCATGTTTCTGGATGAAAGGGCTCTCCAGACACTACCCCACCATCGCTGTAACAGAGATAACAAATTGCAAGCCCAAGCGGAGGAGCATAAACGGCAGCTTAGCCAGCTTCTGTCCCCTCCCTCCACCTCCTGAGACTTAACTGGAAGGCATTTTTTCAGGCTCTCTCAAGGCCAAGCTCCTTTGGCTCCATTAGCAGCCATTTTGCTGCTGCGAAGCTGAAGTGCTGCCTGGGCATGAGGTTAAAAACGAGAAGAGGTGGCGGCAGAAGCTGTGCGCTACCAATGCCATTAATGAGCGGATAAACCCCCATTTCCACCCCTGCAGCTCTGACAATTGCCTCTTGAAGTGCACAAAGGCTGCTAAGCAAAGCTATTTCCATATCGCCTAATGAAGGATACGTAGACTTTGCCTATTAGCATTCGTTTATGAAAGGTGCTTGTGCCAGCAATCATAAACCTCATTATAGTCTAGGGGGAAGGGAAAAAGAAAAACATGTTCAAGACTGTGGGTGGGGAGGGGGGAGGAGTTAATTATCCCTTGAAACTGTGCATGTGAGGAGTGCTCTCTCTCCCTATAATAATGGGTGTAAGAAGCCACATTTAATTAACTGTTTAGCACTCAAGTATTCTCCACAGTGATGTCATTCAGATGCACTGCCCTACTATAATTCAGACTTTTTTCCTCCGGCTAACTCATTGCATGTCATGATCCTTCAGCAAGGGGCTTTACCTGGAAACATCTGCTTTGGAGATATTGTCTCCTGCTCCGTATGCCAGAGAAGTAGGTCTCTATCTTTTCCCTTTTTAAGGAATTCTTTCACAGACTGAAATCCATGGGATTTGCATACAGTCCACCAAAGCATGAGGACATCAGTGGTGTATTTTTAGGGTTAGGCTGTGTACAAGAAAAGTACCCTCTCAAGGTCATGTTGTCTTTTATTGTTGTGAAAATCCCATTGAGTGAATTCCATGCTGGACCAAAATGCGAGGCTTTCAGCTCGAATGGATGACAGAAGTCTCTTGGTTAGGCAATGGCCATGCAAACTTGCTCCTCTTGAACCTCTGTTCCCTGCTCCTGTGATTCAAATCTCCTCTGTAGGGGCAGTCTCATCAAAGCAAGAGTCATTTGGTCTCCATGATCCTTTCATCTGTTGACCTCTTTATTGACCTCTTCAAGGCCAGAAATGCTGGAGTAGTGTTTGCATGTCAGCTAAAGTTCATCCTACAAAAAGAGGATCCTTCAAGGATTGGGAAAGCCAACTTGAAAACCTTCAAGGGCTGGGGAAGCCAACTTGAAGGCAACTTTGCACCAGCTAAGTAGCATTGGCCAAGCAATGTAGCTAACAGCTGCTTTAATGTGCCTACTGGTAAACTAGCAAATGGTTAAGTTTTACTAGTTTTTGCTTGAAATGGCTGCCAGCTACTTGGCTGAGCTGCAGAGAGAATTGCTGACTGAAACCCCAATACATTTTAGAAGGCTGATTGATTTGAAAGTACAGCTTTGGGGGTGGCAGTAGGCGTGAAGTTTTGTAAGTACAAAGTCCATGTAATTCAGTCATGTAAAAAGCAAGGTTCTTTGGGTAGATGTGATAGAGGGTTCATTGCAAGAAGGATTGCTTTTTGGAGGGGAGGATGATTTAGCAGCAAAGGTTCAGAGCACAGGATACCTGAAAGCAGAGTGGACAGCAGGCTACACAGAGGAAAACAAGCAGAGAGGGACGTGCATGCCAGTCTGGGACATACAGGGGCCAATGCATATCACTTCTCCATATTGGGGGAGGGTTAATTAATGTTCCTGATGGATTTTCAGAAAGCTAAAATCTTTTACTGCTATATTTTGTATGCCTGGAAAAGGTACCTGGGGGGAAGCAAAGAAGAGCTTGTTTTCCTCAGCTTAGTGCTCAACAATGCACTGCCCCACTTTAATCATTTTTTTTCTAAATCATTCAAGAAACTTCACTTTGCAACTTCCCCTCCTTTCTTCTGCCTAGCTGCCCATTCCCATCCCTGACCCTGCAGCCCCATGTCTGGGTCTGCCCCCCCACTCCCCTCCCCCGCAGCTGCTTTCAGCAAGCATGCCAAGCCCTCAGAAAAGGAGGCATGTTTTATGCATGATTCACCATGCTCCAAGGGTCTGGCACTGCGTGGAGTTAACACGCTGCCTCTGTAAATAATTCAGCGCTTCGTTGTTGGAAGTGTATGCAGCTGGAGCAAGCTAGAGAGCGAGGATCTCTGCATGTGGGCTAACCAAGCCAGCCACTCTTTTCACCTGGCCCTATATTCACACCAGCTGAAACAGCTTAAACAGCTCAATATCTAACGTGCTCTCAAGTCTAATCCACTGGTTTTCCACCTTTTTTCATTTGCGGACCCCTTTGGAAATTTCATGTGGAGGTGCAGACCCCTTTGAATCGTAAGTGTGGGTATTCATATACTTCTGATTGATCGCAGCCATCTTTCGTGGACCCCTTAAACATAGTCTGTGGACCCCCAGGGGTCCGTGGACCACACGTTGAAAACCACTGGTCTAGTCCAAATGAACTGGATCTGACTCATCTGTTAGGAAGCCCAGATCTTCTGTGCTGGGGATACTGAGTCCTTCGGCTCCTGAACTTCCCCCTCGTGACTGATGGTATGGATGGGGAGAGTTGTGCCTACAAACCTTACAAATGTGTTAGAACATAATAAAAGGGGGAAGTCCCTGGCCTAAAGGGCTGCCAGTCTGTCTGTGTGCAAGAAACCAGTGGAAAAGCACACTGTGACAGGGAAAGGATTTGCTCACGTAAGAATCCCCTGGAGGGATCATCAGGCGCCTCTTGGAGAAAATCCATACAGATCTGTTAATTCAGGCTGAAAGGAGGGAGAAAACCCTGATGTTGACCCATGATGAGGAGAGTCAGAAAAAGTCTTGCTGCAATATGGTGGTTGTCTTTTCCAAATTATATCCCTCTCCCTCTCCCAGATGCACTCACTGTGGCTTGTTAATCTTTCCAGAAGCCCTGCAGCCTGTTTGGAGTAAAAGCGAGGCCAGCTTTGCCTCAAATTGATGTGAAGTGTGGCAGACTGGAAGACTCTGCCTGAGTCCTCCGAGACCAGGACTCACTATGAAGCCATGCAGAATGGAAAAAAAACCCACTAAAACCTAGCGAAGACCCCTGTGAAATGAGCCTGCTGCTTTCCTACAGCTCCACCTGCAACCAGCTCCCACCTTGGTCCCTGAATCATCGTTTTCGCTCTCCTGGCCCATCTCTTCCTTATGGTTGTCTCTTTACAGATTTCCCCTGTGTGTCTTGAGTTTGGCCAAGCTATACACACATACTCTTCTCTCCAAGTCACCAAAGTCTCCCCTGGCCCATTCATATTGGCTTCTGGAGGGAAAATTAGGTAGGTACAGAAAAAAAGAAATGGTTGTGGAAAATGAATAAGGATGCCATTGCTGGGCCACAATTCTGGCTTGGGCTACACTATTGAGAGAGAAGGATCCAGGCTTAGGTTTTTGGGGAAAGAGGACATGTGTGGCTTCAATTTACGGTGCATGAATCATAAATGAAGTCAATGGAAAAGTTCTTATAGATGTCACGTATTTAGATCAGTGTTTCCATGCTAACCAAATAGCCATGACCTTGGCCATCTCAGAGACAGGCTAACTCTGCCCTGTTGTCAAATTGTTGGGATGGTCAAAGGAGTTTGTGAGAAGCAAGATTTCTTTGGCCGTATTTTTTATTATATGCAGTTGGGAGAGAAGTTAGACAAGCTTTTGGGCATTCAGTGCCCTTCCTCATGTTTCCTTCAAGCCCTACACTCATTTCAACAGCCTTGGTCCTATGTACCTAAGCAACCGGCTCCTCCTTTATGCCCCATCTCAAATCTTAAGGTCACCAAGAGCAACCTCCAGCAAGTATCACGGCGTCCACATGGTGAAAACACGTGGGAGGTCATTCTTGCCTGTTGCTCCTCAGCTTTGGAGCTCTTTCTCTCTCTCTCGGCCCTCCAGAGCCCCAGCCTAGACATCTTCTGGAAGACCTTGGACAGGTCTTTAGCAAGCAAAGTTAAGTTTTGGGGCATTGCCTGGGGAACTGGTTTCTTATTTGTTTTATTTGTTTTTAGAACTTGCTTTTAGTGTGAGCCAGCCTGAGCCTTTTTGTGGGGGTGAGGAGGGAAGGGAGAAGTAGAGAAATCAAATTAACGTATTTGGAAAATGTGAACTAAGCATGTCAAGGGGCAGATGGTAGAGGACACTGTTCTGACTTGCAGGTCCTGGCCTCCGGGATTCATTTTCTATTGCTGGAAACACACTTGGACATGTTTAAAAAAGACTTGTTTGAGCTCTTGCAGACCTTTTTCCCTGCCTTTTCCCATGCCGGTGTCGTCCTCATCCTTCTCCTTGATGCCAAAGTGGTTGGCTTAGGTGGCTCTCTATTAGCAATCACTCTGAGAGTCACCAGGTACAATGTGCCCAGACAGTGCTGTGTCGGGCACCGCACAAATGCCTGTAGATAAATGGCATTCAGTGTAATGTGCATCCTTTGCTCTGGGTAATAGCACATTAGTGTCTCTTTGTGGAGAAACAAACAGCGTCCAACTGCTGTTGTGCAGCAAGGAGATGTCAGCCTTGGGGCTCGCAGCACCGCAACTGTTCAGAAAAAACAAATGTGTTCCCTTCTCAGCTTCAGCATTTGAAATGGCAGGCAGGCATCAGAGCTTGCTGAGCAATACCCTTGCCCAAAAAGGCATACCAGCAAGTCAGGAGGGACTGCTGGGGCAGCATTACAGACTTTAAAAGCCTTATTGATTTTTCCGTATAGGAAGCAATGTAGAATTTTATCAGCATGCTGATCCCCCACTAAACGAGCCCAAATATATGAGGATGCCCAAGCTGTATACACAACATCCACCATTAGTGTTGAATCTTTCCAGGTAGTGTGATAATATTCTCTAGCGGCAGCCAATAAAGGTATGTCTACCCAGTAAGTGCAGGCTAGTATAGGGGTTTGCAAGCTAGCTAGCCCAGGCTCTGGTAGCAGTGCATTTGTGGGTGCACAGAGCCTGGTGCAGGATGCAGAAGCCACCCAGGAAGGTGCTCAGAGCTACTTTCCAGCTAGCTCAAGTGCATGTGCAGTGGAGGCACTCCTGTACACCAAGTCCCAAAACAGTCTTCATTAGGCATGTCTGGGCCTCATTGTTTAGCTGAGCATTGGGTTGAAGAAGGGCAAGTTCTTGAAAAGTGTCTTATGCCACTTGCAGAAATCAGTTGTCTGGGATTGGTGTCCATCAGGGACTACTGACTTTACCACTTTCCAGCTGCCAATTCCCTTCCCCTCCACCCCTTTCTGTCTCCTTGCTCTCACGTTGCATCTTGCCATCCATCCACAGTGTGAGCCTGTCTGAGGCAAAGACTACTTTTGTTCTTTTGTACAATGCCTAGTACAATTACTGGAGCTTTAATGACTAACAAATTGATCTCCTAGTTATCATGTGTATGTGACAGATTAATGGCTGCACCGTTATAAGTTGCATCATTGCAAACTAAGCTACATCGGGATAGGGTTTAGTTTATGATGGTGCAACTCATTTAAATTGCCAAAAACTCGTGTAAGTGTAAAATGTGACAACATTAAGCCACACAAAAGGACAGTTTTCATCACGTGTACCAGCGCCCTTAAGCGCCAGATTTCCTAAATTAATAAGACTAATTAGTATCAAGACAGTGCTCCCTTTTGCCACCATTGTAGAAAACATTAACAAATGTCTGAGGACCATTGCATGAAGAGCAGGTCCATCCCATTTCATGCATGCCCAGCCCACAGCTCCGTCCTTCTGATGGAGCACAGCTTTCCCTAATATCACGGCAGGGCCATGATGTGAAGAGAACAGGCCTCATTGTGCTGCATTAATGCATGATGAGGCCCAACGTGACCCGCACTGTTGCAATAAAGCAGCGTCATAGCACACTGAAAGGACTGTCAAACACGAAGATGTAAGCATCGTTGTTGTGATGCAGCCCTATCACAAGGTCCTCATGGGATTATTGTGCCATCCTGCACTCAAAATAGGTAGTATCTAATTCCAAGGCCATGACACACACAGTAATATCATGTGTCAGACAGCAGTTTGGACTAGATGACCTCTGGAGGTCCTTTCCAGCCCTACTTCACTATTGAGTCTATATCTGCAGCCACACAGGAATATCACTGATGGCAGGTCATAGGGATTTTCCTACAGGCATGCTACAAAATCAGGGGGAGTTTCTGCCTTCCTCAGAAGCTTGGGATGTTGTCTACTACCAAAGCTGGGTATTTTGACTGGAACAGGTTACCCAGAGAGGTGGTGGAGGCTCCATCCTCAGAGGTTTTTAAGACTCAACTAGACAAAGCCTTTGCTGGGTTGATGTAGTTGGGGCTGGTC
Source organism: Gavialis gangeticus (assembly GCF_001723915.1). Taxonomy (NCBI): domain Eukaryota; kingdom Metazoa; phylum Chordata; order Crocodylia; family Gavialidae; genus Gavialis; species Gavialis gangeticus. Next base: position 39,081,053 of record NW_017729031.1, read on the forward strand.
CTGCTTGGAGCAGGGGGTTGGACTAGGTGTGACCTCCCAAGGTCCCTTCCCACCCTCCTTTTCTATGATGCTATGATTGCCATATCTGGGATCAGCAAGGAATTTTACCCCCCAGGTGGATCGGTACAGACTGGGGGAGAAGGGGTTTGCAGACCCCTGTAGCAGGAGGCAGGGATATTTTAACAGCCATCTCCTGTCCTTTCAGCAGCAGGACATTGACAGTGCCCCTGAACCCCCTGCTTTACCTGTGACAGGTTAGGGTGTTTGGGGACATTGTACCTGTTAGTTGTACAAGAGGGTTTTTCATGCAGTTTTTAAAGTGCAAATACACTTGTATAGAATGGCTTAGAAAGGGAGGATCCTGCCTTGAGCAGGACTAGAGCCTTGACTGGACTAGATGTGCTCCTCCTGAGCTCCCTTCCTGCCCTATTTTTCTATGATTCTGTGATTAATTCCTAGCCATATGCTCTGATACCATGAAGGAGGGGACAGCAGCCTATTCACATGTGTGTGCGGGCACACACACACACACACACACTGGTGAGACAATTGTGATGTGTTTGTTCCACTGCTCTGGGATTTTGACTTTCACTCTGACAAACTAAATTGCTGTTTTGTGTTTTCTTTCAATCAATTAATCTGGGATTGGAGAAGCGGGGCAGAGCTGAAGCAATCAAACTGAATATATACTTCAGAGGCGAATCTAGAGAGAGATGGATATCACCTGGGGAAAGGCAAGGCTGCCTTGCAAAAACTTCAAAAAGGACGGAGACATAAACAAACTTCTAACTGCATCCTTGGCTGCAGGAGGCTTCTGAGCAGTGATATGGGGAGTTTTGCTGAAACTTTTTGCTTGGCACAGAGGAAGGTTTATTTTTCTGTATTTGTGCTTTGCAATAGCAATGCTCTGTCATTCAACTGGGTATTGAATCCAAAGATCCCAGAGAAAAACTTGATGTAGTTACCAATATCCCCATGGTGGGGGGGAAACATATTTATCATTTGTGCTTCAAAGCCCCAGCTGCAATTGTGATTGCTGTATTAAATTCATGGGGAAAAACAGCTCCTATCCCAAAGAACTTGGCCTATGTCCATGAAGGTATTCAGGTACCTAACTCCTGTTAGACCAAATCTCCCTCTAGCACTGCCGGATGTGCTGAACACAATACTTGAAAGTCAGACCCTCAGCTGCCATAAATCAATTGACTACGGTGCAGCAATGTTAATTTATACTAGCTGGGTGTCTAGCTCAGATGAAACTACACTGATTTACCCCAGCTGGAAAACTGGGCCTCATTTGAAAGGATATCATCTCAACATGATGTCTTGGCAACTCAAGGTAAAGTGGTGCATGCTACAGCTGGACCAGCAGCTGGGGTCAGAACCAGTTACAAATGAGAATAGGCTCCTAAGGATCTGAGCACTCAAGACCTACCAACTATAGGATTTCCTGGAGCTTGGGTTTATACGACCATGGATCAGTGTATACACAAATCACACAGAGGGCCAGCTAACAGCAAAAAGTGAAAAAGACCCCAGTGAATACTAAACTAGACATACCCGATTCCAGACCAATTGCAAGGAATTGCTGGGAAAATAATTTAATAGTTGCTTCCAAGGCCAGCAGATAGGCAGTGAACTGTTAAGACCAGTACAGGACACCAAAACAAATATTACAGTGACCTGGCAAATAGCTGTCCCTATCCGGGGGAAGGATGCATGAACTGATGAGAAGTAGGATGTGGACGATGCCACCTAAAGTGGTTTTAGCAATTGGTGAGAACTAGGACATGTTTGCTGTAGGTGTGAAGTTATTCTGATCGGCATATAAAAAGGCCTGGGAACCATTAATACTTTGGACTGGGTTTAGGGGTTATGTTCATGCCTATACCATGCTTGAAAATATCCCTCCCACACCAGCAGACATCATCCCTGTATCGAGGGATAGCTGATAGACCCTGCTTGAAAATGACTGCGCTAGTACCACGGACCAGCTGGTCATGGACGTTAGTATCTAAGCGTATTTGTAGACATTAAACCTGGCCAAGCCCCTTTGGCACTAGGAACCGTACGTAGCCTGCCATCTCTTTCTTTTAGCAATGAGGTTGATGGGCACAGAGTCACAGACCATCCAAACTGGAGGAACCTGATGTGATGAGTAACACGGAAACCCAGAACAACCCTGATGGAGGCAGATGACAACGTTGATGGAGTCCAACAATGGAGACAATGTTGGACAACACTGGTGACCCCCTGGAGACCTACATCTACTTGTAACAATCTAGTCCCTAAAAAGTTGAGAGAGAAATGATGGGAGAAACCAAATCTTGTTCTGTTGTAGAGATGGGGAACTGAAGCACACACTGATGCCCAAGGTGAGCCAAAGTATCACAAAGCGTCAAACAGAAATGACAAGCTGGATGCAGAAACCACTGAGTTGGGCTGTCTTGCATTAGGCAAGACTTCAGGCTCATGCCTTACAATGCTCCCTCCTGGCTTTGAAATCTAGAGCCCAGGAGCTCCCTCTCCAAAAATGCATGTCTCCTTACTCTTCCCACCCTGATGTCCAAACCTGAAGTCCAACCTTTGCCTGAGGTAACAATTGGGCAAAAACCAGCCCAGTCTTGAGAGGTGGATACACCTGAGGGTTATTTGTTGTTTTCTGACAAGTGTGAATAATAGAAAGGATTGGACATTTGGCAGCCACGGTCTGTCCAAAGAAATCATTTGTGTCAAGCAGTAGATGATTGATAGCAGGGGTAAGCAGCAGCCTCTGAGAGAAATCAGAGGTGTGGGAAGCAGTGAGGTTTTCAGCTGTTTAAAGGAAACACCATGTATTCCCCCTGCTTACTGAACAGCAATTATACCTGGCAAATCGAGGTATTTATAGCTGCTGCTCTTCCCAGGCACTAATACACCTGCTCATCAGGATGAATGACAGCAGGGCTGGGAAGGGAAGCAGGCAGTTAGCGGATGCACTAAAGCATATGATGGTTGTCAGGGCCAATCTGGCTGACAACTGTGTTGGACAAGTTCCTTCCAGGCAGGCCGGTGAAAAGGAAACCGAGGCAGAGCTCCCACATCCAGCCATGGCCATTGTCCATCTGGTGTGGAGGGATTGGGGGATGGAGACAGCTGTTTGACTCAAGAGAGGGAAAATGAGAGGGCATTTATGCATTGCAAATTCAGTTTGTTTGACTAGCATAAATCATTAAACTCTTTACAGCTAGTTCCCAGTAGAAGCATGGGCATTTTCCTTTGAGTCACTAGGACATTGCACTGGGATGTGGTCCCTCTGAACGAGGTCCAGTTTCCCAACTGATGTCAATCAGCCCAGCTCCATTGGAGTCAATGAGCCAGATCCCCCGATGGTGTAAATTAGAGTCACTCCACCAAAGGCAACAAAGAGGAATGGATTTATGGCAGCTAAGGAGCTAGCAGGACTGCTGTTGGGGATCCTATAATCGTCTATATGCATTGGGGCAGTAGGTAACTTGTCATTCTTGTGTGGAGGGAGGTGTTATCCTCTCCATCCTTATTGCACAGCCCATCCTCCTCTTTTGCTAGGAAAAGAGATGGGTTCTTTGCACTTAAGTTGCTGTTGTGGTAGGAGAAAGTGTTGGGTATTCAGCAGAGTGTGTTTTAAGCCTCCTAATAGCTTTATAAATTCAGAGATCATCCAACTTCAGATGCACTAGGCCTGTGTCATAGGGACTAATATGGCTGCAGCATCGATGGGCCTAGCTCTTGATTCTGGAATAGCTGTAATTTGCAATATTCAAGAGGATGGCTTAAAATTTATGGGACTTAAAAAACCACAAGGTTCACTTGATCTCCCTTCTGTTTTTTGACCCTTAGAGTTGCATTTTTTACATTTTTGTTTGCAAGTATGAGGGCTGGAAACTTCCTTTGTTGACAAATGAAATGCCATAGCTTGGAGGTAGAAGAGATTCATGTCTTCTTTAGGAGCTGGGAGACTTAACTAGCATCCACTGAACAGTGAATTGCAGCACTGCATACACATCTATTGATATTGGTGGAAAAGGGATGTTCTCCATCAAAAGAGCCTTCTTAGCCAAAGGGCAGAAAAAAAATATCCAGAAAGCAATTGTTTCTTTTTAGCTAGCATGGAAGCAAGAGGTTACCCCACCGTCTCAAATTTGAGGTGGGTTCTTCTGGTTCAACCAAATGTTAAAAAAAAAAAAACAAAAAAAAAAAAAAAAAAAAAAAACACACACACACACACACACTCCTTTCAAGGCAACAGAGTAACTGAGATGAGATCTGTTTGTAGCTACACTACAATAGTGAATGTATTTTTGTCCTATCTCCTCTCTACTCCTATTTCTCTGGGGCTCCCAGTACCCAGTTGGGTACTGGTAGGTGTGACAGGTCTGGGCTTTGATCCCCACTTCTTCCTGTGAATATTCCCCAACCTACTCTCCCTCCAGCTTCTCTCCTGCCATGACTTGATGTTAATTGATATATATTCAGAGGGAGACTGCCCTTGAGACTAGGGTAATCCTTTCCTCAGTGCCTTAGAGCTATTATCGTGGTTTCCTTGCTGCTTCCATAGCTGCACCCGTGCCATGTCAATGACTTTGTCTGCCACACACTCTTTTTCTGTCTACGCAAGATCAGCACTGGGCCCCTCAGACCCAAACATATGAGCTAAGGGGCTTCAGCCCTTTTTCCCCCCTAACTGAGACCCCTCAGCTCAGATCCACTATTTTGAGCCCTGACTCTCCAAGTCTTAGCCCTGCAGCAGAGGGTGCCTGCCAGGTACCCCACTCATGGCTCCTCCATCCCTATAGCCACTTACAGTCCTCCGGTCTTTAAGCTCAATTCCAAAACAAAAGAACAGGACAAAAATGAATCACCTTGGGCATGTGTACACATTCATTAATGCACCATAGATACTGTTCATTAAGTTTAGTACTTGGTTAACCAAGTACTAAATCAGGGGTTGTCAATGTTTTTGACCAGAGTGCCAAAAACACCTGCAACCTCACCTTGTAAGATATTGGCATGCCAGGGATGGACACCCAGGGAAGCCTGAGGGGCCCAACACTTGTTGTGGCAGCACAGCCCCAGCCCCCTCCCTACCATCCATCCCAAGGTGCACGTGCCAAACAAAATGCCTTTTTGTGCCATATGCTAGCACCCATGCCAGCAGCTGCCTAGCCCTGTACTAAATAAATGCACAGTAACTTGCACTACTGCACAGTAGTGCTGGCTCATGGCTTTTTAGTGATGCCTACTGCACAGTAGCCAAATACTGCTGTGCAGTAACATATTAGCACAGTTTTTGCCCAGCATACTACTGCGCAATTAGCATCTCATGTAGACGTGCTCCTTGTTTCAAGCTATTCCACCCCTCCAGGGTCACGGCAAAGATTGCTGTTATTCCCCATCACGGGGTGGGGCGCAGGAGCAGCCATGATCCCCCTCGCGCCCCTACCATGCCAAGTCGCCCCCCAGCACCCTCTTCTCACCCGCCACATCTTTGATGTCCTATAATATTATTAATGGGAGGCTGCCTTTCCTGGAGTCCCCTGGACGCGGTGCTGAGCTTATCCTGCCCCCTTTGTCTTATGTGCAGTGTTCTGGTGTGCTCCGCCTTATGGGCTATGCATGCCTCCTGCCTCCCCTGTAGCATGCCCCAAGCCTCGCCGTTGTCCCAGACGTTCTTATGTCAGTGTGGTGGCCTCCTCCCGGGCCCTTCAATACACGCACCCCCTTTGGGTGCTATCCCGCATGCCCTGCCCTCTCCAGGCTCTGTCCCGCGCACCCTGCCTTGCCCCTTCCTGGAGCTCCTGCTCATGTAATCACCCTCTCCAGGCTTTAAATTGCACGCCCGCCCTGCCTCGGGCCTCTACCGGCGTGCTTGCCCTACTCTGGGCTCTTACCCCTTTATGGGGCTTCCCCCTAGGTTCGCCCCATCTCGGGCTTCCTAAGAGACTTTCCCCCTTCAGGCTTATGCCTCGTGCTCTTCACGCTTTCACCCCGCTAGGCCTTGCTCGCGCTACGCGCCCTCTCTGGGGCCTGTCCCAATACACGCTTCTCACGCTCGGGGCTCAGGTGGCCCGTAGCTGTGCCTGGCCCCTTGACCCTTCTCGGGGTCCTTCACCCTACTGGGCAAAATATCACCCTCATGGGATGGGGTCTCAACCCCCACACACCACGCCTCTCCGGCACTCTTCCACCGCACCAGCTGTGGCCCCAATCACTGTGCCCTCACTGGCACTGCTTGCTGTGCCCCTACTGGGTACCAGGAACCCCCGAGCTACTGGAGAGCTCCCGTGAGGCCTCCTCACACCCCTACAGCCTCACCCAGTCCTCCGGTGTAACATCAAACCCAACGATAAACCTAAAGCCCTGAGCCCACCAGCTGCAACACAAAATCAGCCTACCAGCTATAACACAGCATCTATGCCTACCTGGCTCTCCTGCAAAGTCACTCAACCAGGGATCTCTCTACCCTTGCCATATTGCAGCCCTTTAAGTGGTCAGGCTGCTCCACTAGGCTCAGCTTGGCAGCAAAGCTCTTATTCCTCAGGCTGCTAGGTGGTAACTGCCAGCTAGGCTTCAGCCTGGGCTGTTTATAAAGGCCCGGCCCTGCCCCCTGGTGATCAGCTGACCCAATCAGTTGCCCTAGCAACTCTCACCTGGGCTGCCCTGAAGATTGGCAGCTAAGCCCACACCACTATTACTAGTAGCAGGCACCCCAGTGCCCTGCTACACATCTCCCCCTCCTGGGGTTGAGCCTCTTTAGGAGTGGGGCGCGGGAGTGCCCCGCGACATTCCCCTTTTGCTTAATGGCCCAGCTTGCCCATCTCTGCTGCAGTCTGACCCAGCTGCCTACAGTCTTTACCAAATGACTGCCTCGAGACCCCCCTACCTTGGTTGCTCATTACAATGCAAGTAGCTTTTGCCCAGCTGCCTGCCCACACCACAAGCTTAGCCTGCTGCACTATCCTCTTAAAACAACAAGAGCCTCTGACTCCCTGACACAGTCACCTTCTCAGAAATGGTGGTGTTGATGTTTACATGCTTTTGCATCTATCTGCTTTTATTTGTGTTATAGTAATATCGCAACTCCCCCCAAGCTAGTGTCATAATCACCATTGACTCCAAGATGAACATGGGCTGGCAGTGTGGGGACGCGGTCACAAAGGCCAACCGTACCTTGTCATGCATCCACAGATGCACCTCGAGCAGGTCCAAGGAGGTGATCCTCCCCCTCTAT
>NW_017729031.1:39088574-39091332 GCF_001723915.1 Gavialis gangeticus
AGGATCTGGAACCAACTTGCAAGTGAAGTGGTGCTGGCCCTTACCCTGGGGGTCTTTAAGAAGAGGTTAGATGAACACCTTGCTGGGGTCATTTGACCCCAGTGCTCTTCCTGCCATGGCAGGGGGTCAGACTAGATGATCTGCTCAGGTCCCTTCCGACCCTAGAAACTATGAAACTATAATCCTATACCATGCTCTTTAATAGCCAAAGGGACCTGTACCAGTTCCAGGTATCATTATATCTGCTTTAGAGATATCACAGTCAAAATACTGCAAGAAACAAATTCTGGTATCTGTGCACAATGTTTAGATACTTTTTTTAACCCATTATTCTCCCATTGTTAATTACCTAGAAATTGTCTGAGTAATTTGCAATGACTCCCTTTCATTTGGCACCACGACTTCAGCCTGCCCTGTAAAAATCCAGGGCTTGATTCTGATTGAAGTTAAGGATTTTACACCATGTTATTCCAGTGACTCCCATAAATTTACTGGAGTGCAAATGAAATAAGAAACAGTATAAGACCCAATAGATTTAAATCTGCTTTTTGTGTTCAGGAGCTAATTCTCCTTTGAACAAAACAGAAGAGACTTTTGGCCTGGGTTTGCAATGGAAGGATTTAATTTTTTATAGGTAATGAAATAGGAAGCCAACCCAAACAGCAAAAAATATCATTGTTAATAATAAACCAAGAAGATGGAAGGAAAGATCAGCCTCACATGCAGGGGAAATGAACTTGTTTTGACACTCATCGAGGGAAGGGAAAAATAAAAATGCCCTCCCCAGATGTCGTCAGATGTGGTCAAAGGTGGCTCCATCTGTTATGGCAACGTGGCAGATGGAAAACTAAATGGGCCCGTTTCTGGGGCAAAGGTGGGTTCATTTATATAGTCCCAGCGTGCTGCTCTGTGATGGTGTTTCACTTTTTGAATAGTTTTCCTTTGTGCGGCGATGGGGATGAAAAATGTGCCGCTTCTCGCATTGAACAGGAGAAATATCTGCTTTTCTCAAATCATACCAAAAAAGGGAGGAGGAGGGGGCATTGGCCTAAGTGGTTTGTGACAGCAAGGGGCCCAATATAAGTTTCTACAATAGCAATAATTTTAGAAAATACAGGTTTATGGGCAGTGTAATCTACACTTTGCTTTTCTCTGCTCTCTCTTTCCTAAACAGAAGCTTTCAAGTCAATTCCTTGTATCCTCTTTACTGAGACCCTGATCCAAAGCCTGCTGGCACATTTCCTGCGATTGCTATGGGGCTTTGAAGCAACATCAGCTAACACAACTTCCACAGGAGACTGAGCCAAACTGAACTGTGACCTGGAAGCAGGGCAGAGAGAGTGCCAGACCCTAATCTCTGGACCATGCCACCTTTTTCACAGGCAGATCAGAAGTCCTATAAATGCCAGTAAGTTAGATGTTGGGTGTTAAGGAACTGTAGCAGAGGAGCGTAACTAATATGACTGTGGTTTGCAGTGGATATGAAGATGCATGTTATTTACACACCAAAGTTTAGATGTGCCAGCCATGAAGAAGACCTCTAGCAAAATCCCCTCTGCTGTTTTGGAAAGCTTGACCTGCTTAGGAAGGAAGGATTTAGGATGAAAAGCCATTGACAGGATGGTGTGAAAGAAAGCAAACCCTCTTTAATGCCATCCCAAATGGGCTGGAAGGGTCAAATCTGTCCTGATCAACTCCTGTTGATGCCAGGGGTTGAATATCAGGATGCGCCTTAGCTTTGCAGATCTACAGGGCGCTGGTTCAGTGTAATGACCATGCTAACACATGGGAGGCATCAAACAGAGCTTGGTGAATAATGCAATGAATTCCCAGGAGCTCCGGTTTGAACTCTTCTGATTGTGCTACGTCTGTATTCCCAGTCCATAAGCGTTCAAGGAGATGAGGCGTTAGAGCAGGATGTTGTAAAGACTTCACAAAGGGAACTGTAAAGACTTTGGTATAAGAATGTATGGCAGATCTACAATTCCCACATGCTGGCTTTCACTCTACAGCCCAAATACCCACAGCCACACCCTAATATAACCTCTACTGTCTTCTGTTCCTGTGGTTGGTGTAATTTTCTGTGTATGAGCACTCCCTCACAGTGTTGTCTGTGCTGCTTCTGTTGCTGTGTGCAGCTGGTGTTTCACTGATAGCCTCAATATTATAGAGAATGACCATGGGCTTGGTTTGGTGGCGAAAGCTCAGTCAAATTTATTATTTATAAAGCACCAACTCATTAACAAGTATGGCCCATGGTCCCAAGGTGCTGTCCCTGGATGCACAACCCATATTGCATCCTTTTGGCCAATACAAAGAGTTCTTCTTTTAAATATTGACTCGCACAGCTTTGCTGACATCAGACATTTACCCCACATGTTTTCTGTACCGCATATTTTACCATTTTCCCCTAATCCTTGTGTATCTTAGTAAGCCGGTTTTGTGTGTTCTGGGCCATCTGTTATCAACCTCCTCAATCAACCTTAGCAAACAGCCTCATCAATCAGTGTTGTCTATCAGCTTTGTCAGGAGTCTATTTTTCAGGCACATGTGTTAATTTAAATTCTACCTAAATGGTGTACGTAACCTGTTTTGGCTAATGTTTTAGCAAAACCTGTATATAAGCTATATCAGTCCTGATCAATGCTGATATTAATTAATACTCCAGTGAGGCCTACAACTGCCCCTTACTAGGGCTTGCCAGAGGGTATGGTTGCTTTCCATAATGTCTGTGATGGTCACACCTTCCTCCAAGTAG
>NW_017729031.1:39091343-39092566 GCF_001723915.1 Gavialis gangeticus
TTTTGGCTAATGTTTTAGCAAAACCTGTATATAAGCTATATCGGTCCTGATCAATGCTGATATTAATTAATACTCCAGTGAGGCCTACAACTGCCCCTTACTAGGGCTTGCCAGAGGGTATGGTTGCTTTCCATAATGTCTGTGATGGTCACACCTTCCTCCAAGTAGACCCTGTGCTTTCTAACTTCCTTTACATTACTCCAGCCCTTTTAGTCTGCATCCATAGGACAAAGGAGAGGGGAGTATTGTGCCTTTATCTTTTAAAAACCCTAATTACTATACTTCTCCTTAATCTCATTGTCTGTATACACATGCAGTTCTTTTTGGAAACCTCCTCAGTTCTTGGCATTCATGAGTTCCACAAATTAATCGTGGCAGCTTTTCAATTTCATTGAACATCTTGTTTTTGCATTAGAATAAGAGATCAATAGATGTACCCAGCCCTTCTTCTCTACACTATTTTTTGTCCCTGTGACTGGACCAGGCCCCAGGGCGGTAACGATACCCTCCTGGTGGCTACGTGGCTTCTGCCCCACTCTGACTTCTCAGTATCCTCCCTTTTCCTCTCGCCTGCCAAACCTTCATGAAATTAGTTTCTTTTGTAGAAGGAAGGGACCCTGAGTGAGCCCTAGCCTGCTTCAGGTCCTTCCTCTCCCTCCTGTACCCAGCTGGCCCCTAGTCCTGTTCTTCAAACCCTAAGTGGGGTCCCCCTTGACCCCACCAATGTCTCAGGGTACTGGTTGCCATCACGACTATTAGTAGCCAACTTCTGCTCCTATAGCCATGCCCACGCTTTGCATGTCACTCTGGTGCTAGGTACTCCTTTGAACAGCCTTCTTAGACATAGCCTAGGCCCACTGGCTCTGACCTGGCCTTTCAGTCTCAGGTTCTGGATAGCCCCTGGCTGCCTGCGTCACCCCCTCTAGGTTCAGGATCTGGCCCTCTCAGCCTCAGATCCCCTCTGTCCCTCTACTCTCTAGTTCAGGCCCTGGCCTTCTTGGCCTCAGCCTGCTTCTGTCTTGGACAATGCCCCTGGCAGGGCTCAAACCCTAACGTGCCACTCGGGCACCCCTGTGACCTCCCTTCTACCCCCTATGGCCACAGCCGGTCCTCTGGTTTAAACTAGAACAAAATCCAAGCAACTGCTTCAAATTCAAACACTATCCTTAGAATCATAGAAAATAAGGGTTGAAGGGACCTCAGGAGGTCACATCTAGTCCAAC
>NW_017729031.1:39092577-39099854 GCF_001723915.1 Gavialis gangeticus
CTATTTTTTGTCCCTGTGACTGGACCAGGCCCCAGGGCGGTAACGATACCCTCCTGGTGGCTACGTGGCTTCTGCCCCACTCTGACTTCTCAGTATCCTCCCTTTTCCTCTCGCCTGCCAAACCTTCATGAAATTAGTTTCTTTTGTAGAAGGAAGGGACCCTGAGTGAGCCCTAGCCTGCTTCAGGTCCTTCCTCTCCCTCCTGTACCCAGCTGGCCCCTAGTCCTGTTCTTCAAACCCTAAGTGGGGTCCCCCTTGACCCCACCAATGTCTCAGGGTACTGGTTGCCATCACGACTATTAGTAGCCAACTTCTGCTCCTATAGCCATGCCCACGCTTTGCATGTCACTCTGGTGCTAGGTACTCCTTTGAACAGCCTTCTTAGACATAGCCTAGGCCCACTGGCTCTGACCTGGCCTTTCAGTCTCAGGTTCTGGATAGCCCCTGGCTGCCTGCGTCACCCCCTCTAGGTTCAGGATCTGGCCCTCTCAGCCTCAGATCCCCTCTGTCCCTCTACTCTCTAGTTCAGGCCCTGGCCTTCTTGGCCTCAGCCTGCTTCTGTCTTGGACAATGCCCCTGGCAGGGCTCAAACCCTAACGTGCCACTCGGGCACCCCTGTGACCTCCCTTCTACCCCCTATGGCCACAGCCGGTCCTCTGGTTTAAACTAGAACAAAATCCAAGCAACTGCTTCAAATTCAAACACTATCCTTAGAATCATAGAAAATAAGGGTTGAAGGGACCTCAGGAGGTCACATCTAGTCCAACCTCCTGCTCCGAGAAGGACCAGCCCCAGCTATATCATCCCAGTCAAGGCTTTGTGCACCTGCCCGTTCCCCGGCTGAAGCGGGAGCTTAAAAACCTCCAAGGATGGAGATCCCACCACCACTCTGGGGAGCCTGCTCCAGTACTTTACTACCCTCCTCATGAGAAGGTCCTTCCTCATATCCAACCTCAACTTCCCGTGCTGCAACTCAAGCCCATTGCTCCTTGTCCTGTCATCTGCCCCCACTGAGAACAGCGCAGCTTCATTCTCTTTGCAACCCCCCTGCAGGGAGGTGAAGGCTGCTATCAAATCCCACCTCAGTCTTCTCTTCTGTAGACTCAATCAGCCCAGTTTCCTCAGCCTGTCCTCAAGTCATGTCCCCCAGCCCCCTGACCATTTTCATTGCCCTCCACTGGACTCTCTCCAATGTGTCTACATCCTATAGTGGGGGGCCTCCCCAGTGCTGAATAGAAGGGAAGAATCAATTCTCTTGACTTACCGGCAACGCTCCTACTGATGCAGCCCAGGATGCCATTAGTCTTCTTGGCACCAAGGGCACACTGCTGGCTCCCATTCAGCTTGTCCCCGTCACCCCCAGGTCCTTTTCTGCAGAGCTGCTGCCCAGTCAGTCACCCCCAGCCTGCACCGGTGCATGGGGTTGCTCCATGATAAGTGCAGGACTTTGCATTTGTCCTTGCTGAACCTCAGGAGATTTCTTTTGGCCCAGTCCTCCAATATGTCTTTGTCTCTCTGAATCTTAGCTCTACCTTCCAGTGTATCTACTGCTCCCCACAGCTTGGTGTCATCTGCAAACTTTCTGAAGGTGCACTGTGCCCTATTCCAGGTTGTTGCTGAAGATATTGGGCCATCATACCTACTGTGAAGTCCCCTTTGTGCTCTCTGGTTCTCAGCCTCGTGAGTACCCTCCATAGCTTGCAGCTCTCACTCCAGACCAGCCTGAACTGGAAGGAGGTCCTTTCCCTGGCGAGTCCAGGCTGCATTGCCCCCCCTGCTTCAGAGGCCCAGGCTTATGTCCCCTGGCTTCTCCCCTTCCAGTCAAGTGCTCCCCTGAATGGCTGCAGGTGTGCTTGAGCAACAGGGTTTGGGCTCCTTGTTGCAGTCCTTTATAGCTCATATCCCTTCTTATTTGTCTTCTCTCTGAAGTAAACATCTGCAATCACTTTGGTCTCATGAAGATCTAAGCTAGCCATGTTTTGATCTCTCTTATTTCCGCATTATAAAACGCCATTGCTATTCCCTTTTAAAGTTCTTTGAGCTATTTGAAATGCACAGAGTATAACGCAGGTGCCTTGGGGAGGTCAGTGGGTGCAGACTGAGGAAAAACCACTAGTTGAGGGATTTTCTCTGTCAGAAATTGCAAATGGATCCGTGTAGATCAGGCTGTGATTGCAGCATCAGCATTTCTCTTCCACCATCCAAGTGCCCAGATGCCTTGCAGGCATCGTCATTTATAAATGCAACAGAAGTAACTTGAATAGGAAAAAGTAAATGTACTAGGAAAAAAAATAAATTGTGTTTTGGTTGCATTGATAACAAGGTAATAAAGGAAACCACCTTTGAAGGAAACCATGATCAATGAAAACAAATGCAAGAAATTGGAGATATAAACTCCTCCGAAAGGGTTTTAATTTCAAGAGTTTCAAAGTTCACATTCAATAGTAAAACACCATATAAAAGATTGTAATATATGGAATCAATAGAATCAGCGGGGATGCAGCAAATGTGCTATAAAAATGGGAATACTGTTTAAATATGAGGAGCACTCCCTGAGCCAGGGCAGTCAACAGTGCTACAGATGCTCAGTGGGGAACTCCCTGACTGCATAATTTTGGTATAAAATAAAGTAGAAGAAATCTGCAATTATTCATGACACTTTGAATCATACAAGAGCTTGCAACTCCTTGTTCTGAAGTCTGAAGTGACCTTAGAGATCTAAACACCTCTGGGCATTTAAGGATTTCAGAAGCAGCAATAATAATAATAATAATGATAATACCATTACTAATATACATTTGCACTTCAATAGCACCTAGAGCTCTCAGCTATATCACAGCCCTGGTGTGACAGGTGCTGAACAACCCTGCAGCATGTGAGAGTTCAAAAGAGCATGTGGGATACAGGTCAGGTTTCCTTAGTTTGAGATGCATTTCATGAGTCTAACAGAGGCCTTTGCTCCAAATTCCACCTTGGATAACTATAAGGATTGTATTAATAACAATGAAGATTGAGGAGCGCTTCCAAAATAATGAGGAACGTGCTAACACTTTTAACACATTGATGCCTTGATCAAAGGGAGCAGCTTCTCCCTAAAATAATGGGTGAGGGTGGTCATGATATTAATAAAGTAATATTAATAGTGGGGTACAAACCCAGGAGCCCCAATCAAGGTCTCATTGTACTAACTGCTCTACAAAACACTTATGAAAATGTCCTTGTCTTGGAAAGCTCACATTCTCAAACCACGGCAAAAGCAGAGGAAGAGGAATACATATATATGGGTGTTCAATGGTGCCACAACCTGTTCGTTCCATGCAGTAGCCTCCATTAATTAAGATTTGCATTTTGAAATCCTAGGATGAAAGAGTTATGGAGCGTAGGTTCAAAGTCTGGTAGTTAGATGAGATGTACAGCAGCATGTACTGTCTGTAGGATGGTAGCACCATCTCATTTACGTCGGGGACAAATGTATAGGGCTGAGATCCTAAACTCCACTTGATGCCATTTCTCTGATTGCTACAGGTCAGAGGACTCTCCATTCTTCTCACCCATCACATTTGAAATGTTGGCATCCTAAATGACGGCTCTCCCAGGTGGAAAGAAGATAGCTGGTAGTAGGGATAAAGGATACTGAAATGCTCAGCGCTGCTGGCATGGCTAATGGGGGAGGGGTGCAAAGAGACCCTGGCATTGAGTGAAGAAGGGAAAAGTGGAGGAAGACGGACCAGAAAGTGAGAGTTGCAAAGGGTCCTTATAACAGCATAGAAAGTAAGGGTGGGACCAAGGGAGTTTGCAGGAAACCCTGGTGTGTGCAACTTGCTTGACCTATAGGTACAGCAGAGAGAGAGCCCCGTAACGTGATCTTGAAGAAGCCCAAGGAAAATCCTTTCTGCTGCTTTTAAAGATTTGTAAGAAGAAAAACAAGCTTTCCTTCCCCCTCCCCTTTCTAGTAAAAAAAAAAAAAAAAAGAAAAAGTCTACATGTTTTTCACAAAGAGAACTCAACATATGGCTACATGTTGAAACTTGGCAGGAAATGCATCTTTATTTAAGAGAGATCATAATGAAGATGTGGGGCCAAATCCTTAAATCTTGTAAGACAGACAATATTCACCAGCTGAAGATTTTTGCCCTGGTTATTTTCATTAAGAGAAGGAAGCATCTGCACGTACTAATCCAGTGGGCCCCCAAAAAGATAGACCTGACCTACATTAATAGCACCTGGGTGGGTGGGTCCAGCACGGTCTTGGACTTTGCTAGATTCTTGCAAAGACCATTGATACCCGTCATGAGGCCAACGGGCTGAAGTCGAAGACCAAAGTTTGACCTTGTCCTTGTGAACTTGCTGACTGTTATTTTCCAGTTTCTGTGCAGTTGTATCTGCATAAAAGTCACCAGGGGTTTAACTGCAACTTTATGTGTTTCATATGATGTCACAAAGTCCTAGAGCTTCTTTCAAGGAAACTCGATATGGTCCAGCTTTTCATTCCCTGTTTGATCTAGGCATGCTGTTGTACCAAGAAGAATTTGCTCCCAGGAATGCACAGCTGAATGAAACAAATGTTCAGTAAAATGAATGAATAAGATTTTGAATAAGAAGAAAAGTCAGATGAGTGCAGGCGTTCTCAAACCTGCTCTTCTACTAATTCGTATTAATTACCCATGGCATCAAGTGGAGTTTAGGATCTCAGCCAAACATATTCATCCCTGATGTAAAGGAGACAGATAGATATATTAGAGGTGTTCCACTACTATATCTATATCTAGAGATAGATATAGTAGTGGAACACCTCTAATATATCTATGTATAGATATAGACAGATCTCTCTATATATAGATCTATCTCTATCTATAGACAGACAGACAGACAGATTAGTGGTGTTTCATTTTCATTACAGAAAAATGTGGGTTTTGGGTTACTTTTTGTAAATCAGAAAATTTGGGATTTCTTTTAATTGGAGAAAACCAGGATCCCTGGATCACTCCGCCACTTCTGCCTCCATAAAATGAAATGATGAAATAGTGACACCAGCTCATACTTCAAAAATCTTAACTCTACCATCCCTAACATGTTGCCCCATATTTTAAGATGGGAGGGGGTTGTTTGGGGTTTTATTGGTTCTTGCTTAAATGTTTTTAATCTAACCCAGATGCAGAAATACTGGTTTGGTGCAGTCCAAAGTAATCTCTGTGTCAAATGCTCTGTGCTGCACTGGTTCTTACTTCTCAGACCTGCTAAATGTTTTGCATTTGAACGCTTGTCTGACTCTATCCCAACTGGTCCAATAAAAGATGTCACGGTAAGAAATCCTTGCCTCTCAAAGCCTTTCTCTGTTAACTCAGCTCATGATATCATAGAAAACACCTTCCATCATGCCGGTGCCTGGCAGATTCATTTAACAGAATTCTTATCACATCCCTTTTCCTGCTGATATGATTCCAAAACATCACTTTACAAGATGATCATTGAACTGCTTGTCTCTGGTGCCTGTTTTAAGTGCAAAAAAAAAAAAAACTATGCAGAGACATCACTCCAGATGGTTAGTCCTGAGTGCTTGCGAAAAAGACAGGCATATACTGCTGATATAACCACTGCTTTGACCCCACCAGCAGGAAAACTGTTTGGCCAGAACAAAGGCTGCTGATTAGCTGGAAAATATAGCATTGCTCTTCCCACACACAATGCAGAAACATTAACAGCCTGTAAATATTGATTCTTGACATGCTTTGGGAGCATGTATTAGGATTTTATGATTATTTTTAAATATCAAAAGTGCATCCAAATACCCAAATCCAGACAAATAAGCAAAAAAAAATGCTAATTGATCTAGTTGATCAATTAACAACAAATAATCTAGTTGGGGAGGACCCTGCTTTGACTAGGGGGTTGGACTAGATGTGACCTCCCGAGGTCCCTCCCAACCCTCATTGTCTCTGATTCTAATTAAAATCCCTTAGGGAATGTAAAGGTCCTGATTTATGAACAGATATGGAAAGGCAGGGTACAGATGCAACAAATGCCTTTGTTTCAAACTTGCTTGGGGTGAGTTACCTGTAGTTTTATAGTACTGGCCCAAGCAAAATCAAGCTCCCAGTCTGCTGGGAGCTGTTCAGACAGAGACAGGTTTTTCCTGTCCAGACCTTAATATCTTAACAGGCCAGATGGACAAAGGGAGCGTGATGCCAAGGTGCAGAGAGGTGCAGGAATGTCAATGGCAGAGCCCATGAGGAAAATGCAAGTCTTGTGACCCCTTAACCCTGTGCTCTGTATACTAGGCAATGCCTCTCCGCTGGATACTTGGTTCAAGTCACATCAAGTCAGTCCCAAGGCTGCTTTGACCATTGGGGAACCTCAGATGCTGTAACAACCCTCCTAAGTTAATAGAGTCACTTTGCATCATTGGTGATTGTCCCGGCAAAGTGACCTGGTGGCGCCCATCTGATCTCCAGGTATGGATGGCCATTGGCTCGCAGGGAGATCATCGGCCCTTTGACAGCTCTTGTTTTTAGTCCTGCTGGGTGTCCACGCACCCTCCTCACCCCGGCTAGCCCAGGTGACTGGTTTAGTTGTGGACAACCCAACCATGGAACAGGCCGTCCTGGCTTGCATGGCACCAGATAGCAGACCAAGAGAGGCCTGGCCTTGATTAACCTTGACCTTTAAGGCAGGCAAAGTTTCTGAGGATGCCGTTTACTGCTATGGGTAAATACGTCACTCTTGTTGCTGAACGCCTCTGCAGCTGAAGACGTTCACAAACATGTCCTGGCTGATGGTTGCATGTATCTAACCAAGACTGAGTTAAATATTATTTGTGCGTTTCCTTTGCAGATCTTCGGAGTCAATCCTGTTCCCATTGAAATCAAAGGCCAAACTTTTGGATCTTCCAAATTGAGCCGAATACCAAGAAGTGAGCCAAGAATATCTTTAAGGGGCAACTTTTCTAAGGATGCTGTTTATCCTGATGGGCAAATCCTGAAAGAGTTGGGGCTCTCATTCTGCTTGGAGATAAGCACAGCAGTGAAATTCTGATCCCTGCAATGTCCACGGTGCGTATCGATACTGAAACCCTTGAATGGCCAAGGGCATGAGAGCTCATGAGAGCAAACATGCATGGGAAGCTTATCTGGATTCAATGATTGGTTCAGGAATCCCCAGCTCCAACCTTTCCCATAAATTGATTGATATTTGGCTCAGTTCAGGAGATCCCAAAGTTTTGCCTTTGATTTCAATGGGAACAGGATTGACTCCCAGGATATGCAAAGGAAATGCACAAA
>NW_017729031.1:39104854-39105642 GCF_001723915.1 Gavialis gangeticus
CATGAATTGATTGATATTTGGCTCAGTTCAGGAGATCCCAAAGTTTTGCCTTTGATTTCAATGGGAACAGGATTGACTCCCAGGATATGCAAAGGAAATGCACAAATAATATGTAATTTAGTCTTGGTTACAGACATGCAAGCATCAGCCAGGACATGTGAACTCCTTCAGCTGCAGAGGTGTTCAGCAACAAGAGTGACATATTTACCCATCGCAGGAAGAAAAAAAAAGAAAAATCAAATGGCTTGTTCAGCTGAGCATATGAGATGGAAGGCAGTTGATCAAAACCTATCCACATCAAAAATTATCCCTAAAGAGGTGTGAAAGAGATACAGATCAAGCTGTCATCTCCCAGACAGCCTGTCTGCTCCAACACAGGCTGCCAGCCAGACAGGTTTGAAAACAGCCGTGGGTGTGAAATGCAAAAGTGACTCCAACACCATGAAGAACTGAGAAGAAGCAACTCCAACACCATGAAGAAGGCAAAATTAGGTGTGTGCCTACCCAGTAAACTAAAACCTCAAGGCCCTGCCCGCTCACTCCCCCTCAAAGTGTGGTGCCAGAGGACTGGAAGAGGGCCAATGTGGTTCCTGTCTTCAAAAAGGGGAGGAAGGAGGACCCGGGAAACTATGGGCCAGTCAGTCTTACCTCGATCCTAGACAAGCTTTTTGAGAGAATATTCTGGTATATGTCCATGAAGGGCCAGGGGGAAGGTTATGCTCAGGGGCAACCAACATGGGTCCATTAGAAGCAGGTCCTGTCAGACCAACCTGGTGGCCTCCTATGAC
>NW_017729031.1:39106761-39107486 GCF_001723915.1 Gavialis gangeticus
TGCTGCTGTTTTCCTGAATCCTATTTGCAACATTATACTCAGCCATGATACAGACTTGGGGGAAGGGGCTTGTTTTTCATTGTTTTGTTAAAGGCAGAATAAGGGCCTGGATCCAATATACTTTGCGATATACTCGACATCACCCCGAATCAGGCTGTTTGTGGGTACATGACCGCACATTTCAAGTGGAACAACGAACCCCACCTCCGATGGTTCGTGACCTTCCCACCAACCATAGGTTTTGTGATCACAGAAAATTCAGGTTGATGGGACCTCAGGAGGTCACGTCTAGTCCAGCCCCCTCAAAGCAGGACCAGCCCCAACTATATCTTCCTACGCAGGAACGTTTGCTCTCCAAACCCACGCGGTATCATATACATCCAGGATTAAATTTACCACTGTGAAGAGGGAGGGAATTAAGTTTCTGCACCATGTCAGTTTATCCGGTGCCATTTTCTGTGGGTTTAAGTGACGCTTAAAGCTGGCTCTTAAGCCAATGGTGAATTTTAGCCAAATAAAACGCAGCCACTTCTGGGATGGTGAGCAGCTGTCTTGAAGCCGTTCCAGAGGCAGAAGCAGGGAAATGTTGATTATGAACACAGCAGCAAACTCCCATTCCTGCCCAGAGCTGCTAAGGACCTCAGCCTGCTCCGACTGAAGTCTGTTTCCTGAGAAGCAGCATAGGCAGGCCAGGTTCTTTGGGTAAATGTAATAGCTTTTATTTG
>NW_017729031.1:39112486-39115549 GCF_001723915.1 Gavialis gangeticus
CAGCTGTCTTGAAGCCGTTCCAGAGGCAGAAGCAGGGAAATGTTGATTATGAACACAGCAGCAAACTCCCATTCCTGCCCAGAGCTGCTAAGGACCTCAGCCTGCTCCGACTGAAGTCTGTTTCCTGAGAAGCAGCATAGGCAGGCCAGGTTCTTTGGGTAAATGTAATAGCTTTTATTTGAGCAACTGAGTAGTTGGAAAAAAGTTCTTTGCAAGCTTTTGGGTGCAATCCCCCTTCTTCAGGCACTGGGAGACTCTGCTGTCCTTGGAGATCTCAGAGCAGTGGACTCTCCCTGTGCCTGAAGAAGGGGGATTGCACCCGAAAGGTTGCAAAGAACTTTTTTCCAACTACTTAGCTGGTCTAATCAAAGATATCCCATCTACCCAAAGAGCCTGGCCTGCATGTGTCCTTAGACCAACAGGGCTACAACCAACAACCCTGAGAAGGAGCATGCTTTTAAGGAGGTCTTGTGCTACAGTAAGGAGCCCTGTGTAAGTGGGAAGGAACAGGAGCAAGGGACTGGGGTTCAGCTCCCTGGTCTATCTTTGATTTCCACTGTGGCCTTGGGCACATCCTTTGGTGTGTGCCTATGGCCCAGGGGTTTGAATGCGGCTGCTGTGATTGGACCTGAGTTTAGTACACCAAGCTCAGACTAACTAGAGCAGCAATAGCTCAGCCCAGCGTGGCTCCCCAAAAGTATTTCTGCAGTCTCTCGTAGCTTGTTCAGTCAGGGTGGATCCTAGCTCTAGTACATCTAAAGCAGCCCTAATCCTACCGCTGGGTTGCCATGTAGATGTATCTGTGTCTCTCTGGCCCAGGTCCACACAAGGATGTAAGTACCAACATGAGATTTAGATCTCTAAATATAACATTACTCTCCTCAAAACTGCTGCTCATGTCTCCCCTAACTCTGATCTAAAGTGTAGACATTCCCCTGCTTTTGCCATGAAAGCACCACAGCTGCCTACAGATCGGCTACTGGGCATGACCAGAAGCACCTCCCTTTGATTCGGCTGAAGATCTCAGTGTCCCTGTTCAGGACCCACCTGTCTCACCTGCATTGCTCCGTCTGATAGTCATGAACTGAGTCTGTAAAAGAAATTCCTGTTTCTTTTAAAGCACAATTTGTTGCTTAAGAGCCAGCTTTAAAGGACAATTCCTGTTTCTTTTAAAGCACAGCCAAAGCTTTCCCATGAGAGCTTGGTGGCTAGAGGATTTTCAGGATGTGGGCAAAATGGGTTCGAATTCCTCATCTGTCTGAGTGATTTCAAACTCACATCTCCCTCCTGCCTGTAGCCTCCTAACCACCAGCCTATCAGCTATACCGAGGGCTGGGAAAGGGACTGCCCAACCCCCCCTGGGTTGACTGAATGCCCTTGCAGACAAGGGGTTCTTGTACACACAACGAAATTTGCCTTTTCTTGCATTTCAATAGCATTGATGTTTGCACGTGCAGGTTTTCCTGACATTTTAAAAGTCTTTCTGGCATTTTTTTAAAAAATCACTGGGACAGAGAGCAGCACGAGTCTCTAGCTTAGTGACAGGGCATCCACCTCGCAGCGGCAAGTCCCAGATTCCAGCCCCTGCTCCAAGGTACGTTTCTGTATTTTATCCAACCACTGGTTCAGGTAAAACACATAAACGTTGGGGGGGGGGAAGGACAAGGAATGAAAGCCAGGTCTCCCCATGCTAGCCACCAGCTTAGCAAGTCAGAGCCATTGCCTGTGATGCTCCATCATCATTTTCCCGGTGTAGTAGTGTCATTACCGTGGCAAGTACGGCCACACATTCAAATCCTAAAGGCACTGGATTCTTCGTCTGCCTTAATTGGGTCCCACTGCTTGAGTAGACCCATTCATTTCAGTGAGGGTCTTCATGAAGTGCAGGAGGAAGGTGAATAAAGGGGGCAGAATCTGGCCCTTAAGGGGACCATAGTGAGCGGGATAGTCACTCGAGTTGAATCCAACATATTCTTCCCTGGTTAGTAGAAGACGAAGGCAAAGCCTGTTTTTCCTCGCTAAGCCACATTTAATTGCACACCTGCATTCTGCAAAGTCCTTGAAACAACATAACTCGGCCAACTGTTGACAGTGCCTATTTGCTCCAAGTGTACCGACACCCTTCTTCCTAGATCAATTAGATGGCTGCGGAGCCTGGATTTATGCCTCTGTCCCGTTGTCTTTTTTTTCCCTGAGACGATGGTTTCTGTTTGCTTGAGCCATATGCTGCCTTGAATTTATGCTGCTGTGCTTTATTAAAGCTCAGATTTTCCTTTGCCATTAAAGGAAAAATAGAGCATTTTAAATGGACTGTGAAATAAGGTAAAGAAAAGTTTAATCGTGCTAAAATCAATTCAGCGGAGTGGCTTTATTAATAGTTATTGCATTCAGCATCACGTTGCTTATTAAATATTGCACATTTTGGAAATCTTGCTATTTTGTGCGGTGGCTTTATTGCTTTTTAGCTAAAGGCTCATTCCAACCCTGTGTTGGTTTTGGAGCAAGAAGCTAGCTGTTTTATGACAGACCTTGGTATCAGAAACACAGACATTACCATGCTAGTCCAGAACATCAGACCATCTAAGACAGTATTTTGTCCCTGGGGGTGACTGTTACCAAATTTTCCGTAACAGAGTGCAGAAGACTATCGTGGACAATCGTGGATTAACTTCTTCTATCTCCTCTCCCTTAAAATTTGGCTCATACCCTGAAGCACTAAGCTTTCACTCTCCTCTTTTATATTCTGTCTCATGTAACTGTGAATATTCTCATTACCATAGAAAGGCCTGGTCTCTTTTTGAGTCATACTAAGCTCTTGAATACAGGATGTCCTGTAGCAATGACTTCTACAGCCTAATTATGCAGAGGGTAACATAAATTGTCCTCTCTTTCTTCTTCATTATTATAATTATTATTTGTTTATGTGGCAATGGCATCACATTTCTGTCATAGGGCCTCATTGCAAAGTAATTTTAGATCTCTTAGCCCCTGGATTGGCTGCATGTTAATACCTTTAAGTGGCTTAAAGCACTCATTATTCAGCTTAAAGTTACGCCACTCCAG
>NW_017729031.1:39120549-39123885 GCF_001723915.1 Gavialis gangeticus
AAATTGTCCTCTCTTTCTTCTTCATTATTATAATTATTATTTGTTTATGTGGCAGTGGCATCACATTTCTGTCATAGGGCCTCATTGCAAAGTAATTTTAGATCTCTTAGCCCCTGGATTGGCTGCATGTTAATACCTTTAAGTGGCTTAAAGCACTCATTATTCAGCTTAAAGTTACACCACTCCAGGGCAGGATTATCTCTGAATTGCACAACCCAGCTCCTGTCCCATTAAGGTGTTGTCACTCTCCACAGCTGTTCTGCCAAAATGGAAGTCCTCCAACATCCCAGGATGCAGTGGCACCTCTCAAACCCTCCTTTTCTGTGGGGTCTCACACCCCCACCTGCTTCTGCTAGCATTACTTCCCATCGGATGGGTTTTTTTCATCCTACGCAGGAGGTAATAGCTGTAATTCTTCTGGTGGAGGGTGAGGAGTCTCCACGCAGGAGAGGGAGGGAGCTGGGAAAGGGGAAATAAAGAAGGCATCATCCTTTCTTTCCCCCCTCCCAAGGCATTTAGGTTAATGCCAGATCTCCCTTTGGGTAATGACAAATCCAGGTTAGTGCAAGGAAACAACCCTCCACCCCCAGGAGTCATGTTAAGAGTTGAACACTATGTGGCTGGAAGTGGATCACAGTTGACTCTGCTCTGGGATGGAGAGGTAGCTGAGCACCAGTGCTGAGCAGGCCATTGGGTGTGCTGATCAGTACAGATTAGGAAAGGAGCTCAGACAGGGCAGGAGCCAGCATGTGTCTTTGCAGAACTGGTATTGATTTTGGCTATGGGAAAATGTAAACAAAGCCCCTTATAAAGGCTCGGCCTGGAGGGCTCAGGCAGGGGTGAAGGTGGGGGGACCAGGCTTGGCAGGGGTGTCGGGAGACAGAGTAACCCCAAGGCTCAGGCTGGGCTGGAACTGGGGGAGAGAAGGGCATGGGAAAGGGAGGAGATCCAAGCCCCAGTGCCAGGCAGCATCTCCAAACCCCTCTGCCCCCTTCTCTCTGCAGTTTGGGTCCTACATGGGAGCCAAGCATTGGGCATAGAGTAGGCACCTGGGAAGCTCTAATCACAGCCCCATCCTCCTGCTTAGGGACCCCCCTACACACACACTTTCTTTGCTGGGTCCCAATCCCAGGAAAGCTCCCAGTCTCTGCCCCCTGAACAGCTGGATACTGGGGCTCCCTGCTCGCAGCCCCTTGCCATCAGAGACAGGAGCTGGCCAGGCAGTGACTTTCATAGACAGATGTTAGGGGCTGGAAGGGACCTCACAAAATCATTGGATCCAGTCCCCCCTGCACTTGGGCAGGAAAGGCTGCTGCGGTCAAATGACCCTGGCAAGGTGTACATCAAGACAGTTTTAAAGATCTCCAGGGCAGGTGATTGTACCACCTCTGGGGGAGTCTGTTGCAGACCCTAGGCACTCGAATCATAAAGAAGTTTCTCCTTATGTCCACAAGCAAGTCCCTCTCGAGGGACCCCCACCGCCTCCCTCTCCTCCCCATGGTCTACAAGGCTGCTGCTGCAGCAGGCGAGGGATGGGCAAAGCCTGGACAAGCAGGGCTGGAAGGGACCTCCCTGCTCACCAGCCTTCAGTATCAAGTCTCAGCTGTGCAGGGAAGGGGCCAGGCAGAAAAGGTTTCTAGACTAAAGGTGCAACCGCTCCAAACCCCAAGCTAGCACTAAGCTGATTAGCTTTCAGGCGGCTCAAAGCATAAGGCCTACAAGGCCCATAGACCTGCGTCCTTCTGTGCGGGGAGAGCTACAAACAGAATTAAAAGGCAATCACCGAGCTTCCAGGCCAAGCACATTTGCAATCTGCTGCCTTTCACCTCCGTTTATTGTCCTCTGCTCTGTTGCTACAAGACAGGCTCACCCGCTGTGTCTCTATGTTGTCCACACTACCTCCGGGGGTAGGATTTCTTCTCATAACCACTCAGCGGTGGCTTCAGTGTCCTCCCGCTGACGTCAGGAGTGAAACTCCCCTTGCCTGAAATGGGAGCCTAGGTAACCCCTTCTCAAAATGCTCACCCAAATGTCTCCACTCCTTGATCATTTCAAGCAAGACATTTGAAACCTGCATTTTATATTTTAACTTGTGTCTGTTCCTGTTGAATGATCAACCTGGGGAAAGATGATTTGAATTCTCTACTGTCTGCTTCACATTAAAGCCGATATGGAAAGCATGAATTTATATCGTATGTGAGCCATTTATTCACGAGACTTCCTGCAATGCAACTGAGGCAGAGAGAAAGCAGCACTGCCAGTACCTATTACCTTCTGCTCTCCCCAATCATTCACCCAGCCATAAACACTCTTGCTCGCCTTTTTTTTTTAGTTCTAGTCAATGAATATGCACACTTTCCTTGAAGTTCTCCGGGGCGGTGTGGCTATTAATCTGAAGGAGTAAGTGGACAGCTAGGAGAGTGGATTTATCTGGCTTTGGAGTTTAATGTATAACTGTATAATTATGACTTCCAAAGGCAGACTCTTAGGACTGCCAAGAAGGGTGACATTTCAAGACTGTCCCTCTGCCTTTTAGTCAGAATGGGTATCTGAACTAAGAAATATGCTTGAATAGAAGAGATGGGCTAGATGCAAACATTCAGGGTAGGTTTCTTTAGTCTAAGTCAGTGGTTTTCAACCTGTGATCCACAGACCCCTTGGAGGGTCCGCAGACTACGTCTAAGAGGTCTGCAAAAGATGACTGTGATCAGCCAAAAGTATGTGAATACCCACAATTACAGTTCAAAGGGGTCTGCCATATTTTAGGGGTCTGCAAATGAAAAAAAAAGCTTGAAAACCACTAGTCTAAGTAATTCAAGAGGATAATAATGGGCACTTTTGTCTTTAAAATAATTAGCCAGTTAAAGATGTTATAATGTCAGTCATGACAGTAATAACCGGACAGCTTCAGCATAAAAAACTGCTCAGCAACCAGGCAGCTCCTAATACAGTATCTCTCAAACTTTTAAGGCTCAAGGCGACCCTCTGGGACCCACACTGTGTTTCAAAAACTAATGTATTTATTACAGTGCTTACCTCTTTACAGAGAGCCAGGCAGGGAGGAGCCTGCGCCCGTGCTTTTCTCCTTGCACCTTGATGCACCCTTCAAAGGCTCTCGTGGCACCCCAGGGTTGTGCAGCACCCTGGCTGAGAATCACCGCCCTAATACACAGTGAATCTCTTTCTTCCCTAAAATACTTGGCCAGGATGGTTTTCTCAGATGGCTTTATTTGGTGATTAGTGCCAGGCCTACCAGGAAATATTGTTTTCTTGGTATTCCTGCTGCAACAGGAGGCTTTCCCCAAAAGGAAGGGCCTCGTTTGCAAAAGATGGTGT
>NW_017729031.1:39128885-39138628 GCF_001723915.1 Gavialis gangeticus
TCCCCAAAAGGAAGGGCCTCGTTTGCAAAAGATGGTGTGTGTCCACATACATCTAATCTCATCTAATAAGCCCGTCCCTCATTCTCACAAATTTAATCCTAGAGATTGAGTTTGGCATTGTCTGATTCTCTCAATTCCCTCTCCCCTAGCTGGTATTTTCAAGCAAGTCGTCAAATCCAAACCCTGGAAAATGCCCGGCAGTACTGAGCAGTATCTTCCTCAGTTCCCTCTCTCCTCCATCCCCTTCCCCAAGCCTGCATTTGTTCCTGTGTCTTTTAGACTGAGAATCCTCCCAGGAGAGAGTATTTGCACTTTTTTTGTAGTGGGCTCCAGGGTTAACGAGGGTGTGGGGTTCTGCTGAAGCATAAATATCCGATCCAAGAGTTTAATTCCCAAACACCAGATGTTAGAAAAGCCAGAAATGTGGTGCTAATACCCCCCCTGCCTGCCCCCTATAAGAAACCTAGCATTACAGGGGAGAAAAATATGGGAAATACCATTACAATGATGCTTCCCACAACCACACTGCTTGAAAGCCTCCACCTACAGGAATAGGAAGTGGATATATAATATCTTAACTCCCTGTAACCACAGCTGCCACTTTCCCCAACACAATTCTAGTTTTTTGCTTTGTTTTTTCCCCCCCATGAATAGCTAAACTAAGTTCTGTGTTGGTCTTTGACATGGGGAGCATAAAATCATAGAAAATGAGGGTTGAAAGGGACCTTGGGAGATCATCCAGTGCAACCTCCTGCTCCAAGCAGGGCCACCCCCAACTAGATCATCCCAGACAAGGCTTTGTCAAGCTGAGCCTTAAAAACATCCAAGGATGGAGAGTCCATCATCTCTCTGAGTGACCTGTTCCAGTGCTTTACTACCCTCCTAGTGAGAGAGTTTTCCTAATATCCAACCTCAACTTCCCTTGCTGCAGCTTGAGCCCATTGCTCCTTGTCCTGTCGTCTGCCCCCACTGAGAACAGCCCAGCTCCAGCCTCTTTGCAGCCCCCCTGCAGGGCGTTCAGCCATGAAATTTTCTCTTCAGCATCTAAATGGGTTGTCAAAGATAAAATGCACAGGGAGGGTGCATCTGAGAGCAAGGTAGTATGATATCTTAGAGGGAGTCCTTAGAAGACAGTCCAACGAGGGCAGAGTTAAGGTGATGTAGACACATTGCACTGGCAATATCCAATGTTCTTGTATCGTTATGTCACTAACCGAAATGTGGGATTGCTTTGATGAGAGTAACCAGCTCAACTTTCTTTACAAAGAGGCAGATTCTGCGACTCGGACGGTAATTCTTCAATGCAGAGCTATCAGTGGTCGTGGTTTACTGGACGCCGCCTCATCATGGCCCCCAAAGACCAAGACAAAGCATGTGAGAACGATGGACAAACCCATACCAGGCCAGGGCATCCAGCTATGGAACAATCTTCCTGGAAACAGCAAATCCAGGGTTTGCCTGCACCCCGACGGTCCATGCCCCAGCACCGCTTTCAGGCTCTCTGTCTGATTGTCTGGCGCTAGAGATGCTCCACGGCCACATTGATTCATTGCCAGTCCTAGCATGTGCTGAGTGAGTGCAAGTAGGCAGGGTGCCCTCCTTATGCACGGCACAGACGGTGAAGAGATGCTCCTGCATCTAGCCTCCTCCTGAAGAGGAAAAGGGAGAAGTGCCAGAGACTTCATCAGGCCTATTTGGGCCTTCACTATTAGGATTAATTTTCTATGCAAGAAGAATAGCTCCTGGCATGATGGACAGCAGTATACAGCCCTACAACAGATGAACAGGGGACAGGGACAGAGGTGCAGGCAATTAGGATTCAGGATCTGAGCCAGCATGAAGAATGAACTAGCACTGTTAAAATGCAAGACTTTCAAAGGGGTTGTCCCTCCCAAAAAGGCGGGAGATGCCATTAGCCACAGTCCCATAGGATGTGAAGCAGGCTTCCTATTAAGTGCATCCGAAGACAGAGAAAAATGTTCCACTTTTAATGAAGAAGAAGAGAGAGTGCAAAATAGTTTACTAAATTTCAGCCATGGCATTTAAACCTACTCATGTGATTCAAACTCATTTACTTCCCCTGAAGTTTTCTGACAAGAACATATATTTCCCTGGAAATGTAGCATACTAAAGCCATTGTAAATAAGCTGCATGAAAAATAGTGCTTTTATTTACATTATGATTTACCAGTCGCGCTGCCTTATCAATCTGCGCCCCGCATATGCTTGCTACAAGGCTGAACATGAATCAGTTGGTTTCTCTGTGTTGCCTCTTCAATACCTTATGAAAATCACTTTCTGATCATGGCGACAGCTGTTAAACTTCATCCCTTGGTCTGTTATTTCCTAGTCATGGCATTAAGAGAATGAAACTATGTTCTAAATAGGTTTTATTGGTTTTCACGTACACAATATACTCATATTTTTTCTCTGTTGGCAATATTTAAAAATAACAACTACATGTAATCAGGGGCGAGCTGAATGAGTGCTTAGGCTGCAATAACATGGCAATACAAGTCATAAAATCAAGGCCTTGACTACTTGCAGTCATTAAAAGGCCTGTAGAGCCATTTTGCAAGACTGGGTATGCCCTGGTGAAATGCCTACGCAAAGTCTCCCAGCTGTTCCAACTAGACATCCAATTTTTCTTTGCTTCTGTCTCTGCTTCCCACACATCAATGTGCTCGTAGACAGCTGCCCCACTATGTCTCAGTTCTGGGTGAAATTCTCTCCCAAAATGGAACATCTTGGGTGGAAAGACCTCTATAAAATGAGAGGTCTAATCATCCCATTGGTATCACTTCCAGCAACCACCCCCCCAACACCAGTTGTCCTTAAAAAAGTCATGTGATGTGTAGATAGGTGGGTCCATCACAATGCAGTGACAACAGACTTTACATTTTCATTGATAAAATGACAGGACCTTTTTTTTTTTTAATCATGCCATTTTGAAAGAAGAGGCAATGTTCAGTTGAAGAACAACTGTGGATGTATATTTGCAGGAGACAGTGAATGAGAGGATGATTATTTGTACTGTTGATGTTACTTAAGTGCTTACAGGACTCAGCTGAGATCATGGTCCCCATGGGTTAGATGTGGTCCAGAGTAAAGTAAGAGGAGGGTCATACTCCAAAGAGCTTACAATTGAAAGAGGGGAGGAAAAGGAATTATTATGGAAATAATAACTAATTATGTTGTTATCTGTGGGGAAACTAAGGCATGGAAAAAGTAAGTGACTCGCACAGGGCCACAGGAGTGACAGTATCAGGAAAGGGAGCTAAAGTCTCCTGATTTCCAAGCAAATGCCTTACCCTCTTCCTGTCCAACCAGCAAACGTGGTAAAAATGGAGAGAGCAATCCTATTTTCTGTTCCAGGGGCTTTTTTTGGTTTTCCACCTAACTAGAGATTTGTGCTTGCTTGGTAATGAAAAAATAAAAATGACTGGGACTATGAAAATATTTTTACTCCTTGATTGCTCGGGCCACCCTGCATGTACAGAATTACAAATGGCCTTTCAGGTGAATTTGGGCTTAATAAGAAAATATGGCTCTCAAGTACTCTCCTGATAGTCGAAGGACATTTACAGTACGTTTCCTGCCCTAAACAATTTCACTTTGAGGTTTAATTAAGCGCTCAGGAAACCCAGTGAAATGCTGGCTCTGGATTTCTGATCAGGCACTGTCTAATCAGGGCACTGGCAGTAACCTTTCTCACCTGTGCCTCAAGGTCCAGTTGAGCAAGTGTTCCCCAATTTCAAAGCTCCTCCAGCAGGTCCTGCCCCACGTGCCCCCTGGTTGATGCGAGTCTCCGTTCCCTCGGAGCACGTCTCCAGCAACCAAGCCATTTGTAAGTGCCTGCGGTGCGGCTTTCCCATTTAATTAAACCGTTTCCATCTGTGATGAGCTGTGCTAGTGACGGGAGTCCTGCTTCTATTTGGGGCCACTGACTGATGAGTCGAAGTCACCCTGGGCTCCTCTCGCTGCTCCCTTCCTCCGTGCTTTCTCTTCCCTTCTGAGCATTGGGTACAATCGTTTATCTCATCTTGTTTAAAATGAGATTTTAAAGGTGTTTAAATTCCCAGGCCCTCCTGAAAGGGAGATAAGGGCCTTCATCCACATACAAATCATGCTGGGGGTAGGGACTGTCTCCGAGTCCATGTTTGTAGAGGCCTCAGCACAGCAGGCCCTTGATACTAATTAGAGCATCTCATTGCGACGGCGGTGTTCCTACCAAGTGTCTTTTAGCGTCCCGTCTCTTGGCACCTGGGTTTAGACAGTGTGAAGAGGAGCTGTAAGCCACTTTTGCAAACCACCCCTCAACTCCTGTGCTATTTATCACGGCCCTGCTAAAAGATCTGTCCCCAGGAATTTGCCCCCTGGCCACTGTCTATCCTCCCATTGCACTGCCTGATATTGGGATGCAGGTGGCAAATAATCTCAGTCACCCAATACCAGCATGCTGCCATATAGCACTTCCATAACCTACAAGTGGGCACAAGTGTCTTGGTGATATACCTGCAACCCACTTGGCAGGTCCTTGGTGTTGTCAATCTAATACCTCTGCTGATGTCACCCAGCCATATAGTCATAAGCAATGTCACTAGGCACCCATGTAATGAGGGGTGGATGACCAGGGCACTAACACTCATTTAGAAAAATGGCAGCTATTGTCACTGCCAGCCCAACCCTGCCCTTGTTACCACCAGCTTGGCCCCTGCTTGCATAGCCACTACCACCCGGGGGGCAGACCCTGGTTGTCACACCATTACCCCTGGAAGATGGAAATGTTGGCGAGTGAGGAATTGATGAGGACAGTGTGACTCCATGCAAAACCACACGACTCAAGCATGCTGCAGCATCAAGAGTGCATGGTTCAGGGAGAAGTTTCAAGCACCAGAGCGGAGTAGCAAGTCCACTCTGATGGGACTTCAAATGTCACCCAGCAGGCAGAAGATGTAGACAGATCCTTTCCATCCAGGGAAGCAAACCTACCCTTAAGCAACCCCCACTCCATTTAAAGTAGATGCGACTGAGGGCTGCTCAGCTTTTCACCCCTGGAGCAGGCCTTTCCTTCCAAATCAGCCATTCTTCAAGTGAAGGACCAGGGCCATAGCCATACCCTAGACATGGGGGCAAAGGCATAGCAGGCAGAGAAAATCCACAGCTGCCCAGATGTGTTGGGTTCCTGAACACTTCAAATGGTGGAAAGCCTACAAAGGGAAACTGAGGATACATCCCCAACAGTCACAGCGTCCTTTCCGCTATGCTCAGAAAATCTTTCCAGCAGAAGCCATCAGCTTCAACTTGGGGCAGATTTTTTTTTTTTTTAGTCATTTCTCTTCTCTTTCACTGTTTAGTGACTTGCAAAAGCTTAGTCTGTTTGGCTGTGTTTCCCCCACACACGCACTTTCCATTGACATTCCTGCTTTTAATCAATTTAACACTTGAGTTGGCCATGGCAGAAAGTGGTCGTGAGACTTGTCCAAACTCACACAGTGAGCTGGAAGCTGATGGTGGGGAAGACTTGGTGAGCTGAAAACTTGGAAGCTGATGGTGGGGAGGATTGAGGAAAAGAGGCGGTGACTGTGAAGAGCTTGGAAAGCAACCTTTTGACTACTCTTGCTAAGCACGGATCTGCTGAGTCTCTGACAGTGTTTGCATCGCACCATAGTAGTGAAAGAGCACAATAAAAGGAAATTCGACTCTGTAACTACTCCCATCACCTCCTTTCTTCCCAGGGCAATTGATTAAAGCCCCTTCCCTATTTTCCTCCACCACACCTGTCACAAAAGTCCCTTCCAGCCCTATGTCCTATGTTTCTTTTCCTGATGCTCCTGGTACATTGCCACCCCCACAGGACTGTGAACATCCACTCTGCTGCTGCCTGCTTCTTTAAATTGTCCCATGTGCTCAGATACTACAGCACTGATCATAGACTAAATTAGGTCATGAGCTGGCATAAAAAGCATGGTGTTATATTTTTTTTTCCCCTAAAGGAAGCAATAGTAGAAGGGCTCCATCCAATTTAGGCTAGTCTGAATCAGACCCAAGCTCCTGGTAATCCAGTCCCTAAAGATAGAGCTGTTGAAGAGAAAGGTACTAGGAAGTGACAACTGTGAAAAACCTACCCGCTTGGAAAATGTCCTTCTAATGGCAATTATTTGGAGGGCGGTTTATGCCTTGAAGCATGAAGCTTTACATCCTTTGAAGTGAGAAATGCTGTGCTCACAACCCATGCAATACCTAATGCAGCTTTCTTAAATCCTTGCTCAGCCCTTGACCACAGTGATATCTAGCGGCAAGGAGTTCCACAGCTGACTATGCGCCAAGGAAAACTAACAAGGAGCTCCTTTTATCAGATTTAACTTTAAATGCAGCTCATACTTATTTCTTCCCCTTGAAAAAATAGCTTTTGTGGAAGTGTTAATTAAAACCATCTACCACACTTTTATGGGAAAACTCAGTTTTAAATCTACCAGAAGGAAACAGACTTATTGTTATTAAACCCATACGTTATATCACGTCTAACTTTCATACTTCCAGACTCAAAGCGATCTCTGTTTCATGGGACTCTAATAAGAAAAAAAAAGCCCACAAACATTTGGATTTCATTAGGCATTTATAAATAACACTAATATGTTTGCTTGTCGCTGCCTGCCTCTGGCTGTTCTCATTTCCATATAGTGATATTGGAATCAATAGTCCCAGTTTCCCCAAATCATCTTCCTAATTCCCAAGAATAATTTAGATGGTTTCCCATAGTTTTTCATAAGTATCCAAATTCTCTGTGTGTATAATATACACATGCTTTCTTATGTGGGGTTTCTTACGAGGCCAGATCCAGACTGCACTGAAGGAAATAGGAATCTCTCTGTTGGACTGCATGAGCCGTCATAGTCATAGTCATAGTCATAGAGAAGGAGGGCTGGGGCAGGATCATCCCTATCCAAACCATCCCATACAACAAGAATATAAACTCTACATAAGACTGACACAACACAGACCAAACACCCGGACGTGCCCCACGTAAAGCCGGATAACCACAGCACCAATGTCCTGCTGCCATAAAATGTCCCTATATGATCAAGAGGTCCTGGGGGCCATGCCCTTGCTACAGAAGAAGGCAAAAACCCCCACCATCCATACCAGACTTTGAACATGTGTGTCTTTTGGGACAGTTTTGCTAGTAGAGACACCATCCCTGGAGGCTTTTGGAGCAGTTACTCCAGCACAGCAAGGGAAGGATGGCTGTAAATCATAGATTAGGGTTGGATAAGTGACCTACATAGACCTTGATATGAGGCTGAGTGGCTCTGTCCTGTGTTTATTTTACCCAAGCTGGGGAACTCAGGAGTGGTGAGTCTAAACATCTAGGAGGTCAGTGCCAGAGCAGGGACTTGAACCCACATCTTTCCCTAGACAGTTTTGAGGTGTTGCCTTTGCAAGGTAATGAAGAATGGCTTAGCTCTAAGCATGTGAGCCATCTCATGCCTAAATCCTTAGCTAAGCCAGGTGCTTAAGACTAACTTGTGAGCAAGGTGTAAGTAGGAAGGACAGAGAGGAGCCCAGAGGGGCTATATTAAGGCCATGGATGTACTGCTCCCCTGATGACCCTGGGGTCTCTGTCTGGAAGTGGTGCTGGGGCATGCATTCAGGCCCCCTCTAAGTCATCTTAAGGGTGGAAGAGACTTATCCAGAAAACTAAGAAAAGAAAAATGAATGCATGTGATGATGTAAGCAGACGCGGTTATTTGGGTAAACTTGATCTCTTTTATTAGACCCACTAAATAGTTGGGAAAAAATGTTCTTTGCAAGCTGTCAGGCACAAACACCCTTCCTCAGGCAGAGGGAGGGTTTGCAGTTGTTTGGTGCTCTCCTGGATGGGATAGACTCCAGTGTGCACATATGCAGGGTGTCGTATGTGAGGCTCAGAAAGCATGTGCCAAAGGAAGTGATGGGGACACCAGAGCTCAAGACATTTCCCTTGCACAGGAGTACGAAATATCAAGCACAGCAGAGCTCGCTTCCTTCTCTCCCTCCTGTGGGTCCAGGTCGTTGCTGCCTTCAGGCATCCACGGTCCCTCTGGTGCAAAGGGACATCTGTTGGTCCTGTGCCACTTCTACAATACGTCTGGGCCCAGAACAGAGGATGGGCTGAAGGAGGGGAAGGGATGGGTATGTAGCAGGACATGTCTGTGGCTGATATGTGCCTAGGTGATCATTCACTCCAGCATTACCTGAGAAAAGGCCTTGCAGACAAGCCCTTCCCAGCCATTGCTGGGAACTTTGAAGACTGGCTTAGCTTATTCTAGTAGCCCTGGAAGGTAAGATGCATGCTGTCGTGCTTTCTCCCTTGCATCCCTGCAGGCCCGACTCTGTCCCCACGGTCCTATTTGTACAAAGTTGTCTCTCGATCCCAGCACAGACCCCTGCTCAGCTGCGACTAGCTTTTTTGAAATGCACAGCGAACTTCTCCTGTGCAGTTTTCTGTCCTTCAGAAAGCAGATGTGGCTGCACCAAATGAGCAGCAGGGACATGAGGACCGGTGCTCAGAGGCTGTCTGCCTGTGACTGATTAACCCAATAAGAAGAAAATCCATAATGATAAAATGATGACATCCTCTCAAACGCCGGCCAAAACTGCCCACCATTCGAGTTTCTAATGACAGTGCAGTGTTTGGGGACTTTATAATGCTGCGTCCAACACTTTGTGCTTCTTCCCTAAGTTAAAATTGCACAGGGAACAGTGACAGCAGTGTGGTTTCATTGCTTTGTGCACATCCAGCCCTTCAGCTTAGATTCTGCAGGCCTTAATTGAGCAAAATTCCCATTGACGCTTATGAGTGGTTGGCTCATTTAAGGACTGCAGCAGTTTGCCCATTGCCCAGGGAAAACAATGCTATATGGGAAGCTTATGGTTCAGGGGGAGACCATAGATATTAGAGTGAGTTACAAATAAGAGCAGTCAGGAAGAGCTGATTTAGAGATCCCTTGACAGCATTTCCCAGCCCATTTTATCCACAACCTCTTTCCGATATAGCCTGCTGTGACTCCTAAGCACTGCTTTTCACCCTGCAGGGAGACAAATCTGCATTTGGAAATCAATGGCTTAAAGTCCCCTTCCCCTCTTCTTCACCTGGAGATACAAGTCAGAAGATGGGAAAGACCAAAACCTCCATTCATGGAGTAGGCGAGAGACACAAAAATTCAGGAGACAAGGAAGGAGAAGGTTATAGCTAAGTACATCACCTTAGTTTGGGTCCTTTGTGGATATTCACTTCAAAATAAATGACGTCCGTTTACAAAAACGCTGTGTCACTATCATTTTCTGCAACCTCAGGTACTGATGAGAGGTGAGTGTGTTGTGGAAATGGGTGCTTCCAATCAGATCCAACTGACAGAGTGTCACTGGGCGCATCTACTTGTTCGTTAATGCACCATAATTATGGCGCATTGAGTACCTGTAATGACACATATTAACTTAATGCACCATAATCAGCACTGCTGTGCATTAGAGCAGATGAACATCTTTTTTAGTGACGTTAATGCGCATTAGACTAAATCTACTGCACTTTAGTGCATTAGCACGGGTTTTGCCCGCCACACTAATGTGCAGCAGAATTAATCGTCTGCTCATTGTCTCGTGTAGACGGGCCCGCTGCATATGTACTTCCAGAACATGGCATAGCTTTAAACTTCCTTG
Organism: Gavialis gangeticus; assembly: GCF_001723915.1. Classification (NCBI taxonomy): domain Eukaryota; kingdom Metazoa; phylum Chordata; order Crocodylia; family Gavialidae; genus Gavialis; species Gavialis gangeticus. The sequence goes on from NW_017729031.1 coordinate 39,138,587, forward strand.
TGAAGATTCATAGTTTCATAGTTTCTAGGGTCGGAAGGGACC
>NW_017729031.1:39139286-39141989 GCF_001723915.1 Gavialis gangeticus
CAAACCCCAAAACAAACAAAAACATCTGTCCAAAGCCCATAAGAAGTTATAAGCTGAAATCAGTCAAATTGGGCCTTCAGATTAGATTTACAGTACTTGCTTAGTGCTGCACCATGGTGAAGTTCAGATGATGAGTTCCAGGGCCATGCACACTGGCCAAGTCCCTTATCCCAAAAGCTTGAGGCAGCTCTTCTAAGGTCCACAATGTATAGAAAACTATCAATGGGGAATAAGAAGGTCATCAAAGATGCAGTGGATTTTGCTCATGGAGCAGCCTGCACTTGGATTCGTGAGCTCTATAGTTGTAGTATTTGCTTTAGCTTCAGATAAACACCCCAGGTGTGAAATCCGATGTCCATTAAAACAGCACCAACATTTTAATTGACCATAGCTGGGATAAAATTTCACCCCGGATGTTTGCCAGATGTATCAAAATCTTCAGAGCTAGCAAAAATTAACTGTCTGGCTCAAAATAACCCAGACTGCATTGTGAAAATTGTCTTTAAAAAGTTATTTTTGGTTAAAAACACAAAAGATGAACAAAAAGTGTTCCAACACCTCTGTTATCTGAAGTGGAGAGATCTCATTACTAAACTCATTGCTGATGTATTCAAGCAACATGTGAGTGGTCTGACTGTTAATTAAGATGCAGGAAACCAAACATTTAGGCAGCAACCTCTGAAGTTGCACCTGGCCCTTTCTTTGCAGAGACAATAAGGCCTAATTATGGATGTTGCGCCCAAATATTACTTCAGGTGCATCAGATGTGTACCTTAGAAAACAGGCAATTTTGCCTGTAAATTAAAAAATAAGTATGTTTAAAAATCAGGCTGTAGTTGTAATCAAGGACCCTTAACTCATTTATTCCCTACCTATGTTAAAAACAAAATGACAGGACATGGTACATATGGCTGGAATAATTTCAGAACAGCAAATTAACAGCAGTGACCTATTTGTACCTGTTAGGTTTTGATCAACGCAAGCATTGAAACTCCTACTTTCAGCCTTCAACTGATTGCATTTATTTTGGACTGAGGAAAAATAACAGCATGAAAGCATAAATGTCTCTACAGGAGGAAGAACAGCATGGGTCTCTTTTTGTAACCGGGCAAGGCAACTCTGAGAACAAAATGTCTCCGAGCTTCGCACGTCAGGGAGAGTTTGTAGAAAAGTAAAGGGCTGGTCCACAGAAAACAAAAGCATCCGAGTGGCATGTCTTTCTATAGCACGCTCCCCTTTTATAAGGGGCGTTGGGTGTAGCCGCGTTGGTCTAAGGACATAGGTAGATAAGGTTCTTTGGGTAAATGTGATATCTTTTATTAGACCAAATATTTAATCTAATATAGATTATTTAGTCTAAATAGACTAATGATTTAGTCTATTTAGTTGGTCTAATAAAGGACATCACATTTACCCAAAGAACCCAAAGCAGGACCAGCCCCAATTACATCATCCCAGCCAGGATGTTGAGCTGGGCCTTAAATCCTCCAAGGATGGAGAATCCTTCAGAATAAATAGCTGGTCTAATAAAAGATATCACATTTACCCAAAGAACCTTGTCTACCCATATTATAATACACTCTCCTCTAGTAAGTTCACTAAGTCATTGTTATTATGTCCAAAAAGGATCATTAGATGATGTAGTATCACGTACAATGCAGGCCAAACAATGACCCCATAATGAGCACATTTAATAGTGTCTTAGTAGACTTAATAAATATCTTCCAGAAAGGCATCCGATCACCATTTGAAGACATTAATAGACAATATTGTGGCCCTTGGTACTTTGTTCCATTGGTCAGTCTCCCTCTGTTGAATTGCTGGGTTTTATTTTTTGCTTCCCATGCTTTTTTTCTGCAAGCTTCAAGAGCCCTTTATTATCTGCTATTTTCTGCCCGTGGAGGCATGTGCGCATCTTGACGGACACAGCTCAGTCTTCTAAAGGCTGAAGTGCACAGCACCGTGTCTGTGTTAAATGTATCCCCTCTCCTCCAAATACTCAAGACCGCTCTATTTCCTGAGGTCAACAGAGCGCCTTCAGACTGTGCTTTAAATCCTCATGGATTTCAGCTCCTGCCTGCTCATCCGAAATCTTTATTTTGCAAGTAGCCATTGTGTTGTCTTTAACCTGGAAAGGAAAGCTGCACAAGTGACAGTTAAATAAAGCACTGTTTGGAAAAACCAATGCTAGGCTTTTATTGTTTTCCACCTCAATGTGCTGCGCCGTATCACGTCAGCTCAGTCGCTCGCTCCGTATCAGTCACATTTCATTGGTTTCCATCGAGTTTCATGCCAAACTCCAACACATGAACATTGCTTATGGTGACAGTGCAGCTCCTGATGCCAGGAGTTGGGTCTTGATCAGAGGAGATTGTTTTGTAGATGCAACCTTCTTGCTTGCTACGAGGGTAGTAAAACACTGCAACAGGTTAGCCAGAGAGGTGGGGGAGTCTCCATCCTTGGGGGTTTTCATGACCCAGCTAGACAAAACCTTGGCTGGGATGATGTATTTGGGGTTGGTCCTGCCTTGATCAGGGGGGTTGGACTCGATGTGACCTCCTGAGGTCCCTTCCAACCCTCATTTTCTATGATTTACTGTCTATAAGCTGCCGCCTGGATATGAGGAACCACAATGCATCTGAGACAGGCCAGTGGGTACGGCGTTGGCTGCTCTGGGGAGGAGTATGATGGAGACGCAGCACC
>NW_017729031.1:39146989-39152029 GCF_001723915.1 Gavialis gangeticus
ACTGTCTATAAGCTGCTGCCTGGATATGAGGAACCACAATGCATCTGAGACAGGCCAGTGGGTACGGCGTTGGCTGCTCTGGGGAGGAGTATGATGGAGACGCAGCACCCACAGAGCTACAGTACAGTGTGCTAATGAAGAGGGCCAATGCCAGGGTTTTCTGTGCTGCCATTAAAGCGGATGGATCCATAAAGAAAGAGCAACAGTCTCTGCTCAGTGGCCAGGTTGCTGCTCCTATCCAACATGCACGGTTGTGTGGCTTTGAGAGCTTTCACAGGAAAAAAGAGAAAACTGCAGAGCTAAAGCATAAAAATAACCCAGGAAATACCACACACATGTGGGAACCTACAGGATAAACTTGATGGCACTAATGCAGCCAGGTAATGCATAGTTCCGAATCATTAGCAGCAGCATTTTCTCCAGCATCTGAGTAATAGTAGCCTTACAAGCTAGTGCAAAAAATGTAGGGTGTGGAAGACCAGCTTGATGCTAAACACCACAGTTTCATAGGATAGGACCCTGACTGTTTACCTACTGGGATTATCATTATGTAGCCGATGCACCTTCAGAAACAGCAGAGTTTAATATCTTACTTTTGGGAAATGGTCCTGGATAGATCTCTGTATGTCTTGTGCCTGCTAAAGTTAAAGTGATGGGTTTGGGGAATCCTTATGAAACCTGTATGGCTGTTGGTGACAACTACTATGTGTCCCTAAGGTGGGCAAGTGAAAATCCCAACTTCCCCCAAGATTGCAGCTCTGGGAAAGTGTGTGCCGGAGGTACTTCTTTTGGAAGTTCAGTGCTGCTTCTATGTGCTCAAGTCAGATAGGTGCTATCCTTTATCCCTTCATGGAAATAGGGCCCCCCCATGTCCCACATGTATCCTAGCTGAGAAGGATTAAACTCACCACACAAAAGGAAGAGCATCATTTCTTTCCTGCATTGATACTGCCCTATTTTGCTCAACTAGCAAGTTCATGTGGGGAAAAGCAGCTTCCCTCTCTTGAATTGCACCAAACTGTATCTTCCCAAACAAGAGTTTTGAGTTAAAAGAGACATTTTATGCACGTGCCAAATAACAGGCAACTGCTTTCCAACACAATAACATGGATTTTTGGATCAAAGGCTGTTAACTACTAACCATGCCCCTTTGCTATGATGGTGCATTCAGGAGAATAGATGCACCCAAGCAGTATCTTAATTTGCCTGCTAAGGGTCATTGTGTGCCTGGCCTTGTCGCACACGTGCAAAGTGCTAACAGGACATTGAGCTACCTTTTCTTTATCGTCTATGGGTTCAGGGTATATGCCCAAAAGACCCCAGCAAGACCTACAGCAATGTAGTACAATCTTGCTCTCCTCCATGATGTCTATAAGTCCCCTGGAAGCAGTCAATGGGCTGCTGCAGGGTTATCAATTGCGGATTCACCAACGTTTCACAGATGGGGAAACTGAGGCACACAAGGAGTTAGGGCCTGGGAGCTTGTGAGTGCTGGAAGCTCCTGCTGTGGCTGAAATGTGCTCCTTCCTCTGTTCTTCCCTCCCTCACCCCACTGCACTCAGCCGAGACTGATGTCATGTTACCACCACATGTCATTTTTTGGTGATGGGACAATGTCACCTTGACCTCCCGTTCTTCTGGTTGCCCTTCTGGCACCAGGAACAAGCAGGATAAAGGTTAAAGATGGGATTTAAACAATATGCTTGAGTGGTCAATTGCTTTTAAGTATGTGGCTGCCACGTGAAAGCCCCACGCTACTCTTAGGGGCTATCTCTGGTAAAAAGAGGGACGTGCTGGGTATTCATGTAGTACAATCCGATGGGGAGTTTATATAGTACAACCCTAGGCTTAGCATGCAAGTTAACCTGGATGCAAATCAAACCCTTCTATCTCTTAGACTCAGAGACAATGAGGGTGGGGAGGCTGCTCAGGAGGTGACATCGAGTCCAACCCCCTGCTCCAAGCAGGACCAGCCCCAACTACATCATCCCAGCCAAGGCTTTATCTACCCGGGTCTTAAACACCTCCAAGGATGAAGACTGCACCACCTCTCTGGGTAGCCTGGTCCAGTGCTGCACCACCCTCCTAGGGAGAGTTTTTCCTAATATCCAACCTCAACTTCCCTTGCTGCAACTTGAGCCCATTGCTCCTTGTCCTGTCATCTGCCCCCACGGAGACCAGCCCAGCTCCATCCTCTTTGCAGCCCCCCTGCAGGGAGGTGAAGGCTGCGATCAAATCCCCCTCAGTCTTCCCTTCTGCAGACTGAACCAGCCCATTTCCCTCAGCCTCTCCTCAACAGTCATGTCCCCCAGCCCCTTTACTTCTTCACCAGCTGTGTCCCAGTAAGTCATGGAGATCTCACCTTGAGGTTGAAATGGCTTCGTAGATATTATAAAGAAGCAGAATATGCATCGTCATCGCTTTGTCTAAAAGAAAATGTATAACCATACTTCGTTTTTCATGGAAGAGGTTATCTAATGCCAATACAAAACAAATTCAGGTGGAAAGAAAGTTTTAGCATTAAATTAACTGCTCTTTGCATGTTAGTATTTTTAATCCAGCACCAAAAAAAATCATTATTTTCTTAAATTTAATTAATTTACTAAACTCCTCATGGTTCATTGAATTCAATCCTGTATCTGCGATCTTTCTAGGTCCATTAAGCTCATGGGGTTCAACTTCATCTCTTCTAACTCATAAAAATCTCATCAAAATGGAAATAAAATGCAATTTTGAACTTGCTAATGAAGGAAAAAATGTTAACTTTCCAGTGCCGGTGAATTAATGGATTATCTGTGCCAACCCACTTTAACGGGGAACTTTCACATGGGGGCAAACTTATAAAAGTGGGAATAATTACACAAAGAGGCATTTGCTGTGCCAGTAATTTTCACTGCTTTTTCCTCTGCTGCTGTTGAAGATATTTATGTATTAAGAGTCTTATCCGCCTCCCGCCCCAAGCCTGCTTCCCCTGCTGTTCCTGCAAGATGGACATTATCCTGCCGGTAGTGTATCATATGCTGTGGCTAAGTATGGAGATAGCCATTGCTGTCGCATATTCATTATGGCTTTAATCCAGCAGGGCACTGAAGCACCTGCAAAACTTTAAGCACGGGAGTAATCCCATTTCTTTCAGATGTGTGACTTCCTTCTGGTGCATTTATTCATGCTGCATTTCCATCTGGTGGACGGAGCGCACTGCAGACGCACCAAGCAGAGGTTTTATGATTCAGCAGCCATCAGTTATTACCTCCCATGTGCTTCTGCAAAGAAGTGGGTGTCATTGCCGAGCCAAAGTCCAGGCCGGTTAATTTTGCACTGCCTGGAAAGTTTTAACTGGTGTTGGTATTTTTCTCGCTTTCTGCCCTAAATGGCTAGCAATATGCCTCTGCTTAGCACATAGCTACCTGATCCCAGCCCTAGAGGTAGCTGTATTTCAGCGATGAATAACGTGGTTGCACATACTCGTTATACACTGCTTTAGTCCCTTCCATGATGAAAACTCATCTGTGTGAAATTTTTTCCTAACAACCATTTTAATCGAGAAATAGCCCTTCCAGACAAATCATTTTCTGTAGCAGTTTTTATATTGGTTTTTCATTTCCTGATTACACTTTCCTTCTATTTTTCTGCTCCTTCCCCAAGACGTTTTTTGTTTCACTCTATTTATCCCTTTCTTTTCACTCCCTGCAAAATTGGTCCTTGTTTTTCCTCAAGATATGACTGAGGAAGAGGAAGAAAGGAAAGCAGAAAACTTTTCACAAAGGAAAAAGCAGAAGAAAAGAAGAAATAAACAACTCTGAATAATTTAAGGAACGGTTTGAGTAGCGTACTGGAAACACTTGAAAAAATTAAATATGGCATACTGAACCTTGCAAAATGGGAACTGTCTTCAGTTTTCAAAATGAAATAGTTTTATTTAGAAATGTTCAGTAGTTTCCAATAAATATCGCTTACTCCTTATACAAATGTGTGCATACAGATATTGGTGTGTGTGTGTGTGTGTTTGTATGTGTGTGTGCATCGCCTTATTATTGTTACTGCCTCTACTGCTGTTATGACAGTAATTAAAATCCAATCATGTCCGTGGACCACACTTACTTACATTCTCGTTAGAGCAAGTCACGCATACCAATGAAAGGATGACCGGACCAATGATCTGCACATTTTAACTGTATTTAATTATCTTCCTCTAAACACAGAAGCCTGCATAATAAATGAGCATAGCACCAGCAACAATGCTGATTAGGAATTAGTGAGACAAAAGAATTCATGCAATGATCTCATCTCGGTAGCTTTTTGTCCCTCCTCCCTTTTTGTCTTAGGGAAGTCTCACGTGATTGAACAAAGGGACAGGAGGGATTGGTCCAAAGGGATTGGTCTGCAGTCGTTTTTACACTAGAGATTTTAATCTTTTGAGCACTTGGCTCAGACAATTCTCATTTCTGTTTTGTGCCGTCATCTTAATTGTCCAATTTATTGAATGTCATTTAAGTTTTGCAAAACAGAGTCCTTCCACGATGTAGCTCTGACACTGGTGGAACAATTCCCGCTGGAGGTTTTCATGCACGGGGGGATCTATGGCTTTTCAAGGTTGCTGACTTCCTCTCTCCCCTCAACCGTTTTTTGACTGTCAGTTCATTAATTTATTAGCTAACTACTTTTCCTACCCCTGAGCAGGGTGCATGATCGACCTTTGTAGTATTCACAGTTTAGAAATCCCATAAGGTCTGGAGTGTGGGTTTGACTTTTGTTTGGAAAAGCTTCCTAAAGTTTGCATGTGGAGCTTGACTGTCTCAGCCTCTTGGACAGGGCAGGCAAAATATGGCATGCAGCTCCAGAGACTCCAAGGGACCCCACCCCTACCATACCCCCAACACACACCCATACCCTCCCACAGTTCCCACACACATTCCCATCCCCCATCATAACCCCCACACACCTGCACACTCCCCTGGCCCCCACCCCAACCACATTACCCACACCCCTCTACACCCACCCTCACCCTCCTCACACACCCCACCCACCATACCCACACTG
>NW_017729031.1:39157029-39165163 GCF_001723915.1 Gavialis gangeticus
CCCACCATACCCACACTGCATACGCCCCACCACCACCCCCCCACTGCCCAACCACCCCCCCCCACATAATTCCAGGTGGAAAATAAGGCAAGAAGAGGCTTCCACAGTATTCCCAGCCCTTGCACTTCCAGTCCAAACCGTGCAGTACAGTCTTGGGGTTATTTGTAGCTCCAAGCAAGGTTTAGTGCATAGAGCTATTCCTATACCAGCCCTGCAAAACCCAGGATCATCATGCAGAAACCATTCATTTCTATTCTATGCACATATAAGCCCAGCCATAAGTCACCCCAGTCAGCTCAGAGGGGCAGTCCTGAGCACAGTGTCAGGGCATGTGTTTAGGAGCTGTCTAACCTGTGTGCACAGCCTAATTGTCAGCTTGGGCATGCATGAAGTGGGAGTGAAGGGGTGAGGCTTGTTTCTCTGCAGCAGTCCTGGGCTCAACAGCCAGCTAGCTCCCTCTTTGCTCTGAGGATGTGTGAATTTGCAGCTGGAAAAGAGCAGCCACAAATGATAACACTCTCCATGCACGCTCAGCTGTGCTGGCTAGTAAACTGACAGCAGAGCCAATACCCTATCTGCTTTCCATCTGCTTCATTCCTCATATGTCCAGAGAGGGAATAATCAAATGATGCTACTGGACCCCTTGCCCAGATAATCCATGCAGGGGTGCAACAGGTGTCTTTACACCCATGCTTAGCCAGGCTGCTCCAGAAACAACATAGCTCTCCCATGGCAGGACACACAGAAATGGGCTGTGGGTCTTGTTATCCTTCATTCACATCACTGACTCCTGGATCGGTGTCACCATCTATGGCAAGCGTTCATTTAGAGGTCAGATCAACTAGCTCAAGATGCTGTTGCAATATGAAAAGTATCTTTGAAATAGCAGCTTCTTCAGACACTGATGGATTGTTGTTATTATGGTTAAGGAATCAATACGGTTTTGAAACACTAAAGATAAAAGTTCTGTGAGTGGAAAGGATGATTTAACAGATCGTAACCATCAAACTTCTCTGATTCTTTCATTTCCACTTCTGACACCTAACTACACCCCGTCACCTCTGAAAAGGCTCTGTTCTGAAAATGACTGGAGACTTTTAGATGGCAAGTTTTACTTTTATTTTTTTGTGTGCCCCTGCCTTGCTTTGACCCCCTTGATTTAAATGTTATGCCTTTCCTTCTTTTTCCTGATGATGGATATTTTGCCTACGTGTTGCATTTGTTTCCTAAAATAACAGGAAATAAAAGCCTAAGGGTGGCTTCATGCCTGCAGGGTGTGTTACTTACTGTTGACTCTTTCCTTCTGCCCTCTCCCTCCATAGTTTGGGCAAGGCAAAGGGTCTTTGTAACAGCTCTGTGGAGCATGGAATAAATCAAAGCCAGATTCTGCCACTTGCATTTGCACTCAGTGGGCTCTTACATTGATGGAGAGGAGCATATACTAGTGCACAGGGAATGGGACTGGGTCTGGAAGATATGGGGTCTATGTCTGGCCCTTACAGTAGCCTCTTGAAAGACCTTGGCCAAGTTACTTTATCCATGGCTCCTTCTGCTTCCACTCTCCCCTTTTATCTCTCTCGACTGAAGGCAGTTTCATTTCGCATTTGCACAACAGGTCCCCGATCTTGACTGGTGCCTGTGCTGCAACGCAAGTGCTGAACAATTATGGACCTCAATCTGACCCCACGGTTTTGTCAAGGTCGGTGACAAAGACATTCAAGCTCCCAACAACCATCCTATTTCTAAACCATTGTGAGCATAAACTCAGCCCAAGCCAAACCCTCCCATTTTTGGTAGGTGTCGGCTGTGTGACTGCTTTGCTGTCTCCTGGAGTTGGTGCATAGTCAGTAGATAGAAACAGGCAAAACTTTTGGGACCAACACTCCCTTTCTAGATGGTCATTTCCGCTGACCCAGAATAGAGGCACGTGTTGAAATGCACTGTCAGTAAAGAGCCATGGGGAAGCAGGGAAGTCACTATGTCTCCGGGGTGTGTCACAGGAGCAATGTTTCCATGGATAACATTGCCATCTGCGGGGATTTTTGTTGCAAATCTTGAAAGGTTTCAGGGGCTCCCTCCTTGAAAATCCTGGAGTCGTGTGGATAAGTAAAATTTCAGTTAACCTCTAAAAGTAGCTTATTGCTTTCTTTCCTGTCAACTGCAGGGAAAAATGTGACCCCAGGCTCACAAATGGGACGGCAAATACAAAGCATCCCAAGTCATTTATTTGTTTATTTATTTTTCCATTTTTTAAGCCAGCCACCAGATTTTTTTTCAGGGGGAAGTTAGCAGATCATGCTTTTCCATGGGGATGGCTCATACTGCTAGCTCATGAACTGGTACACAACTGGTACACACTGGGTGTGTCTACACACATAATTAATGCAACTGAATAAACTCTGGTGCAATTTAAGATGGAGTAAACAAATCCCACCGTCACTGTCTACACATGCATTCAAGCACTGTAACTTACTCTGATGTCAGATAGTACCTGTGTCTGACAGGACTATTTTATGCTGGAGTAAATTAATCTACTGCACCTGAATTGCAGCACATGTGTAGACAGGGATGCTTTACTGTGCAGTAAATTAGTCTACTGTGGAGTAAAGCACACTTGTAGATGTGCCCACTGCCCCTTACTCCAAGCTGTGCCTTCATTCACAATCCTCCCAATAAATGTCAACTGTCATTAATATACTAAGCAAAAATCCCACCCCCTTCTGAAGAGCTGCCTCTGCTTTAATCACAAAGAGAAATTCTTCTCAACCTTACATCTCTGGAAGGGTGTATCAGTTGTAGGGAACCCATTTCCAGCCAGGTTTGCTCAAAAATATCCATATGGTTTCGATCATGTTTATTCCATTCAAGGAATCTCCTGGCTTATATTTCCCCATCTGTGACTTTCCTCAAAGTACAAATGTTTTAGGAAATCATTCACTCAAGCTCATTCTCCACAATGGCATTGTCAAAACCTGTATCTTCCCCCCACCCCTGCCCCCCATGCATACACCTGTCAAACGCTGTAATTACATTGGGCTTATATTTTCATCTTTATTAATTGGAAAAATGAATTAAAATTACCTCCGCCCACCAGAGCCCTGTTGCTTACCTCATGGGTATTTAATTCACCTGCTGAATGATGGCAATTAATGTGGGTCCTAATTATTAAACAATTTACCAATATAATTATGCATTGTATGTCACACTGCTAATAAACTGATCATTAATAACATTGCCTTGTCAGAGAAATCACTTTATCACTTTTCAAAACTGCTCTCTGCTTCATTAATACCTTTGTTCATAACTGATGTTACTTTGGAGACTTGAGTGAGGTGTGATGATGATAGAGTTCAAAAGGACTATGAAATTTTGGCTCCAGAAGACATCGTTGGAAAAATCTAGTACCCAGAGAGGTGGTGGAGTCTCCATCCTTGGAGGTTTTTAGGACCAGGCAATGGGAGGATCTAGCTGGGAATGGTCTTGCTTTGAGTAAGGGGTTGGATTAGGTGACCTCCAGAGGAGCCTTCCAACCCTCATTTTCTGTGATTCAGTCACTACAGGGATACCCCCATCTGCATGGGTGGCTGGTACAGCTGAGAGAGTCATAGCCCACTACTTTGCTAGTCCCCCTGCCCGTGTCAGATGCCACCATTTCCTGTGCAGTGCTGGATTGCAAAGGAAATGGCTCCTCCCAACCCTTGCACCCCAGAGCAAAGAGAGGCCAAAAGTATCCAAATGATTATTACTGGCTCAAGTTATTTCTCTGAGCAGTCTGAAGTAACGTCTGCAAATAATAGGGCAAGCAAATTATCCCTGCGGAGCCTGGGATAGTAGTAACTTGTAAAAATAATTGCACCTCAGTGCTGCAGCATGCATTCATTACAAGGCCGGCTTCAGTGAGCTCTCGGCCAAGTTTGTGTCCTGATATACTGTCGTTTAAGACCATGACTATAACTATAAGGAAAATCATTCTGGTGAGTGTATTATGCTGTGTTAAAATGCATTACCTTAAATCATATCCTCTTACATGCAGTACTGCAAAACTTGAATACATTAAATCCCTACAGCTGTGCCCTGGAAGTGTTAAGGTTGCAGAAATTTCATTGACAAGTCCCTTTGCATATTGTTATAATTAAACAGCAACAACTACTACAACTACAACAACAACTGTGGGGTCCAGAGACTTCAGCTGAGATCCTACCAGAGGACTAATAGGGATCTTTAGGGTCTCCAAGTCCAACCCCCTGTGTGAACCACCTCAGACAGATGCCCATCCAACCTCTTCTTGAAGCCTTCAGGTCCAAAAGTGCTATTTTTTTCATGCATCACAAGAGAATTTCTACGCCAAAATCCTGCAATCTAATCAGACACGGGGTAGAAAAAAATAATATGCCTACTTTTAACACTGATAAGGGGAGCAGGGCCAGGGGGAAGTTTACCTGATTTGCTCCAGGGGTGTTAAGAAGAAAGGGACATCAAACCCAGATCACCTGAATTTGACTCTACTGTCTTCATCTCATCAAGCACTTGCTCCCAAGTTTAATCACTCATCTTCAGAGAGTATTTTTCTTCTGTTTAATTTGCTGTACTAAAAGCCATGGAAGAATAAAAATGCAAGAGCTGATCCTCGTTGTGAGGAGTTTGTCATCTAAACGAATAAAATTATCCTGCATCATTGATTCTGTTTCTGAAATGCTTGAACAGGAATGACTCAATCTGAACGAGTGCAAGAAAGAGATAAGCATTGCCTGTTTCTGGACATCTTAACTTGCTATCTCAGAAATGGCTGTCTCCACAACCTTGCTAAATAAAATGGTTCTTAATGGGCGCATTTGCATGTGCACATTTACTGAGCAGTAATTTAGGTTGCTGAGCAGTAACTGAAAATTATTGCGTAGTATGGGTGTGCATCTACATGTGCATGCCTGTACTGCACAGTAACTATGGAGACTCATGCCATCTCAGGCATGATGCCGATATCAGATTTACACCCGATTAGTTACTGTGCAGAAACACACATGTAGATGCCTTATTGCGCAGTAACACTGTGTGTATGGACTGACTTGGGACCACCCTCATCTCCAATCTAAATTTCTCCTGCTGCAGCTTGAGGTCATTGCTCCTAATTCTGTCCCCTACAGCCAGAGAGAAAGGCCCATCTCCATCCTCTCTCTAATCACCCTTCAGGTAATTGAAGGCTGCTATCAAATAAAAGATATCAAATAAATCTTTGCCTCCTGGTACAAAATGAAAGAATTCCAACTTCAAAAAAATAAGAAAACCTTTCCATTAAAAAAAAAAAATCACAAATTAGATCTTTCAAGACTCCCCTCTACTTCCCTCCCAGTTTTTCAAACTAGGAAATTTTGTGGGAAAAAACCTGCATCCCAGGTGTGACTAATCAGGTTTTTAGGGGGAGAATAATTGAAGGTTTGACAAAAAGATTCCCATCTAGGTTTGCTGAGGAGTAGATCCATGACCCCTGGAAATTTATTGATCAGCAAGCACCAATGGGATGGTACTACAGAAATATAATTATAATAATAAGGAGCCTGCAATCCAGGCCTAGAAGATAAAATAATACACATTACAGGTGCAACATGGTATCATTAGTGCTACTGCTGCTGCAACTTGAACTTGCAATTCTTGGCTTCTTTTAATACTAACTGCCGTCTTCGTGGACCCTTAATGACCTCCTTTGCTACACTGCCTTTGTAAGGCTGTGCCAGTAAATCTTTATTTCACACTTTTTTACAGCTTTCTCTACGTTAAGCTGGTCAGTCATAAACTCTGTACTACAGCTGCTGTACAGACTGTGCTGATCAGTTTTAAAAAATGTCCATGGGCATCTTATTATACTGTGGTTGGACAACAGTACGGAATAGAGCATATCTCTTTTATATCTTGGCCCTCCCATCTGAAAGCAGAGGCAGGAAGGTCTGGGTCCCCTAGATAGGAGCACTTGCTTTTTGGTCCCCTTTATCAGCCATAGAGCATCAACATCACCCTTGGACCATCTGCCAGCATCATGGAAAGTCAGCTACCTTTGTCCTTTGCTATCAGCATTTGCAGGTGACTGAGTTACAGAGACTCGGCGTTCATCATGGGGGTGCCTTGCACTCCATTTCTACTCCTGTTTCCAGGAAGGGGACCACTGACAAGTACGTTCCTACTGGGCTTTCCTTACTGATGGGCCTCCAATTTGTGAACTGGTGTGGGCATAATTCGGGCAGGCGATTGGTTTCAGGAGCCGGGGCACACAGAATGCATGGTTCTGCGTGGTGTGGCGGCAACAGTACAAAGTGAAGATCAGGCCAGTGATCCGTAAAGCTGCATTAAGTCAGGTCAATGCACCCAATTAGGTGGGTTTATTGTGCTCCTTTGGCACCACTTCAGAAACAGGGAAAGCGTTTCAGTCTCATTGGCCTTGCAATGAATACAGGGTGTCCAACACCTCTCTAGATGGAGCTAGCTTCAGTGTACTTACCCTGTAATTCCTTACTGATCAAGCACTTTTTACTCAGGTGAGTAGTCCTTCTGAAGACTGCTCAGACATTTTCCTTAAGGAAAGTATTTCCATAATATGATACCTTTAAAAACTCAGATTGAGGTCACTGCAGCTGTGTTTTGACATATGCTTCAGTGCTTCTGTTGGTTCACTGTAGAGGCTAAGGAGAAATCCCACCCCACGCACACATGATTTGGTTCTCAAAAGCTGGCCGGGGGCATCTTTTTCTGCCAGCTTCCATAGAAGTACTGGACATTAGCTGGTGTACATGGATGACTCCCACCCCACACTTACACTTCTCAGCACCTGGCTGGAGATCCAGCTCCTTTGTTCAAGGTGAAACCCCGTGGTTTGGGATTAGGTAGGAATTTTTCTCCCAGGTCAGCTTGGCACAAACCAGGGTGGTTTTGCCTTCCTCTATGGTCCAGAACATGATCCTCTTCCTAGGAGGGCCTGAGCATCTTTTCACCTAATGAATTGCCTGAGGAGGCATGGGCAACACCCTTTCAACAAACACGGGGTGCATCTACACGTTCATTAATGCACTGTAGTTACTGCGCATTAAGTTTAGTACTTGGATAACCAAGTACTAAATCAGTGTACTGTGCAATAGCGCTGGTTTTTACAGATGCTAACTCCACAGTAGCCTAGTACTACTGCACAGTAGCATATTAGCATGGGTTTTGCCCAGCACCCTGCTGTGCAGCATTAGTAGGCTACTGCGCAGTTAGCATCTTGTGTAGATGTACCCACTGCTCTTAACCTGAGGCACTCTTTTTTAGTAAGGTGCTTTCTGGCTCTGGTAAGGGTCAGAGTGGTAAATATTTCTTGGACAAATGGTCATGAAAGCAGACAGCCAGGCTCTGGCTTAAGAGGCTGCTTCCAGTCCTATATGCCTATGATATGTAGGTGAAAACATAGGATGATAAGAATGTGGGGTTAGAAAGGACCCTACAAGATCATCCAGTCCAACCCCCTGCTCAAAGTAGGATCAGCCATGAATAAAAACCATCCCAGCCAAACATCGGTCCAACCTGCCCTTGAAAATGGCCGGTGATGGAGATTCCACCACGTCTCTCGATAGCCCGCTCCCATGCTTGACCACCCTCGTAGTCAGAAGGTTTCTCCTCATCTCCAACCTCAATTTCCCCTGCTGCAGCTTGAGGTCTTTGCTCCGAGTCCTGTCTCATACTGCTGCAGAGAAAAGCCCATCTCCATCCTCCCAACTGTTGCCCTTCATCAACAATTCACGTCTCCAAGCCAAATTCCACCTGTGGGAATTGACAAAAAATATGAGTCATGTAGAAATGAATCCCTCCTTTTTCTCAGCCAAATATTATTAAAAAATATTAAATTGGCACAGAAAATGTGTACATCATCACTAAACTTACAGCTATTTTTCAACCTAGTTTCCTTCTCTGTCAATGGCCTTCTTCCACCAGTGAACAAGGGTTTATAACCTAACACTGTAAAAGTCCTTGTCCTTTTTGCACTGCTATTGTCTGACAGGCTCCATCACTGCACTGTCACCCTGAAATTCTGCATTTATTCTGCTGAACAGAAGACTTGGGGGGGGGGATTGAATAGCAGCCTTCATCTCCCTGCAGGGGGGCTGCAAAGAGGAGA
>NW_017729031.1:39165297-39172107 GCF_001723915.1 Gavialis gangeticus
ACAAGGAGCAATGGGCTCAAGCTGCAGCAAGGGAAGTTGAGGTTGGATGTTAGGAAAAACGTTCTCACCAGGAGCCCCTCCCCACATCTCCAGTGGCTGGCACCCCCCTCCCCCCTCCAGCCCACCCAAGGTGCTCAAGGATTTCGCTGCACATCTGGAATCATGGAGGTAAAATCCTGAAATATCCCTACAGTGCAATCCAGAGGCTCTCTGACCTCCTTTAGACCGTGGTACCCAGGCAGCACTAATCCTCTCAAACAGCCTGCACATTGTCAGGGCAGAGCATAACACCGCAGATCATTTTTAGAAGATGGCATTTCACATTCATTAGAATGTGTCATAAATAAAGAGACTTCTGCTCCCTTTGGGTAGCAAAGCGTGAATGAGAAGCGAGTCCACGAGCTTGATCCCAACATTTCAAGGGACATTGTTGGGCTTGACAGGAGCAAAAAGTAATTTCCCTTTTTTTAAAAAGAAGTTTAAAAAATCTTAATAGAAATGGCCTCAATTAATCTACGCTATTCAGGTTTTGCGGTTCATCTTGTTTGTTTTATGACTTAGTTTTTATTTTAATATTTAAAGAGCCCACTGCTAGGTTGTGAACCTATTAGCCTCACGGAGGTGCAAAAGAAGCAGACAGCAATACTGAGCATGCACGGGAAGTGAATTTTCCCTAGCTGATGTCACCCTACCGGCTTTGCACAATGCCGGAAGGACACCGAAAACACCAGTTACCCCTTCTTTGCAAATTTATCACAAGTTTTCTCATGAGATTTAATGTTTTCCATTAAGCCCCAGCTCCTGAAATCATGAGACTGTGAGAGAATCTAAGCTTTCGTCTCTCAAAAAGCAAGTCACCTTTGAGCTCTCAAGGCTAGAAAGCAAACCTTGCACAGGTGCATGCAGCTGAAAAGTAAATAGAGAACTCACTATTTATTATTTTTAAAATAGGTGATTTTTGAGACCATTATTTTTGTAAGCATAATCATGATTTTGACAGCTGAGAGTAACAACATCACCCATTCGGGTCCTGTGGAGTCACGGGTGCTGTTTCAAGCAGGGATTGTTTTTGAAAGACTACTTCAAACTGCAAAGGGGCTGGATGCTCGGAGGAAATCTCGGGGCTGATGGATTAGCAGGCTGCTGGTTGCAATTTGGCCACAAAAAATTTAAAAAAGAGCAATGAGAGACTCTGAAATGGAAGAAGATGGAGAGAAAAGCAGAAAGCAGTATCTGAATCATCATCTCCATCTATTTAAGAGGGTTTCTAAGAAACTGATTCAGCATCAAGTGTCAAGGCTCTGGCTCCTGTTGATGCTTAAAGATAAGGCTGCATCTCTCTGAGCTGGTCTTCCTTCATAGCAGAGAGGAAGGATGGTGGGTCGTCTTCCTGGTCCAGAAGAGGTTTTGCTGGATGTGAGCCTGGGGAAGCTGATTCAGCTTTCAGTAACAAAGCCCCCCTTGTTCTCAAGACGCAACCAGTGATGAAATGGAGTTTAACCAGCCTCCCCCATAGAAGCGATCAGCATGCAATGGAGAACTGGGCCAGTCCCTAAAATGGTCACTAAGTGCTTTTCCAGGGAAAACTCACAGTGAGACTGAAGGAGGGTTTTGACTGAAGATTCAAGAGCAGGAAAAGGAAACCTGCTTATGGTTGCAATTTGGCAACAAAGATTGAAAAAAAAAATTCCTCCTGCCTTGGGACCAGGAGGGCGAAAGCATGTGTATCCATAATCTTGTTGGTCTAATACAAGATAGCACTTCTAGTATGAGTCCTGATTGCCTTTTCCTCTAAACCAATACAGCTACAACCTAGATACCTGACACATGGAAGATATCTAATTTTAGCTGATTTTTTAAAAAATGAAATCTTCATATTTTCCCAAGCAAAAAGCAACTGTGACCACCTGAAACCTGAGCTCCTGCTCCTGCCTTTGTCTCAAGGTAATTTGCATCATCCCAGATCCTCGCAGGTGGTGAGACACTCCAGACCAGCTATAAACTTCCTGCCCAGAGGAGTTTTTCATCTATCAACTCCTTTGTGAAATCCTATGAAAGATGAACTTTCATTTCTACCCAAGAGAACTTTTACAATCTTTCCTCCAATGCCTGATGAAGGATGTTTGTGCCCAAAAACTTGCAGTTAAAGAATTTTTTTGCAAAAATCTTGTTGGTCTAATAAAAGATATCACCTCTACCACGAGTCCTGATTGCCTTTTTCTCTAGACCAATATGGCCACAATCCGGAAACCTGTGTATCCATAAAACACTTTCTATCACTTTTGAAGTTAACAGGACCCCAACAACCTTTCCCAACGAGATATCTGTGCTGCGATTCAACAGGAGATGTGGGTGCTCAGTGATGATGTGGTTGGGGCTGGTCCTGCTTGGAGCAGGGGGCTGGAGTAGATGTGACCTCCTGAGGTCCCTTCGACCCTCGTTTTTTATGATTCTACAATATTATCCCCATTTTGTCAGAATGGAAATTGAGGTAAAAAAGCTGGAAGCCCAGACAGGGTGAGCCCAAGGGAGTACCTGGAGACAAGAATAGCAGCTTCAGAAGCCAGGGAAGAGCATGGCCACTGCTCCAGCCTTGAAGGTGCCCATGCTCCCTGCATGCTTAGCTGCACTGAGTGGCTATTGGGGACTCAGGATCCCAAGACCCGTCACTGCTCCCAGCCCTTTCAAGGCTGTGCAAATAGGCCAGAGATGTGCCTTGCACAGGGCTGTGCACAGCTAAGCCCAAAGTGACCTGTCCAAAGCCTCAGAGAAGAGAGGCAGGATGAGAACAACAGATCCTATAGCTGCTGGCTACGGCAATACAACTGGCTGATAAGAGTATGAAAGGGTAGGCCATCTCTCCATAGGGCAGATAGAGCTGCAGACTGCTCTCCCATGGCCTCTGCTGTGTGTCCTACCAGTGCACAGCTCCAAATCTGACCTAAAAAGACTCTCTCTTGCTGTTAGGGGGAAGTTTACTCCCAGGCTAGAGACAGACATTCAAAAAGCCTGAGCCTGAATTGATTCACCCTTTGCAGGTTAGTCTAACCTGGCTAGGCTAAATCAGTTTGTAAACATAAAGACATCCCAGACACGCAGGCACATGCCTGCTGGCTTTGCTCCTCTCTAACCTGGGCAATAGGGAGGTATGAACCTATGTAGGTTCCTATGTACCAGTCTCAGCCCCCCACCCTCCCATCCTCTTAAATTTGTTCAGACTGATCCAAATCCCATCAGCTTCAATGGGACATGTAGGTGCTCAGTGCATACCTTTGTATTAGTAGGTATGTATGCGTAGGCATCGACTGTTTTGAGCAGACTCACCTCAGTATGGAAGTGAATAGATGAGAGGGAATGAGTTCCAGGAAGATGTAGATCCTAGTGATGTTGGATCATGGCTTTATTTCACATCTGCAGTCAAAGATCTGGATCTCTTACTGGACCTCAGATCTCCATCATCCATGGGCTCACCAATGACTTCCTATGTACTGGAAGACTGTGGGTGGCAATGGTGGCAGTCCTTCGATATGAGGATGACAATCTATTTGTTGGGTCCTGCCTGAAAAACTGGTTACTTCAAGAATTGGTGACAAAGCAGTGATTAGAAAAGAGGGCTCCAGAGGTGTAATAAGAGGGCTCAGTGGCCCACATGTCAAGGGCAGCCCTGGCAGATGGGCTAAGGACGGTGGCTGGGCTGTTGGAAGTAGCAGCTCTGTTCTTGGGCCCCCTCTACACTGGTACCCAGGGCTGAGGCCTTGGTCATCCCCCCCCCCCATAGTTACCCTACTTCCTAATGAGTTTGTACTTTAAATTCCTAACACAGAATATTTTCCACTTTTTTCCTTTCCCTTGGTACAGCAAGCCATATTCAGACCATCGACGGGGATGCTACTCTGAAGCTACACCACTTTAAAAGAGAGATGAATCTCTCCCTTTATTTTGATTCTCTCTCTGCCTGCCTTGTCCCATATTTCTTTTCTTTTTTTCAAATGACTGCCTGAAGGGTCAACGGTGCATTCTTCTCTCTTTTTTTTTTTTTTTCCTCAAGCTTTTCATTAACGATTTACCCAGTGGAAGTGCTGGAGCTAAAATATTTATGTATGCAGATGAAACTGTTCTTCTAGTTGCTGTTAATGATGTTTGCTTCCATTTCTAATACCCTCTTTGCTGAAATGACATGTATGATCGCTTGGCTTAATAATATTCATCTCTCTCCATCTTAATAAAACTGCACAAGGCTTTCTGTCTCTGAGCACATTTAATCCAGCTAATACCTTTAAAGTACCTGACCCTAGCTGCTCAACTAGGCACTAGCAGATTTTGCTATGGACTTATCCCTGCCTCTGACAAATTTATTCTCCAGGTGCTTAAAAAACACTCCCCTCCCTTGGCAAACAGACTGCTGATTAAACTGCAAATAGAATTACTGCAGCTCTCAGCATTTGGTGATGGGGAAGAGAGAGGCAGAGACTGGTTCTGTGTAGCAGGCATTATTTCAGTAGGTTCAGTTGCTGTTTTGGTTTAATCTGGGTGGGATCTTCCTTTCACGCAGTGAAAATCAGTGCCTGTTCTTTACAGTCGCACTGCTGAGAGAATTATTCCAGCATAATGCGTACGCACCAAAGACTAAACGAGGTGCCTCTGTTCTAGCTATGTCAATGCTGAAAACTTCCAAATCTTTCCACAAGTTTTTTTTCACTTGTATGTTCATAGTCAGAAAAAGTTCAAAGGGCTCCAGTGAATTATAGCTGTTGCACATTAGTGAAGGCTAGTTTCTGTGGGTGTCAAACCATAAAGGAACTTAAACCAGGAACATTTACTCATTAACGGGTGTTAACCCATGCTGGGTGCCCTTTAAACATTTCAAAGTTGTGCCACTTCAGCTGAGGGTTATTTTTGATGTTTTTTTACCCAGGTCATCCCAGGGTATGGTTAGTCTGCACCAGGGAAATAAAATGCTCTATTTGCATGGTGAGCTGTACCTGGGTGCTCAGGGTGTACTGGGTGGGAGATCCAGCATTACCCCCCTGGGCAGTAGAGTTCAGGAGGGTTGAGAGTTTGCCCACACAGCAAAGGAGTGGGAACGATGCATCCTGAGATGATGGAGGGAGCAAACAGCAGCAGCAATCCTACTACTTACCGCCAGGACAAGAATTAGCCAGGGAATGGAAACCAGCAGCTGGGCTGCATCCTGGGTCACAGCTCTGCCCAAGTGTGGCATGCATACACCGAGCCGGCTGGGTCTCCGTTCTGCCTTGGTGTGGCATGCAGTAAGCCTGCTGAATCTGCTCTGCCCTGGCGTGATTAGTAATTCACCTCCCACTGAACCTAATCCCAATTCAGTGAAACACATGCAAGATGTTGATCCTTTTTTAAAAAGTATTGTTCTTTTTCTTCTCATTCCTTTCTCTTTAATTTTCATCTCTCCCTATTCACTTTTTTTTTTTTCCCCACAACTTCCCCTCCCACCTGCAGCTCTAGCTGGCTCCTGTTGGCTGTGGGGCAATAAAAGCTATGGTGGTGCCTCTGGTTCGAAACTACATGCCACCCCACTCTCCTCTCCCGCCCCCGACAAGGGATAGAGTCCTGGCTCCTGTCCATGCCCCTGCTCAGGATCTCTCGTACATCACAGTTGTGCAGGTCTGAGATGAAACCAAGCCTTAAGTTGTGACTGCTCTGAAATTGTTCTAACTTCATGATGGTGTATCAGTCCAAAGATTTAAAATACTTTAAAAGTAACCTATAATAGCACTCTTTGGCACCTTTCAAAGCAATTGCAAATTAAGCCAGTCTAGGTCTCAATTTATCCAGCAAACTTGCTTCTGGGTTTCAGTGTAGTTGCTAATGGGTTTGTGTCTACATATCCATTGCATAACATGGCAGGAACAGCAGTCCCTGCTCTGGACAGTCAGCATTGTGACAGCAGGGCTTCCATCAGGCAAACTCTCTGTGTAGCTGCTGCTTGCTGGGTGTGTCGACACGTGTGTATTTAATGCACATTCGCCCAATTTAATGCAGATTCAGGGAGCACATCTACAAATTTAGGTGCAATTAGTTAACTCACATTAGTGCATTGAAGACCCCCAGGGTAGGAGCCAGCAACACTTCTCTCGGAAGTTGTTTCCACATCCTAGCTGCCCTGACAGTGAAGTAGCACCTCCTGATGTCTAGCCTGAATCTACTCTCCGGCAACTTATAGCCGTTATTCCTTGTTACTCCCAGTAGTGCTCGGGGGAACAGCGACTCTCCCATTGCCTGCTGGTCCCCCTTGGCCAGTTTGTAACAGGCCACCAGGTCCCCCCTCAGCCTTCTCTTGTGGAGGCTGAACAGGCTCAGGTCCAGTCGCCTCTCCTCGTAGGGCCTGCCCTGCTGCCCCCTGCCCATGCAAGTGGCCTCCTCTGGACCCTCTCGATGCTGTCCACATCCCTCCTGAAGTGCGGCGCCCAGAACTGGACGCAGTACTCCAGCTGCGGCCTGACCAGTGCCGCACAGAGGGGGAGGATCACCTCCTTGGACCTGCTCGAGATGCATCTGTGGATGCACGACAAGGTGCGGTCGGCCTTCTTGACCATGTCCCCACACTGCCGGCCCATGTTCATCCTGGTATCAGTGATGACTCCAAGATCCTTTTCTAACTCTGCACTGATGAGAAGGGAGTTTCCCAGCCTGTAGGTATGGTGCTGGTTCTTCCTCCCCAGGTGCAGCACCTTGCACTTGTCAGTGTTGAATCCCATCCTATTCTTGTCCACCCACCCCTGTAACCTGTCCAGATCTAGTTGTAGCCTGTCCCTCTCCTCCAGCATGCCAACT
>NW_017729031.1:39172911-39178572 GCF_001723915.1 Gavialis gangeticus
CCCGCAATGACCTCTGCTAGTTCCCTCAGCACTCGGGGGTGGAAATCATCAGGACCGGCTGACTTGAACATGTCTGGACCTACCAGAAGTTCCCTGACTAGGTCCTCACTCACCCTGGGCCTAGCAGCACCTCCCCTGGGTCCGTTGGGGATCCCATTGGGGGGGTATGCCCTGGTCAGGCTTAAAAGGATGGAGGCAAATAAATTGTTAAAGAGGTTAGCTTTGTAGTCTGGTGTGACTACCAGGTTTCCTAGCATATCCTGCAGTGGCCTCACGTTACCTGGAACCTTCTTTTTACCCCCTATGTATTTAAAAAAGGACTTCTTGTTGTCTTTGATCTGGGTCGCTAGTCCCAGTCCCATCTCCGCCTTGGCCTTCCTGACCGCCCCCCTACAATCTCAGGCAATGGAAGTATAATCCTCCTTGGTGATGGCCCCTCCCTTCCATTGGGTGTACACCTCCTTTTTAGCTTTGAGACATTCCTGGATGCTTTTGGTGACCCAGGGGGGCTTTCGACTACTCCTGCCCCCTTTGATCTGCATGGGGATTGTCACCGTTTGGGCTTGGAGGATCATGTCCTTAAGGAACAACCACTCTTCCTGGACTTCCAACTCCCCTCCCCTCCTGGACCTCAGTGCCTCCCCGACTAGTCTCCTTACCTCATGGAAATCCTCCCTCCTGAAGTCTGCAGCAAGGCAACAGCCCTAGGCCTTTGGCACCTTGTGCTGGATGGTGAATTCCATCAGACGATGATCACTGTCACCCAGGTGGTCAAGAACCCACAGACCCCTCAGCAGGTCATCTCCTGGGGCCAGGACCACGTCCAACAAGGCATTTCCCCTGGTGGGACTGTGCACTGTAGGAGTAAATTTAGTCTGGCTTCGGCTCTACTTGACTAGAAAAAACAGACAGAGACCAGAAGTGCTGATACTGCTTATTTCAGTTACATGTTTTGAGATAAGAAATCCTGCATGTCTTATTACCCTGTGCATAGGTGTGCAATTAAGTAAACTTGTTTTAGTTTCTCCAAGGTCGTATTTTTTTTTCTCTTTTTATCTGTCTTAAGTATAAAAATGTTTGAAAACTTAGAGAGGAGGAGGATTCCTTTGAAACAGACAAGTGGGTGATTCCCCTTGCTGTATGAAATCCTCCCTGTGATCACAGTATAGCCCTAAATAAAGAAAAGCTGGCTCTGTCAGTTCTGATTCAACCACAACACAAAGTTTGATTTCTTCCACACAACCTACTGGGTTAGATGAAGGTCCTATGACTCAGCTAGGAACCTACGTGAGCGGTCAGACCTGGCTGACTGCTCTTCCCAGCAGATGTCTGGTTAGTTTAGGTCACTCATGATGACCACATCCCTTGACAACTGCCTCTGCAAACTGACCTGAGAATTCCTGGTCCAGCTCTTCCCCCTGGTTGGGAGGTCTGTAGTAAACCCCTATCGTTAAGTCCCTTTCCCCCAACCCCCTTGTATACTGACCCAGAGCACTTCAGTCTGCCCCTCCTCTGACCCAGTGCTGTTTGTTTGTGACTACACTGGGTGCATCTACAAGTGCACATATTACTGTGCAGTATGGGCATACGCTTATATGTGCACACCTGTACTGCGCAGTAAATATGGCAACTTACGCTGACTTGAGCATAAATTTGAAACCGGCTTCATGCCAATTTTGTCCTGATTAGTTTCTGCACAGTAACGCACATGTAGACACCTTACTGTGCAGTAACAGTGTGCGTGTGGACTGACTTGGGACAAACTTTAGTCCCAAGTCAGTCCACATACAGCATTAACACACTTTAACACCTGAACGTGTAGACGCTGGCCTATTCCCACTTACTGCGCAGCATAGGCAACTGGTTCCACCTTGGTCATCAGGGGCACGTGCCCCCCCAGTGACCAGTCAGTGACCGGGGGGACTCCACCCGTGGCCTCTCTCACTGACTGGGGGGGGGGTCCCCCATGGCCAACCTCAGCAACTAGGGGGTTCCTCCATGGCCAATTGCGAGGTGGCCAATTGCTGCAGCACTCCCACTCCCTGGCTGGTGCTCGCAGGAGGGACACTGGGGCTCCTGCCTGCACCCCCATGCACCCCCTATGTGTCGCCACTGCTCTGCAGTAACTTACTATGCAGTAAATTTAAGCCATTATAAATGTACATGTAGACACACCCACTGTAAGGTACATATCAATAACAACAGAAAATCTCCTCCTTCCTTCCTTTGCCCTGAGAATACCCAGGGCTGTGGTTTCCTTTAGCTGAGTCCCAAATCTTTTAGGGGGCCCCTTGGATGGACAAAAACCTGCCTTTGGTAAAAGCAAAGAGAAACTACATGAGGGTATCTGTGAGGACACGTCTCAGAACAAACCCCCGTGAACAGGGAAAGTGCAGCCTCTAGAAAACGGGCCCCTCCCTGTCATAGATATGGAAATGCTGACAGGATCTGGATTTCAATGGCGCAGCGTTGCTGTGGGCAAGGTTATGTTATGTGGTGCATTTTTTTTCCCCTTTCCCCTTTTGTTATAACCCCCCATCAGAAAGGTTTAATGTGCCTGTCTCATTTAAACCAACAGAGCCAAAAATTGGTGTATAAGCTGTCTGCGCAGATAAGGCTTTTCAGTTGGAAATCTATGTTCTCTCTGCGGTCTGTTGGTAAAAGAAAATGTAGCGTGAGCCCCATTGCTGCACCAATGAACTAAAGAAAAAAGATTAAACCCTGATCCATATTTATATTTTGCAGACAGTTCATCTCACAGTCCCCAAATACAATGCAGTACAAGCCTATCTATCTGCAGGTCTCTGGGACACCTGAAAACTTCCATTAAATGGCATTTCAGATGGCAAAGTGAGTCAGTTCAGACAGTTAGAAAAAGGTGAACTCTGATGGCACGAATCATAGGATAGCAGGAAGACTATGACAGCTAGTAAGCCACTATGTTGTAAAGAAACCACATTACAAAAGTGATAGGGGTGTATGGCTTAAAGAGCAGCCCAGTAGCAGGGGCATGGGCTCAGGTATTCAAAGGTATCTGTGCGTCTCGGTCCCTCAGATCTACCCCCAAGATGCTTTCGGAGCTGGCTGCTCTGCAGACTTGGCTAGAGTTCCCTTTCAACTATGAATGTATGTGCACATCATGAATATACATACATGGAAAATCCCAAATCTGGTGGTGGTGATTTATTATTACACAAGCACTGATGGGCCTCAGTTAGGCCCATTCTATTAATTGTATATTTGTGTTATAAAAAAAAAGTCCATGCCCCAAATAATTTAGTCCAAGAAAACAGTATTTAACTGGGCATTTCAGCTAACAGGAGCAGCACTGTAGAGAGTATAACTATAATAAATTGTTTAACTTCGGGCTCCAGTCCTACAGGCCTTTATTCATTAGATCAGTCATTGATCGGTGTCATTTGGCTCAATCATGTCAGCATGGGGGTTGTGGTGCCATGACAGTGACAGCTCTCTTGAACTAAATGGAAATCTTGGGATATTTCATGCGTTTCCTAAATCCCCAGCTCCTGGAGTCAGGTGATTCCCTGAGAATCTCAGCTTTTATTGAATGCATTTTTCTAGCCCTTGTGGTTGCAGATGTGACATGACCCACATGCACACTAAATGTTCCTTAACTAGAATAAGAAAAACAAATGATGAAAAATGCATTAATTGAACCCAATGATATTTAAATGGATCTGGAGGCACACTGCTAAGCACAACTGAACGTGGACAACATCATGCAATGCCTTGAGCACTGGTTTGACACATGGGAGATAGGTCCCAACTCTGCTCCCGGCTTGCTAGGCAAGTCATTTCAGCCTTCTCTACCTCTATTTCTCCACCCGGAGATGCAAATAATGATACCGGCCACTTTGTAACATGCTTTGAGATAGATGGGAAGCAATACATAAGAGATATTGCAGCAAAGAAGGTGCAAACTTGACACATGCAGGTCACACTTGGGGTCTGCTTTTTGTTAGTGCATTGTGCAAGATCACTTCCTCCCTAACTCTCGCTTTGACTGACACTCTTGCTGCAGTGTTCCCAAGACTGCTTTATCTTGGCAGAGTTGCAGTGACAAAAAGAAGATGAAGAAACTACAAGTAATGTCATATGCAAGCCCGTGGAGACAGCGTTACCGTGTCAGAACATGGCAATGTCAGGGGCCCCGCAGAGATCGTGTGAGTGCCAGTCAAAGATGAAAGGGTGTCTCAGGCACATCTGGGGAGGGGCAGTGCTGCTCCTGTCTGGGCTGTGTCAAAACAACACAAGGCAATGGCAATGCAAAATGCACTGTGCTCCTGCCAAAGCAAGGGAAAAATCCAGCTCAGCTGAATTTGGCCAAGTTCAGCATGCATCCCAGCAAAGGGCACCTCTCTGCACCCACAAAGTTAAGGGGTAATCTTATGCAGTCCTAACCTTTGCAGTCTTCATACTGCTCTTTCCATATAGTTCTTTGTATAGCATTTATACATGGCACAGGACAGGTGCATATTCAGTGTTGTAGCTGTGAATGGATCCAGGGTGGAACAAGCTAACATGAATTGCACAGGCCAAATGGGACAAAAACAGGCTCAAATGAGGCCTCTTCGAAAGCACGGGGAGTCCTGGCCATCACTTGGTTAATGTAGGCAAGGTTACAAATAGGTGGAAGAGAGGCTGCTGCAAGAGGCAACGTGCTATTTCCTCTCCTCTGACTCAGTGGTCCACAGGTTGATTGGACTCATCCTGGATTTGTGTGCCAGGAGAGCTGAATTAGAGTCTTTATTTTTCCTCCCCTGACTACGAAATCTGCACAGTGGCTTCCCATGTCCCCCCGTTGCGGGACTGCTGCTTCCACAACACTTACTTTGCCAACTGTGCTTATTTCCTGCCAAGAAAGGGGCCACACCTGTAAAGTGACCTCCATTGTGACCTTATGCTTAGTGTGCCCATACAAATCCCAGGAGTGCTCAGGTTGTTTAACACTTTTGTTTACAGTGGCAACATGCTTTGAGCTTATCCTTTGCACGGATGAGTTGGTGTGTGCCCCTGTGCTCTCCCTGAAGAGGCCCATTCACAAAGAAAAATCTTGTTTTAAAGCCTGACACCATCAAGTCCATGGCTCACTCCACTGCTCTCCATTCCTACCCCCTCTATGGCTAATGACAGAAATGACACACAAACCTGTATAAGTGATTAAAATAAACCTGGATAGATGTAGTATCAGACTTCACTGATCTAGGTTAAATCGGTTTAGTGAACTTCTGTTCCAGATCCCCTCCAGATTCAAGTTAACTCACAGTCCCCCAGTATCCCAGGATGCTTTGCACCTCCCCCACAAACCCACCCCTGCAGAGGGGGTGGGGCTAGGCTTGGCCCAAGCTGTCTGCTCTGTGACATACTTTAGCGCCCCCCAGCTTCTGGCTTGAGCCACTGCAGGCAGGTGGCTGCATTTCCAGAATCAAAAGTGAATGTCTGTTCACCTCCTAATCACTTCAATCTGTGCAGCTTAGACTAACCTGAGAAGACTGAATTCATTCAGCCTCGGGCTTTTTGACTGTCTGTACTTAGCCAATGAGCTCAGGTAATGTGCACCTGAAATGGCTTTTTTTTTCTATGAAGACATTTATTCCCTTTGGAGATGTTATACGGCTTAAAGCCCCTCCCCACCTCCCC
>NW_017729031.1:39183572-39187259 GCF_001723915.1 Gavialis gangeticus
CCTAATCACTTCAATCTGTGCAGCTTAGACTAACCTGAGAAGACTGAATTCATTCAGCCTCGGGCTTTTTGACTGTCTGTACTTAGCCAATGAGCTCAGGTAATGTGCACCTGAAATGGCTTTTTTTTTCTATGAAGACATTTATTCCCTTTGGAGATGTTATACGGCTTAAAGCCCCTCCCCACCTCCCCTCCAAATCATTTTAAATAACCTCTCAGTTAATTAAAACAGCCACAGGGAACCTGCATGGTTTGCATGATCTGCCTATAAAAATAAACTGGTGAATAAAAGCCCCAGCGTAAGTAGCATGCATGTGCACCCACACCCACACACAAGCATTTCCGTTTTGGGTAAGTGATGTTCTCTACAAACAGTCACTTGACTGTTTAAGTGATCTTTCTGCCATTATGTTCACACCACTGTTGTGTTCCCTTTAAGCAAACAGTGTTGTGCATGCCTTTACCGGCAGTCACATTTGCAAACCAGTGAATTTTGAGTGACCACTGGCGTATACTCATAGAAAGTACATCTTTAATTTGGGGAAGCAGATGTTTGCTTTGGATTCCAAGTCTGAGGGGTTGTGCTCACCCAGTCACAAAGCAGAAGTATCTCATGTGACCAATGTGTATTGGAAAAACTAATGGATACAATTCCTGTTTCAAAATTCCTATTAGCTGGAACTTCCTGCTCCTGTATGAAAAATCCTTTTTTCCTAAAATCCAACCTAGCCAAGGCTCTGAAGTACATGCTTAAGGTTTGGTGCTTGAATAGTGCTGTTGACTTCAAGGGGGCTTTTCATATCTTTAAACCATATGGATGGGCACATTGCTGACTGGGAGTGTGTAGCTACCATTTAGCAAAGCACTTGACGTAGCACTGACTTTAAGGAGACTTGAGCCTAAACTTAAAATTAGGGAAAGAGATCAGTTTGATCTCTATCCAGTGTGCATGTTTCCCGTTCAGAGCTTGGTGAGAAATCAGTATATCATACATGCTTCCCTGGGAAAAGCTTTCTCTGAGCAACAGTAAAGACCTTTTTGAACATGTGCTGCAAATGATGCTTATGTTATCTGATTGCCCAAAGTTACCCATATTCCCAAAGGGCTACAACATCAAAGCCCACAGTGGGGGAAAATTTCCTTGCTCCTCCCAGAGCTGGAATTCCTCGTGCCAAGCCGCTCTGCTGCGTGATGCCCACACATCTTGGTAGTGCCAAAGCTTATGTCCTATCAGTAATTTTAAGAGCATCCAGGCGGCTCACCTACCCATCTCCAAACCTGTATAAGCAACCAAACAGGACCCCATTGAGCAAAACTGGGGAGCTCCTCTTGGTCTTTACATGTCACACACTAATCCACTGATTGGAATATTTTGCACAAAAGACAGATAAAAATCTTTGTTTCTTTTGTAAAGGCTGACATCCTCTTGTGTGCATTCAAGAAGCAAGTGAACACATGAGGATTTGGTGAGTTGGAGGAATTATGAAGCAGGCAGAAATAAAAATGCGAGGCAGTAAAGAATGAGCCAGAGCTCACGGCATCCTGCCTCCGAGCTCAGCGCCTCATCCTCGAGATACTGGATATGTGAATTCACCGTCTTTTGTCTCTGCACACCAGAGCTGCAGTTGGCAGTGCAGTGGAACAGGCTGCCTTCATTAGACTGAATAAAGAACAGGAAGACAATAAGGCCCATTGTTACAGCAGTTGTACTCATTTGAGCTGGCTGGGTTATTTGAACAATGCAAACATAGTGAACAAGAAGGCATGGCCTGTGTTGCGGCAAAAACTTGCAAGAAGTTTGAAGAAGGAAGAGAAGGCATCATTTATAGATGGGGAGAAGCCATAGACCTCCAGAGTCAGACTAAATGAGTTTATTTCTCCTATCCTGACATATTACACGTGCCATAGTGCAGATCCAAAGGAAACAACCTTGTCCCCAGAACAATTTTTTTTTTCTTTGCCCATTTATTAAACTGTAAACCCAGCGCATTTTAATAAAAAATATTTAGGCTTAAAACAAAACTCTGGGTGGCTCATCTTTTATTCAGAAGCATTGCAGAATAGGATACATCCCCTTCGGGGCAAAAATTGCAACCTCCGTTTCATACTGTACTTATTTCTGTAATGTAGACTAAATGATTATTTGCCAAGAAGCATATTATAGGCCTATCATTTTTCATCCTACCTCCTGGCGCAGGCTGTGTGCCTTACTCGTAGGCATTCACAACCTTTCCTACTCCCCTACCTTTTTAGTGCTGGCAAATTCAGCCTGCATTATAAACAGCGATTCTACATGCCAGGCGGGTTGTTCTGTCACTGCAGAATGCCTTGCGCTCTGAACAGCATTCCCCCAGAGGAGTGACTTTATGGGTTATTACTAACATCCACTGAAATGGCAACCAATATCCCCATCACATCCCTCCTATGTATTATTCATATGGCTGTAGATTTGTCATGGTAATGTATTGGGTAACTCACAAGCTTGTATCATTGGGGAGGGGTTAATGTATGGACCTGTTGTAAAAAAAAATACTGGCCAGGCACGAGTCTTGGCCCATATGCATTAAAGTTTTAATGGGCACCTCAGGATGTCGAGACTAAAAGCTGGGGTTTCTATCCTTAAAGATGCTCCTGATTAGAATGGCAGGAGACTCCATCAGGAGGAATTTATGCTGATAGCCTGATGTGGGCTGTTGTTCATTAGGAAGCAATAGCAGACTCCAGCTCCCTGCAGGGGGGCTGCAAAGAGGATGGAGCTGGGCTGGTCTCAGCGGGAGCAGTTGACAGGACAAGGAGCAATGGGCTCAAGCTGCAGCAAGGAAAGTTGAGGTTGAATATTCGGAAAAACTTTCTCATGAGGAGGGTGGTGAAGCACTGAAGCAGGTTGCCCAGAGAGGTGGTGGGGTCTCCATCCTTGGAGGTTTTGAAGACCTGGGTAGACAAAGCCTTGGCTGGGATGATGCATTTGGGGCTGGTCCTGCTTTGAGCAGGGGGTTGGACTCGATGTGACCTCCTGAGGTCCCTTCCACCCACATTGTCTGTGAGTCTATAAGTGAAGTGAAATCCATGTGCTCAATTCACGCAGGCCATCAGCTGGCATCTTTTATTCACCACCAGTGAAATCTTGGATGTGATGGAGGAATGCATTATGTCCCGTGACCAATCTCCTCAACCACCTAGACCCACATTTTTCAGGTGTAAGGAGATAGATGCCTAAATCTGTTCCACACTGACATCTAACTCCCTCGGGCTCCCTAGAAAATCCCCATTCAAATTACAGTAATATTAAAAGCCTGAACAATTAGAAAAAGTACTTTTACACATGGTGCATATTTATAATCTCCAAAAAAAAAAAAATTAGCCAAGAAATTGAAACATTAGAAAAAAGGCAGAGATTGTGGGGACGAGGTGACATTTGTGAATGATCCTTCCAACAGCTTCTTTTTTGCTCAGTTACACCAGTCATAAGTCTGGAAAACTCTGCTGACTGCAGCTGATTTCGTGCTGGTTTGCAAAGGAGTAAATGTAGGTGCACTGGAGTGGGACTGGAAAACAATGCTCAGTTTCCAGCATTTCTACAGATTCCCTGTATGGCCATGAGCAAATCACCTAATGAGGATCATAAGGAGAAAGTCCATCAAAAACAGGGCAGTCATAGTTTCATAGTTTCATAGTTTCTAGGGTCGGA
>NW_017729031.1:39188459-39189406 GCF_001723915.1 Gavialis gangeticus
ATCGTTTCCTTAAGGAACGACCACTCGTCCTGGACACTGGTTCTTGCTTCTCAGTTTCATCCTCCTGACTTTTGCCCTTGACCTTGGATTATTTGTCTGGCTTGGAGCCCCTAGGTCCTGACCCTTTGGCTTGGACGTCCTGCCTGCATGCCTTAAGTATGATGGACCTGCCTCATACTCTGACCCTTGGACTTCATATCTTTGACCTCCAGCTTGAGACCAGCCAGCAGGACCAGTGGGCTGAGCTACCACCGCCTTCCCTGACAGGAGTCACCTCAATTCAATTTCTCCGCAGAAACAGCTTGAACATATTCCCATGCTGAGGCCACAGATGTTAGCTTCCCACACTAACAGAGCCTGTGCACCGGTCTGTGCACTAGTCTGTGCAATCATGAACGTGGGCTACTGGTTTCCAGCCCTCACGTTTGAAGGATGGCATTTTCCCAGCCTGGGAGGGGGAAGAAGATATGTGTAAGGCACTTCTACTATTTGCAGAGAGGAGGTTCATTAGATTTGAGGTTCATTAACCCTGCCCACATCCCTTTCACACGCAATCCAAATTTCCCTGCCCTGTGTACACACAGGTGAAAAACCTGTAAGAGGTAATTACTTTCCGAGGGCACGGCTGCAGTTCACACACGCCTCAGTACATAAATCTGAGGCAACCACTCGTGGCTCCTATTCCTGGGAGGCTGCGCTGAGAAATATCGAAACACTGAACTTCCCTTTTCTTATTTAAATGCCTGCCATTCCTCTCCGAGGCTGAGAGCCTAGAAACCCCACGTAAATGGTTTGTAATGCAGTCCTGAATCGAGCCCTTAAGGATTATTTAAGTAATCCATCTTAATTAGACTGGAAACCCTGTTACTGGCCTTACATAATAATGCTTCATTTACAATTTCCACTTAGTGAGGTAGAGCTGTATAGCTCCCGCTCCTGCTCCAGCC
>NW_017729031.1:39194406-39195597 GCF_001723915.1 Gavialis gangeticus
TTTAAGTAATCCATCTTAATTAGACTGGAAACCCTGTTACTGGCCTTACATAATAATGCTTCATTTACAATTTCCACTTAGTGAGGTAGAGCTGTATAGCTCCCGCTCCTGCTCCAGCCTGTCCTCTGACAGTATATTTCTTTTTATCTCTCTCTGGACAGAATTACCTGCTGCCTTTGCAACTGGATACAGTAGTCGCAAGACGTCACAATGACCTTGCAATTAAAGCCAAAGCCTAAAAGGTAGGAGACTTGGGTTTTCTTTTTGGCTGTGAAACACATGACTGAGGGGAAGAGGCTCCGTAGTGATTTCCTATCGCACTTGTGGTAGTGTTGACAGGCCTCCGTGATTTACTGTGCTGAGTAAGATCTAAGACAGAAGTTCAATAAACTGATTTAACTTAAATCAGTTAAGTCTGATACAACATCCATCCCGGTTTATCTTCCACTGGTATTGGCCATTTTGAAAGTGGTTTATGTGCACTGAACTCCTGTTGTTTTGCAGATTTGAACCAGTTTCCAATCACTTACGCAGTTTATGTGTAATTTCTGTACCTAGCCTATGAGGCCATGTCAGCCCAGTTCTGAAAGAACCTTTCCCTTTCTTTGCCACAGTTCACATCCCTACACTAATGGTGCCAAAGTCAAATACATGGGATAATATTTGCCTGTTATTTGGGGAGGTTATGTTTATGATCATCTGTCAAGTACTGGGGGATCCTGCTGGGGGATGGGGAAACTCCAAGTGAAGCATGCATGGGGCCTGGCACACAGGAAGGCTCCCATGTGGAGGACACTAAGATAACTGTTTTGGAAAATGCTGATGGCACGGTTCTCCCACAGCATCTCATGAAATCAAGGGCATCAGTTGTGGGCCTCAGCTGCCTGTACACCAATGCCAGGAGCATAGGGAACAAGCAGGATATGCAAGCCATCATGCTCTCTAGTGGGCAATATGACCTGATAGGGATCATGGAGACCTTGTGGGACTCCTCGCATGACTGGAGCATAGCTGTAGAGGGCTACACCCTGCACAGAAGGGACTGAGCAGGGAGAAAAGGTGGAGGGGTAATTCTCTATGTGAGGGAAAGAGACCAAGGATTGGTGACCACATCAGCAGCAGCCAGTGGGCATTGCGGTTTCGGCAGCAAGATGGCAAATGGTGACTGCCTGCAGGCACTGCTGAGAGTGT
>NW_017729031.1:39200597-39214030 GCF_001723915.1 Gavialis gangeticus
CATTGCGGTTTCAGCAGCAAGATGGCAAATGGTGACTGCCTGCAGGCACTGCTGAGAGTGTCGGCAGCCCCTTTTTCTAGGGGGTGCACCTCCATGCTCAGGGGGTGCATGTGCACCCGCATGTGCCCCCTAAATGTTTCCCCTGCCTGTCTGGAGGCTGACATTGGCTTCAAGCAGCTTGAAACCCTCTGGGTCAAGTCTCGGGGCAGGAGGAGCGGGGGTAAGATGAGAGAGACCTAACTGTGGGTGTTTATGGCAGGCCACCAAACCACGGGGAGGAGCTCAATCTGGAGTTGTCTCAAGAACTGACAGAGGCCATGCGTACAAGGGACTGGGTTGTCACAGGTGACTTCAATTACCTGGACATGGATTGGGAGGACCACTCAGCTAGATCGGATCGGTCATGTAGCTTCTTAACTGTAATTGAGGAGCTCTTTCTGACCCAGGCAGTTCAAGGGTCAACCAAAGGTACCACTCTCCTAGACTTGGTCTTGGCCAAAGGAAATGATCTGGTGTGTGGCTTGAACATTGAGGGTAGCCGGGATGACAGCACCCATGAGCTCATCAGGTTCACCGTCCGCTGCAAGGTGACAAATCAACTAGCAGGACTGAAGTCCTAGACTTCAAAAATGTTGACTTTGACAGGCTCAGGGCATTAGTAAGGGAGGCGATGCTGGACCAGGGATGGAAGGCAAATGGGGTGCACAAAGAGTGGTCGTTTCTCAAGGACACGGTCCTTGAAGCACAAAAGGAAAACATTCCCATGAAGAGGAAAGGCAGCAGAAGGGCTGGCAAGCCCTCCTGGCTCAATAGGGACATTGCAGTCCTCTTGAAAAAGAAAAAAGGCATATGCACAGTGGAAGCTAGGGACAGTGCTCAAGGAGGACTATACAACCGTGATCCATACTTGTAGGGAAATGATTAGGAAAGCTAAGGTAGCGACTGAGTATCAGTTAGCCAAGGGAGTCAAGGACAATAGGGAGTCCTTCTTTAGGTATGTAGGGAGCAGAAGAAAAACACATGAAAGTGTGGGGCCCCTGCTTAACACCTCGGGACAGCTGGTAATGGACACTCAGGAAAAAACTGAACTCCTGAATGCCCACTTTGCTTCGGTATTTCAACGGACCAAGGGGAAATACAAGCAAGATAAGGATCACAGGGGGCATGGTGGGAATGATAGCCTCCCCACTGTGGATGCTGAACTGGTGCAATACCACTAGTAAAGCTAGACATTTATAAGTCAGTGGGACCGGAGGGCTTTCACCCAAGAGTGCTGAAGGAGCTGGCTGAGGTCATTGCAGGACCCCTGGCAAAACTCTTTCAGAAATCACGGCACACAGGGCAGATCCCTGAGAATTGGAAGAGGGCCAACACTGCACCTATCTTCAAGAATGGGAAGAGGGAGTACCCGGGTAACTATAGGCCAATCAGCCTAATTTCCATCCCAGGGAAAATCCTGGAAAAACTCATTAAAGAATCCATGTGTGATACGCTTGTTGAGGGTAAGATCCTGGATGACAGCCAACATGGCTTCATCACGGGTAGGTCTTGTCTTACCAATCTCATCTCCTTCTACGACCAGGTCTCTCACCACCTGGACATGGGAGACGAGCTAGACTTCCAAAAGGCTTTTGATCCCATGATATCCTTGTGGGAAAATTAGAAGATTGTGGGCTTAACTGCTCAACAGTTCAATGGCTGGAAAACTGTCTCCAGGGTCTGACCCAGAGAGTTCTCATGAACGGATGTGTGTCGTCCTGGTGCGAAGTGGCCAGTGGTGTCCCTCAGGGGTCTGTGCTTGGACCGGTGCTTTTCAACATCTTTATGAATGATTTAGATGTGGAGGTGAAAAACTCACTGGCCAAGTTTGCGGACAACACCAAGTTATGGGGGAGCATAGTCACACCAGAAGATAGGTTGCAGCTACAGGTGGACCTGGACAGGCTGGAGAGTTGGGTGGACCAGAATCAGATGAAGTTCAACGCTCAGAAGTGTAAGGTGCTCCATCAGGGGGCAAACAACCCCAACACACATACAGGCTTGGCGGAGACAATTTGACTTGCACCATGGCCAAAAGGGACCTTGGGGTAGTGATTGACCATTGCATGAACGTGAGCCATCAGCAGGGCAAACAACAGACTGGCATGCATTAGCCATTGCATCTCATGCAAAACTAAGGAAGTGATACTCCTGCTGTATTCGGCGCTGGTGAGACCACAGCTGGAGTACTGCATCCAGTTCTGGGTGCCACACTTCAACAAAGACGTGAAAAAACTTGAGAGGGCTGAGAAAAGAGCCACCCATATGATCAGGGACTTGCAAGACAAGCCATACGAGGAGAGGCTGAGGGACTTTGGCCTCTTCAGCCTACAGAAGAGAAGGCTGAGAGGGGACTTGGTAGCCGCTTACCGCTACATCAGAGGAGTGCATCAAAAACTCAGAGAACAACTGTTCACCAGGGCACCCCTGGGGAAGACCAGGACCAGTGGGTACAAACTCCAGGAAGGCCACTTCAGGCTCAATTCCAGGAATAGCTCCTTCGCAGTCATGGTGTCCAGACTGTGGAATAAACTCCCTCCAGACATGGGACAGTCACCTATCCTGGAAATCTTCAAAAGCAGACTGGACAGTCACCTCACTGGGCTCACTTGACCCCAGTTGTCTTCCTGCCTGGTGCAGGGGGGCTGGACCTGATGATCTACAAGGTCCCTTCCAGCCCCTTGCAGTCTATGAATCTATTCAAGCATATAGCTGTGTGCTAGTTCACCACATTAAATGGCTTGCTGAAGTCCCTTCTGGATATACTTTTCCATGATTCTCTGATTAAGGAGCTCACATTGTGCCTCAGTGGGTCACTCCATGGGTCTCACGGGCTCCCCACGCTGCCTCCTAATAGCATGCAAGTGTTTGGAGCTCCTCTGGTGCAAGGGCTTATAAAGTATTCCAATTTAGATTATTTCTGAGCAGAAAGCAATGGGAACAAGACGCCCGGTTTCCATCCTTAGGCCTTCCTGAACAGGCACTGATCATGGCATGGAGGCTTCCAGATTTCTAAGCATCAGATACTAGGCAGTGTTGTATGCATGCGTGTTCATGCAACCCCCGCCTGGACTTGTCATGCCTCTGCCACTTAGCATAGGCAACTTGGATGCCTGTGCACGTTCATGCACATGCTTCTAAAAGCAAAAGCTTTGCACTGTCTGGGCCGCGTTTTGCTATCTATAAAATGGCAAGTGAAATAACATTTGTTCCCCTCAGAGATTCGGAGGCATCGCTAACGCACAATTAAGGAAGTGCTTTGGACTGCATGGATGAAAAGCACTCTGGTAGGTAGGCACAAAGCACTGCTATTATGAACAGATGGTAATTTCCTTCCTATGGATGGCTCTGAGTTTTTCCCCATCATCTCTTGGGCCTGCTGGCCGCACACAAACTTCTGTTTTCTTTTCCACAGTCCCAGTCACACTGTTGAACCTTCAAATGGCTTCGCATCGGTCTCCAACAGGGCAATCTTAAAATACAGCCTCATTATCTTTATTTTTTTCTCCTCCATTTGGGTCTCAAAGACCTCAAAATGCCTTTGTAGTTGTCTTTTCAGGCTCCCTTACCCCCCTGTATTATATCTGGTCTTCAGTAGTGTAGCGGGATACATTGGGGCTTTCATAGCACCTTTGATACCCGAGGTATTTCAAAGTGCTTTGCAGTACAAGGAGCGAGCGGCTGGAAGTGCTGAGAGTGGGCAGGGAAATGCAATAACCATTATGTTCTCAGCAGCAGCTCACACAAAGCTTTAGGTATTCAGAGCTGTCGACGCAAAGGAGCACCTCGTGCAGATCCGCAGGCACGGACTTACAGCTGCAAAATAACAAAGCAGTGGGTCCTCCCTGAACACGTACAAAATAATCTGTGAGGCATCTGAATGCTCACGGAAGAGCTCAGGGAACCCGCTGGAAGCAAGCGCAGGTGACCCGTTATTGCAACATGTAAACTTATTTATATTAATGCCTTTTTTAATTAAAAATAAAGCAACCCGTCATCCCTTTAGGATGCACCTGAGGAAGCTGATACCAAGGCCTCTGCAAATAAGGAAGATTTTCCTTTAAGGAAAACATTTTGAAAGGGGAAAATAATCATGATAGGGAAAGTGTGGTCCCAAGGGCAGGTCCCACTCTGAGGAACTGGCCCCCCAAGTAGTAATTAACTGGGTCCCTTTTGGATGCATCAGTTGATGGTCAGTCAGTCTCAATACGTGATGGAAATTGAGACTTCATGTCAGATATCTTGCCTCCTTTAACGGGAGGAGGACAAAGCCAAACTGTGATAAGCCTAGCTCCAAAGCAACATTTCTGAGATTAAAATTTAATTGAGTCGATTCTTCTTTCCCTGCACTCCCATAGAAGTAAAGGTTAAACTAAATTTAAATAAGCTCTGTCAATCCCTACATTATTCATTCAGTCATTGACATATCACTGTCTTGGTAATTTATGGTCCTAAATGCTACCTAGGTGTTCGGGATGCATTTTGACATCTCACTGAATCAGTGATTAAGCTGTCTCAAAGTTTACAATTCATGACAGTCGAGGCAGGTTTCATGGCTTGCTAGAAACTCATTTCACGTGGACCGACCACGCACCACCCATCAGATGGTGTCAACGCTCCTTCCGTATTGACCCAAATCAGACTGAAGCTGAAGATGAGAAAGACTGCATAACTCCTAATTCTAGTAGATAATTAGTCTTGATTTGTAGTACCAGTTTCTTTACTTACACTTATCACTTCAAATGTCCTCCTCTTCAGCACTAAATGACATTTTGCATCTCTTTAAATAGACTCCATGCAAAATTTTCAAAAATGCAGAAAAGACTTAGAAACAGAAGTTCTGTTTTCAAAGGATCCCATGAGGATCTGGTTCTTAAAAACCAAGGTCCGGCTGACTTTAGGATGCTAAGTGCCGAAGACATTTTTTGATGGTGGGACTTACCCTATATCACATTGACTTTGCAATATTAAAAAAAGCAACTAAATTCCTTAAAAAATCTGGGCCTTTAAAACCTAAATCTCATTGTAAATCACTTTGAAAATAGGACTTAGGTGCCATAGTCTCATAGGAATTCAAGAAGAGTCAATCCAATTCGTTATTGGCTACAGTATGTACTACCATATCAATTTTATAAAACCTCCTTTCCTATTTTACAGTCAGTACTGTACTGTTCTTCCCATCAATAACCTGGTGCACACTCCCAGAATGGGTAGAGGTTTCATTGTGTATATGATGGGATACCCTGACAGCTTTGAGTTGCTATATAACAAGGTCAAATATAGTCTGACCTTGCTATTACCACATGCTTTCTCTTCTTCCCTTAATATAACTGAGCGAAATAAAATTTAAAAAAACCACCCCTGGAAAATTAAAGATATGGAAGACCCACCAACACCAGGCCTCCATAATAATGTCTCTCTCCTGTGCCAATTCCTACCATTTAAACAAGCATTAAAATCACTGCTCCATGCCTGGCTGCTCTAACACTTCACCCCAAAGAGTTATAGCGTGGGTGGGCAAGGGAGGGAAGAGAGAGAAAGGTGTGCTTTGGAAAAGCACAAAAGCATATTTCCTCTAGTGCTCTTAATGATAGGTCAAGATCTTCAAACAGTCTTCTATTGCTCCTGCTGGGCTTGTCAGCCATCAAATAGTAATGAAGGCAAAAGCTGCCTTGAGAAGGGAGGGAAGGCGAGAGGGGAGGAAACAGAAAGAGCTGTGATGGGAGGTGGTACAGGCATTATCAAGAGCTCAGTGGGCATACGGAAACATGTCAATCACTGTCAGGAGCGCCACAGAGATTAAGAGGAGAAGGCAAGGGGATGAATGCAGGAGTCGCAGCGATCGGTGCATTACACCCGTTTGCAAGGTGGAGGCTCTCCTGTAGCCCTGCTGATGGCGCGCGGGCTCGTCAGTTCACACGGCTGATGGCACGAATCTCTGACAGTTAGACAGGCGGCCGTCCAGCCGTGTGGCACCTCAGAAATGACCCCAAGGGGTAGGCAGAGAAGGGGATGTGCCGGTATCCATCAAAAACAGCTGATATGCCTGAGCGTGACTCACCCCCTGCCCCATAACTTGGCATAAGTCCTCACCTCCGTTCCATGTCAGCTCTACCCAGATTTACCTCCAGGAAATCAAGAATACGTTACCAGGAGAGCTTAATTTCTAAGCATGAGACCTTTCCATAAGCATGGACGATAAGGCAGCAGCTGACCTCTCCTGAGGACTGACATCCTCCTAAGACTCACTACCCTAAGAGCATACGCGTAGACTACAAATTCGCATGCTCTCAGCATTGTCCCTTGCCAAATTCTGCTCCACGCTCTTCGACTACATCGGTATTTTATTCACCAAACCCATGTTTTCCAAACTAGCCATCACCACTGAAAAAGCCAGCCAGGATGCGCCTAGAGAAAGGGGCAAACAAAATCTAATTTCCCATGCCCATTGAAGGTCTGGAGGTCATGGTCAGTCTCCTCCACGAGCATCGTTTTCTTCTGGGCTTCTGTGCCGCTTACCCCAATTTTCTGCAGTATTTAGGGCTCACAGGCACAAAAATGCATAAATACCTTTGAGGTTATGGGCTTCAACATCTAACTGGGCCTTCGAATCCTGCTGGGGGGCCGACTAGTTTGGGGTTTTTTTAAAGCTGCTTCTGATTAATACCCACACTTTTGCTCACAAGTAGCTGCGAGGACAGTGCCATGGGCATAGTTGATAGCCATTTGTTCTTTAAATGGCTGCAGTGGAAAAGGGGAGCTAGTTTGAAAAATCAAGGCCTTTAAGCCTCCTCATAAGTTTTAAGTGGGTTTCTCATCCTTTGCCTGGCAGTGCAGGATTATGAAGCATGGTTCATAGGACCACAGAAAAGCCAGGCTGGGAGGAACCTCATGAGGTCATCTGGGATGAGTCCTGGGAAAGCATGACCCAGGCAGTGAGACTGAGAAAGAGGGGAAAAAATATACAGGCAACAATCCCAAATATAATATGTAGGCCCCATGGCCTGAACTGTAATAGGAAGGCTTGGCAGAGGTAATGATGAACAGTATGGTTGGGGGAGAGGCGATCCACTCGGTCTATGGATCCAAACTCCTGAAATAAGGCAGTGTCTCATTCTCTGCCCATAGAGAGGTGACAGGATTGCACCTGTCATACGCCGCACAGGAGTCTCTCGTATCTAAAGGACCAGTCTTCCAACACTTCTTGGGTGTGCAAATATACAAAGTCCAGCTAGCCTCATGGAGAAAGCACCCAAAAAGAGAAATTGGGACACCGTCTTCCAAAAACACAGGTCCCTAAGGCCCCTACCATGTGAATGAAAGGAAAATTTCCATGAGCTTTCATCCTTTCATAGGCTGTCAGATGGGGCTGCTGTACATGTAAGTCTGGGGTGGCTAACCCACCGGACATGTGCCACAAGTGGCAGTAAAGGGAGGTGCCCAAATGGAGCCAGGGGGCCTCGAGCCTCAATCCACATGGAGCAGGGCAGGGGCAAGAGGCTGCTGTGGGAGGAGGTGTCTCTGCCAAGATCCAAATTAACCCTCCCTTGGCCCTGCAGCCACCACCAAATTCAGGGCTTGGGCTCCTCACTTGTCATATGAAGCTGGGATGGTCGTAGGGCCAAGGAAGGGTTAACCTCTTGGCAATGACACATCTCACAGCAGTGTCCTGCCCCACATTGCTCCATGCGGCAAAAGGCTCAAACCTCTCTGATCCCTCCTGCTGCAAGGTGCCCATTCATCGGGTACAGCAGGGATCAGAGCAACACTGGGGGAAGGGTTTAGCTTGTGCCATGCCTGCCCAAAAGTTGGCCACCGCTGTTGTAAGTGCTTGATAACACAGTCCATCCACTAGGAGGCAGAGGTGACTGTGAGTGAACATGCATGCACACACGCAGGTACACACACACACCCACATGCACACACACACATGCACAGAGTCCAGAGGCCTCCCCACAGCACTCTTCACAACCCTCTGAAAAGGAAGAAGCGACAGCCCCATCCCCGGTGCTGCTGCACTCACGGTGCCAGACCCGTCTCCTCTAGTGACGGTGACAGGTGCCCCACGGCACGCAGCACAGTGCAGGAGCAAAGGTCCGGATGCGGGCGCAAGCTGGATCTCTCTCTGGTGCCGCATGGCTGGAGACAAAGAGGGGATTGCTGCTTCACAGCTTCTCCTTTCCCTTCATATGGCCTGCGTGGTTATTTAGGCATTTGATTTTCCCAGTGAGCCAAGCCTACTCAGGCTGCAGCACACTGAGGGTGTGTCTACACATGTGCATTTACTGCATGGTAACTAATATTACTGCACAGTATGGGTGCACATCTACACGTGCATGCCCGTACTGAGCAGTAAATATGGTGACTTATCCCAACTTGGGCATAGATTTGAGACCTGCATCACGCAGGTCTCAAATTTATGCCTGATTAGTTACTAGGACTGTGTGAAACAGCACCATTTCATTTCGACTTCCGTTTTGCCATTTCGACGGGACGGTGTTTCATTTCACTGTTTCGAAGCACTGTTCCGTTTCGTTTCATCGAATCTGTTCTGCTGTTTCAACGCTGTTTCGATGCATTTCTATGTTTCGCCCAAAGATATAATGGGGAATCACAAAAATGCTATGACTGCCAT
The DNA here is from genome assembly GCF_001723915.1 of Gavialis gangeticus. Taxonomy (NCBI): domain Eukaryota; kingdom Metazoa; phylum Chordata; order Crocodylia; family Gavialidae; genus Gavialis; species Gavialis gangeticus. Next base: position 39,209,272 of record NW_017729031.1, read on the forward strand.
TTCTTGCCTGATTTGGATGAAAATTGCAGGGATGGCCCTTCTGAGGGCATAAAGTCTGCCATGTTTCAAGGAGATAGGTATAGGGGTTTCTGGGGTGCAGGCCCCCAGATCCACGTGTGGGATGACAGCAGGCTGCCACTAACTTCAGTCCCGAGTCAGTTTACACATAGCATTAATGTGCTTTGTGCCTGCACATGTAGACGCCAGCCTGTTCCCGTTTGCTACGCAGTGACGTACTGTGCAGTAACTTTCAGCCGGCATAAATGCACATGTAGACATGCCTTGAGAATACAGGATATGCCAAGCTGCAGCAGGGTAGCAGTGTCTGTACTCCTGTATCCTTGCCCTGGTTGTGACCAGAGACCTGATCCTGCATCACCAAAGACAAGGCTGCAGCATTAGAGTCCTGCCAGTGACTGCAAGGAGCTCAGGATTGAGGCCCCAGTACTAGGAGCTTGGCACAGCCTATCCTGTACAGAAGAAGCCTCCTGCAACACTCACCAAGCCACCTCACTATTACCTTACACATAGCTCGGCAGTGGTTACACTAACCTCATCTGTCTGTGGGCTTCATCGTTTCCGCATCTCTACCCACAGACAGAGGTGGTAAGCTGTCTGAAACAGCAACTGCCTTTTTCTTCTGGGGGGGGTGCAGGGTCTACCACAACCCCTAGACACATCACACTGAAATCCCTGCTCATGCTGCAGCTGGTGCAGCTACACCCCAGCTTAGTTTAAACAGGATTGCTCAGTAGCAAGAGCAGCAAAGCTGCAGCAGCACAGAGCTCGGTGTACTCTGCAAAGCCCCCCTGAGAAGCAGAGGGCATACTCCAACTGTTAGCTTGCCCTGACTTTCAGGCTATAAACAGATGTCCCCTGATGAACTGGGTTGGTGGTGCTGGGATGCACCCTGGCACAGCTGATCCACCTCACTTAAGTTGCCTGTTGTCTCAGGGGGTCCTCCCACGCTGATCCCAGGAGCAGCCAGGGCTCAATGCTGAGCACATCTCTGAGAGCCAAGTAGACCACGGGGCCCAGCTTGGAGTGGGAGGCCTGACAGCACCTAGGTGAGCCTGGAAGGGACCCACATACATCTGAGTAGGCTCAGGGGGGTCTCCATTTGCAGAGACATGCCCCCACCAGGAGATTCCCAGGGTGCACCTCTGCAAAGTGCTTCCAGAGCTTCCAGGTGAATGGTAGTTCTTGACATATGCAGGATCAGGCCCCTGAAGCCCCAAGAGTACCAGCCCAGGGCAGATCCGGGCTGCCAGCACGTAAAGGCAGCAAACATCTGTCACAGAAAAGCAGCACACTTGATAGCATCCATGTCATGGCTACAAGTTTTGGGCAAAGTTTGTGGTGCAACAAAGGGCATGAACATCTGTTTGCTTGGCCTTTGTGCCAACACAAACACTTTTATGGAGGCATGAAGGCAACCTCTGTTTCCAGCCTCAGAGACATGGCTGGCAGCACTCAACCCATCTAGTTTAAAGCTACCTCGGATATTCCTATGCAAGCTGCAATCCCCATATAAGCACAGCAATGACAAAGGCCTGAGTGCTACCAAAAGTTGGTCACAAGAATATATGAAAAGGTTGCAAACAAACTTTAAAAGTGGATCGACAAGCTTTAGAAATGCGTTCTACTTTAAAGGAGGAAAACATGGGAAACCATGGCTTTTCCCTTGCAGGCTGGCAGACTGCTTGGAGCCTTCCATGCCCCACACCCTACATAAAAAAAAAATAGCTCATTGTAAGGCAGGTGCCTGACTGGCTACAAAACCATTCCCATGTGGTTATTATTAAGGGCTAACTGTCAGACTGGAAAGACAGATCAAGTAGTGTCCTTTCCTGGGTTGGGACTATTCAATATTTTCATTAGTGACTTGGATGATGGAGGAGAGAGTGCACATATTAAATCTGCAGATGATACCAAGATGCGAGGGGGTGCAAGCACTTGGGAGGAGAGGATCAGCATCCCAAATGGCCTTGACAAATTGGAGAAATGGTCTGAAATAAAGCGAGTGAAAATCAATGAAGAGAAATGCAAAGTGAAGGAGTAATCAAGTGCACAGATACAACATAAGGAACAGGTGGCTAGGCAGCAGTTCTGCAGAAGAGGGACGGCTGGTTATAGCTGGTCTCTAACCAAATGATAGTTAACAGCATCCTGCTGCAAAGAAAGCAAAAGCCAAACTGCGATGTCTAACAAGCGGAGCGTGCAAGACTCAGCCTACCGAAAGAGCTTGAATGGACTGGGTTTGCAAAGGATGGAGAAGAGTGGGCAGAGGCAAGATGAAAAAAGTCAACAGTCTTCTCAGATGTAAAAGGTGCTGCAGAAAGGAGTGTAATAAACAGTTTCCTATGCCCCCCAGGGACAGGATGGAAAGTAATGGGCTGGAAATGCAGCAAGAGAGATTTGGTTTTCACATTGGGGGGGGAGGGAAAGCCCTTCCAGCTGTTAGTCAATCATGGAAATAGGAAGGTTGTGGGATATCTATCCCTGGAGGTTTTCAGATAAGCATCTATCAGGAATAGTTGGGATATAACTGATCCTGCCTTGGAACAGGATCTCATAACGTCCCTTCCCACCCCATTTTCTCTGAGCCTATAGCTCAGTACAGAGAGACAATGAGAGTTCATTGCTTTGCGAGACAGAATTTCACTTTTTTTTCCCTTTGATTTGCTAATGTAACCCCAGAGCATAAGGTGCCATCGTTTCTTCACGCAGTAACCTGCTGTCCTCAAAAGTTTATTTTTATTCTTAAAAGGCCACCTTCATAACGCCAAACATCCTGCCCATCTTTCCTGTTACCTGCTACAATTTCCACAGGGCTCACAGCTTATTTTATTTTAAGACTAATAGATCCTTTATTTCAAAACCCTCCTCTGCACTCTACAGGACACAGGCAACCACTGCAGCTGGAGGATATTTTATAGAAAGAAAACACCAGTGCTCTTCAAAAGCATAAATACCGTGGACATAGGCTATGGCCTTTGGCCCCTTTCAGCTCAGCCCCATATGTTTTGTTTCAGATTTATTACGCGGCCATCTCTAATGCAAAGGGTATCTTCATGGCACTTCTTCAGCTGACAGAGATCTGCCCACTTCTTGTTATTTCCTCCTCTGATTTAGAGCCGTCTTCACCAGTCAAATTTAGGACTAACTCATCGCAAGACAAGGGAGAATAAGGCAAAGCAGAGGAAAACAGATCTGAGTTGTGTAGTGCAAGTTGTCTCCCTGCAACCTGCAGCCAAGGATACTGTATAGTTACAGTGGATGCTTCCTATTATATATCTTGTGATTCTCTACAAAAGTGAGTATCTTCTGTCTTGGAAGTTTTTGCACTCAGGAACTGGTTTGGTTTTATTTCCCCCATATGGCATGGAGAAAAGGCATTTCCAAGGCACGTAGGATCCCATGGAAGGAGTGGGTCCTGGACACCTCGGCTAGATACGGACAGTTAAAAAGTCTGAAATCTTAAACTGGTTTATGTGTAACTTCTGTCCGTACCCTTGAAGTATGGCTCTTTCAGCCACTAGAGGTCTGGTGCTCCCATACACAATGAAATGTAGAGGTATACTTCCACAACTAGGAAGGGATCTGGCCCTCGAGAAAGACCCTGGATTTCTGGCCCTAGACCCCATAGATACCTTTGCATATAACAGACCCTAGGGGAGCAAGTTCACTTTGCCATGTTCAAATTAGTTATTGCCTCCCATTTGTTTTAAGAGAAGAGCAAAGAGGAACCCAGACAAGTCCTTTGGTCTTCCCTCTGCACTTCCAAAACCTCCCAAGGAGATGCCTTCTGGTGGTTGTGGAGAAGTTGGAGGATGTAAAGAAATAACCTCACAATGTTTAGTTCAGTCTCGTTTTGAGGGAGAGATTTTTTTCACACTTGCGGTAGACATAACCAACTATTTCAGCTAGGACAGGGGTGGGCAACCTACAGCTCATGGCCTAGATTCAGCCCACAGGACCACAGGCACTGACTTATTTTGGCTGGGGGGCGGGCTAAGATGATGGACATGTGGATAGTTTTACACAGTTCAGGGGGTAGCCGTCTTCCCGAGGGGGACCAGGGCCCTTGGGCCCTCACATATTCAGCACCTCTTCAGGGAAACGCTTGATCTGGCACACGGATATGGGGCTCCCATGCTGCCACACAGACAACAAGCAGAGGTGGTGGTATGGTCCTAGCCCCTGCTCACCTCTGACCTGAGCCGGGTCATTTCAGCCTGCAAGTTGAAGAGGTTGCTGGTTGTTGATCCACAAAATGACAAATGCTGGCCAGCCATTGTGGAAGTTTTTGGAAGGAGCCCAACTTCTTGGCAGCCTATCAGTTGGCCATGTCTACGCAAGCTGCAGGGGATGCAATGTCGACAACTCTTCAGCCTTTAATTAGAGGCATAGCCAGAGCTTCTCAGCGAAATGCCTGTAAGAATTTTTTGCTATGGGCACAATGTCTTATTTGTCCCTCACTTTGACCTCAGGAAAGGCAGAACCTTTTTTGCTGAAACTTTGCAAAAGCTTTATGCAAACACATTGCATGGAAAATAGTGCTAGGTTTTGGCAAAGTTATATGCAACTGCAGAGAGAAGGTAAAACGGGAAGTGTTCAGCAACTTGAACTACAGTCCACGCTGCCACTTATATTTTTAATTAAAGTTCATAACACAAACAACCCATCTCCATCTTCTTTTTCTTCCTTTTTTTATCTTTCCGTTCTTTTATTTATTTTTTTTGGGGGGGGGGGGGGG
>NW_017729031.1:39214211-39234766 GCF_001723915.1 Gavialis gangeticus
AGCCAGGTATTTTTCCTTTACTTCCAGTCCCAGCCCATCTCTACTAAGCAGATAAGAGAATAACACTTCTGTTTGCTGCTTTACAGTCACCATAAGGAAACTCATAATTCAGCCTTCACACACAGCAAAATACTGATGAGATTTATTGGAATTGCAAGTCGTCTTTATGTACATGCTGGGAACAGAAAGCACGTCTGTGAATTCATTTGCTGAAGGAAACTTATAGCACGGATATAATACCGAGCATGTTTTTGTGGAAATCTGATGTGTACAGCAACCAAAAAAAAGGAGATCTATAACACAGGAAAGGTTATTTCCTATAGGCCTCTGCAATCATTATAGTACATGCACTCTCATTAATTTCCTAAGGAAGGTACACGAGCCGCTACTCCCCGAGACTAGCAGATAACTACAACGAGGACGGCGGCGAGAGCTCTTGTTCAGCTCCTAGTCAGTCAATTCTGTCTCCAGCCTCTGAAGATCACACAGTTAAGTCTTTGATGATCCATGGGCAGTTTCACCAGGACACGCATTTTTAATCAGAAGTTTGCTGGGCACTGTCTCCACTCCACAAACCGCAGAAGTTATTTCTAGTTGCTTGGCAGTTGGGGGGTTTTTTGGGGGCGGGGGGAGGTTTTTGCCATGACAGCTGCAAACAAAATCTTGAAAATTAGAGAATGATTGACTGGGCCTCTCGCTCCTTTCCATTTCCTTTCCAGCCGTGAAATCGAAGGTCGTGACTCGCGCTAACGCACTTCTGCACATTTGCAAAGGGGCTGGTTGTGATGGTGCGTAAATCAAGAGTAGCTCTGCTGCAGCCAGCGGCCCTGATCCTGCGCAGATGTAAGCCCCTGCTTCCTTTAGTGGATAACATTAGGCGGGGATTTGATCACAGTCTTCAGATGCCTGAAGGGTGGTTATACAGCTATTGTCTGTGACTGTAGACTAAGAGCGATGGCCTCATATTGCAGCAGGGGAAATTTAGGTTGCATATTAGGAAAATTTTTCTAAGAGGGTGTTTAAGCCTTGCAATAGGCTACCTAAAGAGGATATGGAGTCTCCATCCTTGGAAACTTTCAAGTTCAGACATTTGGCTGAGATGGTTTAGTCAGGGATGATCCTGCCTGCAGCAGGAGGGTGGACTAGAAGACTTCATGAGGTCCCTTCCAGCCCTATTTCTCTCTGATTCCACTGCACCTACTTCTCTCTCGAATACAGTCCAGCGTATACTGGAGTTACACCGGCATAAAACTGGAGTAATAAAGTGGTGAGCCAGGCCTGTTTTTTCTCTCCCTTCCTCCCAAAGAAAGTATATTGACAGGTAATCTATCTTGCCTCATGAGTCATCAGAGGACAAAGCAAACCATAGGATCAGGAGGAATAATAAATTATTGAAAGATTCCCCAAATCACCTCTTTAAAGACCAAAAAGGATGGTCTTAGTTAATGTTGCACTGGCCTAATGATCTGCCATTAATATGCACGCTTGGGCCATCGCATTCTGAGTATTCATCAACTCATTATATTTAAAGGGCTTCACTCACATTAACTGGCCTTCCCACCCCCATTTTTGAAGTGCTAATGTATTCCATTAGCACTTCATCACTTATTAATCATTTTAAGGAAATAAAATGTAATGAATGATAGCCACTGTCTAAAAGATGGTCTCTATGAGGAACCTGAAGGTTAGTGGACCTTGACGGTAATTTTCTTTGAAAGTTTCCAAGAGGCAGGATGTTAGTTTAGTCTACTGTGAATGGCTTATGCTTTGTAGAGTTTGAATTTGAGGTGAAGAGGTTTCTTTACCAAATTGCCTGGTGATGAGTTTTGAGCAAGAGCGGATGGAAGATGAAGGGACGATAATCACAATAATTTATTATTATTCGATCAGAGCACGTGTGATCTCAACTGACCAAAAGAACAGGAGTATCACTTTGGCAGATGAGGACCTGAGGGACCCACAGAGGCGGTGACTTGTTCAAGGTCACAGATTAAGTGTTTGTCAGTGCTGGTTGGTTCCAATCCATGGATTTTAAGCACACACTTCAATCCCTCTGAAGTGGAATAGTGATTATTTCATCAATAACCATCCACTGCCAATAGTGCATGTGTGATCACACGCAGAAGAGAGAAGGGATTTGGGGTTTTGCAGCTGTCAGGTCTGAATAACTCTTTGCACTTCCAAATGCTCTGAATCCTTATTGGGTTCTTTATTCCCAAGGCCGGTGTCTTGTTCTTTCACAGCAGAGAGCAGGTATTATTTGTGTTCCTAGTTCACTGTTGTTTTTTCACGCGCAGATTCAGAACTGCCAAGTCAGTCACATGCCAAAGAGTGGAGATTTAGAGGCGAGCAGGGATTTAACACCACATTAAGAAGCTATTTACTGAAACAGTGAGATGCCGGCTCAAAACGGGCAGGAAGCAAACCTGAGCTCATCTTATTGCTTAAATGCACAACCTAACAAGTCTGTTTATCCTCCGAGCACAATGCAAATGCAGAGCCCGGGGAACGGCAGAGGCTAAAAGCACAGGATGTTCTGCTGCAAATGTAAATGGTTTTCCAGGCCTTGGATTTGTGTGTTTTGCTGCAAATATTGAGAGATAATAATCGAGCCAGGAAGAGCCTACAGCTATTCCTTTTCTAATAGGTTATAGTACATTAAAAGGTGGTAAAAGTACAAATGATGATGTTGCTTTCCATCTAGAAGGCACCGCTGCAAACACGAACAGGGCTGCATTGTGCTAGGGGCTGTACATACACATAGCTAAAAGGTCTGTGAGCTCACAGGCTTACAGTCTAATTAGAAAAGACAAAAAGTAGGCAAGCTGCTCTGTTATACTAGCTGTTGGGTGTGAGCCTGACTATGCCCAAAGAGCTCCCCAGTATAGGTTTCAATGCCGTGGCTTCAGGTTTTCACAAAATTTGGCTCAGCACTTCTGTGGTCACATCAGCTTGGCCACAGGACACATAGGGTGTATTCTCGGTCAGTGAATACTTCTATTATTATAAAGCATATCCGATGATGTTGTTTAAGGTACTGGATACCACTGAATAGGCCAGCTGGGCAAGCTATTATTGCATCTCTCTTCTCTTTCTCAGAGCCGAGTGTGGTTTGGATCAGTTTAGCTCCCAACACATCTGCAACCATACACACCCCCCTATCACATCTCCTTACATCTAAGGGATGCAGCAGGTAGCCAAGGCTTGGTTGGACCAAATCCAGAGCATTCAAAGTTTCCCCATATCAGCTTTCCTTCAGCTTTCCACTGCTTGAGCAGCTCATGCCATCAGACTGTGGGGCCAAGAACCTGGCCAAAATATAGATCTGGATTTCAACCCTTTGTTGGAAGAGGTTGTGTGGCCAGCAGCCCACTGGAGTGGTAACCCCACACGCAGCATGGCTGCAAGATGAGACATAGCTGGGTTGCCATTGCAAAATTGCTTGCAGTTCCCATGGAAAGGACAGGAACCAGCTTCCAGTCCCGGTACTCCTTTCAGTCTGTTCTCACTAAGGCCCATTATGATACACCTGCATCTGCCTCCTGCTCTTTATGCACCAAGTCTGGAGCGACGGTGGTGAGGAAACTCCACAGGAACCACCACCCGCTCGACAAAACTCTTGTCTCTCAGATGGAGGAGGAGGTGGGTGTGCCTTAGTTTTCCACAGCAGCCTTGAGAGCTGCAGAGAGCCAGCATGGGCATATATTTAGTCAGCTGTGAGTGTGAAGGCTTAAAATGACCCCTGAAAATGTCCCATGCTCTGTGTCCAGGGTAAAGGATAGAATCACAGAATCATAGAAAATGAGGGTTGAAGGGAGCTCAGGATGTCACATCTAGTCCAGCCCCCTGCTCCAAGCAGGACCAGACCCAACTACATCATCCCAGCCAAGGCTTTGTCTAGCCAGTTTTGTCTTCAAAATCTCCCAGGATGGAGACTCCACCACCTCTCTGGGTAACCTGCTCCGGTGCTTCACCACTGTCTTCATGAGAACCTTTTTCCTAATATCCAACCTCAACTTCCCTTGCTGCAACTTGAGCCCATTGCTCATCTGCCCCCACTGAGACCAGCCCAGCTCCATCCTCTTTGCAGCCCCCCCTGCAGGGAGCTGAAGGCTACTATTCAATCCCCCTCAGTCTTCCCTTCTGCAGAGTAAATCAGCCCAGTTCCCTCAGCCTCTCCTCACCAGTCATGCCCCCAACTTCCCAACTATTTTTGTTGCCCTCCCCTGGACTCTCTCCAATGTGTCCACATCCTTTCTGTAGTGGGGGGCCACAGCTAGACACAGGACTCCAGATGTGGCCTTCCCAATGCTGAAAAGGGGGAAAGAATCACTTCCATCCATCTGCTGGCAACGCTCCTACCAATGCAGCCCAGATGCAATAAAGGCACACCAATGTCTCTTGTTCAGCTGGTATGAGGATGCTGTGATACCTTGGCTCTCCACCCCCCAGAATAGATTGGTTGGATCAGAGGTGGGCACCAGGCCCACCAAAGAATCCCAATCTACAGTGGTGAGAGAGAGGCCATTTTTGCAGTGGGTTCCTAACATAAGGGGCTGTTTGCTTGCATAAGGCAGGTGGTTGGAGAGCCCTGTAGCTATGACCCTGCTCTCAGGGGGCTTGTCAGGGAGCTACATGGTGCCAGAACACAGGAAGGACAAAGGTGACTTTGGACCTTGCATTCTCCCCACTTCCAAGAGTCCCCTTGTTTTATCCCCACCATGGGCACCAGAGGTGAGTTGCTGTGATCCAAGCCCACAGCATGGCCCAGCCACTACAAATTCCAAGTTTTTGACAAGTGCAAAGAGGAAAATGGTCTTTTAAGAACCCCATCTCTTTTCTTGGAGCTGTTGAGACAAACAGTTCCCCGGCAGATCAGTCCAAAAATACCTCCTTTCGTCGTGTATGAAATGTGTTGCTTTTTCCTTATAAAATAAGTTGTGATTGTTTCCTTTTTTTGAAATAAATAACAAAACAACAAAAACTCAAGCATTTCAGATTCCAGTGGGGAATTCTGACTCATAAATCGTTCTAGTGTTTCCCTTGGTGTTTTGATTTTAAATGCTTTATCCTCTATGACTTGGAAGCTGAAATGATCAGATTGTTGGGTTTTTTAGGTACTTCCTGGAGTGGCTGGAACTGCTAAGTACCAGGCACTTGGATAAATAATTTGTACTTTTCTTTAGGGCAAAATAGAATGCTTGCTGCTAAAAACCTCAAATGCATTTCATGTATCTCATGTCCTCTTTCAGAGGAGATAGTTGCATTCATCAAAGGGCTGGTCAACTCTGGGCCCTGCCAAACTCAATGAATTTTTCATAAGTCATGCCCAAATGTCGCAGCTAAATTTCAGTTTGGATGACCACATTCTGCATGTCTACTTTCATAGCAGCCTTCCAAATGCATATACAGTCTCCTTGTGCTCATTCAGGTCTTAAACTGTGCTGAAGCATCAACTGCATGGAAGTGTTACAGAGATGGCCAGAAAGTGGGTGAAATATAAACTACCATTTAGAAATGGAGCCACCTCTCCATGGCAAGATGGCAGCAGTGAAACTAAGTATAGAAACCTGTTGACCGGCTTGGGACTTTTCTTTCAATCTCAAATGACTCCTGAATAAGGAGCCAATGCATCCACTTCTGAAGACAAATGGGAGCTTTTTTTCCATTGCTTTCAATAGAGGCACAACTCAGTGGATATCCATGACCGGTACACACCCAGAGAAGCCGCCAATGGCCAGTGTGCAAGCCCTGTTCACCAGGTCATGATGCACCTCCCTCTTTGCATCTGCTATGACTTGTTGTTTCTATACAATGAATGGTTAATTATGGGGAGGTGGTACCTGTGATCACTTGCTGGTCTTAGTGTAGTTGAGTCTGTGTCAGTTTTTGTGGGGCACCTCCTTCCCTACACCCCATCCCTTTCCTCTCAGGTGTTGATCTTGGACCTGGCCTCTGCTTGGCTCCTCTTCCTGTAGGTACTGTGTGTGGTTCAGTCTTGCTCAGGATGGTGCCTGTGCCTTTGCTTCAAAGGATTGTAACAGAAAAAAGTAACTGAACTTAAATTGCTCAGGAGGAGGAACATGTGGGCTTTTCCCTTGAGTCGTGGAACACCCCCTATCTTCTTTCTTTGGTCTGGTTTTTAGCTCTGTTTCTCTGGGATCAAAGAAAATCAGAGTGCTTCCTCCAGCCAGCATGGCGCCAGCCAGTTGGACTGCAGCCCAGCCACCTGGGCCTAGGCTAACCCAGAACAGCTGGGCACATGTCCCCTCAAGCAGGGCCACATGCTTTTTATCTTCCCTGGGCTTGCACTGATCACCAGCCACCCAGTAAGTCAGCAGCTTGAGCAGGGCCCTGACACAATATATTTTGTAAATGCATTTAGTATTCATTTGAGCCAAACATGGTGCATATATAAAATCAATTATTTTCTATGATAACACACTTTAATTTTTAAAATACTGCAGCTATATCAGTATTCACCTTGGCTGTCTTTTGTCAGTCTTTTAACTGAATGCTGTTTTATGTGCGCATGTTGTTTTTGGAATAAGAAAGATATTCTGGATTAGGCAAGATTTATGTTGGATGGGACACTGTGAGGACAACTGGTTGGAAAATGCATGGTTTATTCATGGAAAATTTTCAGCAAAGAATGAAATCATTTTTTCCCCCTATGAAAAACTTTGCACTTTCCTCCAAAGTCAAATCTTGAAAATCAGAAATTTAATGCATTTTTTCAAGAAGTGTTGGGTTTTTAATGTGAAAACTTGGAACAAAGCAGATGAATTTTAACATAACTTGTTTAAACAAAACTCCAGATTTCCATTAAAATACTTCAGAGAGAACATTTTCAAGCATCTCTAACAGGAAATTGTTTATACTTTTTAGTTATTTCAATCTACTACAAAGCTCTGACTTTTGTCATAGGCCCTATATAAATTAATATTTTGCTCCTTTGGAAAAATGTTATACATTCTTATATATATTTATAGATCTAAACATACCACCTGGAAAAGCATATTTTACAAAAATAACCCATAGTCATTTTTAAATCCCATAATAAGTAGCTCATGTTACCTTCCAAACAAAATAAAATCAAATAGAGAATGAGAACAGACTACCCAATCAGAGGTCCAAAACAAAATTAGAAATCTGAGGGAAAGGGGTTCTTGGATTTTCTTGTTCCAAGTGAATGCCCTTGAAAACAAAACATTCTTTTATTTTCTATAAAACTTTTTGCATTTTATAAACAGCTCCAGGTTTTTCTCTGGTAAATGCTCTGTTTTGCTGGCAAAAAGGATAATATTTTACCAGGTGCCAAAAACCAAGACGATTTGTCACCTTTTGTTGTTAGCCAATTCATAGTAAACCAGTGATGGAGTGCTTTGTTTTTCATGCAGTTGGCCAACTCCTCTTCCCCCCTTTCCATCCTCCCCTCCCTCCCTCCCCTTCTGAGCACAGCTCTGCCAATACATTCATAGCCTGTCTTATTTCTCACACTGTAAAAAAATGGACTCAGGGCTTGTTTCTGCTCCTGCTGAAATCTTAAAGCTCCCAGTGACTTTGATGGGCCAGATAAGACCGCAGGTAAATAACTGTGAGTTAATTCTTGGCATTTCAGTCTCCAGGTGTCCTAGCATATACGTGCTCCTAAAAAAAAACAAAACATGTTCTTCAACGGGTATCTATAGAATGGGACAGATAAAGGAAGCTGAGCAAATATCTGCTCAAGGGCTTTGTACCAGGTGTCCTTTGCCCTCTTTGTACAAAGAGAGGCTAAAACATCTGACAATATTGTAGTCTGATTTTCTGAAAGAGTTTACCATGCTTCTTGGCAGAGAGAGGGTTAATTCTTTCCCTCTGATTAGAAACCTGCCTTAAGTGCCAAGGGTTGCAGGCTGGAATGGCTGCGGGAGATTAAGCAGTTCCCCCAAGCCCATTATGAAAGGCTGGAGGCCTGGGAGTTTGTGGCTTTGCGTGCATCAGTGGGAATTAGTAGGTGTGTCTACACATATGCTTTAATGCGCATTTGCCTATTTTAATGCACATTAAAGCATCACTTAAAAAAGCATGCTTTTTAGTTAATGCACATTAAACTAAGCTAATACACATTAAAGCATCACTAAAAAAATGTGCTATTTAGTTAATGTGCAATGGACCTGGGACTTTTCAGCCTGAAAAAGAGAAGGCTGAGAGGGGACCTTGTAGCAGCTTACTGCTAGGTCAGGGGAGTACATCAAGGGCTCGGTGAACAACTGTTCACCAGGCACACTTGAGGAAAACCAGGTGTAATGGCCACAAGCTCCTGGGAGACTGTTTCACGTTCAACATTAGGGAAAACTTATTCACAGTTGGAGTGTCCAGACTGTGGAATAAGCTCCCTCCAGACGTGGTGCAATCACCTACCCTCAAAATCTTCAAGTGGAGACTCGATGGTTACTTTGCTGGGGTTGCCTGACCCCAGTTGTCTTTCCTGCTTGGTGCAGGGAGGTGGGACCCGATGATCTTCCAAGGTCCCTTCCAGCCTTACAATCTATGAGTCTATGCATAAGAGAAGCTAATGTGCATTTTCCTAGTACCTCATAATGGAAGCGCTAGATTAAATGTGAATTAACTAAACCATGTTAATGCACATGTAGATGTGCCCAGGGTGTCTGGGAAGCAAGTCAGAGTTTGTGGTACTTCAGTCCTGGTTGATCCAGCTCAGACTCTAGGTAGATTCATTGGTCCTGATTGCAGAGACTCTAGGATTTTGGATCTGGGCCCAAAAGGATAGGTATTTCTTTACATTCCCTCCTGCTTTATAAAGCTCTGTTGCTCCCTCCTTGGACATTTTTAAGAGCAGATTAAATAAACACTTGGCTGGGGTGTCTTAGCCAGGGCTGGTCCTGCCTTGAGCAGAGGACTGGACTCGGTGACCTCCTGAGGTCCCTTCCAACCCTGCTGTTCTATGAGAAAGCAGGCAACCACAAAGTTTGCTAAATGCTTTCTTGCTTACACTCATATCACATACCCAGACTTAGCTGCTGCACATGGACCGTGGTTCATGGTAGTTGTCGACATTAACAGAAGTGAATCTGTAGCTGGTGATTAGCTCCATAACTACTGCAAACACTGGCTGTTGGATGAGCCCGATTCTATTGCCCACTCCTTGTATAAAATCACCTTTCCTACCTTGTAAGCTCTCTAAGGCATGGGCTCTATCGCCATATGTTTCCGCAGTACCTCTCACAATGGGGCCCCGATCCTGATTGGTGCCTCTGAGAGTTACTCACTTTCAATGTTGTGTGATGCTTGTTGAGTCTTATACACAAAGTCTCTTTCTCTCAACAGTTGGTTTTATGCTGAGGATTTCCAAGGGCATTGGGTTCCCTAGGAACTGAGTTACTTTCTCACCTGAGCTTTCTTTCAGACTTCCAGGTTTCCACTTTATCTCATTCTGTGCCGCAGCACCAGCTCATTTGAATGGTGTCTTAAAAGAAAATGGGACAGGCCTCAGGCCTTGATAGCAGCCTGAAAAAGTTTTAAAGCAGCTTCCATTGTTAGTAGAAGTAGTAAGGAAAGAAGATATGGTAGATGCTGATATTACTACTTGCATTATTGGCTTGCAGGCTGCCATTAGCACAGTGTATTAAAATCTTAACTGCTACATTATATATCACCCCAAAATATTTCACGAGAGCTGACTCTCCCTGGTCCATCTGAAATACATTTATGCATAGGAAACGAATGGAAGAAAGTAGTACATTTGGATTTGCCTAGCGCTACAGCTAATGGCAGAGAGAAAAGAAATTCAAAGTAATGACAGCAGAGATGCAGGGTAAGCAGTTCCATACATTTTAATTATGAGGATTGAAAATAGTAGCTAAGCCAATAAAAAAGATTCAGATTCAACAGTGTAACAAATGGAAACTTCCTCAAGTCACCGGGTTTCAGAATTTGTGGTCAAATTAATAAACTACAGCTCAGGAGGAGTGAAACAGTCTAACGAATGCATGTTAATAGACAAACTTCAGCAGGACAGAATTTTTACCCTATGTTTTGAAAATGGTGTTTTCAGGACAAAAAAGAAATGCCGAACATGTTTTGTTGACCCTCATTTATGTTCTGAGAACCAAGAAAGGTTTGAAAAGCTAGTCCCATCAAAATTAAATACTCACAAACATAAATGTAGATAAATTTTAATAGCAAATCTAATAACAAAATACAGAAATGATATAAATGACTAAACGGCACAGCTTAGGTATATCAAGCAACTGATGAAGCATTTATAGAGTGCACATTTATCTAAATGAATCACAATCATTAACACTTGAAAGAATTTAAAATTAACTTATCTAATTCTTAAAGATTTTTTTAAAACCCTCTAACAGGTGGCCAGCCTGTTGGGGGTGGGGGGCGTTGTAACTGTAAGACGTAGAGAAATTAATTTTAAATTCTCTCACACAGGTTTTAAATTAAGTTTTACAACAGTTTTTATCTTAGTTCATGTGTAGACAGCTATTCAGCAAGGACCACAGTTCAAGGCTGAAGAGCAAAAGATTCTGAGATGAACCCAGATTTTTATGCGCTATGGTTTAGCTAAAATATTGAAAAGCTTCCCAAATCAGGCAAAAAATATATATAAAAGCATTCCTAATAGGTGTTACTCTAATTAATATTCATAAACCTATTTTTGTCCTATCTCAACGCTGTAAGTTGTCTAAAATTAGCCTCATCTAACCACTAAATGTACTTTAAGTGACCTTTAGTGAGATTTGTAACTTAGTGTTTTTCCTTTCTTGAATTTTCTGAAATGGTTCATATCTTCTGACATCCTCTGGCCTAATCATTGCCTTTGCATCTTTTTCTCTTAACCAAACATGGGTCAGGCAAAGGCAAGTAAATGCCATACCTTATTGCCATTATACAACGTAAGGCCTACTGTAGTTTTCGGGGGGGGGGGTGTACACATATACATGTGCATGTAGAATATAGACTTTTCTCTGTGACTGTAGGGACAGGACTAGGAGCAATGGCCTCAAGCTTCATCAGAAGAAATGTAGGGTGGACATTAAGAGGAACTTTCTGACTATGGAGGAACAAGCTACCTAGAGAAATTGTGAACTCTCCATCCTTGGAAGTGTTCAAAACCAGGCTGGACAGACATTTGGATGGGAGGGTTTAGTTAGGGATGATCATGCCTTGAGCAGGGGGCTTAATGAGATAACCTTGTGAGAAGCCTTCTAGCCCTACTGTCCTGTGATCTGGTTTTGTGTATGTATGTTTTGGGATTTTCCCATTTCAGAAGCCCACAGCACCATATTTTCTAATCTTCCCAATGTTTTTAAAAATCATGGTCTTCCAAATACATTTGTAGGTTATACATGTCACCTCTAGAGAATGAGTAGAAGCAAACTTCATCCTTGAAAGAGCTGGTAGCAAAATGCAGAGAAGGCAGCAGACAGCATGTGTATAGTGCTTCCCTACCTCACATGCATGTTGTGAGGAGGGTCATAAACATATTTGGATGGATAATCCCGCCTTTAGGTTTTGTCCAAAGTGTATAAATTTTCCATTCTAGTCAGGAAAATGCTCCTGGATTAGGGAAATGGACCACAGCTGGGTGGAATGTGCAAATTGTTTTAATCTAGCTCTTTGCTCGTTCACCCAAAGGTCCTGAAGCTAGTAATTCAGAGGCTCAATGAGGGATGCCTCTTCCCTTCTGCCCCTAGCCCTGTGCTCTTGAAAAGTGACCCCTGAACCACAGCATTTCCTCTGTCTTGCACTCTCCAGTGTCCATAATGATCTGAGTCTGTTGGCACAGTTATTTAACAACTGGGTTCCCAAACTCTGGTGGACATAAAGATGCTTTCCCAGACATAGCAATCAGCCCCAAATACGGTTCCTGTCCTGGCAGTTCATTAGACTGTGAATAAAACATGGGCTATATACATATAACTCTGATCAGCGGTAGGTGTTCTGCCTGCTTTTCATGTGAGGCAGGGATGTAAGTGTGACAAGACTCATTATCTGTACATCGCTTATTGGACTGTAGATGACTTTCCATAGTAACAAAGATGAAACACACTTCCTCTCCCTCATTAGCTGAGCACTGACAAAGCACTGCAGGGGCCCTTCTTTTGCTCAGAAACCAGCTGCCTGGACTAAGCTTCTGGAGACCTGTTACTTATCTTTTCTTCTGATGTTTCCACCCTAATAAAGCCATCTGGCATAGAGCAGTGGATGTGCTGCTCCTGCTCTGATGCAATACAACCATAGTTGGCTCTTCTCCTCTGAAAGCTGGTGTTTATTAATGTGTGTAAAAGTGGCTTACCTGATGTGGTGTAATTAGATGTGCCAGAGTGTACTTCCTCTCTAGCGGGGCCTTCTTAACGATCAACAAATATTCTCGGTGCCTGAAGCTGACTGGTGTCCTCCATTCTGTCCTGCCACGACTTAGATTGTACCTATTTTGAGTGGAAGGCTTCCCATGGGTTAAAATGTTTAGGTGACGACTGATGGTTGTCTTCTCAGGATGGGGTCTTGCTCTGGTGCCCCTCTTGTGGCCACTCCTCCAACTGACCAGACTTATACTGCTTTTCTTCTCTCCGCTGTCTGGGGCAGATTTCCTGTGTCTAGAACAACCTTACCGTCTCTGCCAGCTATTTCCAATTTGCTGGCTCTTGGGCTGTTGTTGGCTAACTCTGGTATGCAGATTCTTCCTGGAGATCAGGCTAACTTGTTTGTGCCAATTGATCCCACTTGCCCAGTCTTCCTCAGCATGCAGACTCTCCTGCCAGTGCCGGTCTTCCCTGGCATGCCTGCTCTCCTGTCAGTGCCAGTCTTCCCTGGCATGCTTCCTCTGAGCTGGCTGCCATGCACCCAGCACATGTCTGAGACTGTGTGGGGTCCATCTGCTGGTCCCCAGATGTTTCTGGGATGCTTGCCTTCAGGTAGAAAGCTCCAGTGGCCCTTCCTTGGCCCTCCACTCTCATCTCAGGGTCCAGCAGACCAGTCCCCATCCCGTGCTCTTCAGAAGCATGGGAGATGCACTCCCACGTGTCAACACCCAAACCAAAGTCTCTCAATCTTTTTGCTTGACCCTCAGAATGTATCTCTTGAAACTTACCACTTTTACCTTATGATTCATCCCCATCCACCCCCAGGGGTTGGTTGTATTTTCCTGCCTGACTGTATAATTATATTGCAAGGTCTTTTGCAGGTCATGGACCATGATTTATATGTGTCCACACTGCCTAGAACAATGCTTTGTCTTGATGGATTATTAGGACGTGTAAATGTTGCCACAGTAGAGAAGCTAAACTCTGGCAAAGTATCAGAGATGAGAAAGGCAGCCAGGACAGATAGGATTAAGCAGAGCTAAAACCCTGTTGGGAACAGCAGTAGAGAATTGTACAGAGAGGAGGTTAAGTGCAGAGAAATGTTACATTTATGTACCAGCCAAAAAGAGGCCATTTTTTCTGGCATTGGATCCCTGCGAGTAGAGGGTAGCTGGAGGCTGAGACAGAAAGTAGAGCTAAGTGGTTGTCTGCCCTCTAGCTCTGATAAGCTCTTTCTCCTCAATGCAATCTCAAGAGAAAGATGACATGGACTAAGAGAATAGGAAAGCAGCCAGAGATGAATCTTGTCCTGACGGGGTGAAGGGCTAGGCCATCTTCACTGTGTTCCTCATCAGTGGGTGAGGATAATATATAGGCCCTCATCATCCAAGAAGCTCAAAAGGTTTCCCAAAGGTATAATGACACCTCATACCCCATATGCTAGTTCCCATGATTTACATTTGGGTAACTGATTTACTGAATGGGGAAGAGAGTAGCTCCATAGTCACGCAGCAAGTGTTTCAGTGGTAAAGCTATGGAAAGATCCTAACAGTCCTGGTCTGTAGCTCTGACACCTTTCCTGAGCCAGGACTAGAACCCAGGAGGCCTGGCTCCTGGATGCTATGATTAACCAGTAGATAACGCTGCTGAGGGATAAAAACTAGGCATTCTGCTGTGCTAGTACATGACTCTACTAAGCAACGCTCCTGGATGAGAGAGAACCCAGGAGTCCTGGCTTTCCAGTGTCTTCTCTAGCCGCTGGGCACCCTTCCTACACAGGTTGTGAAATTCCAGTAAGTTACCACAATTAAGCAGCTGTTCTCTGTTAGTGAAATGCATTCACACCAGTAAGAACCAAAGTTAACTGTCTCTCTCTCTAGGTACCATATCCAAACAGGGCATTGGTGACCATGGTCTTCCACAGATCTCTTCTCTTTGAGGCATACAGAATTTCCAGTGTCGATACTTTCATCCATTTAGATAGACTCTTGACATAAGTCAACCTCTGTCTTGCACAATCTCTCCTTCTTCAATCTTTCCAGTTACGACCAGACTTTTAATTTCCTCATTCCTTATAACATGTCTGAGAAACTCCAACTGTCTCTTTCTGATGTTAAATTTGATGTTAAAGTCAACTAACCCATTCAAAAGAGGACCGCCAGGGGTTAATGCAACACTGTCCACCCCCCTTTGTTAAGGTACTGATCCTATGAAATGTTAGGCAGTGCCTAAGATCCCTCCAGGACTGAAATCAAATTGTACATTGTGACGGGGGCCACCCTGGGGCCGGGTCTCACATCGGCCTGCCCACCTATCTAGGGCAGTCTTCCCTATCTTTCCTGCCACACCTTGATGTAACACTAGATATTATAAGCAGGAGGCTGCCCATTCACTGCCCCAATGTCAAAGGGTGCTATCAACTGATCCATACCTCCCCTACACCGTGGCCCATGCCTTGCAGAAGATGCCATCCGTGAGTTGTGCTATGCTCCAGCTTGAGGACGAGCCCAACTCAGTACACTGTTAGGCCTCTCTCACACACCTTAACTGTGTCTCATCTTGCAGTTGCAAATGTGTCCAGGTTGTCTATGTAAGATAACATGCAGCTATTGGACAAAAAGACAGCTCAGCAACCCTTTTATAGGAGGAACTATTAGGAAGCATAATTCTGCTACCCAAATGCTCTTTATAAACCAGAAAGTAAAGCAGCCAACATGTAATCATGCTTCCTCAAAGCACTGGGCTGAGCCCCATTTGCTGGAATAGTATGAAGCAGTTCCACTGATGTTACATCACAGCATGGGTGAGAATAGAAGTGTGGTGTCAGGACGATTAGGATATCTTGCTGCGGCTTCACAAGCAGGAGTATAAGCCTCATTTCAGACTGAAGCCAAAGCCTGCCTGTAATTGACTCAGCTGTAAATGAGCACCTGGGTATTTGAGCCAGGGAAGACCGAGAGAGTTGGACATGACGCTAGCTACATTGCAGCTTTGCATGCTGCTGGCTACAGAAATCAGCAGGCGTTAGCCTTGCTAGACCATAAGAATTCTCTTTGCCTACTCACTCCGCTTAGTGAGATCTTTCTGCATTTCATAGATTTCATACACATTAAGGCTGGAAGGGACCTCGGAAGACCATCGAGTCCAGCCCCCTGCCCCGGGGCAGGAACTCGGCTGGGGTCATAGGATCCCAGCAAGATAAATGTCCAGCTGACTCTTAAAGGAGTCCAAAGTAGGTGCTTGCACCACCTCCGGCAGCGGTCTGTTGCAGGTCTTGGGGGCTCAGACTGTAAAGAAGTTCCTCCTTATGTCCATCCTGAAACAGTCTTGGAGAAATTTGTGACCATTTGACCTTGTCATCTCATGGGGCACTCTGGTGAACAGGTGTTCCCCCAGATCCTGATGTACACCCCTTACATACTTATAGGCAGCCACTAGTTCCCCCCTGAGCCTGCGCTTTTCCAGGCTAAAGGGTCCCATCGCTCACAGCCTCTCATCATAAGGCCTGGTTTCCTGCCCTCTGATCACATGCATGGCTCTCCTCTGGACTCTCTCAAGCTTCTCCACATCCCTTTTAAATTGTGGAGCCCAGAACTGGATACAGTTCTCCAGTTTTGGCCTCACCAAGGCCGAGTACAGCAGGAGGATGGCATCCTGGGATTTGCTAGAAAAGCATCTATGGATGCAAGCCAGCATTTTGCTCACTTTGCCACCTGCAACATCACATTGGTGGCTCATATTCATCTTGTGGTCAATCATGCAGCTCCTCTCTGTCATCTTGGGACCTGACTACCCTGAATAATTTAGTATTATCTGGAAACTTGGAGATTTCACTGGGCACCCCCCCTGTTTCTAGGTCATTAAGGAAAACATTGAATGAAACTTGCCTAGAGTAGATCCCTGCAAGACACCACTTTTGACCTTCCTCCATCCTGAAAAATGACCATTTAGCTCTACCCTTTGCTTCCTTTTAACCAGCTCTCAATCCATGAAAGACCCTTCCCTCCAATCCTCTAGCAACTCAGGTATTTTTTAAGCCTTTAGTGACAGATCTTGTCGAAAGTTTTTTGAAAACCCAGTTTATTGTTAACAGGATCCTCCCTTGTGTACATGCTTATTAACACCCTCAAAGAACTCCAGCAGATTGGTGAGGCAGAGCTTCCCTTTTACAAAAACCATGCCGACTCTCATATTTGTCCATGTGACTGTTGATTTTATTCTTATCTATACATCCTGCCAACTTGCTAGGGATGGAAGTGAGCCTCACTGGTCTGTATTTCCCAGGATCACCTCTGGGCCCTTTTTAACATGGGTGTTATGTTGGCAACCTACCAGTCCTCTGGCACGGAGGCTCTTTATAATAATAGCTTACATACCATTGCCAACAATTCTGTAATTTCACCTCTGAGTTCCTTCACAACTCTCAGGTGGATGCCATACAGTCCTGCTGACTTATTAGTATCTAATGTATTGATTTGTTGTAAAACGTCTTCTGTTGTCACTTCAATGTGATCCCGCTCTTCCGACCTGTCTGCTAGGAAGGATTGATCTGGCATGGGAATCCCCCCAGTATCTTCTGCAGTACAGAAGCAATGGGGTCTTTGATTTAAATAGTCAGGTTTGCTTAAAGAGTGACCAGCTATTTAGAGGAATGGTCTAGGAGTGAATAAAGCGATACAGCAGTTTAAGTATAAAGCCAAAAATGAGAGTCAGCTCTGCTGGTAATAGTTGACTTTTATGGGTTGCAGCTGTGCTGAAATCCCTCTCTCCTCATTTAATCACATGCATTTACGTTGTATTGATGCCCAAATGATTTGCGCACCCCATGTTTCTGCTGAATTACAAAAAGAAATATATTAACCCCAAATGAATAGCGTAGTGTCAGTTAAGGGCGAGAATTTATTTCGGGTAAGTTGCAGCTCTTTTCTGCTGTGCTGTCATATCGTCTACAGGGCAGAAGCATCCAGTCTAACAGGTGAATCGCTGTTCTTCATCCTGGGGTTGGATTTATACCTCTCAAGTTTTGGGCACACACTTTTGCCATTCTCATTTATCATCCTTTTTCATCAGCTGTTACGAAAACCATGAGCCATGAGCCTGCATCTTGTCACTTATACCAATGCAAAACCGGCACAAAAGATTATCAGATCGGCCTGGCCATATTTCACCTCCACTTTACATAAATGACGGCGCATGTTCCAAATAGTGAAAATTTGTCCCCAGGTTTGTACTTCTGACATCCTTCAAAGATCACAACTGCTGAGATATAATTTGTTTCTCTGGTGGAATACAGCCAGCAAGACTATCTTCTTCTTGTGACAGAAAGGCATTAACTCTGGCCAGATTTGGGAACAACTCTCAAAAACAAGCTTGAACCCTCTGTTAAAAAAACACCGTTTGTGGCCTAGGTGTCAATTAAGCGCAGGGGGATAAAAGAAGATTTGTGTTGCAGTGCAGCTTTTTAGGGGAATAAAGTTTCTGAGGTCAAAATGGTCCTGCGCAAAATGGAAATGGGTTTAAGTTGCCTAGTAATTTCAAAGACTGTATTATTAATTTGTTTCTGTTGCCGTGGCAAACAGATGTTTCAAAAGTGATCTTTAACAGACTCATATCTAGACATGTAACCTCTTGGAGGCAGGGACCATCTCCACAGAGTGGCGAAGACGAAGGCTCCCTGATGTTACTGCCATGCAGTACAACCCATTTCATTCATATCCAGATGGTTTGCAACCTATTTCACGTGCAGGGGGTCACCTAGTGAAGGGTGAGCTTTGCAGCTATTTGCTGGAGCTGTATGTCCTCCCCAGTGGTTTGCAAACCTTCATTCTTGCATGAAAGCTAAGCCCAGGAACAATCCTGGTTCCACTATACAACTAATCAGTCAATAATAGAAAAACTATCTCCTGCTGGCACAGGTGATGTTGTCCATAATTTAGGGGGGTCAATAATGTTCCTGTTACATACTTCAAAAACCAACCAGCAAAACCTGACATTAACCAACCACCTCCTCCATTCTCAGTTCCAAAAAAGCCCTTAACATGTTTCCTGATAATACAGCGCACTATAAAAAGCTGTTGTAATAATCCATTAAGTTAACAAGTGTTGTTCTAATACATGGGAATACAATATATTACATTAACAACTTGCCACCCAAATCAGGCTCAGCTGAGTGTACAAAACCTTTCAAACATTTTCATGGAATAAAATAGTGGGGAAAGGTCCTTCTGGGCAGGGCTTTTTTGGTTCAGGAAGGCTTTTCATTTTTATTCTCACACTGTAGCTGGTACTTAGGGCAGTGGCACGCACTTGCACACATGCATGCATGCACATGCATATTAACCAAAAATGAAAGGAGCCATCAAGTTGTGTGTTAGGGGCTCATGCACAGAGAGGGCTACACCCTGACTTGCATTCAGTGATATACTTTACTGTTCCTAGAAATACTACAAATGATGCTGCCCATGCCCTATCAATTGGTACATCTATCTGCCTATCTACAGACCTCTCTGTAATAAAAACATTAATAGCAGTCTGCATGTTTAAACAGAGTCTCCTTTAGATGCTCCTTCCCTGTGTCTCTCTTGCCTGTTTATATTCTCCCCTTTCGGACCCTGTAGCAAATTTAAACCACATGCCCTCTGAAGCCAAGATTATCCCAGGCAGGTAGCCATGGTTTTGAGCGCCCCAACTGAGACATCTGAAGGTGGCCAGATTTTTCAGAAATGTCTGTGCCCCTATTCTAAAAACAAGAAAACCTTTATTTTAGGTTAGGCTCCCTAAGCCAATGGTCACTTGCAACTCTTGTCCCTTATTTTCAGGGAGAACAAAGGGGAAAACCCTGGAACTTGTCTGAGTGCTCCCGCAGTTATTAGTCGGGTGAATAATAAAAATAGTTTTAAAAAATCGAAGGTTCTTGGGTCTCACGGTCAAATGGGATCATGATCATTATCTAGTATGAGTTCCTACAGGAGCTATGGTGGAGATGAACATGAGATTGAGGAACGCACAACTTCCAGTCAAGCGAGAGCCAGGGTGTTAAAGAATCGGTCCATGGGCTGGATCTGGCCCACTGAGCCCCATCATCCATCCACTAGTGCTGCCCCCTTGACCCACACACTGTGCAGGACCGGCCCCATGGCACAAGTGGAGCTTGCTGGGGCTGGGTCTCAGACTGCGCTGGCTGCAGGGCCAGCATCGCGGACCAGCCTGGACAGGTGCCACGTGTACTGGATCAGGTATGCAGATGCAGGCAGGTCTGTGGGCATGATTCAGCCTGTGCACAGGCCCCATGCCCTTCATCTGGCCCGTGGGACCAAGTGAGTTTGACACTCCTGAGCTAAAGCAACTCTTCTAGAAATGCATCCCGTGTGGACTGTAAAGCTTTAGTTGACAGAGAACCCACCACCCTGTTTAAGCATTTCCAATGGCTAATTGTCCCCCTGTTAAAATTAGGAACCAGATTCTGGATCATCTGGAAGGTGAAATCTTTGACATGTATAATCCCCAAGGGCCACCTTTCTCCTGCAGTCCAAAAACCTTGCACTAGGATGGAAGGAAAAGCTCAGATCAGTGGCACACTCAAAAACTCATTTTAATTTACAGCTCCTTACAGGGGTGTAGGTTGTAGCCGTGTTGGTCTATGGACATCGGCAGATACACTTTTTTGACTACTCCGTTCATAAAACTACCAACTTCTCTGCCTGAAGCCTGCATGATCATTTCCACCACCTATGAACTGGGCCAGAAACTCTGGGCCTGAAATTTAGGAATGGAAAACATAGGACTGAAAGGACTTCAAGTCCCCTGCTATCACAAGCAACCCCACTGTGTAATCCCATTCATGAATGTACCCAGCTCCATCCTAACACCAGTCAGGCTTGATGGCCCCCATGAACCTTGCTCCAAAAGACCTCCTGCAGCTAAAGCCTCGTGATTTCCTGACTTCATGCTGTTTCCTCTGTGCCACGTGGATAATAGCTCCCTGCTATCCTTACAATACCTTTTTATTGAATTCAATGAGAGACAGCCAGTGGCCATGGCTCATCCCTGCATCAAACTCTCCCATTTCCTTATGGTCTTGCTTTGCAGCACTTCTAGCACTTTGGTTTCTCGACTTCACGCTCTCTGCAATTCATCTGTCTCTTTAAAGATTCATCACCCAAAACTGCGCTCTGTCCTCCCTAGCTGAGGATTAGCCCATGCCAGCAGCACAATAATTCCCCTTGCCTGTTT
>NW_017729031.1:39234841-39240689 GCF_001723915.1 Gavialis gangeticus
GCACAATAATTCCCCTTGCCTGTTTATAATACGTGATGTTTTTATTAATGCATTCCCAACATAGCATTTTCCCTTTTTTGTCACGGTGTCATTTTCAATTTATCATCTTGTCTGTAAACCCCAGGGCCCACGTCCTTCTCCATGATGCTACTGCCTAGTCAGGCTGATTATGAACTCTGTGGTAAACTAACAGCTACTTAAAAGCAATAAAAGAGATATGTTGCTCTTTATCTCCAAGAAACAGCCAAAAAAATGGTGAGTTGTTGTTTTTTTTCCTTCCCTTCCCTTCCTTTTTTTGCTTTCAACAGCCACTTACCAATAAAAGGTGAGGAAGAGGAGAAATGATGCTGTTAGGTTGACTGAATGAGCCTTTCACTCTTGAAAAGAGTCAGTACTTTTCTAAAATAACAACTGTGTTTTCTGGGAGGCTATAAAAGGCTGGACAAGAGGGATGAACAGTTTGTAGGAGCAATAACATAGGCTTGCCTGGTCACTATGCGTCTGCTAATGACCAATGGGAGAAAAAAAATGGGTCGGGATGTTAAATGTGGTCAAAGCACCCTGTTGTGTCCCCACTCGCCTTGGCAGTAACAGGACACATGAGTTTCTATCTGGGCATGATTGTGAACTCACAATGCTACTGCAGCTAAATGTAGTATGGATAATACACAACAGACCAGGATTGTGGCTCTTTCCCTATGTAGACTCACCCTCCTAAACAGGGACAGGCAACACCTGTCTCCAGTCTCTTGAGCCAAGAGGTGCTATGCAGCCCTAGCCAATGTGGCAGGAGAGGAAAAGCCAGGCAGCCACCCAGTGCGGTGCAGCACACCACCCCAGTTCAGCCTCCTGGGCCCCAGTACCTCTGGGGTTTTCACTGTGCAGTCAGACCCAACATAATACATCCGTCTAGCAGAGAGGGACAAGATAATCTATGAACTGCCCTTTATCTGGTGTCCCTTTTCTTCCAGGTCCTCTGCCCGCCAATGCTTTGTTCAGGTCCGAGTCTGGCTGCACCACCAGCGAGTCATTGGCTATTAATATCTTCAAAGCTTCATCAACTTGCAAGGCCTCATTAGATTGCTGTGAGCATCTCTTCCAGTTGTGCCCAAAACCTTTCATCCCACAAGCTGGATGGCTGTGCCAGGTCCATCTATAAGCTAGACCTGGCCAGTGGGCCCAATCTGGCAGCTGAGGCAGGCATGGTGTGGGCCTAATCTAGCCAATCCAGGCCTGATCTGGCCACATGACAATGGTCCGGTATAGCCCAGACTCAATATGGCCATGTGTGGCTTGGGCATTTGGCAGCAGGGAGGGGGGTGGCAGCATTAATTGGCACTGCTCCCCCATCGCCAAATTCCCTGACCCATGGAGAGTCCCATGGGCAGGATGCAATTGCTCCATGGGCTGGATTTGGCTTGGCAGTCAGAGATGGAGCACCCTTGATCTACTCCAACCACCAAACATGAGACTTCTCCAATCCACACCCTATTTGCACCTTCTTAAAAAACAATCCATGTTGTACTGAATATTTCCAGCATTGGAGAATCCACCACAACCCCTTAGGAGCTTGCTCCATTAGCTAATTACCCTTACTGTTAACGATGAACCTTCATGCTAGTCTGAATTTTCCCAACTTCAAGTTTCAGCCATTGGATGTTGTTTTACCA
This sequence comes from Gavialis gangeticus, assembly GCF_001723915.1. Taxonomy (NCBI): domain Eukaryota; kingdom Metazoa; phylum Chordata; order Crocodylia; family Gavialidae; genus Gavialis; species Gavialis gangeticus. The sequence continues at coordinate 39,236,512 of NW_017729031.1, forward strand.
CTGTCTGCTCGACTGACGAGCTCTCCATTCCCCATGTAGCTGTTTATAGACAGTGATCAAATCAGGCCTTAATCTTTTTTTTGAGACCCAGCTCCCCAGGTGTCTTACTATCAAGCATGTTTTCCAACCATTTAATCATTTTTGCAGCTCTTCTCTGAATCACCTCCATTTTTTCATCATCTCTTATGAATTGCAGAGGCCAGAAGTGGACATAGCTCTCCTGAAGCAGTCATACCACTATCAAATCTGGAGTTCACACAACCTCTCAGTTCTTCCTCAGGATTGTCTTCTTTATATATCCAAGAGTGTATTAACTTCCTTGGCCTCCTCATACTATTCAGCTGATTCTGCAGTATGACAGCTGAATCTTTAATGACCTCCCAAGACAGAGGGCCCTATTCTGTATGTCAGGCCTATATTGTCAGCCCTAGATGTCTTAACTCTGCATTTGGCCCTATGGACATACATATTATTGGTTTTCACCCAGCTTAGTAAGTAATCCAAGTCTCTCTATCAGTGTAGCTTCCATTTCATTATTTGCCATTCCCCCAAAGGTTTTGTGTCGGCACTAAATATTATTAAAAATTACTTTGCTTTCTGCCAAGATATTGAAAAAATATGAAGCAGCACAGAGCCAAGAATGGATCCCTGTAGAACCTCACTAGAAGCATTTCTATGTGATGACTCCAATTATTATTACATTTTGGGCACATCTACACGTGACACTACATGGCTGTAGCAACACACTACAGCAATGTAGTGTCTACACGTATCTACACATGACCAGAAGCTATGTCGCTGTAGTGACACGATCCCCCCCGGTATAGCATGCCACTATGGCAAAGTAGATGCTAAAAATAACTGGGCACAGGCTGTTCCTGCACCATGCTTTAGTACTTCCAAAAAGCACAGTAACAACGTCCCGATAGCGGCACGTGTAGACGCACCCTTTGAAACCCACCGACTAGCCAGTTCTTAATTCATTAATGCTCATATTTGCTACACTGATTCTAGTTCCTCAATGAAGATATCATGTGGCCACAAGTCAAATTCCTCGCAGAAGTCTGTTACCTCAGATACGCTTAAGGATAGCAACAAAAGTTATAATCTCTTCAAAAAGATATCGCAGTAGTTGAATAAAATTGATTTTCCATAAATTCAGGCAGATTAGCATTCATTGAATTTCAGGCAAGTCAATGGTCCATCTAATGGCTCATTGGGCTGGTGGGGTTAAGGCACACTGGTTTCTGTAGCCAGCAGCACACAAGGGAAAGATGGGGCCTCCTTACATCCAAATGTCTTTGATTCCCCAGTCTGAATGTCTATGTACATGCTTAGAGAGGGGTTGGCTAAGGCAGTCTTCAGAGAAGTCTGGAGTGAGGCCCAAACATACGTCTCTGAGACCATAGCAAGAAGGCCCAACCACTTTGCCAACATGCCTTGGCATTTATTGTATTATCCTTTCTATGTCTTCATTGTACGAACCCTGCATTTTGCCCAGGATAAACATCAACCCAGTGGGCCCATAATTACCTAGGTCAGCGATTTTGGATCAGGGTGTCTTGAGATCTTTTCAAGGATGCCCCAGGGTACCGTACAATGACTGTTAGGTGTAGAAACATGATTCACAAAGTAAAACCCAGAGATTTCAAATAGGAATCCGGAGTGTAAAAATCATTCTGCCTCGTTGTGTCTTGCTGAGCTCTTTGCAACAGAAGAATCGCTCTATGATTTTTCTGTAATCAAAAATGGAATAAAAACAAAGAGCTGGCATTTTCCTAGGCATGCTTTGAGCCTAACAAGTTTGAGACCCACTGACCTAGTCATCCCAATTATCCCTTCTAAACACAAATGACACCTGTTAAGAGCAGCAGATAAATGCCCTGGTGCTTTGCTGCTCTGAAGTGGCTCTTGCTGTTTTTAGAGCATATCCCTTGGATACAGGAGATATTCCCAGGGGAAACATTGCTGGTAAGAAGTTGTTGCTCTTATCAGTTGTTGCTGCATGTGACCCTTGACTCATTTGGAGTAGCAATAACTATCTTCCAGTCATTGGGAACATCCCCAATGTTGCAAAACTTGCTGAAAATCAGCATTCAAGAGGCAGTGGTTTTCTCAGGCAGCTCTTCTGCCAATGCCATCTGTACTGGGGGAGGCGTTATTTATTGGTAACAAATGTGCTTTCTTAATACCTCTCAAATTCAATTAGCACAAGCCTTTCAGTCCCAAATGTATCCTGTAACAGGTTTTCTGTACCAAGAGAAGCAAAGTGTTTTGGTTATATCTTTTGGACTAACACTGTAGAGTCAGGAGAGATGTTGGACAAGATATCACCAAAAAAAAAAGCTTTGCTGGATGCTCAGGGCTGCAGCAGCATTCAACCCCTACTACTACATGTACCAGTGTTACTAGATGTACTCCAGTCCCACTTGTCAACAACAGATACTTCAAGGACAGCCCTGCGCACTGCTTATTTCTAAGCTTAGAAGGTAAAAGACCTACTGAGAGCTCACAAAGTATTTCTAAGACATCCCATTCTTGTCTCATTATAATCAAAAGAAAAGCTCCCTTTGATTTCAATGGCTGTTGCCTCTGGGCCTGTGTTTCCTGTATTACTTGAGTTCCTATTTAAGGACATTAGCATGACAATGGATATTTTACTTTTAAGAGCTCATCTATTAGTGCTGCTTATTCCTCTCCAGACTTCCTGGGGCTCTGTCTATTTGTCTGAATCAAGCATTTCCAAGGAACTAATTAAGAGTGCCATCAACTCTTCTGGAAATGATTGTGATTCAACCATGGAACAAATATCCAGGGTTCATACTAATTTAGTCCCTAACAGCAAACCTTGCCCTTCCACAGTGGCTGGAATGGAGGTGATAGCCATTAGACTCAGAGCTAGACTCAGGAGTATTAACCTATGGCTCGGATGTCTAGCAAATGACGGCAACCTTTATTGAAGTGCTGTTCCACTGCAGGGGGGGGGAAGAGTGGAGAAGCAGGCAGGATGCGAGGAAGCCGTAGCCAAATTAGCCAAATTAGCCTCTGTACCACGGTGACTCCAAATAGAAACTTTTCACTTAGCTACGCAGAGAGGCTGGAGTCGGGTGAGGCTGATGCATCCTAAATATGTGGGAGCACTGGCAATTCCCCATCTACTGGAGGGAGTGAAGGGCTGGAATAGCCTTGAGATTGGAGTCAGTGTCATAGTCAAGTCCTATGGCCTTCAAGATGGACTTTCTTGTCACTTCTGCAGCTCCTCCAGATCTTTCAGTGTTGGGTGCTGCGTCTGGGATTGGCTACTGATGATAAGAGTAAAGGGCAGGGAACAGTGCAGAAAATACCATATCTATATTCAGCACAGACCAAAAATACAAAATTTATAAAATATAAAATACCGTATATAAAAGCCCAGCCTCTGGCTTCTTCACTATTCATTCCATCCAGGAAGAGCACACACCAACTGCAGAGACTTCCTTAGCCTGATGAAGTGTATTTATACCCGAAAACTTGCTAAAAAAAATTTTTCCAACTGTTTAACTTGGTCTAATAAAAGATATCAGATTTGCCCAAAGAACCATGTCTGCCATATATTGGCCATACGTTTCTCTAACCAGGCTTTCCCATGATGCATTTACAAGCCATTTAAAATTCTTTAAAATTTGCAGACATGAGGCCTTCATGGGCAAGAAACAAACTGTTGGAGAATTCATTTCCACCATGGCAAATTCAGTCTCAGGAAAAGTTTGTCTTTCTCCCATCCCCAAATCTGCTATATAAACAGAAGAAGACAGTACAGATTCTGTCAGATGGCTGAAGCCAGCCCGTGTCACTTTGCAGCTGGCCGACTGCTTGGAAAAACAGGAAACAAACACTTATTATTGAAATTGCCGTGCTCGGTTTAATTCAAGCTAGTCCCCTGGTGACATTTGAGCAGCGGTGATTTTTTTTTTCCCAAGTATGACTTTGAAGCTAGTCCCCACCATGGCAGCTTGTATAAATTTCCTTGGTTTATTTTTTTTCTATTGATTGGTTTATTTTTTTCTATTGATCCTTACCAGGAAACATTCAATATCATTAATGATGACATAATTAATTAGTAAACATTCCTGGCCTAAGACAATATAATGAACATTTCTTGCAGGTCTGTCAACACTTCATGGCACGAAACTTTTCAG
>NW_017729031.1:39245689-39252976 GCF_001723915.1 Gavialis gangeticus
GCTACAAGATTGAATGCTCCACATCTCTTATTGATTTTGGCTTCTGAATGTTTTATGACAAGAAGTCGCCCTGCATGAATTCTGAATAAGAGATCAATAGGCTGCTTAAGATGTCAGGCCGTGTCTGCTTGATTGACGGGCTACCTTTCCATGCACTCCCTCCCTTTGAGTGGTGGCTGATTTCCCTATGAATCTATTGTATGGTTTCACCTACCGTGTTATTGCCCTTCTTGCTGCAAAATCTTAATAGACTGGAAGTCCAGTTGGCCCACTGCTTTCCTTATTATCATCATAATTAGCTGCAGGGCACACGGACACTTCTGCAAAGAACTCAGAAAGAATACACTTTCCTTACCGCTTCAAAGTTTCTCCCTCATAAACGGGCTCTTAGAAGACATCTCTGCCATAGGGAGAGTGTGTCTTCTCATCTTCCCAGACCAAACAGATCCAGCCTCCTTCATTGCCCTCATTTAGGTGCCAGAGGGATTTGCCCAAAGCTCAGACTAATCCAAACCAAATACTCTTTTGAGCTTTCAAAAAAAAAAAAAAAGGTGTGCAACTTTTCTTATTTTTTCCCCCCATCCAGCTCCTCTGGGAGCAGAAACTGAAAAGCTGAGATCATGAAAGTAAATCCACCTGCCAGAAGGCAAAAGATTCATTGAATCTCAGCAGCCTATTCATTTTTGGCATCTTTGCAAGACTTCTAAAAAGAGGGAAAAGATAGGATTGACAACTGCTAACCGTTCTGCTGAGGACATCGGTCCGCCAAGATCAACCAACTCATTTCATTGAGACCAATGGAAGCGACACCTTTTAATAGGTACCCACTGGATTAGACCCTAAAGATGACCATCCCTAAATCCCAGCCCTTGGAGCCATCCAGCCCTTCTAACCTAATTACAAGCGATGTGTTTGTTTTGAAAGCCCTAAGGGAATTCAGCACAGACCAAAAATATGCTGAAGAATAACGCAGCGAAATACTGAGTCCACAAACGCTGCCTGAAGTCTGTGCCTGGCTATTCCTTGTGGCATTTATGTGCAATCAGTCCCACCAAATGGAAGAGGTCAACAGAAATCTGTTAGGCCGACAAGATGCAAGTGAGAGCTCGTGTCTAAGTTGAGGTTGCTTTGTCTGCAAAAGATGGAATTAGACATCAATTAATAACGTCAGCAGCAGATTCCTTCCTTCTCCCTGCTGTCACCTCGTTGTCTTTCCTTTTCCATAAGGGAGCATATAAGAAAGGGACATTTCCTGTGAATACTCATGTACCATATTGTTCTTCACAGAGAAATAATTCCATTGGGAGTCCGATGGATCAAACTACCGACAGAGCTTCTGAATGAGAAAGGAGACATTTTAATGTTTCTTACAAAAACAGGTTTCCACTTTCCAGCCAGCTCCAATATAGAGGTTAACCCAAGATACTAGGGTCATCGGTACTACCGTAGCAGGAGTCGCAAACAATTTGTCACCATTTTCTTTTCAATGGGAAATTATCCCGTTATGAAAAAAAAATCCATGAAAATGTTGGGGATTTTGGAACAGATTTTTTAATTGGCTAAACCTGAAAAAAAAATGGACCTCAAGCGAAAGTTTTCTGGTGTTGCTTGGCAAAAATGGAAAAGTTTTCAAGTTTTTCCTGGAAGCCTGAAAAAATTAAGAAAAATTGGAAGGAAAATTGGGGTTGGGGGGGACATTTTCATTGAAACCTCGTGGACACATCTACACAAGATGTTTACTGTGGAGCTGCCTAATTAGCTCCGCAGTAAAGTCTCTGTGTTTATACATGTGGCCCTATTAGGCAGCAGTAAACTGATAAACTTTGCTGTAGGATAGTACTTTTAAATACAAATACTAACCTAGAGCAGAGTTATTTACTATGCAGCAACACGTGTTAGATGCTGATGGGGCTGGCTGGGGTGTGAAGGTGCTTCAGTGCCAGGGGTTCATGCCAGCTAGCCCCACGCTGAAGCACCCTTGTGCCCCAGCCAGCCCCTCCGCAGAAACACTGAGCCGAGCTGGAGCAGTCCCAGGCTGGCAGACTGACCCCGTGGGTCCCCTGCCAGCTGGGGTTGCTCTGACCCAACCCAATAGGCTGCAGTCCCAGATGTATGTTTAAACAGCAAACCTGCAAACAATAAACTCTGGCGCAATATATGCCAGAGTTTATTGCTTCAAATTAACTGCACGTGTAGACACACCCTGCATCTGCAAAGAAAAAAAAATAGCACCCAGATTTCTATGGGCTGTCCTCATTAGTAGCTCAGCTTCTAAATCTGCCCTCACCACATCCTTAGTTAAAATATCATTTCTGACTGGTCAGGAATTGAAATTTCCGTTGCAGGGGAACTTCTCACATGTAAAAGAAATACTTGGCTTGAATTAGAATGAAAATTGCATTTGAAAATCTCCACTAAACAAATTATTTTTTATTTTAAAAAATAATTTTGGGCCTAGCAGAATATAACATGTCATTTCAAAAGGAAAGAGGCACGATGCTGTGTTCTGAAAAGGACGTTATCAAACTCTTCATTTAAATTCCTTTTTATAAACAAAGTTTCATCAAAGTCAACATGTTCCCGTGAAAAGCTTCAGTTTTGACAAACTGTCATTTTCCAGCCCAAAAATATTTTATCAGAAACTGTTCTTGCTGGTCTTGCTAACCAAGTGGGCCCAATCTAATGAAAGCAATTCAGACTGTCACTCTTCCAAGACTGACTATTAGCTGTCCAGCTCCCCACACCAAGATGGCTTCTAATCTAGAGAGAAGGGGAAACTGGGAGAAGATAGAGGTTCAAGTTTAAAATATTGGGCTAGAGGATAAGTGAAGAGGAGTCAGAGTCTTGGTGTGGTGCTGAGAAAGACATCAGATGCACAGTGAAATATTGATAAGGACACGTTCCCATCTATTGCACAGTGGGTACATTTAAACAGAAAGATTTCCGTGGCGCGTTGTCTCTTTGTAGGTTTCTAAGTCAGCCGTCTGAGCGCTCGGCGTATCCTCCGGAGAGACTAATTAGCATGTAGAGTGCCATTGGGGTTGTCAAAGATGTGTGGATAATCACAATCACACATCTAGCTGCTCGGATACTGTAATAACAAGGGACAGGTAGGTAAACAGGCATTCCTCTATTCTGGCAAATTTATAAAGTTTTCTACCCCAAGTCAAAAAGTCCCTGTGGGATGTGTCTGGCACAATTCATTTTCCCCGAACTGTATTTTTAACCCTATGAGCAATTCATTTTAATGCAAAATGAAATGATCCTACCTGATAGCTGCAGAAATGGAAACCAAGGTGACAAAAGAAATTCTGCCTTTGGCTTTCCCATTGCATTCTCTGTACAATCGCTTCTCACATCTTTCCAACCTGACTTAGAAAATAAGCCTCAGAGACCATTTGGATATCATTCCTCTCCAGTACAGGTGATTCATAGATGTTAGGGTCAGAAGGGACCTCAATGGATCATCAAGTCCGACCCCCTGCTCTTCCATAGGACTCTGGCCCTTAACCCATGTGAGGCTGTTCAAAGGGGATAAAGCTCTCCTTGTCCCTCTTTCCCATTGTCCATTCAGGGAGATAATGATTCTCCATTATTCTGCATTTCATGTAACTGTTTCACCCCCATGACAATGCCACCAAGTGTAGCATCTACATTGACTTTACATGAAGGTAAAGGGCTCTACAAGGTGCAAGGCAATGGAGAAGCAAGTCCTGGATCATGCCAGGAAGGGAAAGAAAGTCATAAAAGGCATGGAGAAGGAGGGTATGGAGGGGCAACTTGTGTCACTATGAAGGACACAAGCCTTCAAAGAGAGAGGAGAAGGTCACAAAACTCTAATAAGCTATTAACAGAGGGAGGGTTGGTTACAAGTTGGGGGGGGGGGAAGTCCACAAGGATTTGGACCTCTTTCTTTTGCCGGGAAGAAAGGGTGATGGCTCCAGGCAAAGCCATGTCCCACCTAACCCAGTCTCTGGAAAGACCTGCAAGTCTCTGGAGGCAGTAGGAGTCAGAGTATCATACTGAGCAACTTTACCCTCCTCCTCATCCCAACCCTCACACCAGCTGGGCTGCCTGAAGGCACCATATCAGAATATCTGGGCCCTAATAAAAAGTTGTAGCAGGCCACAGAGCCTGCATGAAGGCCTTGTTCCTATCAAGATCCTCGAGTCTGCCAGTCCAGTGCTTTTAGGGGCTCTAAAACCTCGGTTTTTTTGCACGGGAGCTCAATACCCACCTGGATGGAAGGAGTTAAAGGAAACTTTGTGAGGAGGGCTTCAGGGAGGCCCTTTTGCCTTTGACCTCTCTCTCTTGGGTTTGTCAGCAGGAAAGTGAATCCCATTTGAGAGAAGGTGGAGGAGTCAGTAGAGAAGGAAGGTGGAAAGCCATCAGGGAAAGGAAAGAAACACAGAGAAGAACTGTACAGACCACAGAGACAAGCTGGGACGGTAAAACCTCAGCCCAGCCCAGCTTTCTGCAAGGTTTAAGCAACAGCAAAGTGCAGTGCCAGGGTCACTCCTGTGTCTGACAAGGGGAAGCAGTCTTCGCGGTGGCCCTGATGTAACCCCGGTGCTCCATCACGGCTGCACACGACACAGCCTGTGATCACAAGGCCTTGGAGTGGCTTTGATTCGCTTTCTTGGCTTTGTAGCTCTTCACTGGGGCATTCCTTGTCAGCATGGAGCCTTTGAGCTCAGTGTAATCTAATGTAATGCAAAGTGGCAAGACAGACAAAGTAGGGGGACCCCTGCATGGGCAAGCATAATGGGAGCCTAGGCGCCACGCGCTTCCCCTTACATGTTAATCGCCCTCAAGTGTAACGTGCTGTTTTGTGAGCTAAGCGGCTCCCAGCACAGATCATTTCAGGCCTGTTCTTTAGAAAGGAGATAATCTGTCTCCTGCTGCGCACCATCCAAAAATGTGTGTGTTCCCCTTCTCTACAAAGGGATCGGACCAGCCACCTCTCCCCCTCAGCCCCATTCTGCATGCCTACACTCGACGCTTGTGGTGGCTTTGAAGTCCTGTGCTCTTGCTACACAGCTCCAAATCTTCCAGCATAACCTCTGAATAGAAAGAGCCACTGATGCACTCCAGCATAGATGTATGATGCCTTTACCATCAGGCTGAACTTCTCAAGGTTGCAGAGTGGATCTGAAGGCCCAGCTGACGTTACTTTGAGTGGGAATTGGATGCCCCCATCCTTGCGACAGCTTCGAATACTTGTGGCTAGAGTCCATCAGGCTTACAAGAGCTTTCTGCTCATCTCTTTTCTCAGCTCATTCACTGGTTACTCATAAGAGCAAATCAAGACAATTCCCTGACCACTCTGCTCTATTAGAAAATGATCTCCAGTCACAATACATTCCCACATCTGCAAAGATGCATTCATTTTGGGGAGACTTTCCTTTTTTTTTTTCATTTCAAAATGCCTTCTATTTTCAAATGTATTTTATTTTGTATTATAAATGACCCAAATGCATTCATGCACCTTGCAGCAGTGACTAGGATACAGCCCAGGACTAAGGTTGTTTTATCTGTGTTATATTATGCATGGGTTTTAGCCCCAGCTAAGCTAATTATTCAAGAGTTTGTTGGGAAACGATTCTTTCCCTACCGTGACAAATTTATATAACGAATGGAGGAAATGTTTTGGTGACATCCTCAGCAGAAGATTTTGATCATTTTTAAATGACTTGAACCTGGAAAAAATTCAGCTGAAAATTGAAAAAAATCCCTATTTTTAATAAAAGTCTAAATGTTCCAATAATACCAAGTCAGTTCATGTCCTTTGTTTAAAAGTCTAATTTTTTGATTAAATAGTTTTGAATAAAAAGTTCTGAAGAGCCCTAAATTAGTCCTTATTTAGCCCCAAAAGCAACTCCCACTGACTTTACTAGGAGCTAGAGAGGAATAGGTCTTTTCCATCACTAGTATCTTTGATCTAGCTCCTACTGAAGTCAACGGGAGATCTGGCCCTTACTCTAAGCAGTAGGTGCTCTGTATCATGGCAGTCTAGTGTTCATGGCTTTTCAATAGGTTCCAGGATGTTGTAGACTACTGTGTTATCTGCAGACCTATAATGCATGTATACTTCTGGTTTTGTGGGAATTTACACAAATGTTCAACTAAATTGTTCAACTGGATTTGTTCCAATGCAGCGAGTCTCTTCCATCCAAGAGTGAGCCAATTCTAGATGGAAAATAAGTCCAGATAAGTACTCCCAACCATTTCATTACCACAAACTTTCTGTTTAAAAAAAAAATGATGGAGAGTTTAAAACTAAATGTGAAAGGAAGAATACTTTATCTTGGTGTCTTCATGGTAGTGAATGCATGCAACACATGGATGATGCAAGAATGAATTCTTCAGTCATTAATACAGCAAACACGTAGCTAAAGATATGTTTGTATAATCCATGTGTTATCTTAGCATCACAAATACATGATCCTCACACTTTGAGAGACAGATTTTCCAAAGATTTTCATTAGCCATTGGAAAGGGCCCAGGCTTTCAAGCATGCTTGGTGCCCAGCAGCACAGATTGTTGTATCAGATGTAGTCGCAAGAGGACTCAGGGGGTCATAGCTCTGGTGTGATATAGCAGTTCCCACAATAATTGACAGCTGATAACATTCGCATTGACATGGACTAGTTTTACTGGGTTTCATGAGTGAGTAGGGATGTGAAGTTGGGATACAGGGAAGGCCTTAGAGGCATAGTAGAGGCATATCATCAAGAAGGCAGGAGGATGAAAATGAGAGGAGGGGACTTAGGGTGACATTACACATTACATTTAGACCACACTAAATACGGGAATGTGAAGCAGTGTTGAAGTTAGAAGCAGGGAGCAGTCACACATTAAGGGTTCATACCATTTCTTACCTGTACAGGTCTAACTTGCCACTAGAGCAAGCAGGGGTTTAGTTTGGGGGGAGCAGCTGAGAATGGTGCATCTTGGGATACTGGAAGACTTAGAATCATAGAGAGGTAGTGTTGGAAGGCACCTCCAGAAGTCATCTAATCAAACCCTGTGCCTGAGGCAGGAGCGTCCCTATCCAAACCATCCTATACAATCCATAATCTAAACTCTTCATGAGACTACCATCAACCCTGACACAACACAGGCCTAGTACCTTAACCTGCTTCAGGTAAAGGAGGGGAACCACATCCTGCTTCCTGGCCAGAGGGTCTTGCCCCTTCACTCAGACTAATTGCCATACTTGGGCTCAAGAAGGAATTATACCGTATAGTCAGATTGGTATGGACTGTAGGGATTTTGCCTTCCTCT
>NW_017729031.1:39257976-39258557 GCF_001723915.1 Gavialis gangeticus
ATACTTGGGGTCAGGAAGGAATTATACCCTATAGTCAGATTGGTATGGACTGTAGGGATTTTGCCTTCCTCTGTAGCAGGGGACATAACCCTCTACCTAGGATCTTTTGAGCATATACTGACAATATTAGTAAGAGCATTAGTAGGCACATTGCCAACAGATCAAGGAAAGTGATTCTTCCCCTCTATTTGGCTTTGGTGAGGCCACACCTGGAGTGCTGTGTGCAGTTTTGGGCCCCCCCTACAGAACGGATGCGGACAAGTTGGAGAGAGTCCAGTGGAGGGGAATGAAAATGGTTGGGGGGTTGGGGCACATGACTTCTGAGGAAAGGCTGAGGGAACCGGGCTTGTCAAGTCTGGAGAAGAGAAGACTGAATTTAATAGCAGTCTTCAACTCCCTGCGGGGGGTTGCAAAGAGGATGGAGCTGGATTGTTCTCAGTGGGGGCAGATGACAGGACAAGGAGCAATGGGCTCCAGTTGAAGCAAGGAAGGTGTAAGTTGGATATTAGGAAAAACTTTCTCACTAGGAGGGTGGTGACTCACTGGAACAGGTTACCCAGAGAGGTTGTGCAATCTCCATC
>NW_017729031.1:39263557-39270921 GCF_001723915.1 Gavialis gangeticus
GTGGTGGCATCTCCATCCTTGGAAGTGTTTAAGACTCGGGTGGACAAAGCCTTGGCTGGGATGATGTAGTTGGGGCTGATCCTGCTTGGAGCAGGGGGTTGGACTATATGTAACCTCCTGAGGTCGCTTCAACCCTCATTTTCTATGATTCTATGATTGGGCTTGTTAATAAATCAGAGGGGACAAAGGTGGAGCTAAGGGAATGGGAGGAGTGAAATGGGTTTGTCTGAATTTGTTCAGTGCCTTGAAGGGCTGGATGATAAGAGGCACAATGAGGGGTGGTTGAGCAGAGAAACCACCACCTGGCACCAATTTAAACCAAGCGCTAGATTGGCAACCTCGCTGGGAAATCTGTGCCATGACAACAGCAGCAGCTGCTGGGCACATGGACACTGCAGCAACAGCCAGGGTAGGTAGACCACACTACAACAGAAGCAGATGGGGGCTTTGAGTCTCCCTCTGTGCTCCTCCCTCCCTCTTTTCCAGTGCTCAGGAGCACACACACCCCACTCTTCCCACCCTCTCCAGTAGGGTTTTGCCTAGAGCATAGACCTCCTGGTTACACCGCTGGTGGGGGGCACTAAGGGCAAGTCTACACATGCATGAATGCACTTTTTCTAATGCACATTAAATTTAGTACCTCCAATGTGAGCTACAGTAACACATGTGCACGCTTTTTTAGTGACGCTTAATGTGCAGTAGACTATTTTACTCCGCATTAGCATAAAGTCATGGTTTTTTATGTGACACTTTAATGCACAGTAAAATAGTCTACTGCCCATTAAAGCACATGGGTAGACTCACCCAATGGTGTACGGTTAATAGCCCCAGAAGTTCAAGGACGTAGCAGAAACGCAGCCCTGTCAAATTCAAACAAATCTGCAAATTCTGTTAAATACTTCTCACAAGGACACTAAAAAAGGGAGGACACTCTCAATGAGAAAATGCCAGAAGCCACAGAAGACCCATGTGGGGATTTGAAGAAGGGCCTGAGTCATAGAACGCCACAGAGAAATCTGCCAAAATCTTTGATTGCATCAAACTTGCCTGAGTGTGTTCAAAGCTCTGAAGGTCACTAAGCAAGCGAGTGCATGGATGAAAATATCAGAGAGATGGAAGGGGGAAGAGCACATAGTGAAACTCTGCTGAATCAGTTCTACAAAGGGACTTAACTCTCTCTTTCTAATATTACTTTCCCCCTACCCCAGGCTCCTTCTAATTTTGTGATGATTTCTATGGATCTATTAAATCTTAAATGTTACAACTTGAAGTGAAGCAGATACTGCTGTGGTGCCCCAGCTTCTAAACCTGAAGACAACAATATCAAGACAACTTCAAAGTCCCTTCTCTCAGCACTACTAATTAGGTTTTTTTGTTTGCAAGGAGAAAAAGCCTGTCAGCTGAAATTCCGTCTGTGTTAAACTTCTGCCACTTATTCCAGCTCAAAGGAGATGGAGGGGGATTCAGCGCTCTCTTCTGCCTCATTAATATTGGTGCCATGAGACTGAAGTAGAGTGCATTTATAAAATGACTTGCTCTGATATTTGTCACATCCTTCTCTTCCACTTTGCCAATGGTTTGTTATCTCTTAAACACATAGATCCAAAGCTGCTGAGGACCATATTCTGGATGACTCTGTGTCCTACACAGTATTATTCAGGGATCAGAGGGGTCAGCACTTGGAAGTATATAACACTAGTACTTCTCCTGCAGCCCCAGCAGAATTGAAGCTTTTTCAAAAAACCTTTCTCTTCTTTTAATTTCAGATTTAGGTCCTGTTTTTCAAAGCTCTGCATGTCCCTGTGTATGGGGTGGCTCTGCCCTCACTGAGATATACCCACCATGGTAGTTATCTCCAAGAACAATGACATCTATCTACTTTCTGCCAGGGGAAGAGAAGCTGAAGTCATCTTGGTGTCCAGCTTCTGGTAGCAGAACTGCTCCCCACAACTTCACTGCTTTCACAACAACAAGCAAGACCCAACTTTTGGGCAACAAATTTCCAATGAAAAGGCTGAAAAATAATTAAATATATTTTTAAAACCCCAATGCAAACTTGTTGGGATCAGGAAAGCTTCTTCTCTGGCAGTCCCTGACAGTTAAGAATGATTGTCTTCCGTGATTGTCTTATCTGTGGGAATCAGGATGGCTCATGATGAGGCTGATCTAGGGTCAACAGACTGTTGCATTTTAGGAATGTATTTGCATGTGGGGTGGGTGGGTCTGGGTTCTTGATCTGGTCCACGACACATTTCTGTTTCCATCTCTTGTCATTGTTGTAATGCTTCAAAGTACCGAGATCCTTGGAGCAGACTCTTCCTCCATTTGGGGTGGTCCTGGGCAGTAGTCTCCCACAAGTTGATGTTGATGTTGCGTTTTTTCAAGTTGGCCTTGAGGATGTGTTTGAAGCACTCTTTCTGCCCTCCTCTTGAGCATACGCCTTCACTGATCTGGGAGAATAAAATTTGCTTTGGGAGTCTGGAGTCAGGCATCTGGATGACATGGCCATCCCAGCAAAGTTGGTGTCAGATGATCATTGCATTGATGCTTGTGCTGTTTGCTTGTGAGAGGATGCTGATATTGGTGTATCTATCTTCCCACTGGATTTGAAGGATCAGTAAGGCTGGAAGAGTGTATGAATCAATGCTGAATTTAGCCAGGTGGTAGACCAGTCTCTTATGAAACAGGGATCAAAATCTATGTTCCCATTTCTCTTTCAATTACTCCATATTACAAGCTATCCCTGTAATGATAGAAATTATCATTTAGAGATGCTCCTTAACATAAGACTAAGGGAGTTCAGAACTGTGAAATACGCCCTCAGCTAGAGCAGCCAGGAAATAATTAGTGAGAGGCAGAGCAAGTGTCTGCAGAAGTTGTGTACTGCTCCATAATAAAACCAGCTGTGCTGTTCTTCTTGTCCATGCATGAAAGACATGTGCCCCCGGTGGCTGGGGGGGCATGGCAGCAGTGGGAGTGTGGTGTTGGCGGTAGGAACATGGTGGCGGTAAGCAGGGGTGCTCCCACAGACGCTGCCAATGCTGTTGACGGTGGTGGGGTGGCATGCACTGACCAGGGATCAGCGACCACCCGCAGAGGCTGCCAAAAGTGACAGCGGCCAGCAGGGATCGCAGAGCGCCTTCAGACACCACCAGCGGTGTTGACGGCAGGGTGGTGAGTGGCAAATGCTCACGGGTGCCACCAACAATGTCGGCGGTGCCTTTTTCTAGGGGGTGCACCGCCACGCTCGGGGGGTGCACTTGCACCCGCATGTACCTCCTATGCGTCGCCCCTGTGTCCATGCATGCCAGTGCTTACTAAACCCAGTGGTCACTGAAATGCCCATTTTAGCCAAAAGTGTGTACAAGATGAACTCCTTACAGGCTAAGTCATTGTAACCACAGCATGTATTGAAAAATTAATTTTCAGGAGTTTTCTGTTGGTGAAGCATAAGTTCAAACTGGCTGGCTGGCCAGTCAGTCATGCTATTCACTTAAGGCTATTTCTTTCGTCTTCTTTTTTACTTCAATCTTTATTGTGGAACAACTCTCACTGCCTTTTTTTTTTTTTTTTTTACTAAGGATTTAATTCACACTGGCTTCAGTAGCTCTTGCAAACAGTACAGAGCCTGAAGGCTGGTAACTTAATCGTTACATGGAAACCTGGGCAGATTTTACTTGAAGCTGTGTTTTTAAATCTTGTGAGGACAATTTACAGTTCATGAAGCTTGAAAAGACAGAAAAGCACGTTGCAGTTGAAGGGAGCATCAAGCTGAATCTTTTCCAGGCCAGCAGATTCCTCATCCAGGCAGGAGAAACCAACGTGTTGGTAACTAACGCACGGTACGCACCCACCGCATTCTCACTGAATGCTCCTTGGAGGTATTCATTTCAGTCTTTATATGCTGAGAACCAGCCAAATGCTCCAACACATGACCAGGACCTGACACTGATAGCAGGAGAAGAACAAAACCAACAAGATACCTGCTTCCTTTCCTGACCTCAAAGCTCACCAGTTCCTGCATGGTGGGTATGTCTACATATGCATTTACACTGGCTTACATTTACTGCACAGTAAGTTACTCCACAGTAAGCAGGAACAGGCTGACGTCTACATGTGCAGGCATTTCTAGCATGGTAATGTTGTGTGTTACTGTGCTAAAATTGCTAAAGTTAGTAATGGTAAAATTAGTCCCAAGTCAGTGCACACACACAGTGCTACTGCGCAGTAAGGAGTGTTACTGTGCAGTAACTAATCAGGTCTAAATTTGATACCTGCATGATGCAGGTATCAAATTTATGCTCAAGTCAGCATAAGTCACCATATTTACTTACAGTACGGGTAAGCACCGTAGACACGTGCCCATACTGCGCAGTAATTTCATTTACTGTGTAGTAAATTCGCACATGTAGGCATGCCTGGTGTGTCTGTGTGAAGCTCTGAAGACAAAGTTGTTGGCTGGCAAGAGAGTTTACATAGCTAGGAAGCAACTGCATCACCCAGCAGGTGCTTGTAGCATGGACTATGCTCCTGTTACTAAGCCTTGTCTAAACCAATCCCGAAATTTATCTGTTTAATCTCCACTTCCAATGACAGAGACTGCAAAGCTCCTCTGGGTAATCTACTGGAGTGCTTAACAACCTTCATTATTCTAAAATTCTTCCCAATATCTGATCAAAATCTGCATTACAGCAATTTAAGCATGTTACTTCTTGTCCTGTCCCCAGTAGATAGAGGGAACATTCAATAACCATCATCTAGAGAACAATCTTTTTTGTATTTGAAGAATGTTGTCAAATCCCTCTTAATCCTTTCTAGACTAAACCATCCCAAATCTTCCAAGGAGCATACAAGGAAAGTGGGATCACCCCGCTGTCTTACATTTTCTGCACCACTGAATCCCACCTGAAAACAACTAATGAGTGTAAGGTTATTGCACACACTGTTTGCATTTCCACTGCAGATTTTGACATATGTAATGTTTCAACACTAGCATCATCTGCACCTTTGCATGAGTTGTGACTACCTGGAAATAGCATTAATTCTAATTAGACCGGGCCATCTCACATCCCAATGACACATACACTGATGGCCACATGCAGTACAGATGAGTTATACAAAGAACATCTCGTTATGGCCCCCATCACCTAAGCACCATGTTATTTGGTGACAAGCAATTATTTAGGTAAAGTGGCTTTCATGAAAGTTTTGTTCAGTGCCCTGTCATCATTTATGAAGCAACCAAACTTTTCCTTCCTGGGAATCAGACATAATTTATTAGAAGAGCTATTTCTCTTTTCATCTAGGTTCTTTCCAGCATTTCTTTAGTTCGTTATTCCTTTTATCGTGTCTTTTTCGGCACTGGGAACTGAAAATTCATAAAGCCCAGGAATTCTATTTTAACTTACATATTGCATTTCCCATTGACAAGCGAAGATGATAATAAGACATTCTGCAAATTTCTCATTTTGAATTTTCATGGGTCTTCAACGTCCAACATGAGGTAGATTTTCCACAGCATCACAGTTTTGTTCTTTTTTTTTTCCTTGTTTTTTTATTCTTGTTTTGTTTTTCTAATCTTCCAGAAAAGATTATTCATCACTACAGAAGATACAAAAATAAGAAAAAAAGTATGACGTAGAGATAAGTAATTGGGATACAGATACTGGGGGGAAACCCTGCTTTTGGTTACCTTAAGGACTAAAAGAGAAAAACTTCTGAAGCAAATTCTATCTTCCTTAACAGCTGTGCAGTCCCAGTGAAAGTGATTGGATAGTTCTGGTACCAAGGTATAAAAATGCCTGACTGCAGTTGCATTAATTTGTATTCCCTCGCTCTGAATTCCAATATCAGTGACAGCAGTGTAAATCCAGAGGAATGACTTGCTCCAGATATCTCTAAATGCAGCTAAGATCAAAATGTGGTCCTATCACCCTGATTAGAATTCGCATATGGTACCCGAGTCTAGAAACATTTTCCACTTACAAGCTCTTCTTATAGCGCACGCCAAATGTTTGAAAATCCAACCATTTGTATATATGCCAAAAGGAGAATCTGCATCAGGGAATCAATGAGTGTTCTGCACACAGAGATCTTATTCACGTTGCTCATCCTGTCTCGTAATACCAGGAGCTCCGTGAATTTGAGATTTGATCGCAAGATGCACAACCATTCTGCACTTTATTGATCCTGTCTTCTCTGCTTCGGTAGCCATAGGAATGAAAGACGTTCTTATCTAGCATGCACTAGGGGTGGTACTAAAGCTTAGGGTAGGATGAGTTGTCTCCAGTCCTTGCTTGTTCCATAGTCCTGGCCTGATATCAGCATTTTATTGTAAGTGGAGATATTGGCATCTCAATCACTTTCTTTGGAGTTTTGGCATATTCCTCCTACAGTTGCTGTTGAAGATGCCTCAACTTATAGACTTAGTGCGGTCTCAGTGCTGGTTCTCAACGCTTTCTTCATTTATACAAGCATGGTGCCAAATTCTGCACTGGGAGATGACAGATCCCTCCTTGACTTCAGTGGCATTACACAAGGTATGTGAAAACAGCATACAAAGGCAGGGTAGATTTGCACCTAATAAACTAACCAAAGTGTGTGTGTATTGTGTTGCATTGTGTGTGTATAGCTTCATAGTTTCCTAGTTGGTAGGGTCATAGAATCATGGAATCAATGAGTCGGGACGGACCTGGACAGATCATCAAGTCTGACCCCCTGCCATGGGCAGGCAGGAGCACTGGGGGTGGCAGGGGTCATAGACCCCAGCCAGGTGCCTCTCCAGTCTCCTCTTGAAGATCTCCAGGGAAGGTGAGAGCACCATCTCTGTGGGAAGCCTATTCCAGGCTCTGGCCACCCTTACAGTGAAGTAGTTCTTCCTAATATCTAACCTAAACCTAACCTCCCTCGGCTTGTGGCCATTGTTCCTGGTGACTCCAAGGGGGGCCCTGGTGAACAGACTTTCCCCGAGTCCCTGCTGCTGGCCCCTGATAAGGTTGTAGGCAGCCACAAGATCCCCCCTCAGTCTCCTCTTGCGGAGACTGAAGATAGTCGGGTCCCTCAGCCTCTCCTCATAGGGCTGGCCACGGAGGTCCTCAACTATACAAGTGGCCTCCTCTGGACCCTCTCCAGAAGAGGGTCAGAAGGGACCTGAGCAAATCATCAAGTCCGACCCCCTGCCATGGCAGGAAAGAGCACTGGGGTCAAACAACCCCAGCAAGGTGATTGTCAAGCCTTGTCTTAAAGCCCCCCAGGGTAGGAGCCAGCACTTCGCTTGGAAGTTGGTTCCAGATCCTAGCCGCCCTGACCATGAAGTAGCGCCTCCTGAAGTCTAGTCTGAATCTCCCCTCTGCCAGCTTGTGACC
>NW_017729031.1:39275921-39280468 GCF_001723915.1 Gavialis gangeticus
CCTGGGGGACCCCACTGCCCACATCCCTCCAGGTCGAAAATGACCCATCCACCACGGCTCTCTGGGTGCGGCCCTCCAGCCAGTTGGCGACACATCTGACTGTGTGGGTGTTGACACCACAGCCCCCCAGTTTCTTAATGAGAATGGGTTGAGAGACAGTGTCAAAGGCCTTCCTAAAGTCCAGAAATACTATGTCCACTGCTACCCCTGTGTCTAAGGATTTGGTGACCTGGTCATAGAAAGCCACCAGGTTGGTCTGACAGGACCTGCTGCTAATGAACCCGTTGGTTGCCCCTAAGCATAATCTCTCCTGCTGGCCCTCGTGGACATGCGCCAGGATAATTCTCTCAAAAAGCTTGCCCAGGATCGAGGTAAGACTGACTGGCCTATAGTTTCCTGGGCCATATGTATGTATGCATACAAGTGTGTGTGTGTGTGTGTATTAGCACAGGCTTTGTTGGGATGAACCTCACTTCATCAAATGTTATAAAAGGATGTGTAGAAACCAGTGTATAAGAAAGAGAGATAAATCAGAATAGAAAAGGCAGAAGAGAGATGCAGAGAAGAAGAATGGAAACAGTGGGAGAGAGGCAAATATGCTGGTGATAAACCCATGAGAACAAAAGAGTCACACAGAAGCTAATCCAGGTAATCAGGATAAGAATCCACAGTCCCTATGTAAATGATACTTAATGCAATCTGGCCTGTGGATGCTTTCTTGTTCTGCAATTTCCCATTCAAATCCGTTTTTAAAGGTTTGCAGCCTGAGAACAGACACCCCCAGGTCAGTGATGGAGCGTGTGGGGAGGTTGAAGTGGTCTGCCTCAGACTTTTGAGTCTTTCTGCAGACGATGCCAGATCACTGGTCATTCATTCGGTCACGTGGGGCTCACCGCGTCTGTCCAATGTAGCAGGTGATGGCGTATATGACACTGGTAGAACTACAGTTCATATATTCCCTGCCTTCTACTTCAGAGTCACATGGCTGACTACATCTCTGATCATAAACAACATGTCAGCCAGTGGTCCTCATCTTTTTTAGACTCAAGGCAACACTTGTTAGACTCAAGGCACCCCCTCAGAAAATGCCAGCTCTGAGCTTTCACTCGTCTTTTGACTACAGAAAAATAACAGGGCAATTCTGCTGCTGCAAAGAACTCAGAAAGACCAGAGCAGGGCCAAAAGTGTTTGACACCATGGGTTTCTATTTGAAATCTCTGGGTTTATCCTGTGAATCATATATCGGCATTTGCACAGAGGCGTAGTCGAGCAGCTCCCCACCCAGGGTAGCCACACAGCACCCTGGATAGTGCCAAATGCCACAGGGCATCTATACACGTGCTCTGGGGTGGAGGGGGGAGGCGCTTTAATTAGACTGGCTCTGAAAACTTCTCTAATTAAAGTGCCCACAGCATCACGTGTATTCAGTGTCCCATGCTTCAAAATGGCGGTGGGGGCACTTTAACTAAAACTCACTTGACATGTTTTAGTTAAAGTGCCTCTGCTGCCGTTTTGAAATGCGGGGACACTGAATACACATGATGCAAAGGTTGATGGAGCATGCTAATTAGTAGACTCAATTAATCATGTCTGCTCTGATGTGCTAATTAGCTCAAATCGGAGCAGAGGTCTGTCACATGTATAGGTGCCCATTGTGCCAATCTCATAGGCACACGCAGCCACTGCTGTGGTCATGGCTACTTTTCTGCCCCTCTACAATGCAGCACCATGGCACTTGCCCTGTTCCCCACCCCCTGCCCCCCTCAGCTATGCTACAGTTTCCCCACCTGAAGTGTTATCGTTGCACAGTACCCTCAAAAGGATCCGATGGCACTCTGGTTGGGAATCACTGATATAGGCAGTACAATACCATATTTCCAAAAGAAACACATTCCAGGACAGTATGATTGCAAAGTCAACCACATCGAAGTGAAGAAATGATCAAATTAGAGATGCCTGAATGGCTTAAATTTGGCTGATTTGTAATGTGCATTGTGATATGATCTTTAATTACCTAATTGCAAGCTCTTGTTTTCACTCACCCTTGTCTTCTTATGTTTTTGGGGTACAGCAAGCCTAATCTTTCAGAATATTTAGCTTGACATCTCTCAGAACATGTGAGTTGGAGAAAAAAATGTGTTTGTTTTTTTTGCCAGAAAATACTGATTGGACATAATCGAAGCATTTTGTGGGAATGGAACCATGCAATGATTCCTCAGTTTTGAGCATTTGACTTAACATTTAGACTTTTTATGTCATTTTAAAGTTAGAACATCATTGGAGGAGAAAGAAATGCTTCTACCATCACCAAGCAAAATATTCAAGTTTGAAAGGATTTTATAAGGTGAAGCTTTTCAGATGAAGTTTATCAAAGGGAGTATATAACATAGCTGCCAACAATGACATCTTTTGAAGTACTTTGCTTCACAAATAATTCTAAGCTTTTGACTTTTCATTTTGATTCAGTACGAGACCCCAAGACATAAATTCCAAATGTCTACTATTTGGCATCACACTTATAATCAAAGCATAACCTCCAGGGGTGGCTCTGAAGACTCAACACTTCTCCAGCTTGACCCCCAGTGTCTCAGTTTTTGCAGCCAGAAAATGAAGAACACAAAGTTAGTGGCCATCTGTAAAAAGTTTGGGTTTAACTAACTTGTTTGTTACTACAGAGGAACTCTGAAGAGTCTCTTGTGACCATGAGCAAATACAGATTTTTTTTTAAAAGGTTTATCGTTTGGCCAGAGTATGGTGAGTTTCCATGAGAACAGCACAAGGTACTTGTCTGGCATGATGGTAACTCCTTGCCAAATTCAAGTTCCTGCTACATAACATGGAAGCACTTTAAAAAATGTCATAAAAGAATTGTAAAAATATTTTGTAATGCAGAATTATGTATTCTTCTTCCATTCTCAGTCTCTGAAACAGATGGTTCTTTTTGGCTGAAATTTTCCAAAAAGATATAGCCTTAGGCAAGTACCCAGCCTGGAAGATCTCAGTCCAAAAAGACAAATATTGGTAAAAATGATAAGCAACTGAAAAACAGGGGGTATAATGGGAAGTGTCAGTCAGCTTAAACTGCAGGTAACACAATCAACGCCACCCAAGATGAAAGCAGGATAAAGGTTATTTCCCCTAGGCACTTGAAAATATCTCATATAGTTTCCAATATAAGTTTGTTCAGTCATTAGTTACCAGCTCACCCCTGTAATGTAGCCATTTGGTCTGGTTAGTTCCTTCACTGGCCGTGTCTACACGAGATACTTAACTGACAGTAGACTAATCTACTGCGCAGTAAAGCATCACCATCTACATGTGCAGGTGCTTACTACATAGTAAATTAATCTACTGCACAGGCAATTTCCTACCTGCATTAATACTATTTGGCTTTACTCCGCAGTAAATTTACTACACAGTGAGTGCATCTCCACATGTGCCCCACTGCACACTTGGTACTGTGCCTTAGCAAGTACTAAATGACTGCACAGTGCCTGTCAGTACTGCGCAGTCCTGGCAGCGCACGGTTATTTTCAGATCTTATGTTGCCATAGCAATGATCTGCAGTGACGTAGCTCATCGCTACAGTGAATAAGCATCTCATGTAGATGCGCCCAGTAAAGCCAAATAGCATTAGTGCACATGTAGATGTGCCCACTGTGTAGCTATTCTGTGACATGCTATTCTCCTTCTGATTTGATTTATACCACAGTAAAACTGGAGTAACCAATGTCAATGGTGTTACAATGGTATACTCAAGCCCATCCTTTTATGTATATAATAAAAAGATATAAATATAGATGCATGTGTGCGTGTCTGTGTGTGTGTGTGTGTGTGTGTGTGTGTGTATAGTATACATATATATTATATTTATCCAGTGGGAAGACAGATGCACCAACATTAGTGTCCTCTCACAAGCAAACACCATGAGCATCAAAGCAATGATCATCCTACATCGACTTCGCTGGGCCAGCCGCATCATCTGGATGTCTCACTCCTGACTCCCAAAGCAAGTTTTTTTTCTCCCAGCTCAGTCAAGGCACACACTTGAGAGGGCAGAGAAAGTGCTTCAAGGATGTCCTCAAGGTGAACTTGAAAAAATGCAACATCAGCACCAAATCATAGGAAACTATTTCCCAGAACTGCCCCATGTGGAGGAAGAGTCTTCTGCAAGGATCTCAGTACTTTGAAGCCTTAAGATGACAACAAGAGATGGAAACATGGAGCAGCAGGATCAGTGTCTTGCAGACCAAACCAAGAACCCGGGGCCACCCACCGCACAACAGAAATATGTGGCTGAGCAGCAACAGAATCGCCAGTCCTGGATAAGCCTTGTCAGCCACATTGAGATCCACTGGTAAGACAATCATGGAAGACAATCATCCTTGGCTGCAACAGATTGCCAATGATGCTAATAATGACTTATAGGTATATGCAAAATATACACGCATAATATATTTAATATTTATATTTTATACACATACGTGTCATGTCGAAGGCCAGGATATACCTAGATGCTGAGAAGGCTTGGATATTTGTCTGGATTA
>NW_017729031.1:39285468-39309368 GCF_001723915.1 Gavialis gangeticus
AGATTGCCCATGATGCTAATAATGACTTATAGGTATATGCAAAATATACACGCATTATATATTTAATATTTATATTTTATACACATACATGTGTCATGTCGAAGCCCAGGATATACCTAGATCCTGAGAAGGCTTGGATATTTGTCTGGATTAGGTGAACATCCAGAGTCATACTATACTTTTAAAGGGCAATACAAAGAGAAATACAGCGTCAGGGTTTAAACCAGTGGTTCCCAACCTTTTTTTGCCACAACCCACTGCTGGGAGCAGAGCGCAGCATCGGTGGCCCAGGGGCAGGGATGGGGGAGCTTCCAGCATGTCGTGCAGCTCGTCCTTTTTGTGCAGTACTGACAGCATTGCCCCCACGACCCCCATTGGTGTAGCGACCTGAGGTTGGGAATCGCTGGTTTAAACCAGCCTCCAAATATTAAGCATTAAGACTAGCCCATCTCAAATAGCAGATTATCCCCTGTCAGCATATGGCAAGGATTTGGGGGCCATCTTCTGAATCAACTGGTACTGGGAAGTGTGAGAGACAGGCCTATTTGTTATAGTAAAGGAATCATGGACTAGGCTGACTAAGAAAACTATACACCTCCCTCAAGTAGTGAGGCCACTAGGAGCACAACAACTGCTTATGGAGGACAAAACATGACAAAAAAGGGATGGTAGTGGGAGTGATGGTCGTAGGTTAATAAGGGGAGACACTGAGCAGAGCACATTGGCCAGCACCCACCATCCCGTGAACGAATCCAAGGAACCGATGGATGCCAACCAGTGAAACTCTACTCAGAGACATGAATGGAGGAGGAGCAGGATACTAGGCTAGATGAGCCATGGGGCTGACCCAGCACAGCTGTTCTGCACTCCACCTTTCCTCTGTCCTCATCCAATAGCTCTTACCCAGTTCCCATCTCAATCTCCATTTGTAGCATTCATAATTTAAAAGCAAGGCATTTAAATTTCAGGTCTTTTCCCAACACTGTGGGCCACGGCTCACTAGAGTGCAATGACCCTTTTTCACATCTTTAACTGATGCATGCAGAAAATTGGGGGGGCAAGGATCATTTCCTCCCATCAACTCAAATGCCCATGCCTGGTGACAAAAAGAAAGAGAAAAGAGGGCGAGCAAGGAAAAATGAATGAGAAATCAGGGGATGGAGAGCAGGGTGACAAAGAGGTGCCTGAAAAAAAAGACAAGCCTGGGAAATAGATTGAAAACCCTGAGAAAACCAGAACATGTATCTTTTTTCTGCAGTATCTATGCAGTGACAATGGAGCCTCAAACTGCTATGTTGTCTTCTGACCTTTTCAGCCTTTCACATGGCGGGGTTTTACTCTGCCACATGTCCAGATAACCCCTGCATCTGCCTTTGCTTGTTGGAGAGGAAGCATTGCTCTGCCTGGCAGGGAAGGCTCTTTGTAAGAGAGGCATCCCCTGGGGATCCACGAGGCAGCTTTCCAGCCAGTTCACTCCAGCAAAGCACCTCCAGAATAGGCTAACCCTAGTAACAGCAGTAATGGCAAAGGTCCTTCTGTATTAGAGGCCCTAAGTATCAGGGCAGCAGCAGTATCATACAGCAGTATGATGGACCGACAGGCCGACCATAGATACACGAGGGGCAGGAAGCAGCATCTGTCCCTGAGATGCAATAGGCACGGCACCACTACGACAGGATCCAGATGTGTCAGCATCCTGATCTGGAACTAAACCAGTGAGGAATGAGCCCTTCTCCTACCCTGAGATCCATCCATCTCCAGCGGACACTCGGTTCGGTCTCTCATTCACAGGTGAGGAGCCTGGGCAGCCATTCTGGGAGGGCTCCGATTGCCCATCTCATCAGGCACGGTCCATAAATAAATGCAATCCTCATGTTTCCATGGTGACCAGTCCCCTTTTGCCTCCATAGGCAGCAACACCTGCTAACAAATTAAACACCAAATAATGCAGAAGAAAGGCAAGAGCTTTTCAGACCCCATCTCCAGCTCATTTAAATGCTGAAACGCTCCCCAAGCGGGAGAGGACTTTCAAGTTTGGAGGTTTCTAACTCAGCTAATACAAGAAAATGCAAGGACTTTGCAGGAGAGGGCTGCGTGCCGGGCTTGTTGATGCAAGGCGGCAGTTCGAGGCAGCTAATGAAGGGCCGGGGACTGCCGAGCAGCTCCGAGTGGGCTCTAATTGTGTCACGAGGAGCATCGCAGATTCCACTCACAATCCTGCTCCCCCCCCCCAAGCTCGTTATGCAAATAGGCACTTTCCAAGCTGGATCCCATCTCTGCATGATGGTTTCACTGAGTCACCAGCTGTCAGACGTCACCCTGACAGGGTACTAAAGGGTTGAGGTTTCAGAGCTGAAGCAAACGGGCTCGCAACTGGCAAGAAGCAGCTTGCAAGAACCACTGCTTTGCAGACAGCAGGTAGCAAGCACGTCCTGGACAGGGACAGCACCAGAAGTGGGACCAAGGCAACACTTGCAGCTAGGCCGGCGGCGCCAACGGTAGCACCCAGGCCAGCAAAGGTTGCCGCTCTTGCGCCCTTTCTGGCTCTGTGCCTAGTACTGGGGTTGCCCGGCTTTAGGCCAAAAGTAAATGTTACCAAGTGGATCAGCTGTGCTGGGATGCCCGTGGCACAGCTGATCTGCTTTGTTGCAGAAAACACACATTGCCCCTTGTCCTGCCCCTGATGGTGCGGGACAAGGGGTGATGTGATCTCGAGCAGACCCTCTCCTTCATGGTTGTGGGGTACGGGTCTGACTGAGTGGGGAAAGCAGGGATTTCCCCAGCTAGCCAGATGCATGCCCCAGGTCTGGATGGGTGGGGAGAAGCCATTCCTCATGTAGCCACACATGCTCATCTGTGACCAGGGGGACAGGACTGGCTGCCTCACTTGTGGAAAGGCACCTCGAGATTCCCCAGGATGTCAGTCTGTATGTGGGGAAAGTGGGCAAGTGATCTGGGGACTTGAGAGCCCTCAGACCCTTGGAGCCACCTGCCCTAAGTGGCAGGAGAGTGCCGGCAGCTCATGCTACTTATACCCTTCCTCCATAGAGATAATAGATGCCTGCCACAATGAAGTGGAAGAGACTATCACCACCTTTTGCCACTGATTTTCTTTTCATATGGTTCAATGAAGGGCATTGATGTCTATTTGTTCAGCACGCGTGCCAATAACAATTTTTATGGCAGCCCAAACAAGACATTTTCAGAGCAATGAAAATGGTTTGGGGGCTGGGGGGAAAGGACTGGTGAGGAGAGACTGAGGGAAATGGGCTTATCTAGTCTGGAGAAGAGAAGACCGAGGGGGATTGAATAGCAGCCTTCACCTCCCTTCCGGGGGGCTGCAAAGAGGATGGAGCTGGGCTGCTCTCCGTGGGGGCCGATGACAGGACAAGGAGCAATGAGCTCAAGTTGCAGCAAGGGAAGTTGAGGTTGGATGTCAGGAGAAACTTTCTCACTAGGAGAGTGATGAAGCACTGAACAGGCTCCCCAGAGCAGTGGTGGGATCTTCATCCTTGGAGGTGTTTAAGTCCCGGGTAGACAAAGCCTTGTCTGGGATGATGTAGCTGGGGCTGGTCCTGCTTTGAGCAGGGGGTTGGACTAGATGTGACCTCCCGAGGTCCCTTCAACCCTCCTTGTCTGTGATTCTGTGGCTGACATCAGTCAATGTCTGTTTCCAGCCTTAGTTTCATTGCAGTTTGCAGAAACTTATTACCTGGCTCCCTGAAACCTCTAATAATAGCACATTTGAGTTGGGCAGTATTGTATCATTGAGGCCACACCTACGTAAGCACTGAAATGTGCCCATCAGAAGGGTGTTGACTCAGATCGGGAGCTGAACTTTGGAAGTTTGCAGGGGAGAGGAGGTTCGGATCCGAGTCTTGGGACCACCCAGGATTTAGGATAGGAGCCACCAGCACTATTGAGATTTTGATCTGGAGCCCAGAGGATGACACCTGAATTTCACAGTTGCTTGCATAGTTTTGTTCCACCTAGAATGAAAATGAACTTTTCCAATAGTTCTTACAAC
Source organism: Gavialis gangeticus (assembly GCF_001723915.1). NCBI lineage: Eukaryota > Metazoa > Chordata > Crocodylia > Gavialidae > Gavialis > Gavialis gangeticus. The sequence continues at coordinate 39,289,496 of NW_017729031.1, forward strand.
ACAGAATTGCATTGCGAGGTCTGCTTCCAGATGAAAACTGGGCCTGTTTGGCTGCATATATGTTCAAGTCCCTTTTCTGCCCCTTTCAGAGTAATCTGGGTTGAAAGTCTCTCCTCAGAATCAAGAAAAACCAAGAGCCCAAGACTGGCTTCCCTTATCCCAGGCAATGCTATACTGCTCAGGCTATCGCATCTCCACCTCTTCCCCCAAGCTCGGTCTCTCTGCATTGTATTTTGGTTTCAATTAAAGTCAAATTCTTCTGACCTCTCCCAAGTTTGACGTAGGCCCTTCTAGCCCCATTGCACTGTGCAGTGCAAGAATGCCATGCTCAAATTACTGTATAATGATTAGAAGAGGTCAGAAATTTTCTGCAGAAAATGTTGGCTTTTGGGTGAAACCTGAAAACAATCTTAAAAAAAATAGACTTGTTCTGACCTCTCCCAAGTTGGATGTGCAGGAATTTTGATATAGGCCCCTATAGCAATTAGGCTGAAATAGTTGCAGTGTTTGGTTATAGAGGACAATCAAAATCCAAGCCTGACTTGTGTTGGCTGATAATTAGTTTAAGCTTCTCTGTCTGTCTTTTTTCTGCTCCCTCCTTTCTTCTTTGTCGGGAAAGAGCAGTTACTCTACTTGCCTTCAGGTGTCTGGATTTCCAACAAAAACAAAAGAAAATTAAAAAATGTAGAGACTTTCACCATAAAACCCCTGAATGTATAGAAAGAAGAGAGTTTGACATGGGGCCATTAGGAGCTTGGCAGGCCACCGGGGACCAACATGATGCTACAAAATACAGGATAAAGAATCTGAGCCAGTAATAACTACATCAAGTCCACACCTATTGTGAGAGCTTCCTTTTAGCAAGATATCCAGACTAGAGAGGTTGGAGAAACCACCACATTATGGGTACTGGGTAATTACAGTTCCTGTTAAAAATGTTCACCTTATTTCTAGTCTGAATTTCTGTAGCTTCAGCTTCCAACCACTGGATCTCATTTGGTCTTTTGCAGCTAAGATACTGTTTGTTCTCATAAACCCCTTCTCCACATAACAACTTGCAGATTCAACTAAATGCATCTCTTAATATTCCTTTGGATTACAGGAATAGATTGAGCTTCCTCTATCTCTCGCTATAAGGTACGTGCTTCAAACACGGAATTAGTTTTTATAGCTCGCTTCCAGTTTTCCAGCATCCTCTGCCAGTCTTGCTAGAGCTACACACAAAGGCGATACCTGCTGCTTTCCCCTACTGGATACCCTCCTCTGGTTATATGTCTGAAGACTGTGTTCATGCTGAACACATCCTGAAGCAGCATGTGGGAATATGTGGTCCATTGATTATATGCCATGGATCTGTTGACTTTTAGTTAATTTATGAATAAAAATGTTGAGAGGCTGATCCAAGCACTGCTCAAGTCTATTGATTAGGACTTTGAGAAGTAATCCAGAAATACCACAATGCCCAGGCATATAAATCAGCCTGACTGACAGCCCTTTGGCACGCTTAAGAGAAGAAACATGGAAGTAAATGATGCACACCATTCATATGATTCAATGGAAAGGGGGAAAAAACCCTCATTAAACAATTTTTAGGATAAGTGACTAGGCTAAAAGCTAACCAAAGTTTGTCTAGACCCTTGATGTAAGTAGAGAACAACATGGGAGCTTGGCTAGCTACTTAACCTAACAGTGTATAAGCCTTATCCTGAAAAACATATAAGCTAAACTAGAAAATAATATTTGTAAACAGTGTCTTTTTGAGTCTCTCTGTATTCCAGGATATAGTGCGATATATTGCAAATTGTCTTCCGTGGGGTCCAAGTGCCCCTGAGATGCTACTTACAGGAGGAAGTGGGCCCAAGAGAACAAGGTACCTTTCTCCCTGACACCAAGGGACGCTATGAAGCCCACCCTGCCTACCTGCACCTGTTCCCACAAACCAGACCCAGAAATGTGGTGGTGAAGCCACCCTGGGGGCATCTCCCAGCAGCTACTTTTGAACCGTCAAGGTCCACCATGATGGAGAAGGGCCCGGTGGGACATCCCCAGAACAGCTCCACTACCATGTATCTTCCCTTGGTGCATGTAAGCAGGCCGGGGTACGCAGGACACACGGGGAATGCAGTGTACATATACTCACGGGGCAGATGGGACCCTAGGGCTCCACCTTACTGCCCAGGCTGGAGGTAGGCTTCTGTGATACAGGAGAGATGGTTACATGCTACTTCTCACCTAGCCACAAAACACCCCAAATGCTGTATTTGGCAGCTTCAGCAGCTACTAAAGAAGCAGGCTCATCCCAATGGACTTCAAGAAGCACAAGGAGAAGCTTTTATTCATCTGATTTATTCAAACTTTCTGTTCCAGTTTTGTTTTAAGTACAATGTCTGACATTCAGCATAATGAGACTGATTCGGTAAAGCACTGAAATATCCAGTGACTATTAAAGTAACATTCATTGAGGGCTAATAAGAGACAAATCAGCTTTCCATGTAAGTGCCTCCAAAATAACACAAGCAATAAATGTTTGGTTATATATTTAATGATACTGTAACTTCCACTGTACTGACACCAAGTGTTTAGCATTTCTAATTTAACCATATTGCCTGTTGTTATCATTAGGGAAAGTGCTTATTATTCTAACTGAAAGCACCAAGTTAAAATCCATCTTCATTTAAAAGCAAATATTACTGTTCAGATATTTAATATGTAAGCAGGACATTATTTTTCTTTGAATGTTTATGTTAATCTCAGTTCACTCTTGCGCTGCATTGATATAATGCAGTACTGGAGGCTGACAGTAGAAGGCAATGTGGCGTTTGCAAATATTCTGCTTAATAAAGGATTTTCTGAAGTAAGGTACTCAGGAGCGTGATAGGGCAGATTCTGAAATTCAGGCATCAAATCTATATTTGCTTCTGTCCAACACAGATGAAAAAGTCAGAAAATATATTAATCTAATGAAAGTCCCAAATGTTCCCTGTACACTCAGAAAATGATGATCTTTTTGCAAAAATTATCAGTAAATAAGGTACTTTACAATGCTGCCATTTTGAGTGTTTGTCCCCTTTCTGGTTTATTCATTTTTCCTTCCCCGGCTCTGCAACTTTCTGAAATGTCTCCAACTTGGCTGAATTACAGTGTCACATTTTATTTTTGCTGCTACATAACTACTGGAAAATAAAAACGAGAAAACAAGGAAAGAGACCCTAGATATTTATTTGCCATTGTATTGCATCCAGTGGCAATTAAACAAAGAAGGAAGCAGAGGAAGGATTTTTTTTTTTTTAACATAAAATTTCAAAATATCTGGATTCAAGATAAAGCAGAAAATGCTGGAAAATCAAGGTTTTCAGGCAAGATTTTAGTTTCAGAACAAAAGTTTTGGATGACACAGGTCAGAGCTGCAGGAAAACATGCTGGGAAATTGAGGCAACAATTGATTAAACGAGAGCCTGTGGGAATGGTCAGGATTTTACTGCACTGCTCTGACTCTGATTCTTGTGCCTTTTACTTTTTTTCTGGAGTTTTTCATCATGCATTTGCCCCAAAGGGCTGTGTCAGCTCATGGCTCGTGCAAATAACCACTCCTGGGTAAGGATGATATGAGGGGGAGAAGGGAAGGCTACACGGGCGGATCGTACAGAGAAGGGTCACACCGAAGGTCATACAAAACCGCCCCACGTGGCTGACTGCACAGACTTCCCACATTTAAGCATAGAGAGGGTGTTGCTGACATGCCATTAAAGGGAAAAAGATGGATGGGAACTAGGTAGGTCATCTTTTCCCACCTAGCTTTATACGATGTATCCTGTCATGCAATAAATTGTCATATATACCAAAGATTCCTTCCCCAGATCCCTGCATGTCCACGCATAGCCAGGGTCTGCAGGAGTTTAGACGAGGTTAAGGATTTCCAGCTTGGGCCTAGAAATTGTATAAGTGTTGTAATATCTCATGACAGTTGGCTCATCTGTTTGCTATTGTTAATGGAGATATTCTAATGAAAAGCTGGTGCAATGGCAACTTCTAGTCATAAAGGACATCACAGCGCAATTTAATCTACTCCACGGGTCCATCATGGCAATGCATTATCACCTCATCGCCTCGTTTCTGTTTTGTAATTATTACCTTTTTTTTCCCCCCTTTCGTAAAAGTTCAAGGTTGATTTATTTCAGATGGTTTGAAACTGACTATAAGGCAGGTTAAGCTAGTGTAAGGTATGATTCACTGGCAAGCTTATTTTCTCTCCTAAGAATTGATTTAACTATAAAAGCAAAGGATGAGACAGCTATTGAACCAGTTAAATGATTTAAAAATCATAGACTGATGGTTTGATCCATCAAATGGCATCAGCATTGAGATTAAACCTGCAGTGAGAAAGGAGGGACTTTTTTAAAGACTCGTAAGGTGTTATTTACATTATAGAGGATGATTAAAGATGGCTGTTCAATTTATTGCTCCCACACTTCATGGCAGTGCCTTGCATGGGGAAGATTGGAGTGGATGACTTCCATAACAGGCCCTCAGGCTGGTATCATGAAACAAATGCAGAAGGCATGGTAATATATCTACAGCTCAATAGGAAAGAGATCAACCCGCTATACAGTTTATTCGGTTAAGCGTAGCCCCATCAACTTTGCCACTGTGCCTTTTAGCCTCTTCGTGATACTTCATGCAACTGCATTCTTACATGGGGTTTCATTCATTTAAGACTTGCATTTATCTCCATTCCAACAACATCTGTTGCCATTTCACTGTTAATTATTATACATTGTTTCCAGCAGAGATTTTGAGTCATAAAACCAGAGAAAAGTTCATGCATGTTTTAGAAATGCCAATAATAATATATGCAGCTACCAGAAGCGTAGTAGGCAGAAAGTGACAAGTATCTGTTCCTGGCCACCTCAGCTACCTCCTCCTCCTCAGCCTGTTTCATCCACCGATCACACTCCGCTTGTTCGGTGAGCTCTGAACTCTTGACAGCACCCCCCCTTCCCTTTGATTGTCTGTACAGCTCCTGGCACAGTAAAACTCCTTGACTGGGGCTCCTATGCATTGCTGTGATAGAAATTAAAAATAAGATGGAGTTACTGGAAGTACAATAGGCAGACAAACTTTTAACAACAAATCACACATCACAAATAAACTAAGCAGCTGTGACATAGATGATTACCCAGTCTGGTGGGTGGCAAATTGGCTAACGGGACACACCCAGAGAGCAGTGGTGGACGGGTTGGTGTCAGCCTGGAAAGATGTGGGCAGTGGGGTCTCCCAAGGCTCGGTCCTTGGACCAGTGCTGTTCAGTGTCTTCATCATGGAGAGCACTCTGTCCAAATTAGTGGGCAACACCAAATTATGGGGTAAAGTAAGCACACTAGTGGACAGGGAACAAATCCAGGTGGATCTGGACAGGTTGGCAAAGTTGACAGAAAAGAATAGGATGCAATTCAACAAAGACAAGTGCAAAGTGCTGCACCTAAGGAGAAGGAATCGCCAGCATGTTTACAGGCTGGGGGATGCTCTCCCCTACCTTGGGTGTCTTTAAGAGGAGACTGGACATGCAACTGGCTGGGGTCATCTAACCCCAGCGCTCTTTCTACCTGGGGCAGGGGATCAGACTCAATGATCTGCTGAGGTCCCTTCCGACCCTAATATCTATGAATCAGTTGTTTTTTCCAGCACTTTTTGTCATATTTCCCTATTCAGGGCACATGTCACGCTGAATCCACAGTAGCTGCGGATCCAAAGTAATAGTCGGTATCTGTCTGTCTTGAGAGACAATAGGATTGTGTCGAGTGAGGGATCAGTTCACTGAACACAATTTTCACTTGAAAGATGAAGCAAAGCTGGAGTGATGTCTCCAGGGTGCAAAAAGCCTGGGCAATGTATATGGAGACACTCAGTATATGGCCACACACCAGTGCCCCCCATCTCCACCTGGCTGGTTGTGTCCAAATGAAAGGCAGGTACCAGTATGTCTGGAGCCAGCTTGACTGCGGGAGCTGTCGAAACAAAGGAGATCATCCATTCGTCCGTCTGTTGGGGGTCTACTCCTAGACTGGCTGCCAGCCAGGGTTGAAGAGGCCAGTCTACATGATCATGGACTAGACCACAGCTCCACAACCTTTTGGCAGCATTTCCTCTGCCGAGGTAAAACTAATACCCTCCTCTAAGGTGTTCTTCTGCCCAAAGCCATTATCACCCTTGAGGTCACCAGGTTATTTAACCACCGACTAGCACTTGGCATTAACAGTCCCAGGTAGTACCGTCTACTGGAAGTTATGGTAGCAAGCAAACTTGACCCGACCTGGTCCAAAGCAAAACCCTAGATCTGAACCTTTCTACATCTTGGGGCATGAAATTAGAATCAGATGTAAATTGTGCAAACGAGCTCTGTCTTTTTCTTGAGCTGAATCAAAGCTCAAAATCTGACCTCCTCTGAGCTTTGGGACATTGGTAATCCAAATGTGGGATTTCCATTGGGTGGCCTGAATCTCTGTCTAATCTTTCCAGCTTGGAAAATTTTCCAAGTCCATTGTTTTGTGTGTTGGAGTCAAATATACAGCATGTGCAACTCACAAATGAGCAGCCCTGCTGTCATCTGTTTATTGGGGTTTCATAGAAAATGGGGTGGATAAACGATTTTCATTCACCACCGAGTGCGTGACAGCCACCGACTTCGCATGAAGGCATTTGGCAGAGAAGTGGGCATCCTGCTGTTCTACCCATTTGCTTGCAAAGGTGCAGTGAAATCAGCAACTGCCTCAAGGATACTTGAAAACATCCCTAGGGGATTTCCGGACGGGTCACATTTCACATGCAAGACATCCAGGAGGTGCCGTCGGGCTGCAGCTCAGGCCCTTGGGACTGGATCTACAGACTCCTGGAGCACAGTGTTCATAATCCCTCACTTTTATGAGGTGCTAGGGCCACAAAGTGAACTCCACAGTGCTGAGTTAGGCCTCAGCTCCCTGATTTTGCATGAAAAGGCACTTGGGAGGAAGCTTCACAACAGCCAGCACATGGCATAGGGAGCAGGCTAAGCTAGCCAATAGGAATTGGTCAGGATAGATTTGTGCTACCCCAGGGGATTTAAGCACCCCAGTGCTTTTCTTCCAAAAATTGAGCAGAGGTAAGTCCTGTGCTGCCTCCTTTTATCCGGTCCATCGGAGGTCAGAGCACTCTCATGTAAAGTGGGAGGTCTGGGTCTGCTGCAGACGAGTCAAACCCACATCTTTTGCCCCCCTGGGGAGTGCTATAACCATCAGGCAGGGGTGAGGCTGTGTCACCCTCAATACTTCTCACTGAGGCCTTCCTAAAAGGATAAGAACTGGTGCTTTTCCTGCCCGGCGATGCACATTAAGCCCCTGATGGTGCCCACACAACTGTAGCTACCATTTGTTCCAGTTGCACCAAGCCTCTAGGTATCCACATTGATCACTATGAGGAGATGATGTAAATGGAAACTTCTGTCCCCCTTGCCATTGGAAATACCCAAAGAAACTCTTTCCGGGCCTCACCCAAACTCACAAGAATAGAATTTGCAGACGGCCCCAAATCAATGCAGAGAAAGCACTAGAAATGAGGTTTTTTTCCCATCCATGCTAAATTTCAGACATCTTTGGATGACTAACTTGAAATTTTTTCAAGGTCCCCAATTGATAGAGGCTGTGGGCTGAGCTATTTGTGAAGAATCGGACCACTCTAAGGTGTCTTCGACCAAGACAATCAATTAGCCATGTTCAGAAAATGCCAATCATGCACACAACTTTGTTCTTTAACAACAGTCCTTTGTGTTTCATGGACTGCGCCACTGTGAAAAACAAAATGTAATCAGGAAAGGGAGTGTGTAGCACTGGAGACAACTTGCTATACAGGCGTACCACAATGGAACGAGTTCATATATTAATTTAATAAATGGCTCCCAAGAGTGGCTGGGAGGGGGAACAGTTTCTGTATCCAATTGTTTATTAATTCTATTGTACTTCCCAGAACTGATACCCTCTTGTCCTGATGAGACAACAGAAATGCCATCCCTTGTTGGCTCCTAAGTAACTGTATCCACTTCTCATCAAGCACATAATTAACTAAAGGGGGAAGCTTTTTAATTAAATCCAGTTAAAATTAATCAACGGCTGGCATTGTGGTATGTGATCTGCTCCGTTCTCTCCGCCCTTGCTCGCCTCCGAGCGAAGCTTCGCTGGTTATTTGAATGCATCCCTCCGTGGGCTGTTAAATGAATGACTGACAAGATGGCTCAGCAGAACTGATTGAATATAAAAGTCAACCCAGAGTGACATGGGGATATTTATCATTTGCTGATGTACATTTCCTGTTGGAAACCCTTTTAGAGAGCTGTTAGGAGCCAAGGATGTGGCGGCTGGGGAGGAGCCTTCGACTGTCTTGACCATGTTCAAATGACTGCAGAAAAATAACCCTACAGTCAAGCCTTCAGTAAAGAAAAGGACCGGAGGGCCAAGCTGTCCCATTTACCCCTGGGTGTGAGAGGTGGTAATCTCAGGAGGAGTCCAGTAATGAGCCGGATGTTTCTTAAAGTGGCATCATCCCATTCCAGCAAGAGGCAGCCAAAACAGATGTTACAATGTTCTGGGAGTAGATGCAGAATCACATGATGCCAGAGGCCATGAATCACGGGGCAAACAACTGGAAAGTAGAAAGCTTTTCTAAGTGGGGACAACAGCGACCATGGCAGTGCAGAGAAGGAAGGAATAATGATGGGGGTTATCTTCAGCACTAGAAGAAGGAGCTTCAATTTTGCAGGCCCAGCAGAAGGATCCTGGATGCATTTTAGGAGAGTTTGCATGGGCTTTTGCATGATGTTAAAGCACTTGCATCCATCATAGGCTTTCATTATCACCTCTCCTCACTCAGCATGACTCTCCTCCTATTCCCTTTTGCTGGATCCTCCACAGCAATATATTGCTACTCGCCTCATCACTGGGGTCTAGAATTAATCCACAACTCTTTGCATCCAGATAGGATTGTAAAGTGGTCTCCCCTTCAAGTAATAGCCAAGCCTAAGACTACTTAGCTTGCAAAATGAAACCCTAGCATAACAAATTCAATCCATCTTGGTCGAATGATCCCTCACTAGAGGTACATAAATTCGCTGGGCTTTTAGAAGCGACCTTGTTTCCTAACAGGTCAGAATGCTCTTAGTCTTAGATTAGGCACAAAAATCTCCCATCTAATGGTAGTAGGAGAAACCCGATGGCCGTGTCTACAGCAGATAGACTAATCTACTGCGCAGTAAAGCATCACTATCTACACATGCAGGCACTTACCGCACAGTACATTAGTCTACTGTGCTGTAAAGCCAAACAGCCTTAATTGCATGTGTAGACGCACTCAGGGCTGAAAATTTCATTATAAGCATCTATGTCAGGTAACAAGATTTTGCCAGATGCACTGACACTTATTCTGTTTCCCCGTTTATCTAAACCTTTATGGGATGCATAGATCATTTGTAGGTTTCTTCAAAACCTCTCTCCCTTGTGCAGATACAGTTGGAACAAATTATTTCTCTTCTCTCTTATTTCGGTATCAGCCCCTGACTTCCTCGGCAGAACTTCCTGCAGAAAGGCCGGTCCGTGCTGGGTGTCTCAAGATGGGTTGTCCAGGGTGGGAGACTCTACATGTCACTGCCAGTCCGGACACTAGAAAACTAATCCAAAGCAAGAGACCAAAAGAGGGCCCAGCCATGGGAAAACATGCGGCTTTCTTATGCTGCAACCTCGCATATCGCTGATGTGTTTAGCATTCAGCAAAGCATCCTCTTCTTTTCATCTCGCTAGACAATATTTCCTGGTTGTTTTGCTGCTTTTATTCTTTGAAACAGAGCTAAGGGGTCCCTTTTTCTCTGTGTCTCTTTTAAAGTGGCATCACAAACTCTCCTACAGCGTTATCTTTAGCCATTGTGAACGAAGCCAGATTGGCAGCTCTTGAGAACAAAGTCTTCTATTTACTCTGAAGTAGGCATCTAACTCCAAATCTGTAGAGTTAAATTAATCCCAGAATTCTTGTTCCTCCGGCTCTAGGAAGAATCCGGGTTGTATGGGAGACTTAATAAAGTGTGAAGATTACGGATAGGAGGCCACTCTCTGGCTTTCTTCTGAAGCACACGAGGCTTGTCTTTCTCCTCTCTCTTCTCCCACAGCAGAGTCAACCTTTCACCCTTCTTAGTCATCTTCTTTACTGCACGGCTGACGTGATGCTATTGTGATGAGTGTGGTGAGCCTACACTCGGATGCAGTTCAGACTGATATCAGGAAGCAGGGACTGCCACGGTGCACTGTTTTCTTGCCTCTGACTATCCGTTTGTTCTCACTTGCACCCACCACATACTCACAATATAAACTGCGTTGCTTTCATCTTGGCGTTTCAGCCTCATCCAGGCTCAGGATGTACTGCTGATGCTGTCAGACGATGCCTATTGTGCCCAGGAAATGCTTGGGCTCATCCAATCTCTCCCTCACACATGCACAGTTTTCCATATAAAGCTAATTCCCAGGCACTCTGAGTTCAAAATTTGCATTTGTTAGAGCGGTGATTACTATTTATATCCAGATAGTATTTGGAGGCCCCTATCAACACCAGGACTGCGCTGTGCTAGACGTTATACAGAGCCACAGCGAGGCAGTATTGGTGCCGTGGGAACTTATAGGGTACATAAATGGGTACAAGCTTATTACCATATTTTCTTACATACAACCCACACCTTTTTTTCCAAAATGTATCTGCTGTAAATTAGTGTGCATCATCATTGAGGAAATATGGCAACAGCAGTTTCTGCCACTTAAGCCTGTGTCAGAGGTAAGTAAAATTAAAGCTGCACCTGCTGCATTTGCTAACGTTGGATATCAGCTCTTTGCTGCCATTGCTGACTTTGAAAATCAGCTATTTGCTGACTTTGAGAAGCCAAATGAAGAAAAACACACCTTTCTTGATATCCAAAGACAAGATGTATATTTTACTCAGGAGCATGTTGTAACCTGGAAAATATGGGAGTATCCGCATGTTACAACTGGGGCACTCGGGCACCAAAAGGCCCATCCACAACCGTGTAGGAAGTCTGTGGCAAAGCCAGGAACTGAGCCCCGACATGTTAAGACCCAGTCCAATGCTTTCACTGCAAAAGCACCCGCTCTCTTCAATAGCTGGAAGGATAAAGCCAGGATATTAATATGCTGCAATGCTGATATCATGAATGTCCGTTTGCTACTGACACTGGATCAGGAGTGACCAGGACACCTGTGCACCTGGCACTGGAGATAGTGGAGTGATAACATCATGTCTGAAAGATATGCAAACATACACTAACCTTTTCAGATATAGGTGCATGAATTGAGGCACCTCACTCCATATGCAGGCACCTAAGTACCATGCACGGGCCTTGTAGAGTCCAGGGTGCCCAGCACCACCGTAAGCTAACAGCCAAAGGGTCTGTTGAGCGGCACGTTTTCAGGCCTGCTGTGAAATGATGATAAGGACGATGATACAAGCAGCAGCTGGCAAATGGGCAGATGCTCCCTGTTTGCTATAGGCCCAGTTAAAGACATGGTCACACACACTTGATTTTCATATAAACTGCCTTAGGAGACGTGAACTTTTAACTGTGGGGCAGCGAATGACAAACCTCTGAGAACTCAATCGTGAAATGACATCCATCCATGAAAGAAGTGCACAGAGCCCATCTTAATGATTTTTTTTTTTAACCTCGAGGGAGCTGGCACCATCTGTCCTAATGACACGTTCACCACAGGGGAAACTTTCAAGCGTTGTCGGCTGGATTTGACACATTTCTGCACGTGAGCAGGAGAACGGGATTTTCACTCGCAAGCCAAACCTTTGCACTCCTGGGATAAGAGGCAAAATAAAGGCTTGCCCATGTTTATGATGATTAAAGTTTCTGCATCTCTTTTGCCAAGAGATGTGGGGTTTCTCCTACAGTCTGACCATATTCCAATTTGAGTAACAGCACGTAACCTGCCCAAACTCACTATAATCATTCCCAGGTGATATAGGGTTTTGCTTCTCTTCCAGTGTGACTATGTGGCTTCAAACATCAAACCATGTTCCCCCCCAGAGGCAGCTGCATTTCAATGGTGGGAGGGCAACAGGAAGTTTACAGGGGAGATCCATAGGGAGGGAAATGTCACATAGATATCAGGCATGATCCTGCAATCCTTGCTCTGAGCAAGTAAAATCAACTCACATAAAGAGTCCTGGACGAGGAAGATTAGGATGATCTTGAGGAATAGGAGGAAGAAAGGGGATGAACTTGAGTAACACCAAATGCAGAATGAGACATTTTGGTACCAGTAAGGTTTTGTAGAGCAGGTGATGCTCCTTGACTGGAAGTGGCAGGGAAAAAGAAGGCTCTGGGTCAATGACAAAATGAACCACCAATGTGAAAAATGCAAGTGCAGGGCTAGGATGCACCAGTTGCAGCATTTCCAGCAGAGATGGAGCCGATGGCAAAGGTTGGCTTAGGAACAAATGGGAGGTAAAAAGGCTCTGAATACATTTTGTCTCAGAATTAGAAGAAGTTTTTTATCCATCAGAGGAAGGAGACTGTGGAAATGCATCTCAGTTGGGAACAAGAAACAACATGGCATGGTTACAGGTGGGAACCAGGGACTAAGCTCAGTGACCTTTCCGGTGCTACCCTGCACTGCTCTAATATGTTCAGAGGCACAAAGGATCCAAGAAAAACCTGTATCTCCTCCCTGCTGCTTCTCTCCCATCTTTAAACTAAAGAAGTGGTAGTTGACATTTCAGGGCACTGATGTACCTGCCACGCAGGGTCTTGCTAACCATCCCGGTGGCGCACACGATGGCATTTGTCACAACAAACATAACGCTGCCAACACAGCAGCTCATTGACAGAAGGAAAGAGAGTAAAGGTGGTGCAAGTCATATTTGCCTAATTAGCTGCACTTTGATCCCTTGCACAAGCCAAGTTAACACCTGCAATGAGTGGTAATGTGGGAGGACTTTCCAGGCTTTTCCTTGCTTGGCAGATTCCGGGACACCAGTGAGCACGGATGGCAATACATAGGATCATAGGAAAGTAGGTTTGGAAGGGACCTCACAAGGTCATCTAAGGCTGAAGGCAGGAGCATCCCTGACTAAACCCATCCCAGTCAAGTGTCTGTCGAACTTGCTCTTGAAAACTTCCAAGGATGCAGATCAACAATTTCTCTAGGCCCTCTAGACCCTCACAGTCAGAGAGTTCCTCTTAATCTCCAACCTCAATTTCCTCTGCCGAAGCTTGAGGCCATTGCTCCTAGCCCTGTCCCCTACCATCCCAAGGCGAGCTCAGTCAAAGCACTTTCACCAGGTAACTGGCTCAGGGGACTGAAAATAGATTCATAGAAATTGAAAGATCCTGGGTGGTCACCGAATCCATCCCTCGTTGCAAGTGATGCCATTCACACACTCCATGGGAAGCCAAACTGGTCCAACAGTTGCTTTGAAGACCACCTCAAATAAGGATGCAGGGATGATATTAGGTAAATGAAGATGGAAAGCAGTACCTGGCATTTTATCCTTGCGATGCAGCCCTTGGGGCACAAGGCACAAATACTGTAAATTACCCGCAAAACTTCTCTTCTGCCTGGAATATATGGCTTTTACGACACCAATGATACAACGGAATAAATGAAAGATTCCCCCTTTCTGCCTTTAGAGGACTAAGTAATAACTTACATGCTTCCTCATACAGCAATACTTTAGCCAATATTTATAGAACAATGCCGTAAAGCAGCTGTGATTTTGTTCCCTATTTGGTAATAAATAAGAAAATGGAGTTCAAATTTCCAGCTGCCTTTAAAACTGTCTAATCTCCTTCTATTTTTATGCTATTTCAGCCTGAATAATTTAATGCCAGTGGAAAACTTGTCCCAAGCCGTATGTGAACTCGGAGACTCCAGGCAGAGGTGAGACTCTCCGAAGGAAATATTTGCATAGGTAAAGTAACCACACAACGGTGAAACTCAGATCCCGGGCCAGGTCGGACTTCCATCTCTTTAAAGATACACTAAGAAACAAGTGTGACTACAGATGAGTCCAGTGTTCGGGTCTGGATTTCAGTTATCTCAGAATATGATGCCTGGTCTATCTCAGATTTGAATTATCTCAAAATTTGATGTCTGGAGGTTTGATGGGGAGTTTGCAATCCAGGTACAGATTACATCGGATTTGAGACACAACTCCCATCAGACACCTCTTCGTGCAACTCTGTTCAGCTGAGTCTACTGGGGAGCTCTCATCTACCCCGTTTATAGCCTTTCTTCTCTGAGCTCTGCTTGCTCTTAGACCGTGTGTGTACATACCAACTGTTAAACAGCTTATCCTTAATGAAAACACTGGACACAGCCTCAGGGGTAGACCCTGAGTATACCCATAACTATCACACCCCTTCCAAAAAACAGGTACTTGACCCTCTGAAAGGATGATAGGTTGCTCTGAAAAGGCAACTACCAAGGTGGAGGAGGTGACCAGTCAAGTTTCTCAAAGATCAGCTTTGGGGTTGATCATATTTAATATTTGTATTAAGGACAATATCACAAAAACAGGAGGGAGCTAATGACATTTGTTGATGATGCCAAGTTGGGAGGTATCAATAGTATGTAGGAGGATCTGAATATCCTAGAGGAAGATCTGGGTGGCCTTGAGGAATAGGAGTAAAGAAAGGGGATGAACTTGAGTAACACCAAATACAGAATGAAACATTTTGGCACCAGTAAGATTTTGTACTGCAGGTTATGCTCCTTGACGGGAAATGACAGGGGAAAGGAAGGATCTGGGTCAATGACAAAATGATTATGAACCACCAATGCGAAAAAATGCAACTCCAGGGCTAGGATGCATCCAGGCTAGGTTGCATGGCAGCATTTCCAGCAGAGATGGAGCCGATGGCAAAAACTGGCTTAGGAACAAATGAGGATAAAAGGGCTTTGAATACATTTTATCTGGGAATTGGAAGTTTTTTATCCATCAAAGAAATGAGGCTATGGAAATGCATCTCAGTTGGGAACAAGAAACAACATGGCATGCTTACAGGTGGGAGTCAGGGACTAAGCTCAATGACCTTTCCGGTGCTACCCTGCACTGCTTGAACATGTTCAGAGGCACAAAGGATCCAAGAAAAAACCTGTATCTCCTCCCTGCTGCTTCTCTCCCATCTTGACACTAAAGAAATTCATGTTGCTACTGTACAAGCATGTGGGTTATGCTTGGCCACTCCGACAAGGGCTGTGATTCTCAAATCGAAAGGAGTCCATCTGCTTCCCTCAACTGTGAAAACCCAATTAGACATAATGCCCGTTACCATGATGTGTATTAGTTTTGCTAACTCTGTGCCTCTCTGACATCGGCTGAATTCATATTCTCAAACACATTGAACTGCTGCAATTAAACAGCCAGGGAACACGCAGAGCCAGCGAGGTATTTCTGTGCCAGTAAGATGCTTTGCATACACTATTGGATCTTTTGAGGTCATAGATAATATTGCATTCATCTCATGGTCTTTCTCTCCTCCCCACCCATGGTGCTTCTATAAATAACAAGCTGCATCTCAGCAGTACCCTCTCTTCCTAATCTCATTTAATAAATCAAAATGCATTCTTCTTGGGATGGGGAAAGGTCATCATTTCCCTGCTGATGGACTAAAAAGGACCATTTGTCTAAACAAAAAAAGCAAGTCTCTTTTGTTTCCCCATCTCTTGCTGGGTTTGAAGTTCACTTATATACTAAGAGGAGCTATCAGAAAGCTGGGAGGTGTTAGCTGTGCCACTGGGTGAGAAGAGAAGGTCGTTAAAAGGTATTAACCCCTCCAAATCTGGCAAGTTACATCAGGACAAACTGAAATTATATATAATGGGTCAGGTATATGCAGAATGGCCCAATTGCTGCAATTGGTAGGGGTCCTTCCTCTGATTTCCAAAAGCAGTGTGCACCTTCCCCTCACCTCATTGTGGGGCGATGTCCTATGCCCATGACCTCTAGATGAAACACTACAGTGCTGCTCCCAGGACAAGCAAACACCAGGATTTGCAAAATGCGGATACCAAAAAAATAAACCCAACCCTTTCCCTCTTCAGCCTTCCCCTTTCCTACCACCTGTCTGTGCCCTGCCAGCTTTACTGCTTGCCACTGCACTTCGGTTACACTTAAGGCACAAAGCTGCTTCTCACTGTCCCCACATTGCATCCCAACAGCAAGGCCTTCACCTCGCGGTGCAGCTTGAATTCAGATTCACCGAACTGCAAAGCCGTTGTGTGCACACAAATGCATGTGCAACCCCTATTAGCCTTACGATTTCTGTTATTAATAATACTTACCATGAGGGCAAATGCCTTTGTTATAGGATAGTGCTGCACAGGACTTTATTCAATTCATTGCTAACAGAGCAGTGCAAGGCAGTCTTGCATGCTCCCAAGTATCTAGGACATTGCACTGAAATGACGCTTCTAGTGCCGCATCCGCAGTTTGATCAAAGGGCAGGTTCCATTTAAAGCCGAAAGACAGAAGAAAATCAAGGCAATGAGCCTCTCTGCCTCAGCCAGCTGAAGGGTATTTAGTTCTCTCTGGGCACGTAAAATGCAATTATATCCCACCCAGCATGTATTAACCTTTCCTGAAGTAGCACAGGCGCGGCAGGTTGCAGTGGGTAGTCGGCTGTGTCCGCGTGCGAATGCATGCCCTCCTTGGCCAGACCACTCCCATCTCCAGCAATGATTAAAGGCCTGTCACGATGGAGGCTGCTTGCTTGACTGCCAGATTGATGGGCTCCCTCCACACGGTTCAGGTTCTGCTCTCCTCGGGGCTCACGCACCGTCCAGGCCAGAGGAAGGGATTGATTTGTAATTCAGGGCTGAGGTTGTATGCATGAGGCCCTTGGCTTTGAATCTGTCCTCCCAAAGATTTTCTATCCTCACTTTTTTGCCGTCTCCAGGCTCATCACTTAGGTTTGGTACTTTTATTTAAAACTAAAAAATACCTATTCACAGATTTTTTTTTTTCTCCCCCCATTCTTGGATCCAGCGACAGTGGTTGTGGCTACAAAGCCTCCCATCTTGCAGAGGACACTCCCATGCCATCCACCCCGAACAATATAGCTGTACTTGAAGCCCACTGATTAGTGCCCCTGAGTGACTGTGCCAATTAGCGACCCTCCATGCTAATTCGCCTGCCTGTCTGTGGTGCTGCATGGGTTAATCTACACTGCTTCTGGTTTTGGAAGTAGCCCACTGAGAGTAATGTAGGGTGCTTTAGGGCATCACTTCAGAGTACAGTAAATGTACTGGGTCCACGTGGCCAGGGAGCGCAGAGAAACAGGGAGAGCAGCGATGACAGCACCAAAGGGCCTGATCCAAAGTTGATTGAAGCCAATGGAAAGACTTCAGCTGCATTCAGATCAGAGCCAAAGAGCAAGGCATGTTAGGAGCTAAGAAACTACCCTGGGATCTACAAGCTTTGCGTTCAATTCCCAGCTTTGCCAAAGACTCCCTTGGGTAAGTTATTTCTTCCCCTGATTTCCAGTCCACACAGCAGAGATGACGTATTGCCTGCCAAGTCTGCTTAGGCTGGACGCTTTTGGGGGCTGGCAGTGTCTGTTACAATGAGAGTAAACAGCAGCTAGCACAATTGGACTGGACCCCAATCTTGACAGAGGCTGCTGCAAAGAAAGTAATAAGCACTGGCAATAACATTCAAGCAAAAGAAGGTCTCCAATAAGCCATTACATGCAAGGGAAAACTAAGCACATTCACCCACCAGTTGCCGTTCCAGCTTCACATGCTTTCAGTACCTTCCCACAAAGGCACAGGTAAAGGCTTCTCCATTTGGGCTTTCCATTTGTCACATCCATTCTCCATAGGGATTAAAAATAACCTCCATCAAGTCCAAATTGCAGGCAGAGGGTATACTGTCTTGAGCATATTGATGACTGCCAGCCTTGCAGTCTGACCTACCATGTACCACTTTAGGGAAGGGGCTGTGATCTCCTCAACATCTTCAACCTACCCCTTCTGAACTGCAGAGAGTTTAAGAACACGTAATTTTGGTATTGCATAAAAATCACTACTGCAAAGGTACTTTACTACATCACTTGTTTTGCTTTTTAATTGATTGCTGCACATGGCTCCCATCAAGCCAGGCCTCTCTTGGTCTGCTATCTGGTCCTGTGTAAACCAGTACAGCCTGTTGCATAGTCAGGCTGTCTGCAACTAAACCGGCACCCCTACCTGAGCTAGCCAGGGTAAGGAGGGTGTGTGGACACCCAGCAGGACAAAAAACAAGACCTGTCAAAGGATGGATGAGCTCCCTGTGAGCCAATGGGCATCCATACCCAGAGAGGAGATGGGTGCCACCGGGTCACTTTGCCCAAAAAATCACCAATGATGCACAGTATCTCAGGTGTCCCAATATTTGCAGGGGCTTCAGGACTGACTTGACGTGAATGCACATGAAAGAGGGGACATTTTCCATTGAAGAGACCAGTGTCAACCCCTCAGTTGTCTGGATAGAAGGTGATCTGGGATGCTGTGAAATGTGAGGAGCAAACCCAGTCAGCACGTTCTTTAGCACGGAGGTTGTGTAATTGCTGAATCCCATGAATGTCTATCCCTTTTTATTCACCTAGAAAAATGCTCTTGCTTTCTCTATCTTGAATAATCTAGCTTTTGAATGCTGCTTCCAGGTTCAAAGCTTCCAAGGGATGGATAGAGAGATACAGGGAGCAAGAGAGAGGCGTGAGCCCTGCAGGTGCTAACCACTGTCAACAGCTTTCAGCTGCCAGGCCTGTTCAACTGTGATCTGGCTTGTTAAACATCCAGCGCTGACTCAAAAGTGCAGCATGCTGACACTGAACCGTAATTATGAGCATCCCCACAGTTGTAGCATTGTGAGAGAGTGACGCTTGTTCAAGACCTGGGAGCAGGGGAAATGTTATGGGCTTTTGTGGGGCGGAGGAGGATGTGAGGATGGAAACACATTTTAAGACTGTGGTCGGGCTCAGGAAATCTGGATTGTACCCCTGCAGTGGTGCTCAACCTTTTGGTCCCACTGAGTCCCCTGGCTGGATCCTTGGGGTCAACACCCCAATCGGGCCCTGTGTACCTGGATCCCACCTTGCACTGCCTGAATTGGGCCCTGTGCGCCCAGATCCTGCCTTGCACCATCCTAGCCCCTTGAGCCCAATCTAGCATGTGGGTCCATGCCATCCAGCTAGCAGAGGTCCCCATGGGACTGCAAATTTGGCAGCAGGGGAATGGCAATGAACACTGCCACCACCCCCCTGCTGTCAAATGTTCAGACCCCTGTGCAGGCTGAAGATGGCTCTGTGGGCTGGATCTGATCTGTGGGCTGGGGGTTGAGCACCCCTGGTATCCCTGGATCTGCCACAGATCCTGTGTAGTTGTGAGCAAGTCTCTTGGGGTACAGACTCTGCATACTCAGCATGTACTCGGCATGCCCAAGGAGGGATATCCCTGAACGTGCCCAGCCCACGCGCTCCCCGGGGGGAGCAGCCTATGCAGGGCTTGTCTGAGACCTCCACCCAGACAGAGCCCATGGGGGGGCTGGTGTCCCCCCACACCCTGGCCTGCGGGGGTTGCCCAGCAAGGCCCGGGGGGGCAAGGATTGGGGACCCCCACACCTGTCCTGCAGGCACCCGCCTTAGGGCCCTGGAGGCGCAGGTGAGGGAGCTCCAGGAGGAGGTTAGCAGGCTGAGGGGAATCAGGGAGGTGGAGCAAGAAATCAATGGCTATTTCCTTTCCCTACAGGGCCATGCACCCAAGGAAGAAGCACCTTGGGAGGTGCCCTCCACTGCAGAGTGGCAGAT
>NW_017729031.1:39309419-39310897 GCF_001723915.1 Gavialis gangeticus
CTCCAGAACCAGGGCTGCTCGCAACACAGCAGCACCAGCTCCTCCAGTCCAGCTGGAGAACAGGTACGAGCCCTGGCAACACTGGAGGAGAAGGAGGGAGAGGAGGCAACTGGAGAGGAGGCAACTCCACACTCTCCACGCTCCAAACAGGCCTAAGGAGCTAAGCAGTCCCGGAGGAGAAAGCATCAAGTGATCGTCATAGGCAACTCCATCCTGAGCAATACAGAGGGCCCCATCTGTCACCAGGACCCCTCGACACGCGAGGTCTACTGCCTACCCGGAGCAAAGATTCATGATGTGACGGGGATGATCCAGGCCGTGAGCCAGCTCGCCGATTCCTACCCCATGGTCCTAATCCGTGTGGGTACTAATGATGTGGCCAGGAGAAGCCCTGATCACCTGGTGGTGAACTACCACACTCTGGGGGCGTGCTGAAGGAGATGGGCACACAGGTGGTTTTCTCTTCTGTCCTACCAGTGAGCGGATGTGGAAGACGACATGAGACCTGCATCACAGAGACCAACTGGTGGCTTCAGGAATGGTGTCTTGAGGTGGGTTTTGGCTTCCTTGACAATGACCCGCACATCACAATGAGAGACATGCTCAGGTGGGACGGACTCCACCTTTCCCCTAGAGGTAAGCATCTGTTGTCTTCTAGGTTGGTGGATCTGCTCCAGCAGGCTTTAAACTAGGCTCATCAGGGGAAGGGGAAGACGAGGGAGGAGGAAGCATTGGACTGCCAAACCAAGCAACACCCACAAATACAGCCCAGCGTAGACTGACGAGCAGAACATATACCCAAGAAAGCAACAGAGGCCAGGGCAATGATGAGACTAGGGGGCCAGTGCACACATCCTCAGGAGGCCTCAAATGCCTCTACACAAACGCCCGTCGTATGGGAAACAAGCAGGAGGAACTCACCCTCCTGCTAGCTGACACCAACCCGGACATAGTGGGGCTCACTGAAACATGGTGGGATCCAACGCACGACTGGGCGGTGAACATCAAGGGCTATGGGCTGTACAGGAGGGACAGGACAGGGAGGAAAGATAGGTGTGTGGTGCTCCACATTAAGGAGGAATACACATCCTCATCAAGTAGCACAGAGTCAGAGGAGGGGCACACTGAAGTGCTCTGGGTCAGAATACAAGGCAGTCAAGGGGAAAGAGACTTAACGGCGGGGTCTACTACAGACCACCCGACCAAGGGCAAGAGCTTGACCAGAAATTCTCAGGTCAGCTCACGGAGGTCGTTAGGTCAAAGGACATGGTCATCATGGGTGACCTGCACTTTCCAGACATCTGCGGAGAGAGCAGTCGGCCAGGTCTGACCGCTCACATAGGTTCCTAGCCCAAATGCAGGACCTCCATCGAACCCCGGAGGTGCACAGCCCCACCGGGGACACGCCTTGTTGGACCTGGCGCTGGCCACGGGGACGACCTGGTGCGGGGGCTGCGGGTGCTCAACCACCTGGGCGA
>NW_017729031.1:39312820-39320249 GCF_001723915.1 Gavialis gangeticus
GGGGGTTGGACTTGATGATCTGCTCAGATCCCTTCTGACCCAACCAACTATGAAACTATGAAACTTCAGCTCACAGGCACGAGACCAGGGAAAGCAGACATGAAGCTGCAGACAACCCATCAATTTGTCATGGGGCTCAGCTCCTCACCTGTAAAATTAGGAGTAGCGATCTTCATTAGAAAATGTATTAGGAGGCTGAAGGCTTCAACTATAATGATATACAGAAAATAATTATGTAACTGGGGTGCACCAGAGTGTGTAACTCCTTTCCAATAGAAGGGGATGGTCAGCAGGGCTGGAGATGGAAACTGTGCCTTGCTTACAGCTTCCCCTTTTCTGGTGTCTCTATAAAGGAAGACCAGGACACAATATCTTAACTATATACATGATTTATTCAGATGCAGAATAAAGGGGAGGGGATAGAATAAGCCGGATGGGTGATAAAGATAAATATATTCAAGTCAACATATAGCAGAATGGCTAAGTACTTACCTGTTCTGCTATTTGTTGACTTGAATATATTTATCATGAAAACTGCAGCTTGCTTACAGCTTCCCCTTTTCTGGTGTCTCTATAAAGGAAGACCAGGACACAATATTGCACACGGATCCTCAGAGGGTCAGTGTGTCCCAGCAATTGATGGGTAAG
This sequence comes from Gavialis gangeticus, assembly GCF_001723915.1. Classification (NCBI taxonomy): domain Eukaryota; kingdom Metazoa; phylum Chordata; order Crocodylia; family Gavialidae; genus Gavialis; species Gavialis gangeticus. Next base: position 39,313,469 of record NW_017729031.1, read on the forward strand.
CACCCCCAAAATGTAAAGCACAATAAGCAGCTAATAAACTCTCCAGAGTAGAAAACACAACAAGCAATTAATAAATCCTCCAAAACAGAAGGCATAGCAAACAATTCATAAACACTCCAAAGTATAAGATGCAGCAAGCAATTAATAAACACTCCTAAAAGTAAGATGTGGTAATCCCAAATCCCCTGAGCCACCCCCTGCCCCCTCAGCCCGACGATGACACCGTGCAGCAGCATCTGCACCAATGCTGGCCTCATGCCGGGATTGGAGACCCGAGGTCCCGGTCCGTCTCGGACCCGCCGTGCAGCGACGCCTGCACCGGCTGGCCATGCTGGCTTACGGCAAGGGGTTGGAGACGCGGCTGCTTGCCGCTCCCATCTGACAGCAGAGTCTTTGGGCCCTTCAAGCAAATGGAAGTACCCCCCAGGTAGCTCTTCCCCAACTCTTCCTCAGCCCCGGCTTCTTCTCTCTTCTCCGTCCCTCATTGTCTCCCCCCGCGTGCTGTGCACACAGCTCCTTATATACCCTTTTGGGACTCCGCCCCAAGATTGAAGACTGGCCAATCGGAGGGAGGTGGAGCACAGTCTTCAATTAGGTCCGCACCTTGCCTTGCCCTGACATAGGGGTGGGGTGCACTCCTCTTGAGGCTCCTCCTCTCCTGGTCTGTGATTGGTGGGTTCAACCGGCCAATCGCTTTGGCAATTCTCTAAGCCCAAGGAACCGGGCGAAGATAGGCAAGCCCACCACAATTAATACTCCAGCTAATCAACATTCAGACCCTTCCTTTCTCCTGTGCTCTCTCTGGCTCGTGCATCTGCAGTTCAGCAATGGCTTTGCTACAAGGGCTGAGTATGGAGCCATGGATATATGAGTACGCTGCCAGGCCACGCCAGGACATCCCTTTGCAGTTTGCCCCATGACCTTGGTCTCTGCCTGAGAGCAGCTTCCAGGGACTGGGGACAGGTTTGGAGTATGCACATTGAGTCACGACCTGCCCCCAAATCCAGGGACAGTACACCCTGGAGCAGCTCATAACCCTGGTGCAGATGCATCCCTTGCTGTAAAGTCCCCAAAACCCATCTGGCTCTCAGCATTATAACTTCTCTGTGACAGGGGCTTTCTCCTGCTGTACAGCACTGAGCATGGAAGACTGGCAATTTTGCAAAGCCTCCTGGGCACCCCTCTGCACCTTGTGGCACTGAATATCCTAAAAAGTCTCGTGTGTGGGCAAGGTCACCAGCTCTATAAGGACAGGGCTTCTTGAGGCTCAGTCCAGAGATGCTAAAGGATATTATTGGGTGAAACAACCAGACCATAGGCTCAAAATGACCTGAGGTCCTGCGTGTATCATTCTTCACTCAGGTGCACAATAAGTCAACCCCCAGCTGCTACCGATAGTAGCCTGGATCAGTGCGGCTTCTCCACCACATCCAGCTAGGGAGTTGCAAAAGTTGTTTCCTAACTTCACAGCTGCCTTTGTGACTCCACACCCCTGCCAGCACTGCTCCAACCAGCTACGGTGCAGGCCCCCAGAGTCAATGAGGATGCAGAAGGCAGCAAATCAGGTGGTATGTGGTATACCTCCCTGTGAACACGTGATATGGGTGCACCATCAGCTTTTAGCTCCCTGGTGCAGTCCTGCTCGGGACAAAAATGCCTTAGGAGACAGCTGCTTAGAAAGCACCTTGTTCTGCTGATCCAGCTCTCCACTGTGGCACTCAGTCCAACCATTTTGGTCCCAAATACTCTGACATTGTTGAATATTAAAGCATGCTGTGCATCCCATTTTACCTGCCAGGACTTTAGGAAGGTTGGAGGCTACTGGAAGCTGTCAGGTAGAGATTTTGCACTGCTTTCTAGCTATTGTGTGATCTACCTCTGCATTTCTATGTTTAAAAAAACTCCTATTCATATTTTTTTCAGGACACCTAGAACTTTTCACTGGAATAAATAAATAACCATATCTATGCATAATGCATTCATCATTTGTAAGGTGAGGCATTCTTCAGGACTGGTGTTTTCCATGTTTTGCTTAGTGAATGATCAGCCATAGCTATTTATAGCATAATAAGTCCCCAGAAAAGTGTACCACAGTGATGGCAGAAGCAGGTCATTGATCGCCACTCCATAGCTGGATAAAGTCTCTAAGTCTCAGCAATAACATTACCTTCCCAATAGCTAAGAGGAGAAAGAAACACCAGCATTATTTGGGTTCCAATATATTCTAGGGACTAGATGGGGAGGCAGCTCCCTTGCTTGGCTTAGCTGCTGATCAAGGGGGTCCAACTAAAAGCCGCAAAGTTGTGATTCTCGCTAAATCCAAATACAGCCACACTGGGAATGACTCCCTCCTTGGAATCATAAAATCATAGAAAATGTGGGTTGAAGGGACCTCAGGAGGCTGCATCCAGTCCAACACCTGCTCAAAGCAGGACCAGCCCCGACTACATCAACCCAGCCAAGGCTTTGTCTACCCTGGTCTTAAACACTTCCAAGGATGGAGATGTCACCACCTCTCTGGGGAGCCTGTTCCAGTGCTTTAATACCATCCCCATGAGAAAGTTTTTCCTAATATCCAACCTAAACCTCCCTTGCTGCAGCTTGAGCCCATTGCTCCTTGTCCTGCCATCTGCCCCAGTGAGACCAGTCCAGCTCCATCCTCTTTGTAGCCCCCCTGCAGGGAGGTGAAGGCTGTTATTCAATCCTCCTCAGTCTTCTCTTCTGCAGATTAAATAAGCCCAGTTCCCTCAGCCTCTCCTTACAAGTCCTGTGCCCCAGTCCACTGACCATTTTCATTCCCCTCCGCTGGACTCTCTCCAATGTGTCCACATCCTTTCTGTAGTGGCTCTCATAATGGAGGTACTAGATTTAATGCACATTACCTAAAGCACATTAATGAACATGTAGACACAGATATCCTTTCTGTAGTGGGGGCCACAGCTGGACACCAGACTCCAGATGTGGCCTCCCCAGTGCAGAATAGAGAGGAGGAATCACTGCCCTTGATCTGCTGGCGACACTCCTCCCAATGCAGCCCAGGATGCTGGTAGCCTTCTTGGGAACAAGGGCACCTGTCTGGTTCTTGTTTAGCTTCTTGTCCACTGTATTTTCCTTCCAACCTGCTAATCTACTCTAGTTTTATTCTTCAGGATTGCTCTCTGCAAGTGAGTAGGAAATCCCTTCTCCTTTCCCCATGATTCCATTGACTTCCCTGAAGGGAAGGACTACCAGAAACTGGGCCAATTCATGCCAGTGGTGGCTGTGATTTTGGTGATGGGAAATCAGTAGCAGCAGTCACGGGAAGCGGTAAGAAGTCACCTACTCCATGGCATGGTTCTAGGAAGGTCCCAACTGTGGCCCCTCAAAGTGGTATTGTTGGGGGGTTTTTTAATTAACTGGACATCTAGCACATATGAATGTGCTGCTTCCCCTTCTCTTGCTGTCCTCCATGCCATGTCACTTAGCCTAGCCTTAAGTTGCTAACTGCCCAGTTGGTTGTAGAGGAGCTACTCAGAGAGATGCTTATACTCAGGAAAGATGAACATTTAAAAACCAGAGCTTCAGCTGGCATGAAAAAACTGTGACTCCATTGAAGTCCTGTCTTCCAGCTGCAAACTAGACAGGTTACAGGTAGCACTGAGTGGAAAATTCAGGTCCACAACCCTGTCATCCCCTAGTCACTCTAAGGACACCTACAGAGTCATGACTTCAGGGCCAAACTCAACATCCATTGCATTCAATGGGAGCTTTCCATTGAGTGGGGAATGGGTACGGCTATAGCCACTAGACGCCTGTCTCCAGGAAGGAAGAGTACAAGCAAAGAATTAATTTCCATCAATACTACTTTTAGGGAAGGCAAAGAGAGCTGATGGCAGTGCGAGTTACAGTCCTACCTGGGCTGGAATCAAAAAGGGCTAAATGATGCACTCAGTAAGAGAGCACAGCTGACCTCCGGCACCTATCAATTATTTTGTTTCTTTAAAAGAACAAATTTTTTTTAATGGAAAAAAATGGGCTTGAGCTTCCTCCCATTGATGTTGTTATTACAGTAATTTCTGCATATTGAAGAAGTCCTCTGCACTCTGGAAACTGGCAATTACTGGTTTATTGTGACAAAGGGAAAGGAGGAAGAAACAGAATTGTAACTAGGTGCTTTGCCTCAGGGCCTAACGAGTATAGTAATTACAAATAAGGGATGGGATACCTTCATTTTCCCCTGTCATAAAATGGAGAAATAGTTGGGTAAATCACAAAAAGTACCCTGAACAAGTTCCTTATGTTAATACAACGATGCTTGAGAGACAGCATTAGACTTCTCCATGAAGGAGCATTTTAGCCTGCTTATAGTGAGCTCAGGGGCCTCAAGCTAAGAATGCACAAACAGGAGCCAATTAGTCATTGATTATAATTTGGCCATTTTTGGTTCTAATCTTCAGTACAAAATGTGACTCCTGGGTCATAAAGCAGTGAAATTCTCTTGTTAAACATCACAAGCTGTTTCTTCTTAGCGTTAGGATAATAAACACTCCACAACCTGCCTCATCAAACTTCTAGTGTAACTCCATTAAAGTTAATACAATTATACAAATTTGGTCCACACTTTCTAGGATTAAACGTATTCTTATTTACATACTCCCCAGTCTACCAAAGCCAATATGTGCCTGCTGAGCTGTAGCTGCATGTATTTAAGTCCATCCATACTCAGTTAAGTACCTGTTTAATTTTATGCATAAGCTTAAGTCCCACTGAACTCATTGGGACACTGGGGGTCGGACTTGAAGATCTGCAAGGTCCCTTCTGACCCTACTTCTACTTCTATGATAAGCACTAACTTAATGTTACCAATGTTGGAAAGTGCTTTGCAGAGACCATGAAATTATATGCAACTGAAAGTGACTTTAAATTGTTTTGCATCTTTCCTTTAAAGTGCACCAGGTAATACTGCATTAGTAGGAGCTTTGCCAGCAGATCAAGGGAAGTGATTCTTCCCCTTGTTTCAGCAATGCTGAGGCCACATCTGGAGTCCTGTGTCCAGTTGTGGGCCCCCCACTATAGAAAGGATAGCTGTGTCTACATGTTCGTTAATGTGCTTTTGGTAATGTGCATTAAATCTAGTACCTCCATTATAAGGTACTAGAAAAATGCACATTAGCCTCTTTTAACGTGCATTAGCTAAAAAGCACTTTTTTGTGACATTTTACTTCACATTAAAATAAGCTAATGCACATTAAAGCACACATGTAGACACACCCAATGTGAACAAGTTGGAGACAATCCAGAAGAGGGCAATGAAAATGGTTGAGGGGCTGGGGCACATGACATGTGAGGAGGGACTGAGGGAAATGGGCTTATTTAGTCTGAAGAAGAGAAGACCGAGGCGGGATTTGATAGCAGCCTTCAACTCCCTGCAGGGGGATTGCAAAGAGGATGGGCCTGGACTGATCTCACTGGGGGCAGATGGCAGGACAAGGAGCAATGGGCTCAAGTTGCAGCAAGGAAAGTTGAAGTTGGATATTAGGAAAACCTTTGTCATTAGGAGGGTGGTGAAGCACTAGAATGGGCTGCCCAGAGAGGTGGGGGAGTCTGCATCCTTGGAGGTTTCGAAAACCCAGGTAGACAAAGCGTTGTCTGGGATGATGTAGCTGGTGCTGGCCCTGCTTTGAGCAGGGAGTTGAACTAAATGTGACCTCCTGAGGTCCCTTCCAGACCTCATTTTCTATCATGCTATTAATACAAACAAAAACCTTCCTGTATAGGTCACTATTGTTATGCTGAATTGTGAAAAGCAAGGTATAGCAGCACTTCCATATCTCTAGTAGCATATCTTTACAGCTGTGTACTTTAGTACTTTCGTTGGCTACAAAGGACCAACTCACAGAACCATCATAAAATTCTAGTTTATTGGATGGATGCAAAAGTCAGACCATAAACCTTGGTGCTGATCCCCTCAAACACACACATTCACACGCACACACACACTCACAGGAGCTAGCTATGAACACTAAGCACCAGTGTCAAGATATACCTATACCCAAGTGCTGGAGTCCACCGTCGAAGGCCAGTCAAGGCTTCTTTCAGTGCGATGTTGCTGCAGAAGGGAGTTGCTGGCTGGTCCTTCTGGCTGGGCACTGGTCAGGTCAAAGAGGGTGCCATTGGGGGTCATTCTTTGCTGCCTTTTATTCCTCTCTGGCAGACTTTGGTGATTCCCCAATTCTTGGGCTTACCCAATCCAGGGGTTGCTGACCTTAAGGGACGTCCCTCTTGGTAGCTGCTGGATGGCAGCTGTCAGCCCCAGGGGTCACGTCTGCAGGTACGTGCAGTCTCAGGAGTCCGTTGATGAAGTTTGATTGAGTCACTGCCGTGATGAATAGAGCTCTGGAAATGGTTGATCAGGGGGTATTTCAGCCCCAAGGATCTGTTTCCAGCATTGATTAGTTCAAACTAGGCCTTCCGTACCTTTAACAGTGAAGTTTCAGGCAGTTCCTGTTTCTGTATTGATTCTTTCCTCTTCTTGGTCTGTAGTTTTGCAGGTGTTAATTGCTGCTCTTTAACTTGCTTATCCAGACTAGCTACTGTGTTACACAACCATGATTCATTCAGGGACCCACTCCATACAGAGATTCCTGCTCTTGCTAACATTGTTACATGGTACAACTTACTTTTAAACTTAAAGTACATTTGTAAAAGCATCTACAAGCTCTATTTTCACTACAAGTACACCTTATATAAAAATAATAATACAAGAAAAGAAAAGGGGAGAGAGGAAGGAAGAAAAGGTAGA
>NW_017729031.1:39325249-39348450 GCF_001723915.1 Gavialis gangeticus
CTTCTATGATAAGCACTAACTTAATGTTACCAATGTTGGAAAGTGCTTTGCAGAGACCATGAAATTATATGCAACTGAAAGTGACTTTAAATTGTTTTGCATCTTTCCTTTAAAGTGCACCAGGTAATACTGCATTAGTAGGAGCTTTGCCAGCAGATCAAGGGAAGTGATTCTTCCCCTTGTTTCAGCAATGCTGAGGCCACATCTGGAGTCCTGTGTCCAGTTGTGGGCCCCCCACTATAGAAAGGATAGCTGTGTCTACATGTTCGTTAATGTGCTTTTGGTAATGTGCATTAAATCTAGTACCTCCATTATAAGGTACTAGAAAAATGCACATTAGCCTCTTTTAACGTGCATTAGCTAAAAAGCACTTTTTTGTGACATTTTACTTCACATTAAAATAAGCTAATGCACATTAAAGCACACATGTAGACACACCCAATGTGAACAAGTTGGAGACAATCCAGAAGAGGGCAATGAAAATGGTTGAGGGGCTGGGGCACATGACATGTGAGGAGGGACTGAGGGAAATGGGCTTATTTAGTCTGAAGAAGAGAAGACCGAGGCGGGATTTGATAGCAGCCTTCAACTCCCTGCAGGGGGATTGCAAAGAGGATGGGCCTGGACTGATCTCACTGGGGGCAGATGGCAGGACAAGGAGCAATGGGCTCAAGTTGCAGCAAGGAAAGTTGAAGTTGGATATTAGGAAAACCTTTGTCATTAGGAGGGTGGTGAAGCACTAGAATGGGCTGCCCAGAGAGGTGGGGGAGTCTGCATCCTTGGAGGTTTCGAAAACCCAGGTAGACAAAGCGTTGTCTGGGATGATGTAGCTGGTGCTGGCCCTGCTTTGAGCAGGGAGTTGAACTAAATGTGACCTCCTGAGGTCCCTTCCAGACCTCATTTTCTATCATGCTATTAATACAAACAAAAACCTTCCTGTATAGGTCACTATTGTTATGCTGAATTGTGAAAAGCAAGGTATAGCAGCACTTCCATATCTCTAGTAGCATATCTTTACAGCTGTGTACTTTAGTACTTTCGTTGGCTACAAAGGACCAACTCACAGAACCATCATAAAATTCTAGTTTATTGGATGGATGCAAAAGTCAGACCATAAACCTTGGTGCTGATCCCCTCAAACACACACATTCACACGCACACACACACTCACAGGAGCTAGCTATGAACACTAAGCACCAGTGTCAAGATATACCTATACCCAAGTGCTGGAGTCCACCGTCGAAGGCCAGTCAAGGCTTCTTTCAGTGCGATGTTGCTGCAGAAGGGAGTTGCTGGCTGGTCCTTCTGGCTGGGCACTGGTCAGGTCAAAGAGGGTGCCATTGGGGGTCATTCTTTGCTGCCTTTTATTCCTCTCTGGCAGACTTTGGTGATTCCCCAATTCTTGGGCTTACCCAATCCAGGGGTTGCTGACCTTAAGGGACGTCCCTCTTGGTAGCTGCTGGATGGCAGCTGTCAGCCCCAGGGGTCACGTCTGCAGGTACGTGCAGTCTCAGGAGTCCGTTGATGAAGTTTGATTGAGTCACTGCCGTGATGAATAGAGCTCTGGAAATGGTTGATCAGGGGGTATTTCAGCCCCAAGGATCTGTTTCCAGCATTGATTAGTTCAAACTAGGCCTTCCGTACCTTTAACAGTGAAGTTTCAGGCAGTTCCTGTTTCTGTATTGATTCTTTCCTCTTCTTGGTCTGTAGTTTTGCAGGTGTTAATTGCTGCTCTTTAACTTGCTTATCCAGACTAGCTACTGTGTTACACAACCATGATTCATTCAGGGACCCACTCCATACAGAGATTCCTGCTCTTGCTAACATTGTTACATGGTACAACTTACTTTTAAACTTAAAGTACATTTGTAAAAGCATCTACAAGCTCTATTTTCACTACAAGTACACCTTATATAAAAATAATAATACAAGAAAAGAAAAGGGGAGAGAGGAAGGAAGAAAAGGTAGAAAAGAGAAAGCATCCCCAAAAGGGGCTTTTGCCAAATGGAGGAGCTTCACATTTGAACTGGGGCAGGCAAAAAGGTTTCTTGCTACACTTTGAAGTACATTACCAAGAGGTCTGGTTTACCAACTACACTAGTATAGATCCGTAGCCAGCAGAGGAATTGTCTCTTGCACTTGGAAGGCCATGACACCCCCAAGGGAAGAACATGGTTCCTGTCTCTCTAAAGCCCCAGCTCTAATCTCTGGCACTAATGATCTCAATTAGAAGGGGCAGTGTGGTGTAGTGCACAAAGCCCTGGACTGCAAGGTGTAAGTGCTTCTGTCACTGCTGTTTGAGGTGACCTTGGGCAAGTTACTTATCCCAGTGCCTCAGACTTATGCATCAACATTGTTATAGAGCAGTGCATTGATGTGTTCTTATTCTAGCTGCTTTGATACACACCCATTATCCAGCCCTACCCAGGAACCAAACTTCATCCTTTCCGTCATGACATTTACATTTGAAGTAATTACCTGAAGATTTTTCTCTCTATGCCAGGTTGGGGAAACTTTTTTTTGAAGCCTGCATTTTAGGCCTGAACTCCCAGAGATGGGGTCCCCGCTCCTCCCAATCAAATCAATAGCAATGTTGCGATCAGGTACAAGCCCAGAAACATTCTTATATCTTTATTCTCAGCATGCAGGAAAAATCCAACATGCCAAGCTCAGATCTGAATTCCCCAACAGGTCTGCAGCAGGTGGGGCTGAGATGAGGGCTTGGGCCTGTCTCACAAGGTCTTTTACATCCTCATTGTCATTTACAAAGAGAAGCCTTGGCACTTCCTCACGCTCTCATCCTTCCATCTGTCTCCTCTCCCTTCACCCCTGCAGAGAGGTAAATGAATGCGAGAGAGAAAAGTTCTTGCCTGGTCAAGTGCGGTCAATTTGGCAGGGCCAACTAGACAGTCGATGCATTCCTGAGAAGCCAACTAGATGGGTTTTGACACCTCCCTGAAAGATATTTGCCGGCTTTCCCCTCCAAGCTTGACCCCACACCGAGCCACAGAAGAGCTATGCTGAGCCCCTGCTGCGTGAAACTCCAGCAACAATCAAAGCTTTGTATCACATGCGGAAGCAAAGGTCAAATTCAGGGACTACTTCATAAAGCAATTGAGTCAGCTTCCAGAGATGCAGGGAATCCTGGGTACCAAACTCGGTCCTCAAAATATTCTTCAAAACAAAATAAGCCTATATTCTCAAGGCAGGCCTCACATAACCCATCAGCTGATGCTTCTGGTTGCTCTTATTACTGAACACTTTTCTCTTTCTGTGCACAAATTGATCCCCTAATGGAAATATTTGGAGGAGTAAACCAGAGAGCAGAGTATAATTTGCATGGCCGGAAATACAGGTGTTTTGCTTTATAATGGAGTAGATAGGTCTGCAGAGGGAAGTCCAGGGCAGTGCTATCCTGGGCCAGCAGCTGTCCTGCAAATTCAAGCCCAAGACACAAAAGGAACAGGAACACCTGAAGTAGCAGTGGTGCTTTTGGGAGAACCCAGGCTGCTTATTTTACTTCAGGCTGAAACCAGAGTTTTATAAAGTAGCAGAAGCAAGACCCAGCCCATCACCCAGAAGGACCCTGGCACAGGAAACACAGATATAAACCACCTCCTTCCTTCAGAGCAGGGCAGACTCCAGATGGCCCTTTCCCAGTGACTGCAACTCAGCTCCTACCTCTAATAAAGACCTTATTTAAAAGAGAGGCTGAGGGAATGGCTCATTGACTAGATGTAATATCTTTTATTAGACCAACTAAATAATTTGAAAGATAGTTCTTTGCAAGCTTTTGGGCACAAACGCACTTCTTCAGGCATAGGGAGAGTCTGGTCAACATCCAACTACCCAACTGGCACAGAAACCCTTTGACACAGTCCAACAGGACACCAGTTTGAGGTGGGTCAGATGTTATAGAGAGGACATGGACTTCAGGTCTCCACATTACTGCTGCCACAGGGCATGTTTGCCAAAGGGATTTCAGCCCTGCCACTTAGACATACGAATGGTGCTGCGCTAAGAGTCAATAATATTTGCATTAACACTACCTGCAGCAGGGTGGCTTGAAAGCAGATGGATCGCTTCAGCAGATAATGCATGGACATGGCATCCAGAGCGTGCGTGGACGTGGCATCCAGAGCGTGCATGGACGTGGCATCCAGAGCATGCATGGACGTGGCATCTAGAGCATACCTGCATGGGAAACTGGTGCCAAGGAGACTCCATGCCTCCTATTCCAGTGCTAAGCAATGGTGCAGCACTATGAGGCTAGCCATTACAAAGCCTAATTCCCTAGATGGTCTGTGCTGAGCATAGTAAATCAGTACCACAGAGGCAAGGAGGTGGCACAGCTCAGAATAACTGATCTGTCAGACCGCATTGAAGCATGGACAGAAGAGTCTTGGGCTGAGTGGTCAGGAGGTCAAGAGACCCAGGCAGAGAAAAATGTGGAGGTACAAGCATCAGGACTTTAGAGGTCATGAGCAGTTGTCCAGCTAGTGCCTCCATCAGGCCCTATCTGTGACAGTGCTGAGCACCACTCTGGTAAACCCGCATGAAAACAGAATTAGCAGGGCACAATTTTGATGTCCCATCTAGTCCGACCCCCTGCCCAAAGCAGGACCAGCTGCAACTAATGGCTGGTTTAGTCCAAGATCCTGTCTCCAGCACTGGGCTACACCAGGAGCATCACCCTACAAAGTCTCACCCTGCACAAATTGGGAGGATCTCAGAAGTGGGCACCCTTGATGCTCCCTTGTAGTGAATGAGGTGAAGATCTTCCCATGCTTGAAAATTGAGCTGCTGGGCCTGAACTAGTGCATGCTCATAAGAGACGCAGCCATCAAGTATGTCCAAGAGAGCATCACCTACCTCCAACAGGAAAATGGCAAGCCTGTTTAAATAGCTGATTTTGCATTGCCTCTGCATGGAGACCCAAATTCAGGACGCTAATAGATTCAGTCCAGGTTTCACTGGCATCCTCACCAGCACTATCCCAGCATTTCTCAGATGACTTTTCTTGTTTCTATCTCAGGCATTTCAGCTGCTACAAGCCACTGAATTTTGTTCTGTGGGGTAAACCCTTTTCTTCTATCCAAAAACCCCTAAGATTTTTTTTGTCTGTTATTCTGGGGGCAAGAGGAAACCTAGACAAATTCAGCCTGAAGTGGGGAAAATCCACCCTGAAATGTAGAATATAAGTGACTGAAAACAATGATTTTAGATTAGAAACCCTTCAAGCACCGTACGAAGAGCTGCTGCAAATACTGCTGCATAAGCAAAGGTGAAATCCTTCTCTCCATCCTGCTGAAAGCCCAAAGTGCTTGAATTTTTCATAGGCAAACAAGATTCTTCAGGTAGATGTGATATCCTTTATTAGATCCACTAAATAGCTGGAAAAAACTGTTCTTTGCAGGCTTTCAGGCACAAACACCCTTCTTCAGGCATTGGGCGAGACTGCTGGTATTTTGGGTTCCTCTGGATGAAATAAAAGCCAAATTTTTCACTCGACTCCCCACACCATAAAACAGAGGTAAGAGGCCAGCTCTCCTTGGGGCTCAGATAAAAAAAAGGGGCATTAAAGAAAGGCACAATGAACACCAGAGGCCAAACAAAACTCTGTGGCATCTCAAAAGGGCTGGAGAAGCCACAAAAGGCCTTTTCTGTGGACAGGTAATGTAGGATCTCATTAAAGCACATGCTTTCCTAGAGGGAAAACAAGCAGGGAAGCTGTTTGAGCTTCAGCCAAAGACAAGAACAATGGGGCAGGCGGGGGAGATGAAGTTGTAGCGAGGATAAAGGTACTCAAGCAGACGAGGTAAAATGTCCTGACATGGAGAGGAGCTATTAATAAACTAAGCGAACAATCGAGTGCAAGCGGCTTCGAAAGGAGGGCTGTGATGAACTGGCTCCTGCACAAGCCTGAGCGGGCACGGCTGCCAACGGGGAGGGTTTGATATTTCCCCGCAACATTATTTGGGCTCCAAATGAGTCCCAAAGACACTTTGAATGTCACGGGTTAACAGGAAGGGCTGTGAGATGCTGACCCCACCGTGCACAGAGGTGGGAGTCGAATCCCAGTGCGGGGAGCTGGAAAGGCATCCCGTTACCCACAGATGCTGCTATTCCTTTCTTCCTGTTTGATGCCCCTCCACCGTGCGTGTGCCCACAGCAAACCCTAGCACTGACTTAATGGGGAGAGAAGGCACCACACTGTTTACCTTCCTCTTTTCTGATCTCCGGGTACCACATTAGACGGGGCTGCCGAGAGCTGGGGGCTAGATGCTGGCCTGTATCCATGTGCGCCTCCCGCTGCTCTCTGCAACCGTGCTGTGCGCTGACCGGGGGCGACTTGTAATTGCCTGGGCCAGCTCTGATCTCATGCTGGTAGAAATCTGGAGTCGCTTCTCTGAAGTCAAGCGAGGGCTCAGAACTGGGGTTGAAATTCAGATTTTTTTTTTTTGCAAAAATCTAGTTGGTTTCATAAAAGAGATCACCTCTACCACAAGTCCTGATTACTCCCTGCACAGCCCTGCGAAGGATATAAATGACGTGTATTGATATCTTTTATTAGACCAACTGAAATAGTTGGGAAAATTCATCAGATTCACCCAAAGATCCTTGTCTGCCTGTGTAATGGGCCTGGTGTTTGGTCCTCTGCACGGAGATGTCCCTTCGTGTCGCAGCATGTGGGGAGGCCTCTGGGACTGACCCAAAGCCAGTTGAAAAGCTCCTGCTAATTTTGCTTGGCACTGGGTCAGCAGAGGACTGGACTGTTTTCCTGGCTCTGTTACTATCGATGCACCTAAGTTGCTTCCACTTTTTCACCCGCATCTTTAAAACCAGGGAGGCAACTCATGCCACCCCTTTGTGTGACCCTGTGGTACCCACGGGTGATGCCATATGCTTGCTAAAGGTCAACTATACATTTTTACATGAAATACCAGGGTGAAAATCACCCTGGACTGGTTGCAGTGCTGGTGGAGAAGGAGAGAAAAACAAAAAAAAGGCAGCTAGATCTTCCCTGCACTTTGTTTGAATCAGAACCAAGAACGAAGCCCATATATTTAAGGATATAGTATCAATTGTGTTGCTTATAAAGCTGAGTGCTTTGCTGTAGGTTGGAGATAGGAAGAAAAAGAAGTGGGGAGAAACTAAAATAAGCATTTAATTAGCTGTTAAGTCAGTCACTGCAGCACAGCAGGATTTATTTGGTTAGGAAATGGGATTTTAGGTTTCTGCATTACAGTTTTATGGTTTTCAACGTGAAATAAAACGAGTAAAATACCAGACTAGGTTTTCAATGATGGATTTTTGCCCCTATTTCAGGTTTGCTCTGGGCTTTCTGAGATTTGCCAGGATAAAAGTCAAAACCAAAGGTCCTTGTGGAAACATTTGGGTACAGGGAACTAATGGGAGGGCTGGTGCTGCCGGCTGCCTGGAACGGCTTTGAGCTGCAAATGCTCTCAGCGGGCACTAATGAGGTGCAGAGTACAACCTGGATACCTAAGTGCCTCGACTGGCTTTCAAGTTTTCTTTATACTGAGGCCAATGTGAAGGAGCTGAAAGAAAGAAGAGAGGTTAAATGTCTTCCCATGTCATTGTTAAGTGGTATTTAGGAGTTTATTCCCCATTTGACCTGTCAGAGGCGGAGGTTTGTCATCTCTCTTGGTGACCCGTGTGAATATAGTCTCTGATTTTGCTAGGAATGGCTCAGAGAGGATTTTGGGAAGAGCTAGTGAGGGCTCCCCAATTCTCTGCCTGGTGCTGGACACGAGTTATAGCAGCCTGGGGGTTGCTCTGACATGTTGGAAATAATCCTTGAGGGTCAGGCTGGCATCTGAGGATAGTGCTCCCCCCATGCTCCCTTCTCCCTGGGGCTGACAGCTATAAGCCGGCCTAGGAGTAAGCTATGGAGGTCTACTTTTCCCCACTTATGGGGTCATGTCTGCTCCAGTAAGGGCAGAGATGCCCCCCCATAAATACGAGTGGGGTGGGTTTATAGGTGACTGATGTCTTTGCCCCTTGGTCCCGTTCCAGAATGGGTGTTTTGGGCCTTTCCTGTTATGGGATGAACTGGGATAAGGGAACTGTGTGTCTTCAGACTGCATATCCAGTCCAGCTTATCTGAGCAAGACATTTTGTCCCAGACACTGCCCAATTTTTACAGACAAGCTAGAAGCAGCCAGTAACGCAGGCTCAGAGATGGCCCTCTTTTTTTAGTGTCTTTGGTAGACCATCCTGGCATAATAAGGCCTTCCCTTTAATTATCTTTTCTTTTCCCTTGTCTTGAAGGAAATGAGATGGACTGGATGCCCCTCAAACCTCAGCTCTTCCTCCCCAGCCGCTGCGGAAGCTGTTTCATCCCTGGGGAAAGCACAGAGAGCTGGGACTGTCCTGTAAATTACCCTATAACCTTTCCGCTTTCATGAATATTTGGACCATTGTGCTGTAATTTTCCTCTGACTGCTCTGACCACGGTGCTTTTCACAGATGGGGTAGCTGTACCAATAATTCACTGCCTTTTTTGCTCGTGGGTTCACTTCTGCATGGCAGCCTGTTCGGATGCCCTTGAAAAACAATACTGTAATAATGCCATGATAATCTATTATATCCCCCTATATGCCCCTTATAGCCAAAGGAAATAGATTGCTCCTATTAATGCAGCCTTGCTTCCACTCAGCCGCAGGAGAAAAGGGGCTCACCTTTTAAATATTTCCAATCACTGGAGCAAATTTAATGATAAACCAGGCAAAAATATATCTATAAAACAATGCCAAGATGTGGTGGCCAGGCTGCTGGTGTGGCAGCAAGCTGATGAATCATGCAAGGATAGGATTTCGTTTTTGAGAGTGTTATTTAATCCTGTGTGAACACAAGGGTATTTAGCCCCCTGTACTCAGCAGCTCAAACGAACCACTCAGCTTTTGTCCTTAAGCAAACATTATCCCCCAAGTCTCTTTTCCTCACCTGGTATTTTAAAGGGCAGGTGCTGAGATGGGAATGGTATTTATCAAAAAAAAAAAACCCTTTTCTCAGAGCACTATCAGCACCATTGTTGGAGCAGGCTGCTCTCTTCTCACTTTGCTCTCCCGCACATATTGCCTTTAAATGTAGAGTCACATTACCAGCTGCCGAAAGCCTCTCCAAAAGGTGCTGTTTTGTAGCTTGTCTCAGATGCAGAATAGTTGAGAGTCACTTTTTTCTCCCTAGCCCAAATCCTATTTCAGCGCTAAGGCAGCTAAGCCAGACTTGGGCTTCTACATGTGATACCACTTCCACTTTGCTTGAGGCCCTGGAAAGCTGTTAATACAGAAGGCAGGGGGGTCCTTCCCCTCCTCACTTGGGACCTTTTAGACAGCAATTTTAGGTGGCATCTGAAGATTTTAATCCCTGGATTGTCCACACATTAACACCTTTAAGCGGCTTAAAGTACTTGCTGTGTGGCTCAAAGTTATACCACTCCAGGGCAGGATTATCTCTGGTCTGAACAAACCAGCTCCTCTTCCATTAAGGTGTGGCCACTCCGCACAGATGTGCAACTCAAGTTCAAGTCCTCCAGTATCCCAGGATGCAGTGGCCCTTCCCACCCCCCTGTTCTGTGTGGACAATCTCTAATTCTGCCCCGGTCAGCAGGCCTCTAGTGGCAAATCACAGCTGACCAGGTGGGGGACAGTCAGGGAAGGTATCTAAACTAGGAGTGTGATTGCTCCAAACTCCAAGCTAGCACTAACACCAATCAACATTTGTGTGGCTGACAGCATAAGGCCTAACCAGGCCCTTGGTCTTCAGGCCAGGATGAAGGCATGACATAGGGACCTAGTCAGGGTGGAGCCAGACATCACATAGGTCCCTTAAATGCCACTGAAGTGCCTTAGAGTTGAAATGATGAATTAGGAGAAGAGTCTCCATCTCATGGAAACTTTTTTGTTGTTCTTTCTTTGTTCAGTGCAATCCATAATTTGAAAGAAACACTATCCAGGCTGGAAAAAAACACAAGGGCTGCTCTTGGACAAGTACACAATAACCTCCAATTATTAAAGCAAAGAGAAATTTGGAAATTGAATTTGCTTCCTCTGCCTGCATGCACCTTTGTGTGACATGCGATTTCTGATGGGTCTGCAGACTGATCATGAAGTCTACTGACCTAGACCTTTTGGGCCAGTTGGCCAGATGAGTGGGGAGAGGCTAATCTGTGGGTTGGGTTGAGTGCCATGAGCCAGAATCAGGCCCTGGGCCTTCTCCCACCCCCGCGCACTGGGATTGAGCCCCAGGACCCAGCACTGCCCCCGCCCAACCCTGCACACTGGGATCAAGTGGGGGCAGAAGCACACAGGGCCCAGGGCTCCCCAGGGGTCCAGAAATTTGGTGGTGGGGTAGTAGTGCTGGATGACACAGCACCATGGGCTGGGGGTTGAGCACCCCTGGCCTAGACCACCAAATGGAAATAGACAGTTCCCTCTAGTCTTCTTTACACCTTCCTCATTGACATGACCTTGCTTTGCCTGCTGTATAGCTCCCAGAGTCACACTTCATTTACTTGAGACTGGCATCTGGGATCTCTTTTTGTTTTTCCTTACGATCAGTTTTACTTCCTTGTTCTTATGCCAAGCTGCTACTCTGGGTTCTCTCTTGCTTTGGAGGAACCCCTGTCTTAAAAAAATTCTCTGTTGAAATGTTGTTTTTTTTTTTTTAAATGACAAGAAAAACATTTCTATTGTTGGGGTGGGGGCGGGGTTGGAAAAAAAATCTTTCATTTTAAAAATAAAACCCACATTGGAAGCTATGTCCAATCAACATTAGCCTCTTTTGGAAGAGAGTAGAAAGAAAAGGAAGGGAAAGGTACAGGAAGGAAAACCCTAATGTGTTGTGAAACATGTCTTGACGCCCACCTTGCTGGGGTCATCTGACCCCAGCAGCCTTTCCTGCCCAATTGCAGGGGGTTGGACCTGATGATCTGTAAGGTCCCTTCCAGCCCCTAACAGCCATGAAACTATGAAATGATGACTGATATTAGGAATATCCTGCCTCTCTTGGGAGCACAAGCGTTTACATGGGATTCCAGTAAATGTGACAGCCAATATTTTTATCATCTCTTCCACCACTCCTAATCACATTTTCCACTTCATTTCCAACTTGCTATGAAATATTGTACTGGCAACACCTGAATAGCAGCATCCACTGACCTCATGAAGCTACAAGTGTGGTGCCAGAGCTGAATTTGGTCCTCCAAAGCACCTCTTGAAACACAGCAAATGCCCTCAACTCCCATGACCATGAGTCCCGCTACCTCAAAGCAACCTTCATCCCCTTCAATGTGGTGCTCTCTCAGTCTGTCAATTTAACAGCCCTTGGTGTATGACAGATCCCTTAACACACAGAGACAGGATGCAGTTAAAGAATAGCCAAGTCATTTCCTTAGAGGATCTACAATATATTTTAGAGCAAATTACGACAGAGGAGCAGCCTGCAAGAGTATGGAGATGCTTTTAACCCTGTGTGCAGATGCATCTGTGTGTGTGTCTGCGAGGAAATGAAGGGGACTGTTAATACAGTGCCTTGGGTTGGAGTCTATATGGACTTTAATCCAATTATGCACCAAAAGTGTCCATTGTCCAAGAACAAGTTCTCTTCAGAGTTACTGCCATTAACAAAAGAGCTCTTCCTTTCACTAACCCATGACATTAGCTAGAGGCAATTGGAAGCAGATTTGAAGTATGCCCTCACTGTCATAATAATTTAATGCTGGGCAAAGCTTTCTTGAAATGAAAAATGTGTATCTGAATCAACTGAAACAATTTGAAGGTTTATGTAGAATATTTTGAGTGTATTTGGTTTAAAAAATGGAAGATTCCTTAACCCTTCCCCTCCAAAACAAAATATTGGATGCGAATCCAATGCAACTTTCTGATTTTTCTTTTTGAAACTATATTAGTTAATTTTTTAAAACTTTGGAATCGAGCTTTCATAGCAACTGAAAAACGAAAGGTTTCTTTCAAGCCGATACAGCAAAACCTTTTCAGATTTTTGCTTCAGTGAGAAAATTGAAAAAAAAAAATCAGGGTCGGTCCACCCCAAACAACAATGGTTCAGATTTTGGGGGTGACCAGGAAACCAAAAAAAATTTTAAAAAAATAAAAATTGATTATTCACTCAACTCGACATTTGAATGTACATTTACGCGGCACATTTCCTCCAGAAAGTTCCCAAGGTGCATTGCTGACTGACTGAGAAATTGAAATATGAAGGAAAGGGACAGAGGGAGGGGGCATATATGAGAGAGGCAACAGATGCATTGAAAAGTTCAATAGGAATAAACAAGGCAGTTAATACACTAAGGGCACGTCTATATGAGACTGCTCATTGGCCTAATAACACCGCACAGGAGTGCGTCACGGAAAAAACCATGCTAACAACCTACTGCACAGTGTTAGTCTGCTAATGCACAGTAAGAGTTACCAAATAACCATGTGCCGGTGCTACTGCGCAGTAGCTCTAGGCACTGCGCATTTAGTTAGTCCTTTATTAAACTAAGTGTGCAGTATCTAAGAAGGGTGTTTGTAACAGAAAGCTTGCAAAGAAGACTTTTTCCAATTATTTTAGTTGGTCTAATAAAAGAGATCACATTTACCCAAAGAACCTTGTCTGCCTGTGTCCTTAAAGCAACACAACTACAACCAACACCCCAGTATCTACGGCACATTAATGAATGCGTAGACATGCCCTGAGCGACACAGGGTTAACAACTGAAGTTAACAGAAAATCCCGAGAATGTAGGTTAAGAATCCAGAGTCTCTGCGACATCCCAACATATTAAACAAAGCCCAGCCTGTGGATGATTTCTTGCTCCACTGCTTTGTGTTCAAGTTGGTTTTTGAAGTGTTGCTGTTTAGCTACAGCTACCCTGAGGTCAGCAAGGTGTGGTTGTTGGTGAGAATTGCAGTTAGGTGGTCTGTTGCATTATTGAGGTTGTGGGTTACCATAGGAGGTTTAAGCTCAAAAAACCCCCAAAATATTCCAGGGTCACATTTTCAAGGGTATCCTAACCTGAATTCTCAACACCAAAATGACATGCATGCATTTGCAAAAATCTAGAACTCTTGGTTCTAAAAAATGTAGATTTTTTGTATTTCTTTTTGTCTCAGACCAACACAGCTACCAAGTATATCCTTGATGCATGTATTTGTCACCCAAGAATGGCTCAGCATTTGCACAACTAGGGACTGCATGCACAGAGATGTCTTGGTACGCAGAAAGGTGGAGGTTTTGCTTGAGCTTATGGGGGGCTGTGTCTGTGTACAATGTTGGCCTAGTTAAAGGGAAACCTTTTAAAATCTGGCACCTGCATTTCTTTGGTTCCTCTTCCTCATATGTCTCACACAAGGGAATACAAACATAAATTTTCCCAAGAGAATAATACTTTGATCTCGCCTCTCAGTGTGAGCTAAAAGGAGCGTATAGTTTTATTCTAGGCCCTAAATTTCACACTGCGCTCGCAGACTCCTCCCTCAACTTCTTGTTCCCTTTTTAAGGGATAGATAAAAAACCCTCTTAAAATTGCTGCTTTGTCACTCAAGAAATACAGAAGCAACAAAAGCCAGGGAATTCAAAGTTAAGGCCGACGCACTATCTGTGTTATCCCCAGATGTCTCTGGGACTTTCTGAACAGTGGATGACTTTCCCTTGCTCTGCCGCATGACATAATCTCCCTTTTTCCTTCATGCATTTATAACCTCCCCTTTCAGCTGAGCTGCACATGCCTGGAAACACTCATCCTCCCCAGTCTCCTTTTTTTTCCCTCTTGTCGGCTGCTGCAAGGACTCAGATATGAAAAGGGCAATCATCAAGGAGGGGCTGTTCTTTAGATCCGTGGCTGTCCTCAAAATCCTGCTGTATGAAATAACGCATCCGTTAAAGAAACGTATCTCCTGCTGCCCGTTTAAAATTCTCTCCGCACACAGCCAGTCAGGGAGATGAAGTGCTGATTCTCGCTGTCCGCTTTGCTGCAAATCAACAAGAGGCGGCTATTACTGCCTGTCTGGGTATTTAAATGAAGGGGGGAGGGCAGTAGTGGCACCGTAGAGAACGCTGCCCTTTGCAACGAGACCGTCCCAAACAGGGCCAGACGTAGGCATGGGCGAACCAGGAGGTTCCCCAATACCCTAAAACAGTATTATTATTATTATTATTATTATTATTATTATTATTATTATTATTGTCTCTGGCAAAGGGGGGGCCTGATACTAAAAGTTCGTCCGGGGCGTCCAGGTGTCTCGGTATGGTGATGGTCCCAAATAGCAGATCCATGAGTCACCCTAGCTACTCCATGGACCAGATTGCAGAAATATCCCCCTAAGACCGGACGGCAGTGGGGCACCAGGTCTCAGCTCAGCTCACCTGAAGCCCACACCTGGGCAGGTAAAATGTGAGCATCCGTGATACTGGCCTGATGGGTGGGCAACGGGGGCAACTGCGCAGGGTGCCATGGTGGCGTGGGCTCACAGCAGCGCTCTCCCCCCTGCCTCCGCCTCTTGCAAACAATTTATTTGAACTTAACCTCTTGTCCTGGTTGGAAAATACCTATGAGAAAGCCACCGGGTCCCGGACTTACTTACCTGAAGAGAGCTGAGTCTTTGGAGACTTTCCATGCTGTGAATCGACCTCCCATGGCCCCAGTTCAACCAGTGAGAGGGAAATTGTTTTATTTGAAATCTTTCATATATATCGGATGTTTCCATCAGCTCTATTGATCCCAACTCATGAGGAAAGTGCCACCTGCTGTAACATTCACGCTTAATGGCTGGCGACACGTGGAGAAAAAAAAGGTGGCAGAGCACCAAAAAATAATAAATTAAATTAAATGGAAGGACTGGAATTACCTCCCTATAAACCTGTAAAGAATTTTTTAAACCATTAATGTAGCTTCGAGCAGCTTAATTAAATTTCAATTAATACCTAAAAATGGTGACATTAATAAGTCTGCCAATTGTTATCTAATTACCTTTACATCAGCAAATTTGTTACATGCCAATTAGATGCCTAAACCTGTCTCTTGGTTTAATGTATTAATAAGCGATATGTGGATAATTAGATTTGGTTAGGACAATTCAAGACTTTCCAACCTCCTGGAAAAAGCAGCTGTTCCCAGGAGCCCCAGCCCGTGGGATCCTCTCACGCTGGGCTGCTCCTCTCCTAGTGCAAATCTCAGGTCCGATTGCCTGTTAACGTCACTCCCGTTCAGTCCCTGGAATTAGATCAATTGAAAAAACACCCCTTTATCCAGTCATTCAAATTGCTAAGACTCAGTTTTGGGAGTTATCCCCCATCTCACCCCCTACACTCGAGGCAGTTTCAGTTTTCCCCCTTAATTTTATAGTTAAAAATAATGAGCATCATAAATAATTTGCTGTTACAAACTCTCGCACACAACTACTCGGCCCAAAACTAGAGATGCCGAGAACATGCTACCACTGAGGCAAAAGCAGGAGAGATGCGGGTATTAATCCACGCTGGAGTATGGCTCAATACAGCCATTGATCAACGCACGTACAAACTGCACCGAGGCCCTGCTAATGACGGATGCCCTGCCAATACCAGAAGAACAATCACTATGTGGCTGGGTGGATTGAACATTCAAGTATTCAGCATTAAAGACCCATTGCTTCTGGCAGTGAATACTGAGGGCTTGGCGTGTTGCTGCAGCTGCTTTCTAGCTTCTGTGCCTGGAGCGGGTGCTTCAGCAAGGGATTGAATTCAGCAGGTAGTGAACAGTGCAAGAATACAAGCTGCACCAATGGTACCACGAATACAAGCTGTACTGGGGGGGTAATCCCAGCTCCTCATCCCAAGTGCAGCAGTGGAAGCTCTGGAGAAGCAAGGAGGAGTTGTGATTTCTAGTGGTAATGAAAGTGGGCAGAGAAGAATAAAGTCTGTCATTGGCTGCTAATTATGAAGGAAAATGGATGGCTGCTGTAGATCAACATACGGCTGGAGAAAGACCCGAGACAGATGAAGCTATTATTCATGCCAGACCGTTCGAATAAATCAGTGGAAATCACATAAGCAGCAGGCTCCATTTTTGTTTTCTTCATTGATTTATGGGTCATGTTTATGGGACTTTTCGAGGAACCCACTTCGACGTGCTCCTGACTGATGTGTATGGGCTAATCTGAAACCTCCTAATGGCTCCTTGTGCAAAGGGATTTTATCAGCGGCAGTGTGCGGCCAACATCACTCTAGCAGTGTTTGCACAGCAGGGGTTTCTGCATTTGAATTCCTTGTAAACCATGTGCTGCATCTGTTGGTGGTCTTTTGTTTTATCTACAAGTACTTAACCTACGGCCTAATCAAGCGAAACCAGGACCCCGGCAATTCACACAAGCAACTGGTATCTTCCCTGTGAAATGGTAAGATGATTTAATTCACGGAACAGACTATTATGGCTTCATCCTTACAGTCCTGGGTTGGGAGACGAGAGATCTGGGCAGCCGTGCTCAATTGTGCTACTGCCTTGCTTTATGACCCCAAAAGTCACTCACTTTCTCCCTCCCTCTGTTCCCCATTTGCTAAACGGAGACAAAAAAATCTCTGCTGCTTCCATCACTCTTCTATTTAGACGGCAGGTTCTTCATGAACACATTTTACGGGAACAAATGTGAGGCAGCTTGAAGCAGAGTTTCCCATAATAACGATCATATATAGTTCCTCTTCAGTGTCTTACATTAAGACAAGAAAGTCAGTCCATTGGTTCAGAAACGAGCTGAAGAGATGGAAACCTGAGCTTCCTTCCCTACCAAGTTGCAGCAAGGGAGGCTTAAGTTGGATATTAGGAAACACTTTCTCACTAGGAGGGTGGTAAAGCATGCGAACAGGTTACCCACAGAGGTGGGGGAGTCTCCATCCATGGAGGTTTTGAAGACCCAGCTAGACAAAGCCTTGTCTGGGATGATGTAGTTGGGGCTGGTCCTGCGTTGACCTTAGCTGTACTGGCTAACAATTGTGCTAAATGAGTAATGATGATTATTTCTATCCCAAATGACGCAACTGAAAGTTGGAGGCCACAGGGAAGCTGGGCTGCAAATAAAGTTTCTATCCGATCCTTTCCTTGGCTTGCTGTAAATTATTTTATTCGTATGCATCTGATGCATCGCTTCTAACATGTCCCTTTCTAAAATAAGCTTTCATGCCTACAGTTGTGACAAAAGTTGCTCTAAATACTGTGTGTGTGCCAGTAGTCGTGCCAAGTATCCAGTACCCCAGTGGCAGTCTTGCAAATCAGCTAATGTAGCCATTTCTAAGCTCTCACCTGCCCTGGAACTTACCTGTGGCTTTGCAATACTGAAATTAGCACTAGCGGGATTGCTTTTATGTTCTTGTCTCCAGTGTTTTGTTTGAACCAGTGTCCGTCAATCTCTGGGTCTTGCAAGTAAACCAGCATGAAGCGGTGCTTAATTAAGAGGAAATGAAAAGAAAAGGCTTTCCTCCCCCGTTTCCTGGGGGAGTTACAGATTGCCGAGTTGATGGGCTGAGATTGACTGTCTGATGCTAACTGACAGCGAGAGGAATCGTTTTGATAGGAAAAATGTTAACTTCATTAGGGACAAGCAAAGCTGACATTCACGTAGAATCCACCGGATCTTTTAATTTCTGCATCCAGCTGCGTTTTTATGCTAATTCCCATTCTGATACCTGCTGCGTGCCTGGAAGAAAGGGAAGCCAAGCTGGTTGTACTTCAAAGCCCTTGCAAATACTCCCTTCCCTCTCCCTTCAACAATTAACATGGCACCATAAATAGGCTTCAGGAACACCTGTGCTGCCTTCGTTTGATATCTGATGCTTCCCGTGGTCCGTGGGGTTGTTGTGATAGCTCTCCTGATAGAGCAGGTAATAACATTGGGCCGTGTCTTCTGGATCCTGTGCTGCTCTGCATCATCTCTTGGGGTTTTCATGCTGGTGCAAAGTGGCTGCTGTTCCAGTCCAGCAGCAATTTGCCCTGGCTTTTCTCTGCTGTAAACAAGTACAGTTAGACACAAGGCAGCAAAACCCAGGCAAGTTGATCTAAAATGACCTGACCTTGGTGTCAACCCAGGAGGGAGCATAGGCTGACCTGTTTGGAGACTCAGACATGGTTTGGTCCCCCACCATCTCCCCTTTCCCTTTCTCAGATTGCCACAACCTTCACCAAGCTCCCCACTAGCACTGTGCATGTAACTGTCCCATTAGCAAAGAAGTCAGCACGCTGGCAAGAGAGGCTGGGATGAAGGCTTGGCATCGCCCACTAGGCACAGCGCTCCCATGGGGCCTGTTAAAAAAAAATGACAAGAAACAATTCCTACAGGAGATCACATCAGGGCTTTTATTTTATTCCTTGAAGTAGCACAGAATTGTTAAAAGGTTAATGAAGCAAAATAACTCTGTAAGATACCTACATAAATCTGGTATACTCTGGTTTTAATGGAAGTGGACCAGGATGGCAATGGTTAGTGTCTCACCGCGGCACCAGAGGCATGAGTTCAGTCTTGCCCTGGGCACTTCCCCTCCTAGACCGCCCCAAAGTATTTTGAAACCCTCCTCTACCCCAAAGCAGGCCAGAGATTAAAACCCAGACTGGTGCCTCAAGTGTCTCGAACACAACATCCATCACGCCACTTTGCTGGCTAACCTAGAGGAGTGGGGACAGATGCTCTGATACTGTAGAGCAGGGTGGCCCATGAATAAATAACGAACCTAAATGAATGGAGGCAGAGAGTCTTCCATCAATAAAGCAGTGACACAAGTTTGGCCCAGGTGGGATAAGCCGTAATTAAAAGTCATTTACCTCCAACTGGTGGCGTTTGGGTGACAGCTGGGAAATGAGTTGATGGTCACAGACCAGGCCCAGCAAACAAGTGTCCCTTCCACACTCAAACAATGCCGTTGCAATGGATAATGTGATTTGAGAGCACCTCACTGAAGTACACTGCAGGCCACAATCATGAAGGCTGAATGAGCCCAATACGAGTGTACTCACAGACTTCAGGTAGACCCAGCCAGAGTGCTACTGTTTTACATCCAGTTGGCACTCGTGCAAATGATTGCACTTGGCATCGTCCAGCAGAGGATCATCCTCCTGGGGTTCCCCACCATAAGCGGTAAAGGCAACAGAGATGAACCTTGACCTTATTTGCTCATAGCTGGCATTAGGACGAGACCCTTTCAGTAGGACAAGAACCAGAAATAACCAGGTGCGTCTGCCACTCCACAGCTACAGGTGCTCACACATGCAGGCGCACAACTACTTCCAGTATGACTGCCTCAGTACCAGTGTCTTTTAACACTCACCAGGCGCGTCTACACAAGATGCTAAAAGCGCAGTAGACTAGTTCTACTGTGCATTAGTGCGTCACAGCAAAAGCCGTGCTAATGCACAGTAGAATTAATCTACTGGGCATTAGTGTCACATAAAAAATGTGCACCCATGCTACTGCGCAGCAGTGCCAGTTACAATGCAGTTAGTACCTGGTACTAAACTTAATGTGTCGTAATTACGGTGCACTAATGCACGTATAGACATGCCCTCTCAGACTCAGCTGGTAACTCAGGAAAATTCATCTCGTTCTCAGTCTTCTGTGGGTTTGCTTTCACGCACCCAAGCTTTGCGTACCGCCCACCAGTTAATTGCACGGAAATTGCAAATTGGCCCATTTGTCGTCATACAGTTTGATAGCCTGGGTGACCTTTTTCTTGGTCCTTTTTAGCTAATCAGGGATTAGTGGTTTTGTAGCATTTCATGAATTTAATTCCTTTCCTTAGACTATTGTGACTGCATAACAACTACCTACAAGCGCCCATTGTAATATTCAACTGACCTTCAAGGTAAATTGTACCTTGCATTTGCCTGACACTCTTTCACAGTAGCATAATCCTATTTCTAACATAAATGATCATTTTCAAAGAACTTGATGTCTGAGTGCAGACAATAACCAGCTGCAATTTGCTTCATGAGCAATTTTATTTACATCGACGGTAGCAGAACTAAATTGAAAGGTCCATTCATTGACTGTGGCTGCTTCTGTGCTAACACCAATAGTGTGTTCAGCTTCAGGAAATCAATTCACCTTTTGATTTAGCCATCCGTATTATTAACACAAGAATAATACAGGCTATAGATTTCCTGCCCAGATGAAATGTGAATGTCTCTTTTAGTACCAAGGCAAGTGCCACCCAAATTATTGAGAAATAACAGTTTGATTGAGGAATATTGCACCTTTTAGGAAGGTTGTGGAGAGGATTCTTACCAATAGAGCTAGCGTCTTACTTCCTTAATGGGTCATGATATAGTTGAGGCTGCATTTTCTTTACGCCCCTCTCTCTCTCTCTCTCACACACACATGCACGCGTGCACACACACACACACACACCTGTGATACAACTGGGTTGAACTCTTCTTTCTGACCTGGCCCCACAGTAGACTAGGTACAGACACTCAAAAAGCCCGAGGCAGAATCGATCTAAGTTACGCCATTTTCTGGAAGTGGAGTAGTTTAGATCAGTAGTGAACAAAACACACATTCGCCCTTTGATGGGGGGCAAATCTTAGACCAGGTTCTGCCGTTTTAAACCTAGTCTGTGTGTGCTGAACTTCTGCTCTGTGACGGGTATAGAACCATCTTATGTGCCCAGCTTCTGTTCTGTTACCAGTATAGACCAGTTACTGATCATTTATACCAGTAAAAGTGTAATGTCTGTATCCGGACTATATCTCATTCACGTAGGATTCCCTTCCTACTGCTGCACACACAGACGCACATAATCTTTGCAAGGGGAACCATCTCCTTGTCCCTATTCCATAAACTTTGATGCACTTCTGAACTAAGAAAGAGAAGAAAGTTGAGTACTTTATATCACGCGATGCAAAGCAGGGGTTCTCCAAATAAAATATTACTTCTTAGTACTCTTCTTGATATTACACCTTAATAATAAAACTTCTTAATGCTTTTTGGAAGTAGCACAACTGCGATGGGTCCCCACTGCACTCAGCTCTGTACCTCCATATAAAGACAAGACTTTTGCTCCAGAAATCTGCAATCTAAATGGGGAAGACAGTGATACTTTGGTAAGAGAAAAGAAAAGGTTACGATCCCGGTTGGATGGGGAATTGAAGCATTGAAGAGATTAGGCGAAATCCAAAAAAAAAAAGCCCGCGGGTGCTTAAAACAGGACTGAATTTGCCTTCTGGCACCTAGCTCTAGAACTGAGATCCAGATACACCCTGTGGACACCTTAAAATTCACAAGGCGCTCCTCTATTCAGCCTGGAAGTTCCCGGGATACTTCCATTACTGTGCAAGAAAGTGAAAAAGAGCTGTGAAGTCTCTGGAGGTCAAATCAGAGACACCTGAGTTGAATGGGCTGAGAAAGGGAGCGAGACTTTGTCTCTACCAAGTCCTCTCACGGCACCTTGGACTGTCACCGGGAAGACGTAAGGCTCTGTAAGCACACGGTGAACTCTGTCATGGGGAGTGATTGAAAGCCAGTGGCAGTGGTGTGAAGGTGACATGAGGAAGAAGGCAAATGAACCCAATACATTGGTGACACTCCCCCCAGCACACACAGGCTGATTTATGGACATAGTTACCAGTGTCTCCTGCTCTCAGGAAAAGGAAAATACTTGCTAATAAAAATAACCACAGTTTAATCCAACAAGAACCCAATAAAGATACGGAAAATACATTACTGAGCTCCTTCTTTCTCCTGAAACAGATAGAAATGGCCACGAACTGCCGCTGGAGTGGGGAGATGGGCAAATAAAAAATTGAAGCATCAATTGAATGCAAAACCAGAATGCCTTTTTGGGTTTCCTTTCTAAGAGAGTCAGCCACAGTGTGAGGCAGTACAGATGCTGGTGTTGGGGAAAGAGAGAGCTGGGAGGATGTGTGTGGCATGGGGGATGGCGAATGGAGGCACAGAAAGAGGTGTGAAATGCAGAGTCTAGAGTAGGGTGGCCAACGATCAGTCGTTGCCCGTCAGGATGGTCCCCTGACATGCAACTGCACCATTGGCGGCATCCCGTCATGGCACCATGTGTCAGGCATCACCGCTTGGCAACACACAAACAGACATAAAACTCCGTGACTCATGTGCATCCCGGGGTCAGCAGAGGGTGGCCAAAGCCAGGACAATCGGGATGATTGGGACCTGTGGGACTGGGCAGCGCTTATGCAATTCCACAAAGCAGCAGCTGTAACAGCTTGTCCCGAAGCATCAGAAAGAGGTAGAGGAAGGGAAGAAATTTCCTTCAAGCCTTGATATTTGAACAGAGTGGCAGAGAGAAGCTCGAGGCAATAAAGAGCTTGCGTTTGTCACGTTCAGCTTCTCCCAGGATGGGATCCTTCCAGGTCAGCGCTTTGCCGCAGGCCAACAGCAGATGAGAATGACAAGGACCAAATTCAAATGACCTGGTTACAATTTTCCAAGACCACCAGAGTCTTACGGTTATCAGTTCAAACCTCCTGACTGGCATGTCCAGAATAATCCTGCCTCGCTCCAGAGCTGACACGTCCCTGGGCAGTACAGCAAAGGATAACAAGGGTCTCCCATGGGGTCCTTGCCTCCCTGTGTGTATATACATCCAGGGCAATAATGCTGCCAGAGTTGACTGGCAAGTGCCAGATGGATACCCCTGATGGAAACACAGCACATGCCTGCTAATCTCTGCCCATGCTGGTTTTACCATGGATCATCCAGAGCTCAAGTATATTTTGCCCTCTTTCAGCTGAGGTTTTTTGTTTGGCTTTTTTTTCGTCAGGAACAAATTCAGTAAAACGTGTCATTTCCCTACTATTTTTTTTTTTAATGTTATTGAAATGTTGAGTGTGTGTGTGTGCGTGCACGCGTGCGTGCGTGTGTGTGTGTGTGTGTGTGTGTGTGTAGTCCATGGTTTAGACAACTCTGGGGGCTGGTTGGCATTTCTCAGGGATCTAAATTTGGTATGTTTTTCACAAATCTCAGAGACTCACTTATGTAAAAAACAGACCAGAGCTCGTAGTGAATCAACCGTATCGCTGAGGATGTCTCTCAGAGTCCTCACACTAGTCTGCAGAGTCGTGGCTGGTTGATTTTAGAGGCAGTAGATAAAAAGGACAGGAAAAACAGCAATCAAATACATATATATACATACACACACACACACACACATATACACACACGTGTGTGTGTGTGTGT
>NW_017729031.1:39348638-39359661 GCF_001723915.1 Gavialis gangeticus
CCTGAGAAATGCCAACCAGTACCCAGAGATGTCCAAACCATGGACAGCCCATTACAGTTCAGTCCAGGCTAGCAATGGTAACTACAGAGTGGAAAGGGAAGACATACATGTACCTGGATACTAATAGGTGTATTATATTGTTACACTGAATTTGTATTCCCTTAATGGGGCTTTTTTCCTTTGCCAGGTTCTCATTTTAAGTGACTCTGCCACAGTGAGTAGTTTTGCTCATGTCTCAACATGCCTCGTGATTTAGGTATCAAAAGCCATCAGATCTATTAAGGGTTGTAGTTTAATAACCATCCTCTTTCACTTCCATTTCCACGGCATGTAACAATATGAATCTTTTCCATGGTTAACGAGATCCTGAAAAAAATAAAAACCCAATCTGTCCCGGAGCTCAGGTTGATACAGCTGATAATGGCACACTTGCAACAGCGTGAGACTTGCAAAACCCCACTCCCTTATCAGAGAGGGGAATACCAAGTGTAAAATTCACTTTTTAATATTCATGATGCAGCTCAGAGATCCTGCATGTGTCAAACCTAGCCAGGAATGCTGCTTTTGTTCTCTCTTATGAAATATCAGGTTACCCAGATTGGTACTGAAGTCTCCATCCTTGGAGGTGTTGAAGACCCGGGTAGACAAAGCCCTGTCTGGGGTGATGTAGCTGGGGCTGGTCCTGCTTGGAGCAGGGGGTTGGACTGGATGTGACCTCCTGACAACCCTTAAACCTCGTTTTCTACGGTTCTGTGGTGGCTTGCTGGCAGCAGCCCGGCTTGAAAAGGCTCCGAGTGATTGGTGGGATGTTCCCACCAATCAGGCAATGGCAGGGGAGGGGTTTGCCCCTCCCTACCCAGGGGCGAGGCAAAGAGCTGGACCTGAGAGGGAACTAACCCCCCCCCCTTTTGATTGGTCCATTTTCAATCTGGGGCAGAGCCCCAGAACAGAATAAAAGGGCAGCATGCTTGGCACACAGGCGGCTGTCAAGGGACAGAAAAGAGGGTGAAGAAGAGCTGGCAGAGCTGTCCAGTGGGGCAGAGCCGGTGTGTGGGAAGATCCCAAAGCCTGCTGGTTAGGTAGCGGGGTGGCAAGCAGCTGCATCCCCCAGCCCCGCTGCAAGGTGCACGGAGGGTCTGAGAGGGACCAAGATGCGGGGAGCTGCACGAGGTGGCTCGGGTCTCCAACCCCTGGCACCGGGCCATGCACAGAGGGTCCGGGAGTGGATCGGGATCCAGGAGCTGCTCGAGGTGTCTCAGGTCTCTAATCCCCGGCACAAGGCTGGGAACACAGCGCACAGGCAGTGCACGGAGGGTCCGGGAGCAGACTGAGACCCCGGCACCGCACAAGGTGTCTTGGGTCTCCAACCCCTGACACAAAGCCAGACACGCAGCATAGAGGGGCCATCGGGGCACAGGGCCTAAAGAGGGCCCAGGCCGGAGAGAGCTCCATCAGGTCCGGAGGGTCGTGACTTGCCCTGTGAAGGGGCATTCCCGGGGGGGCAGGAGGGATTGCCCCCCGTCATTTGGGGCTAGCAGCCAGAGGGAAAAACCCTGAAAGGAAAGGGCTCCTGGGGGTCCCCCTTTGTGGGCTATTCAAGCCTGAAAGGCCCTGGGGACCTTTTCCTTCTCCTTACCTTAGGGGCATTGCCACGGCCCCAGGACAACAAGGGTTGTTCTTTGGTTCCTTTTAGAGATCTAGCTTTTTCACCTAATGTTTCCATGCCTCGTGCTGTGTGAACCCTGCGCCTCATGCTTTGCAGATTAGCATTTCACTAGAGTATAAGATTGCATGACGCTGACAGACCCCTCGCCTGCACCCAGAGTATTTGCATAGAGTTGCATATATTTGTTGCACATCGTTCCCAGGTGCTTTGTATATATGTTCTATTTTAACTCTTTTTATATGTATATTAATACATGTGTACATAGTTAAGTCATTGCATGTCTTGATCTGGCTCTATAGGGGAAGGTGGGAAACTTCACCCCACAGCCCGCCTGCCCTGCTGACATCCCCTTCAATTGGAGAGGGGAGTGCATAATTGGGTACTACCCAGGTTACAATTTTATGGTCCTATGATTAATGTTTGTGAAGCTTGTAGAGATCTTTCAATGCAAGACCTGAGTCTCTCCTCACTTCTGCTGCTCTTGCACGGACACAGGTAGAGCCACTTCTGCTTTCATACCTGCTTTCGTACCTGTCCGAGAGGCAAATCAGTCCCCATCACCGCTGGTCATGACCGTCTTGGGTTGCATTCAAAGTCTCCCAGTCATCGCAGCCCTCTGGCAACGGGAACCTGGAGCTGCTCTCAAGGAGAAAGCGAACGTAAAGGATTCCCGGCGTTAAACATTAACCCAGGAAGACAGCTGCATCCTCCTGAACACATCACCCTCCTCTGAATCGGCAACAGCAGCCAGGCCATGTAGGATGCTATGCTGTATACTGAGCACGTGGGCTTGCATTCCCCATCCCTTCTCCCACGGTGAGGAAATCTAAACAACCTGCTGCCCCCAAAGGTCTTTAAATAAAAGCCTCCCAGTCACCTGCTGACTGAGTGCATCTAAATGCAGCATTATAAAGTATTGATAGGTAGGCCCAGACCAAGCAGGAGGAGAGAAAAGCACGCGTCCTTTCCACCCCCGTCGGGTCATGTTATTGCTGGTATTTTGCCCACAGTGGGAGATTCAACAGGGGGACAGAAGCGGCAAGGTTTTCCACTGAGCTCCCAGCATCCAGAAAGGCCAGGGCTAAACTCGAACCAAATGCATAATTAATATTAATCATCCCGGGACCTTTGGAAGCAAAGACAGGGAAGTGCTTGTAGGTCACCGAGTCTGTCTCCCCTGAGCAAGATGTAGGACCCAGGGAGCTGGTTTTAAAAAATGCTCCAGGATGGGGACTAAAATGTTTCCGCTTACTGTTTCTGCATTGCAGACCTTTCTCCCACCCCGAGACGGCTGCTGATATCCAGTCTCAGCACATAGACACAGTGAATTGTCTGCACAGCCCTTCAGTGCTGGTTCTTCTGCTTAGGTGTCTAAAGGACTCGGGACCTCACTTAGTGTCATAGTTTCTAGGGTCGGAAGGGACCTGAGCAGATCATCTAGTCCGACCCCCTGCCATGGCAGGAAGAGCACTGGGGTCAAATGACCCCAGTAAGGTGGTCATCCAACCTCCTCTTAAAAACCCCCAGGGTGGGAGCCTGCACCACCTCACTTGGAAGCTGGTTCCAGACCCTAGCCACCCTGACCGTGAAGTAGCGCCTCCTGATGTCCAACTTAAACCTTCCCTCCGCCAGCTTGTGACCATTGTTCCTGGTCACTCCTTGCGGCGCTCGGGGGAACAGGGACTCCCCCAGCGCCTGCTGATCCCCCCTAACCAGTTTATAACAGGCCACAAGATCCCCCCTCAGCCTTCTCTTTTGAAGGCTGAACAGGTTCAGGTCCCGCAACCTTTCCTCATAGGACCTACCCTGCTGTCCCTTGATCATACAAGTGGCCCTCCTCTGGACCCTCTCCATGCTGTCCACATCCCTCTTAAAGTGCGGCGCCCAGAACTAAAAAAAAATAGGAATGGATTTTTAAAAATGAAACTTTTTCCTGAAAATTTCCCACAAGAAGTCATTAGCCTTTGTTGTCCAGACTGAAAAATTGATGAGAAAGGAGCGTTTTGATCTCTGAAAATCTTAGTCTACAGTACAACACCCTCAAAGACAGCAACACTCGTTCAAAGCCAGCCCTTCAGACTGGATTACCAGCACCGCATACTACGGGTCACGAAGTCCCCCTAACCAGGCCCTTCTTTGCTTCGCTTATGAGATCTGACAAAAATCACAGCGTCGAGTCAGGCGGCTGCAGCCCCGATCAGCTCACGGCTTAGTCGAAGGCGCCGCGCTATTAGTGACAAATGTCATTCATGTGCAGAAATGTCGAAAGCCTGATCCTGTCAGAAGAGGAGAGGCAGCTGCAATGCTTTGGCAGGAGCATTAGCACAGCCTTTGACAAAAATGTCCCCTGTCAGGAGTGTTACTCAGACTTCGAGTGCTTTTAAAAGCAGCCGAATAATCCTTATTTTTTTTTTCCCCCCAGTGTCATACTTTATTCATAGTGACACCCTTTGCTTTTCTCTCCTATTCATTTATAAGTCTGCTCGAGGCAAAATAAAAATGGAAAGGAGGTTTTCAAGACAAAGCTGGACTTGCAGTTGGCAAAGGGGGCTCAACTAGATATTCCTTCTTCCCTTAGGACTCCCGGAGAACTTCATTTCCATTCCTGGGCAACTTGGGTTTCTTAGCTTGGTTTGTTTTTCACAGTCGGGGATTTGCTCAAGCTCCTCCCAGCAAAGATGAGCATCTGCTACTGGGCATCAAGCCCTCTGGATGGCTCGGCACATGCTGGTCAAGGAGGTGGAGAGTCAGGTGAGAAAGCCCTGCGTGATCCTTCTTGCAACACCTCACCCCGCTCACTGGAGCACTCGGGCAGGGAAAGGTCACGCCGGTCCCGAGCCATGAAAGTAACTGGATGACACGTCATGGGGGAGAGGAACTGGCGAGCGCTGGCGAAGCAAGAAGAGCTGGGAGAGCCGGGGGAAAGTGCAGCAACACCCAAAATGCACGTACATCCAAGGGGGGGTTTCCAGACAGCAAGCTCCTCCGTGCTGTGGATAATAATAATCTGCCTTGGAAAAGGATTTGTTTTACAGCTGCATCCATGGAGATCAGGCCCCGCTGTGTAAGACCCATGCATATCCCTAGCTGGAGACCGTCCCTGTCTGCACAGACAAGAGGAAATGAAGAGGACGGCAACCTGACCCAGGTCCTGTGGCACAGCGCTGATAAATCCCAGCAGACCTAGGGTGCAGGTTGTAGCCGTGTTGGTCTAAAATTGTTTTCCAACTATTTAATTTGGTCTAATAAAAGATATCAGATTCACCCAAAGAACCGGAGCAGACCTGGGACTCCCATGTCCTGGTGTAGTACCCCAGCCTGTTTCCCCAAAGAGAAAGGGAGCTGTAGCATTTGCAAGTAGAGGGGGCGATTCCCTTGATTTCACAGCAGAGACTGAGGTAGGGTGGGAGAGAACTGGGTTAGATGGCTTTTTTATTGCTATTTCTCCCTCCCTCACTCCAGACTTGGCCAGGCAACATGTTTATATCAGTGTAACTAGCCTTTATGCCAGTGTAAATAGGAGCAAACAAATGGCATACGTCTTTACACCAGTATAACTCACACAAATCTAGAGCTGTCTATGTTATCCTGGGGGCCTCTCCAGCCCAGACCCTGAAGGATGAAAAGCAGCTCGAAGTACCTCCCCTGCCACCTAGATCATGACTTCTGTGATGCATATTTGTGACGTGGAGCCCAGAATCTCACCCTGGATCTTCAGAGCAATGCGAATATCCAGCTGTTGGTTTCATCCTGACTGTAATTACAGGCCTACAGATGTTCAGGCCAGAAGGGTCCATTAGCATCATCTGATCTGAATTTCTGCTTGACATAAACTGGCTACTACTCCCAGTATTTTACACACATGCACAGTGTTGTGTGTAAAATTTTACTGGCTACTCCTATATTTTACACACACACACACACACACACACACACACACGCACACATCCTGCAGCGCTGTTCTGCAAGGGCGCCGTGTGCTCGCTGTTCAGGATGCTGTGGGGATGTGAATTTTTGGTCTCAATTCATTCCCTGATGGACATCACCCCCAAACCCACTACTGCCATGTGCATTAATTATGCAAACTCCTGCTTCTGTTGGGTCAGGTGGGCTGTGTGGGATGCTTTCCTTTGCAGGGAAGACCGCATGCCTATCTGGGAACAGGCACTGCTTACTGGATCCTAGCCTGTTTGAATGCAAAACAGATCTATTGCTATATACAAAGTCTCCACGTATTCATGGTGGTGTGTTTTAGGAAGGAAGCACAGAGAGGCCCTGGAATGAATGGACTAAGGGAAAGAGCATCCTTCCCACCATAATCATTTTGCAAGAAAACTCAGAAGGTGTTTTTTGAGGACGAGAGGCAAGGCCAACCGGTGGCACTCTGGCCTTATAATTTCTTCTGGTTGTCAGCTGAAACCCATTCCTCATAGCTGCCCCAGCCGACCATTGCTGTTTGCCTTGGCATGCAAAACCTTTTCTATTTGCAGTTATTTCTGCGACTGCTTCTCCGTGACACTGCTGATAAATTCAATTCCGGCAGCAGCAAGCCCAGGTGACAGCTGAAAACAAAAAAGTGCAACTGTTTCTGACAGAGCATCAACGCGGAGAAAAAGGCACGGCAGGACAAGACTGCGCTATCTGCATAGGAGGGAAACCAACAGCAGGAAAAAGCCGGGCTGGAAGTTTCACCACGTGTTTTCTAAAGGTTGTCGTCTCCTCCCGCATGCCCCAGCCCAGAGCCGCGGTGAGCTGACGTGTTCCTTAGCAATCTCAGCCAAACCCACTGTCTGGGGTTGTCCTTCGTGGCTGCTTCCTCTACTCTCTTTATCCCTTCATCCCCCGGGCTGTGCTCAACGCAAGCATCACTGTGCATCAAGGTCCCAATTCAGCAAAGTATGTGCCCAAGTGCCATTAACTCCCACGCTTTAGGGTTGTTGGGTGTAGCCGTGTTGGTCTAAGGACATAGGCAGACAAGGTTCCTTGGGTAGATGCCATCTCTTTTATTAGACCAACTAAATAATTAGTTGGTCTAATAAAAGAGATGGCATCTACCCAAGGAACCTTGTCTGCCTAGTAACTTCCACGGGGCTATAAAAGGTTTTAAAGCCCAGCAGATGCTTGAATGCTTTGATGAATCAGGGCCTAAGTATCTCTGAGCATCTCAGAGAACGATGCACGTAATGGAAATAATGCAAAGTCCTGTTGTCTGGTGCTCGACCGCGTAGAAAATGTAAGGCTCTAAGACAAATGAGTGCTATGTGATTCTGGTCCCTGTAGCCTCGAACGAAGCCAGAGATAAAATGCTGAAAAGCTTAAATATGAATACATTGCCAGACTCTCTTTAAAAGCATTTTGCAGGGTTTCTTGGGGTTCATCCTACTGGGAACAGGACATGATCTGAAGGCATGAGTTTCTCCAGCACGCCTCACCCCCTTGAGAAGAGGGTGGTTTTCATTTCTGAGGATGATGTCTGCAGGCTTTTCTGGCTGGGATGTGCCGTATCAGTCACCCTCTGTTTCCTTTGCCACCGGTTCTTGTCATGGTCGCCCCGTACAGGACACAGTAAATTGTCTGCACAACCCTTCAGTGCTGGTTCTTCTGTTTAAGTGTCTAAAGGACTCGGGACCTCATTTCAACTGGAAAGTATTGGGGCATGGACCACCTTTCGCTTGGTTCATACAGCTCCTTGCACAGTGGGTGCAACTCATGCCTTGGCCAGGGGGTGCAACTCATGCCTTGGCCTCCTTGGAGCTCCTTCCATCCAAGTGATAATTAATATTATAATAAAAGTGGGTGCCTGTTTGGGCAATCATGACCTCAACTTAATACAGTCAGTGTTGTGGACACGTTAATTGCCAGAAGAAGCAGGACTTCGCTTTTAGGCCTCTTTCATCCAGACCAGGCAGAGTAAAAGTTAAATAAACTAGAGTATGGGAAGGCTTTGGGCTTCTGCTCTCATAATCTTATCCCTCTGGACTTTCAGACACGTTGCTCTGACCAAGGATGAATCTGCTTAGAGACTGGAGTCAGGTGAATAGAAAACAAATGGTCGCAGGTGGGCTTCCTTCCTGGAGCCATGTTTAGCACGGCTGGTTTGTGCAAGTGTTGGTTTCTGTGAGGTCTGTAAATGGACAGGAAATGGACCCCCTGCCAATGACTTCATTTAGAAAAGCTCAAATTTAGCTTGGGGGGGGAGAGGGAGCCTTAATATCAGAGCCCCTAATGGAGCATGCCTGCCAGATTTGGAGATCCCGGCATAAAAAGGTGCTTGTATCAGCCAATCCCCTGTCCGTAAATCTCAATAGAAACGAGCGCCTTGTTCCCTTGGGCTCCTATTCAGACAGCTGATTTTCCAGGACGCAGTTCAAAACCTCTTCTGTCCATCACAGAGGAGCTTTCCCTTGAGACTCCCAAACTTAACGCAGTCTCTGTGAACGCCCCGTTGAAGCCAGCCTAGGTGAGCCTAAGTGAGCAAGCCCTTAATTCCCTACAAGCCCTTGGCTATCAACAGCCCCCAAGTGAGCTACTTTCTGGCTCTGCTCCTGGAGAGGGGCTTCCCCTCTCAAAGAGGATGTGGTGCACCCAAAGTTGCGTGCAGCAAAGCAGAACAGCATCTATTGCTCCTCTGCAATGCAGCAGGCAGAGCCCTTGGGCCACACTGCTCAGACCAGCTCTCACACAGAGCCCCAGCTCAAGTCTCTCCTTGCCCTGCCTTCCTCGCATGTCTCTGGGAATCTCCCTTTCAGGCCAGTCTTTCCCACTTGGGCTTCTTTGATTTCCCTCCTGGGTGCCAGAGATGGCAGCAAGTCACCAGATGCCGAGGCCCGACTCCAATGGTGCTGCGGTAGGTCTGCACGTGCACGTCAGCCCCTTGTCTTGTGGATGGCCCATTTTCTAGTAGCAGAGACCCCACTTGCACTCCTTAACTCAGGGCAATAGTAGCCCATTGTTTCTCAGTGCGTCAGAAAGTCGGGGAAACTGAGGCACAGAACCCGAGTGTAGCCATTTAACCCAGAAACAGCACAATCTTTGAAGGATAATTCATTCGTTTGACCCCAGTACTCTTTCCTGCCATGGCAGGGGGTCGGACTCGATGATCTGCTCAGGTCCCTTCCGACCCTAGAAACTATGAAACTATAATCCAAGGGCTGAAGCCTGCATTGGACTGAATCTCTACTAACTAACTCGGGGAGAAATTTCCCTGTAAGAAGTATGTTTGGGCCATTGAAATGTCCTAAAAACAGCTCAAGCCTTTCACTCTGCATCACTCCAGAGTTTCCCTATGACTTATTTCATTATAAGCCAGTTTTGCTTAGCAAAGCTCTGAGCCTGCCCCTAAACTTGGCCTCAATTCCCAGCTGCTCCCGATGCAAGCTGAGAGTTACTAGGCTGAGCTCATTAAAACCCACCAAAAACTTGAGCTATACAGTGGAGCAGCTTGTAGCATTGGACATGGCGTCCAGCCAACACCATCCCTTGCAGCAAATGCAGCTCCACGTGCATTTGGGTCTTGTCAGAGAATCACCCCCCACCCTGCCGATCGGTTTTGGACTTTCATATCACAAAAGCTCCTACCCAATGGATACAGCTTTCCCTTTTTTCTCAGTGCGATGTTCAAACCTGTGGTGGGGGAAAGCAGAAGAGGGTTGGGGGGGGAACATCAACAAGGGGTTAGAAAGGTCTCGGTGCTACATGCAAAATGCAGGCAGCACAACTGCAGCGCCCGGCTAATCCATCCCCTTGTAGATCCTAAAAAACCAATTAGGCTTTCCATGCACAGAGCCTATTCACCAGCTTGAGCACCTTCGCCAATCTAAAGGACCCTCAACAGAGAACGTCGCTCCGAGCTGTCCAAATATCCTATAATTAAGAAGAATTAGCAAGCTGAGAAGCCTCGTCCAAAGGAAGAAACAAGCGGTGAACAATGGCATGGAATATTAAATTCCTCCTTGCACATTTAAAAGTCACAGCTGACAGACCTCTGGGTTTCCTCCGGCCTCGGGTGACAGAGGACTGAAAAGGACACAAGCCACCCAGTGCAAAATGAATGCAGCTTTTGCTATGCAAAAGTCTGCTTTTCAAGGCTCCTTGTGTTCACATAGCGTCTATTGCCACAACCCTGGTTAGGTGGGAAGAGGTTGGCAAGAAAGGGTGGCTTGGATCGGGTAGGAAACCACAGACCAAGCCATGCCAGGCTCTCTGGGACATGGCAGCAATGAGAGGCAAGTGCTGGGAGTACTCCAAGCACAGGCGCTAAACTGCGTTGGGTTCCCAGGCGCTAGTGGAAATTACGGAGACTTCCTTGACAAGGGGCTGTTAGAAGTTGCAATTACCCGCGGCATGACGGCTGTGAGTTACAGCACAGGGCATGAAAAGACCGCTCCGAGCCTTGCCCATCGTGGGCAGAAAGGGAAGAGATTCCCAGTCCATGCCGCCCCCCTGCCTGCGGGCCAGAGCCTGAGACCCACGCCCAGCCACCGGGACCATTTGCAGACATGCTCACCATTTTCTAAACTGTGTTAACTGATTCGCATCACACAGTTCAAATCAAGTTTCAATTCGAAGTAGGGGTTAATGGACAATCATTGATTATCAAGGAGGTTCTCCTGCTTTTCTGGGCCACAAAACTGTGCTCCCTTGCTATACCTCGAGTGGGGCATGAGCAACAGCGAGGCCTAGATAGCTGCCATATATACATGTTAATTAATACAGTTTAAATTGCCTGGTTCAGACTGCCCTAGCTTGCATTAAATTTAATCCTTCATAGTTTCTAGGGTCGGAAGGGACCTGAGCAGATCATCTAATCCGACCCCCTGCCATGGCAGGAAAGAGCACTGGGGTCAAACGACCCTGGCAAGGTGTTCATCCAGCCTCCTCTTAAAGATCCCCAGGGTAGGAGCCAGCACCACCTCCCTTGGAAGTTGGTTCCAGCCCCTAACCGCCCTGACCATGAAGTCGCGCCTCCTGATGTCTAAGCTAAACCTGCCCTCTGCCAGCTTGTGACCATTGGCCACACGCTGCCTGCACCGCGGCCTTGGCCCTAGAGTGTGACTGTGTGGCCTAATGGATAAGGCGTCTGACTTCCGATCAGAAGATTGAGGGTTCGAGTCCGTTCATGGTCAGTTTATTTTTTCACGGTTAGGGCGGCTAGGAGCTGGAACTAACTTCCAAGGGAAGTGGTGCTGGCCCCTACCCTGGGGGTCTTTAAGAAGAGGCTGGATGCCTACCTGGCTGGACTCATTTGAGTCCCATTTCTCTTTTTGGGGTTTTTTGTTGTTCTCCCGCCCTGGCGGGGGGTCGGGCTAGAAGATCTACTAGGTCCCTTCCGACCCTTAATCTATGAATCTATGAATC
>NW_017729031.1:39359930-39366465 GCF_001723915.1 Gavialis gangeticus
GGGACCTTCTTTTTACCCCCTATGTATTTAAAAAAAGACTTCTTATTGTCCTTAATCTGGGAAGCTAGTCCCAGTTCCATCTCTGCCTTGGCCTTCCTAACTACCCCCCTGCATCCCCAAGCAACTGCAGAATAGCCCTCCCTGGTGATGACCCCTTCTTTCCATTGGGTGTAAGCCACCTTTTTAGCAAGGAGACATTCGCGGATGCTTTTGGTGAGCCATGGGGGCTTATGCGCCCTCCTGCTCCCTTTGATCCTCGCTGGGATTACCTTCCTTTGGGCTTGGAGGATCATGTCCTTGAGGAGCAACCACTCTCCTTGGACACCTGTCTCCCCTCCCCTTCGGGACCTCAGCGCTTCCCCAACTATCCTCCTCATTCAATGAGGATTAGTTAATTCAGACTGGAGCCAATTTTAATTCAGACTATAGACGTCCACGTCTATATAGCCAAGGCTGTAGTCCGGATTAAACCTAGAAAAATGTAACGCCTATAAATGCCAGGATGTGCTGTTCTCCCCGCAACAGCTCCCACTTCCCTCCCAAAGGTGGCACGTGATCAGTAGCACAGCCTGCAGTCAGGCCCAGTTAATAATGCGGGCCTGTGAAACATCTGATTTAAGTGACTTGCCCAGCGTGCCCCAGGAAGTCTGTGGCAGAGACTGGAATAATCCATTGTCCTCTCCCTTCTCAGTGTCATTCATGTCACAGCTCCCAGCTTCTCCCACAAATGAGATCTCTCTCTCTCTATAGATAGATAGCTAGATAGATGTGTGTATACATACATACACACAGAGAGACAGAGAAAGTATGTATATAGAGAGAAAGAGATATATCTATCTATCTATCTATATAGATAGATAGATAGATATAGATATATCTATAGATATAGATATGAATGAGAGAGAGAGACAGAGAGAATATATACACACATATACATACATATATACACACACTTATACCTTTGGATTACATGTGCTCAGAGAATGGCATACTGAATGGACTGGATGACCAGTCGCTTCCTCAGCCTGATGAAGGGTGTTTGTGCCCAAAAGCTTGCAAAGAAGAATTTTTCCAACTATTTGAGTTGGTCTAATAAAAGAGATCAGACTTACCCAAAGAGCCTTGTCTGACACTGGATGAAGCCCTTCTGGGAACACGGTCCCTGGCTCCCACCCAGCCTTTGGCCTGGGCTGGGCAAGGCTCGCTGCGGTCAAGGCTAAGGCAGTTCTGGGCACGTGCATCTCCAGGGACCTCAGCAAGCCAGATGTCCTGAAATAAGGTGCTAATGATACAGCAGCTGAGTAGGGGCTTCAGCATGGTAAATTTAGACTAAGGGGAAATTAGGAACCCAGTACAAGTGCCTAAGTCCTTTGTTTTGGCTCTAGCCCTAAATCCCTGCTGTGTCCTACCTGTGCCCTCTGTCTCAGCTGAGCCTCGTTAGGCTCGGGGCTTTAAGCAGGGCCTCTCCTGGCTGGGGGGTTGCTGTTAAGGAGGATTGTGGAGGGGAAAGAGGCTCTAGGATCAGAGGGGGGTAGACTGGGTTATTTGCAACTCTGCCGGTGTGGCTTTTGCAGTTTTAGTTGCATGCAAGGAACGTGACCCGACAGGGATGAGTTCAGTTTGCTTTGTTGGGGTTATACAAGAGGCATAAAACCCCACCGAGGTGATTAGGAGATGGCTGGATTTTTAGCAAAGGATGCTGGATTTTTGCTCCACCTCCCCAGCCCTGAGCTTTGCTTACTGGCTAGCATTAAAAATACTTTTTTTGTCTCACAATAATTTTCCTGGCTAACTTCCAGTGAGAGTGGGCCTGTT
Organism: Gavialis gangeticus; assembly: GCF_001723915.1. NCBI lineage: Eukaryota > Metazoa > Chordata > Crocodylia > Gavialidae > Gavialis > Gavialis gangeticus. The sequence goes on from NW_017729031.1 coordinate 39,361,746, forward strand.
GCTAAGGGGTTCATTTTTAAGCAGCTAGAGGGGCTCAGACTCTGCATCCCAAAGGAGAAAATTTACAATTGCAAGTGTGTTTATTACCCCTATTTACTACCCAAAGTTTTAAAATTGGCACAGCACAAACCATCAATTGGCTGGGACATAGCACCTGAGGAAGGCACTTGTGCAGTCTCCAGCTCTTCTGTTTCCCAGAGGCTCTCTGCTAATTGGATGCAGACACTTAAAAATGCTGAGAGGTAGCAACAGGGGAAGAGCACACGCCAACTGCAGAAACTTCCTCAGCCTGACAAAGGGTTTTAAAACCCAAAAGCTTGCTTTAAAATGTTTTTTCCAACTCTTTAAGTTGGTCTAATAAAAGATATCAAATTCACCCAAAGAACCATGTGTGAGAGGTAGCAACAGCACGCTGCAAAGCTGCGAAGTCAGCTCCTCTCCCCGGCCCTGGCGAGGGGCTCATCATCGTGGCAGAAAGGTAGCCATGCTCCTTGTGACAAACACGACTGATGTGTTCAGATCCACCTGCAGTGTCCCTTAATCGGTTATTTAATTGGAGACCTTTGCAGCTAGATGGGGTGGAGAAGCTGAAGGAGCAGCACAAATACTGTAGCACAGACCTGCCCTTACTAATCATCCCCCTCCACTGATTTTATGCCTAAAAGGCCTCCAGTGCTGTTCCCTCCCTGACCTCCACCATCCCCTTTCCCCAAAAGGGAGGCACTCTGCAGAGAGTTGAGCTCCACCAGTGAAAAACCCCTGCTGGGTTTCACATCACAGACCAAAGAGGATGCACCTTTGCAGCAGCCCAAGCTGCTAACTCCTCGGCTTCGCAGGTGTATTTTCACCTCCTATCCCTTCTGACACTCCCGAGCTAGGATGAGGGTGGCTGCATGTGCAGAGAGAGGGAGAGAGCAAGTGCTGATCTTAATTGAATTGGTTTGGCTGTTGTCAACTTCAACGCCACGGTTCATTCAATACCCGTTTTATCCAGGGTGGTAAATGATGGGCTTTATCAAGCAACACAGCCTCTGCCTGTTAAAAAGAAGAGGTTGCAATGGAAACTCTTTACAACTTCATCTCATTCTCCCACTTCGAACTAATCTAATGTCTTGCAAGCGCAGCTCCACACAATAGGCAAGAGCTGCCTAGCTAGGAAAAAGGACCACACCGGGCCAGGCTGGGCTTGCACAGGTGGCCGTGAAGGGGAGGCAGCCCTGTTTTTCTGCCAAATGAACCTTGACAGCGTGAGGCTTTGAGCCTTGGCATATCAGTGTCCTGCTCTAAGCACATATCAGCTGCCACGCTTGGCATCCAACACCTCCTCTCCGGACAAGCCAGCCAAGCTCAGCATTACATCCTCCTTCCCGTGCTGCGCGATACAGGATATCGGGTTTGACAGCTGCAGGATGGGACACATGAGACATCTCTTGGGGATGCCACCCGCCACTTTTGCAGACTCTGCTGAACATTTTCATACCGGCCCTCTGCTCGGGGAGCTGCGACCGGGGAAGACGATACGAGCCACTCCTGCTGGCCTCTGTCCAGAGCCACCCAAGGGTGTCAGGCAGGAGCCCTGAGTTGCATTAGCCCCTGTAAGCTTCAGGGGGTCTTGAAATAGCTCTCTGCCTCAGTTTCCCCATCTCTAAGGTGTATATCATGATTCCCCGTTGAAAGGGATTGTGTGAGAGTGAACGAACAAGTGCATGAACCTGTTTAGAGCAACTTAGGCTAAGAAGGGGTCATGAGAGGCAGCAGGAGGGAGGTGCCAAGGCCATTGCACTGGGGTCTTGGATTGCAGAGACCATGGCAGGGGGATGGATGGACTGACCCAGGCAGCCCCTTCCAGGTGCTGGAGGTGCCTGGGGGAGGAAGCTTTCGTTCCACATCTTCTGGGTGGGAGAATTATTTTATGTCCTACACACACCGTTTCAAGGAGCCTCTTGGAAGAACTCCAGATGGTGGGAAGTCCAGGAGGGGAAAGGGGGCTGTGAGCCTAGAGCTGAGCCAGGAGGCAAGAAAAGCCTATCCAAGCCCCTATCCCTGGTTCCCTTGCCGGCAGAAAGCCTTTCTAGCTAAATTAAGCCTGGCTGGTTGTGCTCATTAGAGCTCCTCTTCTTCGTCTGTGGACGCAAGAACCGGTGACTCTGCTCCCTGTACACAAGCATGTCCATGCACACACCCCTTATGATCCCCAGGTGCTGGAAGCTTACGCACCAGGGGCATCGCAGAGAAATGTCAACAGAAAGTTATTACAACTGCGCTTTTCCCCTTACAGCTGAGTCAATAAGTTATTATGACGGGAGCTTGTTTAAAGTAAAAACTGGCACCATTCATATAATCATAGAAAATAGGGGTGGGAAGGGAGCTCAGGAGGTCACATCTAGTCCAACCCCCTGCTCCAAGCCGGACCAGCCCCAACTACATCATCCCAGCCAAGGCTTTGTCTACCTGGGTCTTAAATACCTTCAAGGATGGAGAGTCCACCACCTCTCTGGGTAACCTGTCCCAGTGTTTCACCACCCTCCTAGTGAGAGAACTTTTCCCAATATCGAAACTCAACTTCCCTTGCTGCAACTTGAGCCCATTGCTCATCTGCCCCCACTGAGAGCAGCCCAGCTCCATCCTCTTTGCAGCCCCCCTGCAAGGAGGTGAAGGCTGCTATCAAATCCCCTTGGTCTTCTGTCCTCCAGACTAAATCAGCCCGGTTCCCTCGGCCTCTCCTCATCAGTCATATCCCCCATCCCCCAAACCATTTTCATTGATGGACTCTCTCCAATTTGTCTATATCTTTCCTGTACTGTGTCCAGCTGTGGGCCCCCACTACAGACAGGATGTGGACACATTGGAGAGAGTCCAGTGGAGGGCAATGAAAATGGTTTGGGGACTGGGAAATATAATCCTTCCTCCCTACCCCTTTATAATATGTGCTGAAATCTTTGATGAAAGATGCAAGTAAGGAGCTAAGTAATATGATCATTACAGTGGATAAAAGTTGGTATTGATTTTTTTGTGAAACACTTTTTGGGGAAAAAAGTCATTTTTATCTAAATGGTTCTGCAAAACCAATCCTTTTTTTTTTTATTTCCTGCCATTTTCCAAAACAAGCAATAAGCAGAGACACATGAACACCAGGAGGAGAAGGTTTTTCACCAAACTACCACTGCCTCTCGGACCTCACTGTGCTCAAAAGGGATTTACTTTACTAAACACCTCCAAGGGGCAGGCCTGGGACCCAAAATTTGTAACTCTCGTGGACAGCAAAAAGTTTAATCTTAATATAGACGGCAGTGTTATGGCTCATGACAAACTTACAAATACTGCTCGGCACCTCCCTGCATTTCCCAGGTAATAACCAGGGACCCTGTTTTTCCCTGATAAAAAATCACAAATTCTCCAATAAAACCCCCCAAATCCGTGATTAAAATGCAAGTCCCCTCACTCCCCCCGGACCCCTTGCGCCCCTCACAACCCTGCCAGTGCCCCTACCCCACCCCAGCCCTGCCAGGGCTATGGGGTCAGGGACCCGGGTCCACACCCCCTGCCCCCCAGCAGCAGACGTCAGCTCCCCCAGCTGCTGCTCTTTGGTCTTATACTGACTCCTGTTGACTCATCTTTGTTCCCAGTTCACAGCCCTGCAAGCAGACTGCGCCCATTTGCCTGGAGTCTTTTCTGTGATACTTAGCGTGTGTATCCTTCAGTCATTCAGTCAGTCGGATAAAAGATATCACAAAAAAAGCCTTGCTTCTTGACATTTTCTGAAATACAACATGAAAAGTCAGGTGGGAGAGGATGAAAAAGCTATCAAACCCATGAGTCCATTGCAGAGTGGTTGTATGGAAAAAACGGAAATTTTAGAATGAAACTAAAATAAGTCCAATGTTCATCAAAAATAGCTTCGGGGGGGGAACAATTAACATGCTGTATGTTAAAGTTCACCAGGGGCGTCTTAAGGATCTCCTGGCGATGGGTGTGTGCGAAATACCACTGCTAGACGATGCGCACAAGCAAAGTACAGGTGAGAAGTGTAGACACGGTGCACCCCATGCAGTCGGAGCCAGGGGACCCTGGGAAGGCTGTTCCCTTCTGCAAACTTTGGCATAGCCATGATAAAACCAGAGTACCGTGATGCTGGTGACTAGACGGATTAACATATTACTAATGCCCAAAAGAAACAGGAAACGGCTGGATATGTACAGCTACGCCATCAATCAACCCACCAGTGAAGTATCTCAGCTAGGGTTAAAATGAATGCTAGCGAATTAATCAAGGCCACGCCGTTGCAACTGTGCCGCGTATGGTGCTCCCGAATGGAGAGGCTGCGGGGTCTGATGCCGCTGCAGCTTCCTGTCTTCCCGAAATCTAATTAGAAGCTAATGTAAGCAAGAATGACTGAAGGCTCCTAATTGAAAATTACACTTCCAGTTCAATCAAAGCCTGCTTCCGTGGCGCTATTAGCAGCGCTTTAAAAATAGCTGAACTTAATAATGACCTTGCATACTAAGTACTTGTTTATGGAGAACTCCAGTACGGATAATTGATGGAGGCCTCCACGATGGCTTCAGCGCTGCTCTATAATGCATGAACACTACACGGGGCCTGGTTATGGGCTGCTGACTAGACGACTACATGATGTAGTTGAATGCAGGGCTGTTACGGAGGGGGGATGCAGTTAGGCATGGGAACAGTGGGCCCAGGTAAGCCAGCAATCACTTGAGTT
>NW_017729031.1:39371465-39372657 GCF_001723915.1 Gavialis gangeticus
TTGATGGAGGCCTCCACGATGGCTTCAGCGCTGCTCTATAATGCATGAACACTACACGGGGCCTGGTTATGGGCTGCTGACTAGACGACTACATGATGTAGTTGAATGCAGGGCTGTTACGGAGGGGGGATGCAGTTAGGCATGGGAACAGTGGGCCCAGGTAAGCCAGCAATCACTTGAGTTATGTTGAGAAAATGCCAGCATAAAAATACAAGAGACTGCAGGCCTGTGGCCAAGGGAATAGTTGCATCGCTGGAGTTTGAGAAGACGATGGTATTGCTCTGGGGGTTCACCACACAAACTTCTGTTATTTTTAGGAGAAAAGGAGCCTTTTCTCAGAATGGGCAATAAGGAAGTGTTACACTTTAGGGCACTAAAATTTGCCCAGATACAGCATTAGAAAATATACAGTAATGATCAATGCATTGTCTTGCCTGTCTGACAGCTGGGAAGTGGCTTTTTCTTCTGTGATTTCACCTAAATTTGCTTTTCTGCCATGTAAACCGTTGTTTTATGCCTTGCCCCCTGTGGCATGGGACAACAATTGTTCTCCCTCTTCTCTGGGGGAGCCTTTTCAAATATTTAAAAACTGCTGCCATGCACCCCCTTTTTTCCAAACTGAGCATCCCAAAACGTCCCGCCCTTTGCTAAACCTCATGCCCTTTCCCCATACCGCTTGCAAACTGCTTGTACTAACGCGTCTAGCCAGCAAATGAACAGAACAAGGAGAGGAAGATGGCAAAATGCTATCATTGAAAACTGAAGGGACTCTGCTTGTTTCCAAGCTCACATCATTTCCCTTCACGGGCTGCCCACCAGCACAGAGCGGAGAATGGCATGTGTCAGGGAGTATTTCCATTCCCAAAGTGGAGGAGACGGTGGAGGAAAGGCAGACTGATGAAAGTCTGGTCTGCTCGCTGTGTATGAAAGTCGGTAGCAAACATGGCATCGTCAAGTGACTCGGTACATAACCATAAAATATCTGTTTCTGTCACAGCCGTGTTATGGAATCGCTGTAACTACGGTGGGATTTCATCAGGCTGCCTCCATTACCATGATGGAGGTAATTAGCAAATTAGTTCAAACAACTCTAACAACAAAAGTCAATCATTATAGATAATAAGCAGGGATCCTGGCTTTCTTTGATAAAATAATCCCCAATTTTTGGGTTAAAAAAAGTAACCCAAAATCC
>NW_017729031.1:39372668-39386195 GCF_001723915.1 Gavialis gangeticus
GCGCGCGCACATGCGCGCGCATGGTGGTCCAGGAGGCCCCTTCCCACTACGTTCCTAACCGCTTTGAGATGTTCTCATGGGAAGCGATGCATAAGCACCAGATATTATTGAAGTTTCTTTATTGCTGGATTAGGACCTTTCCCCAGCAGAAGTCCATCTGCAAGGCTCCAGGAATCTGGCCCTGGACAATTATACTTTAATATTTTCTTTAAAATCATTCTAATTAGGTGCGGTGATTAGAGTCTCTTTTATGTGACACTAGAGTTTTTCCTTTCAATGTGGCCTGCTGGCTGCCTGTCTATCTCCATTCCCATCTCCTTTCCCCCCTGTCTCTTAATAAAAGCCTTTTTCATAATAACAACAAAGGAAGAGTGAGCAAAATGAGAGTGATGACTGAAAATTAAAAATCTCAGCAAGGCGTGCAGAGGAGAGCTGCTTTCCCTTTGCCGATCCAAAGAACATCCTTAAAAAGGAGCCTAATCGCCTACCTTTGCTGCTGTCTCTATAGACACAGAAGGGAGCTTTTCCTTCGTTATAATTGTCCTGATCTTTTTTTAATTACACCCTCGCTCTGCACTGTTCGGTGGCACTGCAGGCTGGAAGATGATGCTGGATGCCGTCCCAACACACTCGAGCTAAATCCCACTCCTGAATTCAAATTGTTTTTCTTTCTTCCAAACTTACTTGCTAATGAAGTTTTGTCTGGAGCTTCTTGCAATATTTACAATGGTTCATTTGCATGATACATTTGCGTGAATGCTCACATGTGTGGCTGTGCTATTTCAAGTGGCTCTGTGCACATCGCTTTGTAAGAAGTGAAGCCCAAGTCTTCTGGCTAATTTGAGATGAAAACGTGTTGCTCGGATTGAAATGCACGTTCTGCTTATTGCAGCTTGATAAACCGGCAGGGAAATTACAGCTGCTCCAGGGGTAAAGGCACTTTAAAAATGGATCAGATGTCTCGGAGCATTTTGGGTCGGGGATTAGAAATGGACAACCTGGGTGAAACTCTGCGACTGTGTTAAGCAGGAGGTGAGGCCGGGTGATCCACATGGTTATTTCTGGCCTTAATCTGCAAATCTATTCCTTCTGTTAGATAGTTTGTCTGTAGAAGAATTAATCATGCCAATCTTGGTCTGAAGCAGAAAGCTTTTGTTGAGATTGAAGGGGGCGGGCGGACGTCATTCTTTCCCCTGCTGCCTTTGTACTTTTTGTTTGGCTCTAGCAATGCTTATTGGAAATGTCTCGAACGCTAACATGAAGGGAGTTGGAGACATTCAAACAAAGCGGAAAGTAAATTTTCTATGAGGTCTGGGACTTTCATTCTGCATCCTGTATGTACTCCAGACTCTTGTTTCTTGTTTTCCACTTGAATTTTCCATCCCAAAAAAAATTATCCAAAGAAATGAGGATTAAATCCCACTGTATTCCCTTCCGGCCCTCCAAATTCCAGCAGTATTGAACAAAACACAAAGCCATAGCCCCCTTTTCACTCTTCAGACCCTTTTGTTTCTATAATAAAGGTAAAAGGACACAACCCTGCAAGGGTTTGGGCACGAAATCATTCATCAGTCAAAACGACTGTGGTAACCAGGGCTTGAAACCCCTTCCCTCCTGCCTACACACCCTTCCTGCGGTCCCGTAGAGGTGGCCCCCGCAAACCCCTCGCGGTCGTCATATTGGCCTGGCCCAGGAGGAAGTTAGCCAAGACAACATGTAATGGAGGAGAAGCAGTGCAAGGTTGCAAATAAACAGTAAAAAAATACAAAAGGAGGAGCAAAAATTGGTCACGACCATAGAAAATCCCAGCTTAAAAGGAAACGGGAGCAATTGAGGGGAAGCAAGAGGCTGCCTTACATTGGCTCATTAGATGGGGAGGGAAGGGCACGCCGAAACCTAAAAGGGAAGAGAAACAAGAAACACATAAGCAAGAATCAAGCTCAGGAGCAGTTCAGACACCTAGAAAGTGCAAAGGGCTGCAGGACGGGAGGGAGCCAAGTGTCTTGTCTTAGTAAAGTACCTACCACATCTAGGCGGAAAGAAACACGTGCTGCACCTTGGTCATGTCGCTTAACACCCGCCTGGAGACACAGAAAGGTAGGGCTGCCCACTAACTGAGCTAGGATCCAATACACCACCTCTCCTCAGGGCCAGCAGTTTCTTATGCCTGCTCCTTGCAAGCATAGACAGGATCTGTAATGTTATCTTGCAAGGATCATTGCAAGATCCGTAACAACACAACTTCCACTCGAGCCATCGTGTTCAGAAAGAGAAAATTTTGCCAGAAGGTAATTAGATCGGCCTTGACCTTCACCCTCTTTCTGTTCGCATCGGAGAGAGGATTCTCGTGCATGGGAGTGAGTGGTACAGCCCCTGTCTCATTTATTGGGAGTCCTTTCAGAGACACCCCCCTCCCAATGGACAGTAATGTTCTCAAGTCGGTTCATCAAACGTCAGCGAGAGCTCCTCCTGAAGGGCCCATCGGCCTGGAGGTAATTAGCAAAGTAGTTAAAATTACTCAGCAAAAGTAAATAATTATATTAGTTAAAGTTAGTCAACAAAAGTAAATAATTATAGTTAATAAAGTATCATGTCGGTGTATATGAACACTCCCACAGGAAGAGCATCATTGATTTATACTCAAGGCTGTCCAGCGTGTTTCCTTCCAACACTAACATTGCAAATTGAGGACACTGATTTTTAAGGTGACACTCAATGTATAAAGTCAACCTAAAGCAAACTCAATTAACGTGATTTACCTCCCAAGCACTGTAACAAAAGGACACTTTGCTCCTTGCCACTGGGATGGTCTGGATTTATTTTCTCTTGTTGAGCGGTGCTTGTTTTCTATACAGAAGGTATTCTGGCACGAATAAGCAGCTTTCTCAGTTTCCTATTATGGCTTCCAGCAGCACGGTTTCATCTGCACGCTCAGCCCATAAGTCCCAATTCTTGGGAGTGTGTAGCTATGAAGACGCGGTGTATGCCACAACTTGAGTTGCTGGTCTCAAAGAGGCAATGAATTTCAGGCAGCGCGAGAGGACACGACACAACAGAAGCCGCCCCTGCTGAGACCAGCTGCTTATTGACTGCTCTCTGGGATCCTCTTCTACAGTCGTATCCAGAGCAAAGCAGACTTTGCTCCTTCCTTAAAAGATCACGTTCCAGCAAGAAGCCTCAGGACATTTTCTGATTGGTAGCAGCCAAGGTATTCTCATGCTGTGAGTGCACACCTGTTTGTTAGCAGCAAACTGTAGCCCATGCAGCGCATTAAAGCACCAAGCCAGTATTTCTTGTGCAGCCTACTTTTCCCATGATGGAGCAAAAGTGCCAAAGCAGCGAATCCAGACAGAGGTCCAAGAACTTGGACATTTTAGATGCCAAATCTCTATGATTGTATGACTTTCCAGAAGTCATACAGTCATAGAAAATGAGGGTTGGGAGGGAGCTCAGGAGGTCACATCTAGTCCAACCCCCTGCTCAGAGCAGGACCAGCCCCAACTACATCATCCCAGACACGGCTTTGTCAAGCCAGGTCTTAAACACCTCCAAGGATGGAGACTCCCCCACCTGTCTAAGTAACCTGTCCCAGTGCTTCACCACCCTCCTAGTGAGAGAGTTTTTCCTAATATCCAACCTCAACTTGCTGCAACTTGAGCCCATTGCTCCTTGTCCTGTCATCTGCCCCCACTGAGACCAGTCCAGCTCCAGCCTCTTTGCAGCCCCCGCTGCAGGGAGGTGAAGGCTGCTATTCAATCCCCTTCGGTCTTCCCTTCTGCAGACTAAATCAGCCCATTTCCCTCAGCCTCTCCTCACCAGTCATGCCCTCAGCCCCCCAACTATTTTTGTTACCCTCCAATGGACTCTCTCCAACGTGTCGGCATCCTTTCTGTAGTGGGGGCCCACAGCTGGACGCAGGACCCAGATGTGGCCTCCCCAGTGCCAGTCTGCTGGCAATGCTCCTCCCAGTGCAGCCCAGGGTGCCAGTAGCCTTCTTGGGACCAAGGGCACAACGCTGGCTCCTGTCCAGCTTCTTGTCCCGTCACCCCCAGGTCCTTTTCTGCAGAGCTGCTGCTTAATCCAGGTAGTCCCCAGCCTGTACAAGTCATACAACACCAGAGCCCTTGGCACGGGCAAGGAGGTGCAAGAGGTATTTCCCATGAGTCGGTTTGCTCGCAATGAAAGGGCCCAGCCAAAGCAAAGCAAGCGGAGTGTCAGCCTGAATTTCTACATGCCACGTTGCAAAAAAATGTCTCTCCGAAGCAGCATGGCAAAGGGCTACGGTCGGAAACGCTGCTCAGGTTCAGGTTCTGCTCAAAGCCAGGAAGTTTGCAGCACATCTTTCCTGCTGCTAAATAAACTTTTGCAGGCACAAGGCCCTTGCTGGGAATCAGATATAGGTTTCCCAGGCTTTTGCTGAGTGCTGACACCCTTGCCAGAACAGCTGTGGGTTTCTCAAGATGACTCTTCCATTGCAAACTAATGAACGGTTGCTTTCTAAGCTGCAGCATCCATTGGTTTTATCTTCCTAATTATTATTGTTGCAAATGCACTGATTGATGGCCCGATTAGTCTCAGAGAAACAATGGCTTCCTTGCCTAGTGCAAGAAGCCTTTTCAGATGTCTCAATGTTGGCTTCTGTTCTCCATGGCTAAATGCTCTGAATCTGCCTTTTTGTTGTTAAAATGAATCCTTTAGCTTTCTTGCCCAAACATGCTAAGGAAAATGAAATTACGGCACATTTTGGATGAGGTGCTCCGAACCACAGCTGGGAATTTCACTCCTTAAGGGGTGCAAGCAAACGTAAGGGTCAGATTTTCAAGACTGAGGTGTCCAACAGTTTCCATTGTGATTTTCAAATGAAATGCACCCACGATCCATCCAAGATGCTGAGCTCTTTTTGAGCATCCAGCCACTTGAGCATGCAAGCGAGAGCTGAACTTTTGAAGATCTGGCAGCAAGTAAGTAACACAGATGAATCAAGTCATACATGTTTCCGGTCAGAATAGATAAGGAGATCATGTAGGGCGATGAGATGGACACCTCACAAATGACAGGCTATGGGGTTTATCTCAATAATTGGCCTTTGGCTGCGGCATACAGAAGCACAGAGAAGTAAGGCTGGAAGGGACCTCTGGAGGTCCAACCCCCCATTTGAGGCAGGCTCACCTGTATCCAAACTATCCTGTACAGGTTTGTGTCTAGCCTATTCTTAGATGTACACAATCAACCCTGCTGCACAACTACAAGGGCCTCACGAGATTCAAGGACTCTCTCCACCCTCCCCAGCTTGATTGCAATATCGTTGCATATCCTTTGATAGGAATATTTCAATACATATGGGGAAAAAACCCTCTCTTCTAGTCCATGTAGAACACCAGGCATGAAATAAGTCCACGTCCTACCTCCTCCTGCTTTAGTGATTTATTTGTGATCATGACACTATGTGGCCTGAATAGACAAATTCTGGGTCCCTATGAGTTGGTGCTGTTAGGATCTGAGACTTTCAATGGAGATAGGCCTCTTTGAGGCCATCCTGTTTATTCATGCAGTCCTCTCTCCCTGCATTCGGGAGGGATCAAACTGCAGAAGCTGATTTTCTCGAGGCTTTTCTCGTGACCCTGCTCTCTCCGCTTGTTCAGCTTCGGTCTGGTTTTCTGTGCTCTTCGTTGTTCCTGTAGTGATTCCCCTGCTTCTGTCTCTCATCTCTACTAAAACAAATACCCAGCCAGGCCTCTATGCCACATAGCTCAGGTTCTTGTGTTGGCCCGACATGCACCTGTGTTTTTGGCTGACATTTGCAGTGGAGATGGCGATCTTAAACATAGCATGCTGGTTGCACCTACCACCATCTTCAGGGATGCTGCACCCAACCTACAATTATTGAGCTTGGTCCAAGCCTGGAGAGCTCACATGTGCTCCAAGCAATGGATTCAGCAAAAGTGCATTGAACATTTCCCAGTTGGACCATGGGTGAGAACCGGACCTTCATGGCATAGGCCCATGCTTTCAAATGGGCTCCTGAAGTTGGGATCTGCAACCCAGGGGCTTCATCTGAATTTGCTGGGGCATGGAATTATTTCCCGAACTGCCGGGACAACTGGTAGTATGAGCCCCAAAAGCGAATTATTAAGGAGCACGAGGTGCTCTTCAGCCATCCTTGAAAACCACAGAAATTAACTCCTGACAGAGTGATCTAGTTCTCTAACACACTGCGTAGAAGTAACAGCCCGACCCCGCTGCTGCACCACTCGCTCGATAAAGAGGCAGGTGACGACTGATGCTAAATGAGAGCACAAATGATGCCAGTGTGATAATTTGGTCTCCCTACTGTCATTTCCGATCTCTGTTCCCTGCTGGTAGCTGACTTGATTACAGCTCGGGTTGCATTTTATGCATGTTCCCTGGCGCTTGGCAAGAAGAGAAAAGTAAAGAGAGATACCATCATTGCCAACCTCTGCTTTAAGGTGTGTGGTTCGTATCTGGCGTGGAAATATTGCATGTGGCTACTCTGGCTTTATTCCGCTATGTCCAGCAGCACTGAGTACGATCTATCCAATATTGCAAAAATCACTCTTTACCCTTAAGGTGCACTTTTTTTCCCTCAATTTAATATCAATGTCATTTGAATACAAAGCTTGACCCTTAATTACTATTTGGAGTGCATTTGGTTATAATTACCTCCTTGCTCTTCTTGGGGCGGCATAACAAGAAGAAATACCATGATGTGCAATGCTGTAGTTGTGGAGTCATTTCCTACGATTGGTGAACTCTGTGAGGCCTTTTCCAATTACATTTGTAGCTTGCTAATGTTTGGGGATTTTCCAGGATAAATCACGTTAATTGTGTTCCTTGGAATCTGTTTTCCACAAAAAGCCCAATAAACAGCAAGAAGAGGAGGGGAGAAATTAAGTGACACAGTTAATTAGATTAGGTTTGGGCTGTAGTGATGCAGGAAGATTCCACTAAATCCTATAATAGGCCCTAATGAGGATTTTATCATGCTTGTTAAGCGAGTCATTTAGTTGCGTGACGGGGCCATTGAGTGCAATGTAAAAACTGGTTAATAAAAAAAAACTCTTTTAATGGCATTCACGGGCGCTGCACTATCAAAAGAGTCCAGCTGAATGGAACAGCCTCAAACCAAGCACAGTAAAAGCTTTGCAGATCCTGTAACAGTGAACATGTCATGTGATTAAGCCAATTAATTTTCCCTGACTGGCATAAAAATTAACGTAGCAGACATGATTCAACACTGGGGAGTTTTAATTATTCAAATTGATCAAGGTAGAAATTGCTTCTTTTTTGCAGTGGGGGGAGGGGCACAGAAAGAAGAAACAATCTTTCTTTTTTTTTTTAATTTCTACCCCCTTTTATTTAATTACAGCTGATAGGGAATCTGCTAACTAGAAGTACTGCCAAATCTAGTGGTTGGCATGGGTCTGTAGCCCAGCTGATAAGTGAAATCTTCCTTCTAGCCTGGCCCCAGGGCACTCGCCACCAAAGGAAGTCACTGCCCTTGTGAAAATGTAAAGGCCCCATGCCTCCTAGCATGGTTAGGACATGCCAACTTCTGTAGCAAACGGCTCACAAAGCCGTGGGGTGCCCAGACGGAGCTTCTGTGCCATGCAGAGTCCATCACAAACTCCCTGTATAACAGGACATGGGACCTTTCGATTTGAAGGGCTGCGGCTTCACTGAGGGTTTCCCATTGCTTCCTAGACTTTGCCGTTTAATGATGGACAGGCATTTCCATCCAAAGCCCCACAGCATCTTTGATAATAGACAACACAGAACAATGATTTCCACTGGCATTTCTAAGACCCTTCAGAAAGTGGGGGTTCCCTGCCAGAACAGACCAGACTCCAGTAAAAGTTGGCCATGGAGAAAGCAAATTTTCCAGAGATGTGTGCCTGGCTGTCCTTTCACGTGCAAACTTCAGAGGCAGACTTTTCACCTGGGTGCTAAATTCGAAGGTGGAAATACGAAAGCTACTTCATTCCCCTTCCCCAAGTCCCTCCTTAGCTCTCCCCTTTGCTGTGATGCATGCAAAACTACTTGACAAGAAGTTAGCCATTCTGTTTTGGTCACCGTTGGCATGTTAACCCACGTTTTTGCCTTCTCCTCCTCCCCATCTCTCTGTATCCCCCTGTTGTCTTCTGATTCACATTTACATTGAAAACCCTTGTTGGAAGCATGTGTCTTTGTTGTATGTTTATACAGCACCTACCACAATACCGCTCTAGGCCATGACTGGGCCTCTGAGACCATTGCATATTATACATCATAAATACATGACTTTTTATATATTGCACGGTGGTTCTTAGCCAAAGGCAATGGCAGAAGATATTTTGGACACAAGTGTGCGGGTGGGTTAAATACACCGTTATCGTAGCTTAGCTGTTTCTGTCCAGTTCACTTTAGGTTTGCTGGCGTGCATCACAGAAGTATGTTTTAACTTTTGCCAGAGTCAGTGCGATAGTGGGAGATTTATAGCATCAGATGTGCAAAGGGGATATTTATTACCAGCTGCTGTCATAAACAAATCCAGTGACACTTGATGGATTCTGGGCATAAATTGACATGAGTTCGCTTATAAGCATCGCAGTCAAGTGGGAGCACCGTTACGGTCATTTTGAACCAGGTGTCTGCATGCACTCAAAGTGCCACTAGAAGTCAAATGAAGTTCACAGCTTGGTTTGGCAGGATCACAAAATGTGCAGCATCGGCCTGCTCTTCAACTGGTTTCAGCCAAGGACTTCAGTGGAGCTCCATCCGTGCACATCCCGTGTCTGGGGACCTGAGGATCCTATTGATCGAATGGACTAAGAGATGAAAGGCAAACGCTGTCAGTGATGCCAGTGATTTGGAGAGGACTCTGCATATCAGATCCTTTAATGACGGTACAGGAATTAAATCATCTGAGTAGTACAAAAATTAAATCCCTGTAGAAAAGGACCTGGAGGTGACAGGGGACAAGAAGCTGTATATGAGCCAGCAGTGTGCCCGTGTTGCCAAGAAGGCTACCGGCAACCTGGGCTGCATTGGTAGAAGCGTTGCCAGCAGATTGAGGGCAGTGATTCCTCCCCTCCTTCCATGTTTTAGGGGCAGTATGGGAGAAAGAACGAAAGCCTGCCCTCACAGACCGGTGTGCATCCTACTAAAGGTGAGGTGTGTCACCTAAGAGTGTCACAAAGGTGAGGTGTGTCACCTAAGTTCTCATCTTGCACCTGTCTTCTGTCCAATGCATCACCCAAGGCTTTCCATCATACCTCTTCAGCCTCCAGGCCTTGAATCTTCCAGGGCAACAGATAAATGGGGTCTTACCCTGCAAAGCCACTGATATCAATGAAGGTGCATGCTCTGTCCCACTGACTTTCATTTAAAATCCTGATCTCATATCCAAGGTCCTGGCCCTATAGACCCACCTGTCCTGGAGCCATTCCTAGATTCATAGATGCTCAGGTCAGAAGGGACCTCACAAATCATCGAGTCCAACCCCCTGCCTGGGCAGGAAAGAGCAACCCCAGCCAGATGCCTATCCAGCTCTCTCTTAAAGACCCCCAAGGTAGGGGAGAGCACCACCTCCCTTGGGAGCCCATTCCAAATTTTGGCCACCCTTACCATGAAGGACTTATTCCTCATATCTAGTCTAAATCTGCTCTCTGCCAGTTTGTGACCATTGCTCCTAGTTACCCCAAGAGGTGCCCCAGTGAACAGAGCATCTCCAATCCCTTGCTACGCCCCCCTAATGAATTTTAGGCAGCCACAAGATCCCCTCTCAGCCTTCTCTTGCGGAGGCTGAAGAGGTCCAGGGCCCTCAATCTCTCCTTGTAGGGCCTTGCCTGCAGGCCCCTAACCGTACGAGTGGCCTCCTCTGGACCCTTTCAAGTCTATCCACATCCTTCTTGATGTACGGCACCCAAAACTGCATTTGTCCTTGTTGTACTGCATCCTATTGTGTACTGCCCACTTTTCCAACAATTGTCTGCCTGCAGTTGTTCCCTACCCTCAGGAGTGTGCACTTCACCCCACAATTTAGTATCATCCGCAAACTTCAGCACTAGAGAGGCCACATCTGCAGTGCTGTGTCCAGCTGTGGGCCCCCCACTGCAGAAAGGATCTGAACACATCGGAGAGAGTCCACTGATGGGCAACAAAAATGATTCAGGGTCTGGGGCACATGAATTATGAGGAGAGGCTGAGGGAACTGGACTTATTTACTCTTCAGAAGAGAAGACCAAGGGGGATTGAATGGCAGCCTTCACCTCCCTGCAGGGGGGCTGCAAAGAGGATGGAGCTGGGCTGATCTCATTGGGGGCAGATGACAGGACAAGGAGCAATGGGCTCAAGTTGCAGCAAGGGAAGTTGAGGTTGGATATTAGGAAAAACTTTCTCACTAGGAGGGTGGTGAAGCACTGGAGCAGGTGACCTAGTGGAGTCTCCATCCTTGGGAGTGTTCAAGACCCAGGTAGACAAAGCCTTGTCTGGGATGATGTAGTTGGGGCTGGTCCTGCTTGGAGCAGGGGGTTGGACTAGATGTGACCTCCTGAGGTCCCTTCAGCCCTCATTTTCTGTGACTCGATGGTCAGACTGGATATTCTATTGGTTCTCTCTAGCCTTAAAGCCAGTATATGTGAATCCAAGTCAATGAACAGTTTCCATGCACAGAAGCTGCACAGTTCTGTTTCCTCAATGACAATATGTTCTTTGCTTACAGTTGCACCTCACTGGGCAGGGATTATGACACCGAGCTAAACAATTTGACTCTGGATTGTGTTTTTAAATCACTGTCCAGTCTTTGCATGTAGGATAACTTCCCTGCAGAGGAAATCTGAATTCAAGTGTTTATAAACATTAATGCAAATATTTCTGGTCATGTTAAGTCTGATGTCTGGGTTCTGGCCAGGTTGTACAGCTCATGTTCAAAGACTTGCGCGCTCATCTCACTCTTATTCTAAATATAATTTTTACACCTGCCCTTTTTAGATAAGTGCTTTATAATCCTGGTATGCAGAGGGATTTGCAAGTTCACAAACATATATATTATAACATGAAATACACCTTCTCATATAGTAGGTCCTTCAAAAAGAAAAAAATATGAACAAGCTTGCACATAACTCATGTTCCAGCTTTGTCGCCCTTGTTTACCATGAACCTGTACCACATCTGGAGCTCACACATGAATCTTGCAGTTGAACAACATACCATGAGACAACAGCTCTTTGCCCTTTATCTTGCATGGGGACATTTCATGAATCTCCTGATGCCAAATTAAGGATTTGCTATTTCAAACTGCTTTGCAGAATAAGGTCCTGTGTATTTGTTGCCCGGGTCAACTTCTTTATGTCTGGGTCTACAGAGAGGTACTTTACAGCTGTTTCTAAATGCAAGTCAAGTAAGGATGAAATATGTGCGTAGCTCCTGCCTACCTAGCAAGTCAGGTTCCCTCCCGCCTCCTCTCCTATTCTTTCCACTTTGCGCCTGGGACACAAAGTGCTGAAATCAACCCTTACCACTTTAATTGGTGTCATCCTGTCCTTTATGCTGCCAGGATGTAATACAGGGCACTTCTATTGTAAGTCAGCAGTCTGGGGCAGCTCTTTGTCAGGCCCAAGACAATGGTTGTACAAGGGCCAGACAGGATACCTTCTTCATACTCTTCTATTTTTGACTTGGCCTTTTTTTCTTTTTTTACTTTCCCCTTTTCCTCTTAATGCCAGACCCTAAAAATACCCTGACTTGACAAGCTTGCTTTTTTGAAACAATTTAAACAGTGCTAATTATACATTCAAGAACTGCAATATAGACCAGCCCTTCTGCGTCGATTGTACTGTATCAACCACGTCTTACCCTACTGAATTTAATGAAGTGACTTTCAGTAAAGGAGGGGAAGACAGGGAGTTGAACATCCACTGAGATACTTGCTTTAGTAACAAGGGAGTCTAAACCCCACGAAAAATAACCATCATCATCAATGGAATCAGTTGGAAGGTGGGTAAAATGAATTCCTGGGATTTGGGGTTGATAATATTGCAGTGGCTTTTGGTACAAGTTGGGGACTGTGAATGTACAGTCTAATACAACGGAGTCTGGCTCTGTGGCTGGGGTCCTCCATGGCTGGGGATTTGATTAATAATAACAACTGATGGGGGTAAAACCTGGCAGAGAGCAGATTTAGGCTAGAAATCAGGAAAAAGTCCTTCATGGTAAGGGTGGCCAAAATTTGGAAAGGGCTCCCAAGGGAGGTGGTGCTCTCCCCTACCTTGGGGGTCTTTAAGAAAAAGCTGGATAGGCATCTGGCTGGGGTTGCTCTTTCCTGCCCAGGCAGGGGGTCGGACTCGATGATTTGCGAGGTCCCTTCTGACCCGAGCATCTATGAATCTAGGAATGGCTCCAGGACAGGTGGGTCTATAGGGCCAGGACCTTGGATATGAGATCAGGATTTTAAATGAAAGTCAGTGGGACAGAGCATGCACCTTCATTGATATCAGTGGCTTTGCAGGGTAAGACCCCATTTATCTGTTGCCCTGGAAGATTCAAGGCCTGGAGGCTGAAGAGGTATGATGGAAA
This sequence comes from Gavialis gangeticus, assembly GCF_001723915.1. Lineage (NCBI taxonomy): Eukaryota > Metazoa > Chordata > Crocodylia > Gavialidae > Gavialis > Gavialis gangeticus. Next base: position 39,385,242 of record NW_017729031.1, read on the forward strand.
GCCTTGGGTGATGCATTGCAAAGAAGACAGGTACAAGAGGAGAACTTAGGTGACACACCTCACCTTTGTGACACACTTAGGTGACACACCTCACCTTTGGTAGGATGCACACAGGTCTGTGAAGGCAGGCTTTCGTTCTTTCTCTCATACTGCCCCTAAAACATAGAAAGAGCCACACATAAACATCTGCAGAGCAACCTCTTGATTCTCCTTCCAGCTCTTCCTTCTAATTCTCCTTTGCTGAGATGTCTACAAAACCTTTGAGAATGGGTAAATTGCTGCTATGCTACGATTTCTGCCTTTCCTCCAGACCTGTATTGCCCCGAGGTTTCCCTGTGTGCTCATATCTGTCTATATCCATCCATTTTCTCTCATTTACATTCAGCTGATAAACTTTCCAAGGCAGGGACTTTTCCTGTTGTGTTTGTACAGCACCCAAAATAGTGGAGTGAGCAAGGGCTGCTAATTGATATGATACCACAGATAAATATTAACAAAAATAGCCAGCTGGGAAATGCAACTTTGAGGTCAAAATGTGGCATTAGCATTGCATCAACACTTGACTGATTTTTAGAACCGTGTAGTTGTAAGGAGAGCACATGTAATGATCTGGCACTGGCCGTCTCCTCCTGTCTAAAACATGATTTTGAGTGACCCGTGTGCAAACAGCATTTGTGTTTAAAAATTGTAATTGAGGCCCCAAAGCTAATGGGAGAGATTTTTTAAATAAATGAATGCTTGCTCCCACAGGACACCCGCATGATCCGGGGACAACAGGGCAGACCCTACAGTGACAGACTGCGGGACCTGAACCTATTCAGCCTCCACAAGAGAAGGCTAAGGGGGGACCTGGTGACTGTCTATAGACTCACTAGGGGGGACCAGAGGGGTTTGGGGGAGACGCTGTTTCCCCTAGCGCCCGCTGGCATAACAAGGAGAAATGGGCACAAGCTG
>NW_017729031.1:39386734-39388721 GCF_001723915.1 Gavialis gangeticus
AGGGCGGCTAGGAGCTGGAACCAACTTCCAAGGGAAGTGGTGCTGGCCCCTACCCTGGGGGTCTTTAAGAAGAGGCTGGATGCCTACCTGGCTGGACTCATTTGAGTCCCGTTTTTGTTTTGGGGTTTTGTTGTTCTCCCGCCCTGGCGGGGGGTCGGGCTAGAAGATCTACTAGGTCCCTTCCGACCCTTAATCTATGAAACTATGAAACTATGACACTGTAGAAGCCCACGCTCCTGGATGGCCCAGGGTCCAGAACAAATGTCTCAATAGAGATGGTCATTGGTATCAAAGCCCATTTCTCTGATGAGTTCCACACCCCTGCCAGCTTGGCCAACCCTTGGCTCAAAAAGAGATGAGAGAAAGTGTTGGGGGACAAGGCCATCAGGGACTGTAAATACAACACTCAAGGGTGTAGCTTCAAGCTTGAGATATCCATAAACTGAGCCTGACGGGGGATAGGTCACTCACTCTACCTGTTTCATATGGACCCTTGGCCTGATCGAGTATTGCAGTTCTTATGCAAATGTTCAGTTATTTTTATTTGCTTTAGGTGATCCAGCCTTCAAAAGTCATGACTTTAAATTCCACCTTCAACAGCAAAGGCAGGAAACTGCACATACGTGGTATTTTCTCACATACAACATGCCCGGGAATATAATACTCACCTTGCTTTTGAAGCATAGAATGAAGGAATTGTTTTATTCTGAGTTATGGCTGCATAGAGCAGGGCCAGGGCCTGATCCTCAGCTGACTCAGCCTCCTTTTCCTGCTTAAGCAAACAGGAGCAGCTAGCAGACAGCAAAATTGCAGTAACAAAGGTTACCTTGATTAGTGGAACATCAAAACCATTAAAAAGAAGACATGATTGTTAACGCCTGTGGAGTGAAGAACAATGGGCCATTAAGTCACTGACTCCCTCACTGTGGAGCAGAAATCAAAGCAGGGTGCTACTATCCAGGGCAGAAAATCAGCTTCATCACTTAATACATGCACTCCAAGGGGACTGATTTTGCAGAGAAAGTTGCATATCATATGCAAGAAAATATGGCGTGCATAATGGAAGCTGAGAGTCTCATGTAAGCCCAGGATTTCAGGAGCTGAGGTTTTAAATAAAACAGCAAACACCGTAAATGCTGGTCTTATCGCCAGTCATGGCAAGGCAAGTCAGTGCCAGCCAGATGTTCTTGAAAACTTTGCAATATTGTGTTGCTAAAGCAGTAGCCTAAGATGGGCCTACAGCAACAGACATTTGTGGCAAGATGTGGGTTGACCCTAGGGTTTCCTTGTGCTCCTATCTGCAGGCCCACCCACCTTCCTGGATGCCCAGCTTATTTTCCTTCCACGCCTTGATGTTACTGTTCAGGGTATAGGCCCTCAATCTGGGCAGAGGGCCGTCACTCTGTGGGTGTCCCCTCCTTTTATCACAGGGCTCCCCGCAGCACTCGCTATGCCCTGTCTTTTTGCTGTGTCCCAGTTCACCCACTAATTACTTCTGATGGCTTGTCCGGATCCTAAACAGTCCACACACTCTTGCAGAGTCCCCTGGCAACCTCCCTTTTCCCAGCCCTCGCCCTTCCCTAAGACCGCTCACCATCACTGTCTCTGGGATCCAGCTTTCCAGCAAGAGCTCCTCTCCCGTCCACTGCCAGAGTCCTTCTGCCTCGCTCTTGCTGCCGACGGGTTTATCTAGCTCCCAGCAGGGCCAGGAGCCTCCCATTACACTTTGTACAGATTTCCTCTGTGCACAGCTCTGCCAATACACTTGGTACTAGCTGAGTGTCTGTGCCATTAGTGACAACAAATTGTGTGGTGTGAACAGGTCTTGCCCAGACTGCGTCCACACAAGCATTGGCTCTTGTGACCCAAACTGGGCCTCAAGAAGTGAAAAGTTAATGAACAAACCTGTTACCACTAAGACTTACAATGACCAAAAAAAAAAGGAAAAAAAAAAAAAAAAAAAATCAGAGGTTTTTCTTTAAATCAA
>NW_017729031.1:39388886-39390281 GCF_001723915.1 Gavialis gangeticus
AAAAAAAAAAAAAAAAAAAATCAGAGGTTTTTCTTTAAATCAATGAACCCAAACACATATTAAGTGTATTTTATGCCTTTCATCCCACTGGTAACTGAGCCCACTGTAGCTCCGGGCAAGTAAAATGCAAACCAGAGACAGAAACAGGCTAGAAACACAAGGTAAATGGCCACAGGGTTCAGTTGTCTGACTTGGGGCACAGGGCATAAAAGTAGTTGAACCGTTTGTTGACACGTGGTGAAAAGGGAACTGTAAGAGGGAGCTGCAGTCTCCTTCTTCAGGCAAAATGACCATTGATGGCAATGAGAGTCGTGCACGCAAACATTCCTGGATCCGGGACTGAATGGCTGCGATTAGGCCAAGAACTTCACGAGGACTAGTGATTTTGAGGATCCAACTTGCAACCTCACAAGCAACTGATTTTCAGAAAGTTGTAATGTAAGCCTTCACCCTTGGAAAATATAACCGCTTTTACTTGCCTTGATATATTGGGTCTGAAAACAAGGACCTACACGTGGTCTAGGAAGAGTGGAAGCGTGAGAGGCTGAAAATCACACTCTTCTGCCCCAGTAACCTGCAGAGCTGGGATTTGGTGAGTGAGCGAAACCACCCCCATGCTATGCAGACCATTTCCCTTGTCAGTTCTCTGCTCCGTTGTGTCCGCACTGGATAACCCTTGCAGATGCAGCAGCATAGTGTGGAAAGAGCTGCATGTTGAAACCAAGCCTGCTGCACGATAACCAGCAGTGCAAAACTAATTCCTCTGGATTCGGGCAACCAATGCTCTTGAAATGGATCAAAACCAAAGGGCGATCTTGCTACGTAGGTTCCCCAGGGAAAAGAATTAGGGGGGAAAGGATAAAGATGTTGCAATTGTTAGTGTGATTTGAATGGCAAATTGCTCTGGGTAGTGTCTTTCTAGTCCTGGGTGTATAGAGGGCTGAGCACAATTGACTATTAAATATATTGCCTAATAAAACTAAATGGCAGCATTGAAATTATCCCTACTGGGGAGCATCACCAGATGCCTCTTCTGCCCCATAGACTTGAAGCTCAGTTTACTCCTGCTGACACGTGCAGTCTTCCTGAAACTGTGCAGCCCAGAAATGCCGTTCAGATTGATATTTGGCCCCTTGCTTCTTGGCCAGATCAGTTTCCCATAAACTGAGGCCGGCGCTCAAGACTTAACTCTGTCTTCCAGCTTGCCTATCTGAAAGGAAGCCGGGGTATTTCAAGCATGCATTTCCCTTACTCACCTATGCCATTTTCTCTCGCCACTTTTTATGTTCCAGGTAATTCTTAATATGAAAAAAAACCTGCCTGGTGCAATTGCAGGTAAGGCCGGCGTACTTTATTAAGGGCTGCAAAACATTTAGTGGCGGGGGGGGGGGGGGG
>NW_017729031.1:39390392-39393273 GCF_001723915.1 Gavialis gangeticus
TGGGTGTAATCAGTTGTGGCAAGCAGCTTGATTGCAATTGCTTTGGGGTCTGTTGCACACAAGCACCTGATTAGATTTTAGTGACGCTGCCAGTTGTATAGGAGTGTTCAACCTAGTAATCTGAAAGGGCCTCTGGGAAATCATGCTCCTTGTTCTTCGTGCTGCCACCTGGAGAGGCAGAAAACAGGAAAGGCAAGGACAACGTATTATTCCCTTTTAAAAACAAAATTAGCCAGCAAAGAGTCACCTTTTAATAAATCCAGTGCACTGCGTGTTCAGTGCTGCCTTTGCTCTAGCCTGCGGCCATCGCTCATGTCCTTCTTCAGGATCAAGTCACAGAGGACGTGAGTACAGGTACAGCTCCCAGCCTGAGAGCGTGGCTGTTTGATTCAGGCTGTAGAGATTTGCTCCGCAGGTTGCTGGCTCACTTGGAGGTTTCAGCCCCGGTCTTGGCTGCTGCAATTAGATCAGGCAAGTTAAGAGGGACAGAGCATCTGGCAGCCAGAGGGACTGGATATCTGGAGCGTGGGGTTGGATACAGAGGCCTGGAAAATGAAATTGCAGTCCCGCAGGAAATCATGATTTGTCAGTGTTTTTGTTTTCACCCAAAAGCGGGGGGAGAAGTCAAACTATCACCAAGTTTTGCAAACCTAAAACTTCGGAAAAATTTCAGCGCAGGACTATTGCCGTGCAAATGCTGATATTGCCCATTTGAAACGAACCTTTAGTTCTCACCACTTTTTGAATGCCAGTTCAAAGCTCAGCCTTTTATTTTGACGTTTCCCAGTGAAATGTAAATGTTTGCATTTGCCCTTATTGGATTTCAGTCAGACAATCTTGGACAATTTTTCTTGTTAATCAAAATCATTCTGAATCCTGGCCCTATCCTCCCACGTGCCTGCAGCTCCACCCAGCTTGGTGTCAACTGCAAATTTGCCAACTGCTCACTCAATCCTATCAGCCAGGTCACCGAAGAAGATGCTGAGTGGAGTTCCCCAGACGTCTGTCCTAGGTCCAAGCGCTCATCTCCCAATTAGACATCAAACCACTGATGACTATTCTTTGAGCACAATGATTTAACTGGTTACGTATCCACCTTACAGTAGTTACATCTAAGCCATATTTCCTTAGTGAAGAGCTCAAAAGGATTAAATGCTTAAAACCAGATTGTGTTGTGATTGAATTTGCATCTTTCTTCTACCGGTTTAGACCGACAGTTTTAAAATCTTATCGGTTTGGGCCTTTTAAACCTTGTAGTAGAAACATAAATAGCATATTTAAAGTCTGCTTTGCTTGTAAGAAGAGGGGACTGTAAAAAGGCAGGTACTGGCAGCTAGATCTGGGGGCACAGAAACAACAGGCGGGGGGTGCAACATGCCAGATAACGCTCAGTAGTCAGGCCAGCAATTGAGATGGTGCACACCTGCTCCACGTGTCGCATGGAGAATTAAGCCGGCAGCTCTAATTAATAATAATGGGAGTTAAATGCTACAGCTCACGTGTCACCGTGGAGATGGACTCTTTCCACAATGGCACGGGGTTGTCCTACCCAGACGATCTAATTAGTGCCAGAACATTATGAGTATTGATTCTGGGAATGAACGTAATTTCAGCGAATAAATCTAATGAGGTTTCTAAAGCAGCAGCACATCCTGCACATGAACTAGAAGAGCCGTGCTAATTTGATATCTGCTGTATCCTGATGCTGGCAGGAAATTTATCCCTAAGTACAGCAGTGCCGTTTATGACGGCCTCATCCAAATAATGGCTGACTGTCTCAGATCCTTTGAGGGCCTGGAAACAGCACGCATTTATACCTCTGCTATTTATACTGGCTTTGTACACTGCTGTAAATTACACTGGGAACCAGAGGAGGCAAAGTTTTCTGGGGTAGCTGCATACAGTGGGCCAGGAGACGGCACAGGCCACTGCTTACAACCAAGCCCCTGCCCCAGGCTCCACGCTTGCAGTCGCCCCAATGATCAGCAGATGCCACAAAGGGGATAGATAAAAAAAGCCACGCACTGGGACCCCTCCAGCTAAAATAAACCAAATGCACCTGGCAAGAGGACCCTCCCTCACAGCTCAGGCTGAAGCGTGCTGCTGATCCCCTGAGTTGCCACAGGCTGGGTCCAGTCCCTTCACACGCTGGGTCAGGTTGCTGACCTTTGCTCCTGTTATCAGAGGCATGGTATGACGCCTGCTGTGCCTGGGGCTGGTGCCAGGTCACTCCACTTCATTATGTTACTGCCTAGAACTATAGTTTGCCATTAGGTGGCAAATGAGCAAGAAATAGCTGGCTTGCCTTGGGCAAGGGGCTCACCCTGGATAAGCTGCAGACGTGACACCTAAGCTTTTATAACTTTCCCCCTGACTTTTTTCCAACATCATTCTACGCTCGGTTGAAGTCAGTGACACCAGTGTAGATCCAAATTTGCCATGTGCCTCCTCCTTCTTTTTTTAACACAGGTGTAAAGACTCATTTTCCGGGTGGAAACATGTCACATGTCAAAAGCCTAAGTTTACCTCCCCCTATGTTTGATGGAGTCGTAAGAGGAGTCAGACTGGAGGTCACGTGTCCTAGGGACAAAAGTTATACCTAAACCAGTTTAAGTGATCAGAAGCTGGCTTAAACCTGTAACAGAACACAAGTTCAGTGTACATAAACCAGTTTCAAAATGGCTGAAAGTGGTTTAAGATAAACCTGGTTGAATGTAGTATCAGACTTAACTGATTTAGGTCAAACCAGTTTATGAAATTTCTGTTCCAGACCTCTTCCTACTTCAAGTTGAATCAGAGTCGTCCAACAGAAAGTTAAATCAGAGTCGTCCAACACAAAGTACCAGGTAACGTGGGGCCCCTGCAAGACATGCTAGGAAAT
>NW_017729031.1:39394783-39405641 GCF_001723915.1 Gavialis gangeticus
GACCCCAGTAATCTTTCCTGCCACAGCAGGGGGTTGGACTTGATGATCTGTTTAGGTCCCTTCGACCCTACTAACTATGAAACATCCCAGTATGCTTTGCAGTCCTGGGCTGAGCTGTGCTGTCTGCTCCAGGGAGTAGGGCTGGCCCTGTCCCTCTACTCCCTAGCCGGTTCAATGAGGGCTGACTCACTGGCCTCACTGGCTGGCTTACTGGCCCCCTGGGGAAACCGCAACTGGGATCTGGGGTCTGGGGCCAGGGCTTGAAGTTAAACTCACCTTCTCCTGAGTACAGAGCTGCCCTGCCCTGCTAAACTTAATGCTGGCTGCGACTGTGGGCTACAAATCCCAGAGGCAACTAGAAGCAGGAAGAGGAAGTGATGAGCAACTTTGCAGAGTCCTGCTGCTGTGATTGTGGACTGCAAATCCCAGAGACCTCAGGGGTAGCAGGAAGAAGAAGTGAACACACAGCCAAGCTGTGTTTAATGCTCACTTCAGAGAGAGACCTATTCTTGTTCAAGCTTTTATTAATTCAATGCCACTACCTTTTTCCCCACCCGCACCCCCCTCAGCCTGGCAGGCACCTCCCCCCCAGGCAGACCCTCCAGCTTTCTTCCTTTTGGCAGTGGCGGGCAGGCATGCTCTAGCAATGCCCCCCCGCCTGGTTTTGGCTTGAGCCACTGTAGGCACATGGCTGAATTACCTGAATCAAAAGTGAATGTCTGTTCATTTGCTTATCAGTTCAATCTCTGCAGCTTAGACTAACCTGTGAAGACTGAACTGATTCAGCCTCTGGCTTTTTGTCTGCCTGTACTTAGCCATCTGATCCCGCCCCTGCCTGAGGCAGGATCATCCCTATCCAAACCATCCTGTACAATCCATTATCTAAACTATGCATTCAACTACTATCAACCCTAACACAGCACAGACATAGCAGCCTAATCTGCCACAGGTAAAGCAGGAAATCATAGCAGCCAATGTCCCGCTTCTAATAAAGGTCATCAACATCTGCTCAAGAGGTCCCAGGTAAAGGGACACAAAAACTACAGAGAAAGACAAAAACCCCCACAGTCCATATCAATCTGACCATGAGATGAAATTCCTTCCTGACCCCAAATTTGCAACAAACTTCGGAGATACCACTGCAGCTTGACCCCCAGACCAAAATCTTAGACTTAGTTACCATTGGGTAAGATCTGAACACCATTAGTGAGGTAATCATAGCACTACAGCCACTTGTTCCCTGAGCCCAGCCACAATATCACATACTGTATGCCAGGCTACAGTCTTCAATCACCATGCTCTCCTTGAATCCTCCTCCCATTCCACACTTCCTTCATTTCTTGCACTTTCTGCTGTGCTTCAAATGACCAAACTCTCCCCATATACATCTCATTAAGACTCATCCACCTGCTGCCCTTCACTGGACAATCTCCACCCTGAAGAGAGTCAGCAGTCAAGAGATCAGTGGTGCTTTGAATTGGATCCTCTGGCACAGGCAAGAAATCCACAGGATTCTCCATCTAACGTACAATGTTAGTTCCCAGCTGTCTGCAGGCTCTTTCTCTGCACCTTTGTATAGCATCCTTCTCATTGTTGGACACTCAGCAAACCAGGTGAGTCATGCACTGAAGCCTAAATCATTGTCTACCTATGGATGCTAAAAGTTGCACTGTAACAAGTTTCAAGGGCTGGAAATCCAAAAAAATCTCATCTGGGAAAGTATTAACACCCAGGCCTCCTCCCACTAAAGCCTTCAAGCCCACACCTCCCTTCAACTTCCATGGAAATAAGACGAAGCCCTTTGGTGGCCTTTCTTTGCACCTTCTTTGAATTTGCATTCTGGTGGCAATGACTATCAAGGGGCTACAACCTCACTCCTGCCTACGGAAGTGCAAAGGAAACGTAACCCTGCTATAAGAGAGCAGCTGTGGATTTTATGGGCAACACTGGCTGAGCTGTTGTTGGGCAGTCAGAGGACTCGTGGAAGGCATCATGGTGCATCTATTGTATTACTCCCACTACACCTTTGGTCAGGTCAGGTGGATCTGAGAACTGGAAGTGGTCCCTGTCGTGCGTAGGTGCCCACCCAGCCCTGTGTCAATTTTACAAGCTCAGCTGGTCCACTTCTTTACCCCCACCCCTCCTTATAGCCACCTGCTAGGCCTTGAAGGCAGAGCCATTCCTGGCTTTCAGTGACCCAGTGTTTTAAGAACAGGCAGAGTGGTACATGTGTGAAATGCTACAAGGCTCAGCTGCAGTGATCTACAACTGCAAATAACACTTGATTAAATGCAGCTGCCAAACTGGTGCCTGCTTCTGCATTTTATTCATACGAGCCTCTTCTTTGGATGGTGGTGGATTTTATTCGGTATCTGAATCACAGAATTATAGGAAAGTAACGCTGGAAGGAACTTCACAAGATCACATCAAGCCCAGCCCCCTGACTAAACCATCTCAGCCTACCCAACATGCTCTTGAAAACTTCCAAGGATCGAGATAATACAATTTTTCTAGGCAGCCTGTTCCAATGCTTGACCAACCCCATAGTCAAAAATTTCTTCCTCATATCCAACCTGTTTCCTCTGCTGCAGCTTAATGCCAGTGCTCCTAGTCCTCTCCCCTATGGCCACACAGAAAAGTGCCCTTGTAGACCCTGGTCATGTCTACATGTGCATTTACACCAGCTTAAATTTACTGCACAATAATTTACTGCACAGGAAGTAGGAATAGGATGGCATCTACACGTGCAAGCATTAAAGCGCATTAAAGCTGTGTGTGGTCTGACTTGAGGCTGAAGTTAGCCCCAAGTCAGTCCACACACACAGTGGGCACCTGTATACACCACGGGTTTTAATCGTCATTAAATTAAATAGGTTTATAAAATTTAAACTTACTTATTTTGGAGCGATGCATCTGTGTTTACACACACTAGGTTTTTGAATGAATTAAGCTGGGTCCCAGGCTGGCATCACAGGAGAGTGGGATGGTTCAGCACTGTTCCCCTGGCCCAGGGCCCCCCACCCACCCCATGCCCATGACCTGCCATGCAGCTGTGGAAGCAGGGAGCCAGTAAACCACACAAGAAAAAAAAGGGGGGGGAGGGAAGCATTTCGAAAGTGAAAGCAATTCAAAGGGATGAACTACAAAAAAATCACAGCACCATCTGGTGGACAAAGAGGCTCATTACATACCTTTGGGTACCTTTGTGTTTGCACCCAACGAATCCATGAACACAACGCTTTAATTCCCAGTGAGCCAAACTAAACTACATCCAAGGAATTTTAGTTTAATGCACCAGAAAGACTTTTAAAACATCCAGAAAACCCGTTCATGCAGACAGTCACGCAGTTGCAGCTCAAGAAAGGGCAAAAAATGTGGCATGTACAAAGGCTCGATGGTACTGTGTAGTAAGGCATCTACATGTGCATTATTGCACAGTAACTAATTGGGTGTAAGTTTGATACCTACATGATGCAGGTATCAAATGTATGCTCAATTTGGCATAAGTCACCATATTTACTGTGCACTAGGGGGGTGCACGTGTAGACACACTCCCGTACTTCACAGTAGTTTCAGTAAATGCGCACGTGTAGAAGCGCCCCCTAACAAGCAAACTCCGTCTTTATTTGCAATTTTAACTTAACAACAATTGAATGAACCCTAAAGTTTCTGTGTACCTGGACTGCAGTTTGCCTTGGGTGCATTTATTGGGGGGGAGGTGTTTTCTCCCTGCCATTAGCTGGAAGATGTGTGCCTGCTGAATAGTATTATGTGTGGTAGTGAAGGAGAAAAATCTCTGATATTTACCCATTAGCTCAGCTTTTTTCTGCTCCACTAAGTTTGAGTTGTCATGAAACCCAAGAGAAAACACCAGATCCAAAATCACTTTTCCTTCACATGATTTCCCCCCCGTGAATTTGTGAGTTTTTCATAATTGATTTTTATTAAAAATGTTTTACACTCAAAAAAAAAAAATCAAGCTATGTTGTTTAAAAAACAATCTGTTTTACAAGCACAGCCAGATGGATATAATCCCATGGCTTGGAAAGCTGAGCACATGTATTTTTCAAACCATCCCGCCCCCACCTGCCCTCTCCATTCCCAAATAATACAAAGGAAAGGAGATCCTCTAGCCAAACCCCCCCCAAAAAAACTCTCTTTAAAAAAAAATCTTTTTATATTTTTCCTTTTAATGTAGAACATAGAAATAAAGCAGAAATGCTGCTTTTAAGGCAAGGTTGCAGCTGAGAAGTTATGAAGACAAAAGGAGTCTAGTACTTGGAGTTAGACTATTCTCAGTGCGGGCAGGTGACAGGACAAGGAGCAATGGGCTCAAGCTGCAGCAAGGGAAGTTGAGGTTGGATATTTGGAAAAACTTTCTCACTAGGAGGGTGGTGAAGCACTGGAACAGGTTACCTAGAGAGGTGGTGGACTCTCCATCCTTGGAGGTTTTTAAGTCCTAGGAAGACAAAGCCTTGGCTGGGATGAAGTAGTTGGGGCTGGTCCTGCTGGGGTGCCTTCAACCCTCATTTCTATGATTGTGTGATTCCATAAGTCAGAAAATAAAAATACTTCAGGGTCACAGCCCCATAGTTTCAAGGGTACAATGGTCTGACCACAGGGTAAGGACCACCTGGAAGAAACTGCACTTTTCCTTTCCTTACCAATGGAGCAGCTGTGTCACCCTAAGTTTGGCAGTGACCGACTCTCACACCATTCAGGAAGACGCCTGCTCCAAGCTCCCAAGCGGAGCCCCTTTTTCTTCAGGGTGGATGCAGGGGCTGGCCACTGAAGACTACTTGGGAAGCGGGGAGGGGGCAGTGGGAGTCTGCTTGAGCTGAGCAAGAGAGGCAGAGAACAGACTATGGGAGCTGCCCAGTGCCCCAGCTAGGATGCAGCCCCTAGCACCAGCCCCAGCTCAGCTCTGCAACCCCAGGTCTCTGTATCAGCCCCCTACTCACTTTGCAGCTCCTGCTTCCATGCAATCAGTGCAGCTCCTTTCCCCCAGCTCACAGTCCCCAGACCCCTCTACAGGCACCAGGAGCTGCCAGAGCTACCCGGTTCAGGCTGGGCTGTGCAAGACAGGGACAGGTCACGCAGGACCATTTCCAGGAGGCTGCACACATCCTGCATCCCCCTTAAAAGCATGCTGTGGCAGCCCGGTTGAGAATCACTGCTCTAGAGTAACTGGTTGTAAACCAAGTTCATTTCCCCTGGCAGAAAGGGCTGCGACAGCAGTCATATGCCTGGTCTCATTGGTGACAAGTCCAGTATTAAGGATTAGGAGACCTGCGTCATCAAAAGGAAGCAGCAATAAATGCTGAGTATGACGTCCAATGCCCAAAGACTGTTGCACCAGTGTCCCATGTTGGCGGCTGCTGGTTGTTTCCCTTTCTTTTATAGATGGGGTCAATATTCGGAGGCTTCTCTGCTCACTGTCGGCTGCAGGGGAGATCCGGACTCCAGCCCTAGTGCTCCCATCCCTTTGCCAGGCCAGAGCCCCACTTCTACTTCAGGGTTCACAAATCAAGAGGATGGTCCCATCCATAAGTACAGTCATTTTCAGATGAAGGGGCAAGGGAGAAAAGGAGGAAGGGGGTTATCCCAAAGGTCCGACTGGTCTCTCACAGCAGCAGAGAGAAGATGCTAAGAGAAAGACTATTTAAGCAGGACTTACCCAAAATGATCCCTCCCCTGTCCCTCTTCCCCCTGCAGCTTCCAGCATTAGGAGACTTAGGATGTCTTCCTGTTGAGGTTGTAGCCCTAACTCTCATGTTTGATACCCACTGGTAGACCCATCCGCCGTGATTTTGTCCCATTTTGAACCTTAGTTCAGTTATCAGCCTTGACAACCCCCTGCAGCAGTGTGCCTGGTGGACTTGGCTCCATTATAAAAAGGCAGAGCAGCGAAGACATCTTGCATTGGATCCAGAGGCATGACTCTGGACTCTCACTGAAGGCCATCAACTGGTCCAGCTGTAAATGGGCACTTTGTCACTCAGGCTGGGGAGTGGGAGGTAGCAGGACATGACACTAGTCCCATCACACGACTGCACGCTCTTGGCCTGCTGTCACCACCCCAACCTAATAAACCACTAAGCAGGCACCAACCTTTGACCTTGCACAAAAAAAATATCTAAGGGATAGGTCAACACTGAGGTTTACCATATTTGACGACATCCCTTTAAAAAAAAACAAATAACCTTCCCTCCCCGTCCCGCACCCCAGTCGTGACGAACCTAAAAATATAGGTGAGGATGGAGATGGCTCTTGGAGGGGCAGAATATTTGCCACCGAGGACAGAAATATCTGCAGTGCTGGCTCCCAGAAGGAAGAGCCGTGCGTTGATGGAGATGCTGAGCGGGAGACGTTTCTCACAGCTTAAAAGGCTCTCCCTGCAGAGTTGCCATTGTAAATGTTTTCATAACCCTGTGTACCAATTAGCCGCTCTCGCAGAATTGGGTCTCCTGAGTGATCTTCTCGCTATCAGCCAAATGGATCTGTATGTAGAACCGCTGTCATGAATAAAAAAGGAGGCCGCGGTCAGTTATCGGGGGAATCGGCGTCCTGAACTAGAAATCTCTCCGGGGAAGAAAATCTTTATATTATTCTTAGAAGCTCTTTTGCTCACTGTGGTAAGGAGACTGTAAATAACTGAAGTAAAGGGAGAGGAGGAGGGTTGGGGGCGCTGATTAGCTTGTTGGATTTTTTTTTTTTTTTTATCACTAGAGAGAGAAATTTATAAAGTTTCTTTTCTAGCCTGGCAAAGTCTAGGTGTCCTTTTGCTGGTCTGGGCCATTCTCCAATGACAGCCTTCAACTGTTGATGCGTCTCCCGGCCGAGACCCATCGGGGCCTATGTCCGCTGAACATCTGGGGATACAGCAAAGCCTATCCCTCATCCTGAAGAGGGGCTGAGAAGGAAAGAAAACTGAGTTTGTTATATTAACCCTCCTTATAGCCCCAATTCTGCTCTCCTCTGTGAGCCTGTGTTCACTCCATTGAAATGCGCAGTATGATGCCCATGTATCGGCATCAATAATAGTGGGTAAGATTTGTCCCTGTGCTCACTGCCCAATGGGATTTTTTTGGTTTGGTTTGGTTTGGTTTGGTTTTCTGGCAGGGTGCAATAGTGATTTCTTATTGTATAGCAGATTTTGAATATAATTCTTTAGTGAGCTACAAGGGGTGGGGGGGTTGTTTAGACTTAAATAAAGGACTGTAACAAATACATCCTGGAACAGGGTCTCCTTAGGGCCCAGGCCTGGACTGGGGTTGGTCACTGATGTCATGAGCGTGGCAAAGGTGCCCACCTGCCCCCCAAAAGCTGATATCCCATTGTACAGAATCAGACCCAGGTGACCTTGGAGACATCACCCATGTCTTGGATTCAGCCAAGAAAGAAAATAAACCAACGAGCGCAGGTTTATTAATAAGCCAGCGATGGTAGGCAGCAAGTGCAATGACTTGTGGGGAAACCTGGGCTGTACTGGAAACATGGGCTCACTGTGGGGTTAGGGGAGGGCTTCTCGCTGGCAGGCGGCTCCGGCCACCAGGAAGACGGTGTTTGTTAAGACCCTGCAAAGCCACAGGCTTCAGATGGTCACGCACGGTCTGAACATTGCAGCCAGGACTGATTTCATTTGACATCCACAGAGCTGCTCAGACACACCTGTGTGGAAGCCACCCCCTTGGCCTAGCCCAAGGGTTGAGCTGAGCTGAGCCTCTACCGCTCTCAGAGCTGGACTCTGCAACCGGGACCGCGCGTGTCCTCTCCAGTGCAGGCACAGAGAGGGACCCCAGTCCCTTCCTCTGAATGAAGGAGGCTCCTCCTCAATCCAAATCCTGGCCAAGTCCCCTTCTTGTGTGATACCTGGCTCTGGGCACTGCTAAAACACACTCCACGGGTCTCTCCACACCTCCTGATCTATCGGTTACACAACGAGGGCCGTATTGAGCCTGGAGATAGGAAGAGCTCAAGAACAAGAAATGAAATGCAATGAAATATCTCCCGAACTGAGATATAGGGACACTCTCTCCTGGCTTTTCTTGGTCTCACCCAGCTGGGGCAGGAAGGGAAAAGGCTCAAGAGCATCACCAGTTGCTTTAAAAGGCCACCCAAAGCTTTCTGAAACCTCAGTTTGGGTCAAGCTTTGCACAGAGGCTCATGCAGATTTTTTTTCTGTCTACACCCAGCTCTCCCATCGGTTGCTGGTGTAACATATTCTATGCACCCGTCCGAAACTCGAGATGAGTCCAGTGACCACTGAAGGCAAGGACAGTCCTTCCTCTAAGTCCAAAAGATTGGTTCCCAAAAGCAAGATGCCCCATTTAAACTGCCCTGAAGACCTAGAAGAGAGACTTAAGACCCTCCACGTCTTGAATATTGATGAGGGTTATTTCACCTGCTGTCTAAGGAGGAAAACTGGGGGCATCTAATACTGAATAGGGATCAATAAATCATTCTAATAGGAGTGACTTAATTAGTAATCAAGCCCTAATTTGAATGCATGAGGCAAATTATCTTGCCATGACTTGGACTCTCTCAGAGAATGTTTTTTTAACTAAGATACCTGGGGGAAGATTTTTTAAATTGAAAAGGGAATGACCTATTTCTTGAATAAACGTCACCTCTGCCATCCTGACACTCGTTTTTTCTAGCAAAAGAGAAGGTGACAAGCAATGGTCTCGATTAGCCAAAATACCTGCTTAAGATAAGGTTAACTGTGTAGCATTTCCTGCCAAATACCAACTCTGGCAAGGCAACTGCTGTATGATGCACAGGCTCTCTTGGGGTATATAACCATTTCTCGTTATCCTCCGCGGAGTCTGCAGTACACGACAGCCCTGATCCAGACAAATACATGAGCACGTTCTTGAATTTAAGCACGTGAACAATGAACAGTCCCATTGAAATGAATAAGATATGACTCAGGTGAAATGCTTTTGCTCAACTGGAGTTTTAGTTGAGAGCCAAATCAAACAGGAGCAGCATTACTTGTGCTGCTGTACAATGCCACCACCGTCAGCATGACACAGGGTTTAAACTGGGTTTAATCCTACCTTTGCCCAAAGCGGTAACTATTGCTAGGTATCCTCCAGATCGAACTGCCCACCTTGCCCATTTTCCTACACCAGGAGCTGGATGGAGACCTATGTCTGCTGAGTGCCAGAAGCCTAAATTCAGTGCGTTTCCAGCGAGGTAGGACAATCCCATCGACGAGTCTGACATCCTGGGCACATCTATACGAGACACCCACTGTGCAGCTGTTACTGCGCTGTCATTTAATACTTGCATAACCAAGTGCTAAATGGGACAGACAATTAGTAAAGATGAAGACATACGAATTTATAAAGGGAACTGTATATAGTGCGGACATGTGATGGCAGGGGCTGGACTCAATGATGCCCCCAGAGTTTCCTTCCACTATGTTTTGGTTTTTACAAAATATTTCTGCAGGGCTGAATAGAAAACTGCATGTATTTGGCTTCACCTTATAAAGCCTTTAGGGGAGGAGTGGGTTTCCCAAAGAGACTTGAATAAGATGTATTAAAGAGAAGGGGAGACTTATTCCATGCAGCTCACTTCACTTAATTACCCAGCATCTGAATCGCTGTGCGACTGCAGACCGCTACTCCATACTGGCAGTCATAACAGGCAATCCTACTTTCATTAGAGTAATTGAGGAGAGCACCATGTGCTTTGCCCAGGGCTTTATTGATGAATGTATTGTTTTCTGTGTTTGCAGTTGATTTGCATTGATTTTTCAAACACTCTTTGCAAATGAACCAGCCAAAATGATTGGAAAAGCCCTTTGTTGCCTTGACTCTCAGTGATCATCACTGCAGTGGGTTCCTCTGTCATTCTCTCTGATCCTTTCCTAATGCTATTGGATCCTTTACCCATTCCTCAGCTGTCAGTCACAGAGGCTGCTGGTGGAAATAATAAGGATCATGCCTTAGTTGTATTTTTCATGAAACCAGTGTCTCCTGGAAGGGGGCTCAGCACGACAAAACCAGGGTGAAGTTACAGGATCCCTGCACTACGAAAGGCAAAGTCCATGTAGTTCTGTTGCATCCCATCTTAAGTCCCTGCAGTGACATACATCTGGATGGACACCTGCAAAGTCAGTGGCATGGACACAGGGGTATCACACTGTGGGAGGGAGGCCTGGGAGGATAAGCTGTGGAGGATACAGACTGCCTTACTGTTTATATATAGAATCACAGAAAACGCGGGTTGAAGGGGGCTCAGGAGGTCACATCTAGTCCAGCCCCTTGCTCAAAGCTGGACCAGCCCCAACTACATCATCCCAGACAAGGCTTTGTCAAGCCAGGTCTTAAACACCTCTGAGGATGGAGACTCCAGCACCTCTCTGGGTGACCTGTTCCAGTGTTTTACTACCCTCCTCGTGAGAAAATTCTTCCTAATATCTAACCAAACTTCCCTTGCTGCAACTGGAGACCGTTGCTTCTTGTTCTGTCATCTGTCACCTTAACTCAAGGGAAGACCACGCTAACTGAGACCTTGAAATGCAATCATAAGATTGTGTTGTGTCTGTGTAGACTTGCTAAGCGGTTCAACAATGGATTTGTACAGGATGGGTTAGATAGGGCTGATCCTGCCTCAGACAGCGGGCTGGACTAGATGACCTATGGACGTCCCTTCCAGCCCTACTTCTCCATGATTTTATGACTGTTCTTGTTCTTACTAAGGGGAAGAAGGTGGTATAGGGGTGGAGCATTCAGGGCTTTATCCAGAGACACCAGTGACACGGGATTTGCCCCCTGACCTGTTTACAGTAGACATAGATTCATAGATGTTAGGGTCAGAAGGGACCTCACTAGATCATCGAGTC
>NW_017729031.1:39408815-39423484 GCF_001723915.1 Gavialis gangeticus
TCTCCTACCCTGCAGTGCATCATTCACTACACGCCTGAGCTCGCTGAAGTCGGCCTTCCTGAAGTCTAGCACTTCCACCCTACTAGTTACCTTTCCCACTCGACGCCTCATGGTGAATTCTGTTACTTGGTGGTCACTGTCCCCCAGGTGACCACTGATCTGTAGGTCCCCTACCATGTCACCCCCCGTTGCCAGTACCAGGTGCAGTACGGCATCCCCCGTGGTGGGACCATGTACCTCCTGCGTCAGGTGGAGATCCTGCACACAGGATAGCAACCTGCGTGAATGGTGGGAATTTGCTGTCTGCATCTCCTAGCAGATGTCCGGGTAGTTCAGGTCCCCCGTGACTACCGCCTCCCTAGACTTTATGGTCTCCAAGAGCTGCCTCAGGACTTCCAAATCTAGTTCTTCCCCTTGGTGTGGGGGTCTGTAGCAGACCCCTACCACCAAAACCCTTTCCCCTTGACCTCCATGTATCCTAACCCATAATCGTGCTACTTTCTCCTCCTCCAATTCCATTTTGATAGGGGTTGATGTATAACACTCCTTGACGTACAGCGCAACCCTTCCCCCTCTCTTCCCCGCTCTATCCTTTCTGTACAGTTTATGGACTGTAATCTTTGCAGGAATCATGTGTGCAAATGGGATTGCAGAGGATGTCTCATCGTGGGAACAGCGGTGGGAGTGGACCTACGTCTTACTACCAAAGAACAGCATGTTAGTTCAGTGCAGTCAGCCAGCACAAGGCCTCCTCCCCAAGCACAATGCAGGGGCTCTGAGTAATGCCTGTTCGTCATCACAAAATCTCCTTGCCAGTAACCATCTTCTGCTGGCAAGACTAGGGGCTGGAACAGCCAGAGAAGCAGGTGTATTGGCAGGCTGCGAGGTGATCGGATAATGAAGATGAGCCAGACCCAGGGAGGTGAGAACTGAGGTGTTTTGAGAAAGTTGCATAAGGAACCTCACAGTATGTCTATTAGTCTATAAATACCTGGGACTCGGCACTTCACCCCGCCAGGCTGTACCAAGGGGATGAGCAAAGGACCCGTTAAACACCGCATTTGCGCACGGCTTTGATTCCTTCCCATATTTAGAGAAGGGTTAAAGGAGACTTGCCTGGGCCCTCACAGCAGAAGATTGCACTGACTTGTCAAGCAGCGGTTACATGCCCACACGGGCAGCTCCGCTTGAAAAACAAGCCCTTGGCATGTGCAGGACTTTGCTCATCTGTTGGCTTTGCTTTGCTGCACACTTGCACACTCAGGGCACATGGAAGGGGGGGAAAGTGAAACGGGCATCCTATTGCCAGTGAAGGGCTGTGCCCACTTCTAGTCTCTAAATCAAACGGAAAATCACAGGCGGTGGAAGGGAAGCGTTGGGGCTGTCAGTTCACCCTCGGGGATTTCAATAATGATTTGCAACTTGAGGTACTAAAGGGAATGGCCCCTCTGGGACATCGACTTGTGCCACTAGTGGAACGACCCACAACTACAAGCAAAAGAGAGAAATGTCCAAACACCCTTGAGACACCCAGGTTTGACTCCCAGACAGGCAGAGCTGAGGAATTCACGGAGTAGAAACCTGATCCATGGGGCTGATGTATTGGTTAAATGAGGAACGTGCTGAGCCTTGGGATTTCCTGATGCTACGTGAATATTACAAAGAGCATAAGAGTTACCAGGGTTTATGTGCATCCACATGACAGTGCTGGATGGGGGGCTGATGATACCCTATTCTGGCAAATACAGGCCTGACTCTGTTGTCCCATTGCTAAGAATGACAGAGTGCTAAAAAGGGAGATCTCCTATCAGAGAAAATGGACACGGGGGCATCTCCTCTTCATCTTGCAATGAAAAGGCAATGGCAACAGCTTGCACATGCTGTAACAACCCCACCCCCAACATTGTACAAACCCTGTATGAGAGGCTTCATGATTAAAAAAAGGCAATCAGGTAATAGAAGTGAGAGGTGTCACTTAGTTGGGACTGTACAGCCATGATGTTAAACAAGTTTTCAGGCACAAAATGCCCTTCCTTAGATCTGGGAAAGAAGCAGGCATGCCCTAAGCTAAAAACCACATTTAAAAAAAATCACTTTTATTTTACCTCATTATGCAACAGAAGATGGTCGCTCAAAAACAGGGAAGGGCGATAAATCTGTGAAGCATAGAGAAGTCATCAGAAGTAATTATAGGTCAAGTACAAACTGTTGGAATAGATAAACCTAATTATGTAAAAGAATAAGACGATGCAAAAGAGATGAGAAACATTAGTAGAGAAAGCAGGTAAATTGTGATGAGCATAAATCCATTGTCTATGTTAACTCCATGGGTTTTAGCATCCAGGAAATGAAGTTTTATGTTCCCAGGCCTGTCTCCTGAAGGTGTTGTGCAGGGAACATTTTCTACATGTTCTCTGGGCCGTCACGGCCACATCAGTAGGGCAATACTGACGCAGCAAAGGTAATATTAACACCGGCAATATACTCCCGGACTCCTACTTACCCAGGCACTAAAGACCGCCCGGCCGAGAGCAGATGTTTGACGTGGCATCAGAAGCTCCATGGGATAATTGGACCCAAACTAGACACAGGCAGATGTCAAAGTCAACCCGCATCCTCCTAAGAAACGCCCGTAGGACCTGAGAAACACAGCAGCTCAATACCGTTCTCTCTGCCCTTTTACCAAAATAAATAGTGCTGAGGTTAGCGGCAGGCAGCAGGTCAACCTCGTAGCTGATGCAGTCCCATGGAGCACACTGAAGCCAGCAGCTCTGCAGCCAGCATGCAAAAGGAAAGGGTGCCATCATGTGAGGACACATTTTGCTGAGCAGAAGATCGGCTCAAATACTTGCAATGGCATTGTCTGGGCAGAAGGATGCTAGCTACCTAATTGAACCTCTCCCATAGCTAAGGGGACAGAGTCTGAAGAGCAAGAAAGTCCTGACCTCTGCTTTCCTGGCTGTCCTGGCTGTGATATCTCCATCATAGGTGGCTGCAGGATCCATCTAACCACAAGCTGGCAGGGAAGTCGGCAGGTGAATGAGGCTGGGTCTTCTGAGGGCCTGCTGAGTTCCCGCTCCAGTGAAATACAGGGGAGAAACGAGTCCAGCATAGGGAGGAATTGCATGGGGGAGGTATGGAGGAGGAAGAAGCAGGACAGAAGGGGGAGAAGGAGGAACCACAATACATGGATGGAGCCAGGATGGAGATAGGATGTGGGGGAGACAAAGGGGGGACAATAGAGGCCAAAGACAATAAAATAGACTGGAGAATCAGGAGCAGGGAGTGGATCAGACCCTCTACGAGGAAAAACATTGGTTTCCTTAGAAAGGCAGGAAGGACTGACGACTGGATGGCAGGAAGTCAGAAAAGAGAAGAGGAGCCAAGAAATGTTGGATTGGGAGAGCAATGGGAAAATGCAATCTAGGGAGAAAGGTAAACGGGCTGGAGAGGAATAGGTTAGAGAAAATGTGCAATAAAAGGAGAGGAAAGAAGAGAAAGTCAACCCGAGAGATGAGATTGTGCAGCTATTTTCCTATTATATGAGTATCCCTCCCCGGCTTGAAGATTTCAACTAGTAGGGATTGCTGATGGTGATTATTTGAGTCATTGATTATTTGAATATTTGGTTATATGAGTAATTATTCCCCTCTGTTTGGCATTGGTGAGGCCACATCTAGAGTCCCGTGTCCAGTTTTAGGCCCCTCACTACAGAAAGGTTGGGGACAAGTTGGAGTCCACTGGAGGGCAACAAAAATGGTTTGGGGGCTGCGGGGCATGACTGGTGAGGAGAGGCTGAGGGAACTGGGCTTATTTAGTTTGGAGAAGAGAAGACCAAGGGGGATTGAATAGCAGCCTTCACCTCCCTGCAGGGGGGCTGCAAAGAGGATGGAGCTGGACAGGTCTCAGTGGGGGCAGATGAGCAATGGGCTCAAGATGCAGCAAGGGAACTTGAAGTTGGATATTAGAAAAAAACTCTCACTAGGAGGGTGGTGAAGCACTGGAGCAGATTACCCAGAGAGGTGGTAGGATCTCCATCCTTGGAGGTGTTTAAGACCCGGCTAGACAAAGCCTTGTCTGGGTTGATGTAGTTGGGGCTGGTCCTGTTTGGAGCAGAGGGTTGGACTAGATGTCACCTCCGGAGGTCCCTGCCAACCTGAATTTTCTATGATTCAATGATGATATTAGCATATGCTAATTTATTCATAATCTCTTTCATTCTCATCCTTACTCCATTTTGCAGCAAGATGTGTATCTGGCATTTTTCAAACCCAGGGTAAAACTGGACCCTGAACTTATGCCTTTCCTCCCACACCTCTGCCTCTTTCCCTGGCATAGAGTAATGCAGGCAGTGGCCCTTGAGGAGGTGATAGTGAGTGCTGACATAGAGGGAGGCATCTTCTTGGTCTGCAGAAGAGCTAAGCCCATGGTCCTTGGTGGGCAGACGCTGCAGGAACATGCCGGGAGAGGCCCTGAACCTCCTGCACGCTGATTTGCAGGTATGTGCCTTATTGGGATCAGCCTGGAAAGAAAACCTGCAGGCTCCTGCATGCTGGAAACCAAGATCACTCCCTCCAGCTCACTTGACCTCATTTCTGCAGGTTGTTTTTTCAGTTGGCTTCCCCTCTTGCTGGTCTCTAATATCAATCTGTTCCTACAATGGCCCTGAATGAGCCTCTAGCTACAGTGGGAAGAGGAGAGCGCCCTGCATCTTTTAACTAATGCTTCCAAAGATCAAGACGTGGTTGGATTTGTTTGGCAGAATCCTCTCAGCCGCCGGCTGAATAAATAGGGCAGCTCTATTCCCTTTGGTGGAGTAATGCATGAAATACAGGTTGTGCTAAAGTGGAACATTTTGTGCCTCTCAGAACAGGTAGGAGCCTTTCCCAGGGCTGGGTTGTTTCTTTGAGTCCCTGAAGCATGCCACAGACTCTGCCCCGTGCTAAGCTCACCTCCTTTACTGACCAGCGCCGAACACAATAGTTGCAGAGTATACCGGCATTCACATCCATGCTGGAAGCCTTTTAGAAGATTAAAAGCTGCATCTGTAGTGTCCTCAGCTTGTCTGTATTTAAATTTAATTTGCTATTTGTGCACTCAGGCTGCTAGTACCCCTGGGAGCAGGCAGGACATGAGCTGCTGCTGGCATACCGGGCTTCATTGGCTTGGTTTCCCTGGCTCAGTCCTGCAGCTGTCCACGTTCCAGTCCCTTCTCAAGGCCAGTCATGGACATGCTGAATACAGTATAGTTAGCTGGCCTGCATAAAACCCCATCTTTGTGCAACCCCATCCTCAAACTTCCTTGTTTGTCTGTGCTGGGATGACCACCTCTCCTCCTGGCCACGGCAATCCTTTTGCAGTGCCTTGATCAGTGGTTCCCAAGCATTTCAGACTCCAGGTGCCCCTTACAAGATGCCAGCTCTTACTCTTCACTCTTTTTTTTTTTCCATGGGAAAAATAATAGAGCAATTCTTCTGTTGCAGAGAACCGAAAAAGGCCACAGCAGGTGACCATGTGTTTACCACTATGGATTCCTGTTCAACAACTCTGTGTTTATCTTGCGAATCATGTTTCCAAGCCTAACGCTGTGTAGCAACCTACAGCACCCTTCAAAAGATCTCAAGGCACCCCAGGGTGCCAGGGTACCCTGATTGCAAATCACTGGCCTAGACAGGACCTACTACCTCTGGGTGTTCCCATATACAAATTGGTGTTGTCAATGATGATGTGATTAAAAGACCTTCTGGGATGCGTTCCGTGCCTCACAGTTTGTCCAAACAACAAGGAATTGATTTGAAGAAAATACTAGCTGCCAGAGGTACAAACCCAAAAGACTTCAACGCTGCTTGAATTCCAGCTATGTCTCTTCTGTCTACCAGGGGCTGCCTTCGCCTAGGAGCTCTATGCAACACACAGAAACGACGACTGGCTAAAAAATGCACACAAGGAAACATCAAAAATGCAGAAAGCCTTCCGATTTGATTCCAGTTTTAAAAATCCTGGCCTGCTGGTTGTCTTCAATGCAGGGCTTATGACAATAGAAGCCGTGGCAAAGTGTTTAATGTGATGATTGCTCTTTTAATTTAATCAACCAGGTGACCAACTACTTGATGCGGAGTGCTTTTACTGACAATATTGGTGCAGGACAGAATTTTCTCCTGTGCTTGGAACAAAGCAGACGTCCGTGGAGGTTCAGAAAATGCATCTGATGCTGTTTTAATTTTTGTAACCTCCTTGGAAATTCAATTGGCAGCGGTTCGCAAAGGGCGCCGCTCCTCTACCAGATGTTAGCTAATCGAGTCGTTTTCAGAACGGTACCCCATCTCGCAGCAAATTTCTACAGCGTCAATACAGTAGCCACAAGTGAAGACACAGACGGTTGACAGCCTGCACTGCGCTTTAATGGCAGAGATCTAGGGGGAAGTGATTTCACTCTGAACTTGCAAACACGCTCTCCCACTCTCTCCCAGAAATCAGGGTTTCTAGGTTTACCACCAAGCTGAAAACATTCCTTCATGGAGAAATGAAAAGTCGAGGCTGCTGCTCAGGCTCTTCTTAAAGTCCTATACGCTCAACACACCAGTTGCTGGAAAATTGGAACCATTCACTGTTGCATTTGGGGGAGAGGAATACATGGCTGACATGTCAATTGGGAAATGATGGGTCATTTTAGTGGAAAACAGTTCGGGCCAACTCAGTTATGCAAAATTAAAAGTATAAACATTTTAGAGGTTTGCAAAATCCATATCCCAGGCAGGAATCTCAACTCCATTTAATGGCCTTAAAAATACAGATACTGGCTGCGCCTACACGAGATGCTGGCTGTCCAATTGTTACTATATAAATAAGTACTAAATGACTGTAGAGTAACCGGAGTTACTGTGCAGTAACATCGCCGAACGGCTGTGAGGTGATGCTGACTACGCAGTAGCTCGTTGCTACTGCACAGTAGAGTCCCGTCACACTTAGTGCCACGTGACACTGTTGCATAGCAGTCATGAGCTACTGCACAGTCAGCGTCTTGTGTAGACACAGCTATCGTTGCCTTTATAGTTATAACCAAGTGAACCCGTTCAGATGAAAGAGCTGACACTGATCTTTACCCACTGATCAACTGAAAACTCTCCAAAGTTCAAGAAAATTAAGCTGGTTGTTTGTAACCCCTTTCCTACACCCTTATTGCATACCCTAGGCCAAGTTAAGGCCAGAAGGAGGAAATGGATGAATCCATGCAAGTGCAAAGAACGTGCAGGTTGGTCTCAGTCAGGCAGATACCATGAAAGACTTACGTTATTTTAAAGATAAATCCAGGTGACTTCAATGAGATGGTTCACATAATTAAAGATCACGCATACGTGTTTGCACAACTGAGGCATAGGAGGCTAGATGTGAATATGACTGATCCAAGACAACGTGCAACGTGACGCAACAGTCCAGGTTATTCAAACGCAGTCTCGCCAGCACCGCTTAGAAACAGCTTTGCAAATATACCTATTGTCTTGTGTTTTCCTAACGGACCAGGCACGAGCCTGTCACTGACAGGTCCCTTTATTTTCTTTTAAGAGAACAACAGCAACAAAAGAGCACAAAGGTATAGTCGCTGGGAGCAGCGCAATGTCTGGTGCGGGCTGTCTCTAAACTCAAGACGGTGACTGCCTCTGGGAGCCAGGGAAAGGATGTTTCCCCTCTGTTTTAAAGGGACAACATGCTACAAGCCCCATCACGCCATGTGCTCTGCGTGTCTGAAAATAGATGTACCATATTTCACAGTGTATAAGTCGAGGATTGAAGCCAAAATATTGACCTGTAAATTTCCACCTCAACTTACACACTGTATCAATACTTTAGACCCCCACCCCAGCACCGCCCTGGCTGGACCCGTATCCAGTCTTCTCCACTTATCACGAGATGGTGTCCCTGTCGCTGAAGCATAGCCTATGGGCCATGAATACACAGCTGGGCTGCACCAGCTGAACACCAAGTGTATCCCAGTCCCATGCGAGTGATGCTGCAGCACGTGTCCGGCCCCCGGATGCCTGGCCCACAGTGAGAGCGTGCAGGGGCCAGTATAAGCTGACCCCGTATTTCTGATCCAAAAAGTTAGGTTGACTTATACACTGAATCTATGAAAATCCTAACTTTTTGAATCAGAAAAATGGGGTCAATCATGAAATATGGTACAAGGACAGGGGCTCCAGGAGAAAGCAACGAGATTCTGGCAGATGTTTCAGTGTCTATAGGTGCAAACTCCACAGCAGCCCCCGTCTCACCAGTCAGCATCCAAGAGAGGGCTTGACACAGCAGGCTGGTAATGAGCTAACACAGCATCCATAGTCCATTAACATTTGGAAACCCTAAATCCAGTAAGACAAACTAGTGCTTGTAAAATTTGTATTTCCCGAGCTGGCACTTGAGGCAAGAGAAACTAACTAGACGTAGAGAAAACACAAACAATTATGGCGTTTTTACCCAGCGGTGCTTGGCATTTAAAGAGTTTAAAGTTTAATTATGTTTTTGCTTTTGGTGCAGTGGAGAGTCAGCCACCTATGAAGTGAAATGTCGGGGAAGGTTTGCACTCATTTGCAATCCTCTAAAGCCACGTGCACTGAGGCGTGAGGCACTGGCTCTGGATTTTGATGGTGAGCTATAGCGTACGGGAAATATTTATACGTTCAGTGAGCAGCGTGCTCCTTTCATGCACCCAGTTCACCTGCAGACTCTAATGGACCTCTTTGAAGACACCCTTCACTCCGAGTTTCTACTCTTCTGTGAAATGTGAAACATCAGAACCGGACGGAAATACGATTCGACCGTCTGCTTGCCACCAGACAACTTCGAGGTAAAAAGACTGTTCCAACTTTTCTCTGAGCCTAATCTGCACAAAATAACCTGTCCCAAGCAGGCCATTTTATGACACCTTCAGCTCTGCTGTGAAATACGAATGTTCATTTCTACCAAGGAGAAGTTTTATAATCTTTGCTCTCTCCTATGCCTGAAGAAGGGTGCCTGTGCCCAAAAGCTTGCAAATAAAGAATTTGTTTTGCAAATATCTAGTTGGCCTAATAAAAGATATCACCTCTGCCATGACTTGACTCCTTTTGCCGCTGGACCCATACAGCGACAACTTGGATACACTTCAACCCACTGCATTTTGAGACCTATATACACAGGTCTTAGTCAAAAATCTGAATTCGACCATATTCCACAGAGACATTGAGAGCATGAATACTACTAAAGGATAGTGAGATGCTTGGATAGTACAGTAAAGTGGCCATTGAAGTGCTTAAAACAGATGTATCATAGAATCACAATTAAAAAAGGCTGGAACGGACCTCAGGGGGTCATTTTATCTGCTCAGGATGCAATCATCTATCTCAACCACCCTAGACAGGTGTTTGTTTAACTTGCTCTTAAAAACTTCCAAGGATGGAGATTCAACAGACTCTCTAGGTAGGTAGATACACTGACGTGAAGTCCATAAGGACTTTGCAAGATGTGGAGGGTTACAAGCGTATCACACTGTTTAGGGCTCAATCCTACAAGGTGCTAAATAACTCCAACCCAGGAAAGCAGCAACAGCAGAGGCAGTGGCAATCCCTCGATTCAGGGATGATCTCTACTACCCATCTCATTGATGGGTCTTGAGGTGACTCCATTCCTTGAGCCACAGATCCATCCACAGCAGTTGCAGCTCTTCCCGCAGGGGAAAGTAGGCTGCAGGCTTCCTCTACTATTCCTTCCTCCACTCTCTCTTCTCTGCTTCAAGGGCAAGACAATTTACTTCGAAACAAGCCATTGTTTGGTCAAGATTGTGGTCCCATTGGAGTTGGTTGGCAGCCAGCTCCTCCCAACTCTTGACGTTGGCATCCGTTTTCTTGACATACATCTTCGATGAGTCTTTGTAGCATTTCCTCTAATCACCGTGAGATCTCAAGCTATTATTATACAATCCAGCAAAGCATTCAAGCTGTGGACAGGCTCATTGACCTACAAACAAGAAAGGTTTACTTGGACACTGGTAGAACTAACAGATCCATGCACCCATGGCTTTGGTATAAGCAGGTACAGCTTGATTGCTGTCAATGGAGCGCCATCAGGATCTGGCCAGGTTTTTATTCCAATGGGCCTGTTCTGACTTCCTGTGATCAGCCTTCCCTTAACTAGCATCCCTAACGTTCCTCTGTTTTTGGAGGCATGCTGCCCCTTGTATTGAAAAGGTGCTTGCTAGAGTCAAACACCCATGACCAAAGATAAATAACACTGGCTGGGAGCTGTTTACACTTCATCTCTAATCTTTTATTTAACCTCAGGCCCTCCACTGGATTGAGTTATCCCTGCTGTGTAGCCGGCAGCCACAACTTGGCCACTGGAAGACAAGGGCAGGGAAGAGGCATGTGAGGCATGTTGGCAATGTCTCACGGAGACCTGCAAGACTGGCCAGATTGGGGCGTAAATGAGCATATCTCCATTGTAGGTTGCTTTACACCCACAGAAGATCTGATCTGTTTTAGTCTGTCTACCATAGTGCCTTAATATTATCAGCATTGGCCTCTTTTTAATGGCTGCTGAGAGCTTTGAGCTACCCCAGGGATTTAGGGTTGTAGCCTGACTGCCTGGAGTCTAAATTGAATCCTTTGTCTCTTGTTCTCCCTGGCCTAAACTCTTGCATAGGGCTACTGGTGCAGAGTGGTTGCTATTGCTCACCTCCAGAAGAGGCTGCATTTCAGTGGTGGGTGAGTTCACACTTACACACACACGCCCCTCTCTCTCCCAGGGTCAATCAGCACATCAGAGGATCAGCTTAGCAGGCTATAAATCAAGCTATTTCGTCTGGCTATGTCCTGGCAGGCTCTGATTGCTAATGTCTAGTATCAGCAATCTGTTCCACTTCATTCCCCGGTCGCTTCCTGGGGTCCAATCTCGGCCTTGTGCTTGTAGGAACCAATGGTTGTTTGCTTTTAATCTGATCCCCATCTATTTTCCGTTCTCCAGAAGAAAAACCTTCCATGCCCCCAAGGACTACGCATTGCTTTTGTTCTTGCCCAGGGGTTTGCTTTGCAGCAGAACAGCAGGGTCTTGGGCACAAAGCCACTGCTGTGCTGGAAAAGATGGGAATTGTAAAAATGGGGGAGAAAAGTATAGAAGACCCTAAAGCAGCAGAGGGGAAAATGTGATCAAAGGGAAGCTGTTAAAACAATGCCAAGGAGATGTTTTTACAGGTGCAGGGTGACTCTTTAAAATTGTTTCCTCTGCCATCTGCAAGATTTGATAGTAACATTATTGCTCTTGTTCTGACCACGAATGGGAAAAAAACCACTCCAGCGGGCGATATCCTTCTTTCAAAGAGTGAGTTATGTGGGGTTTTGGAAATGACAGTTTAACCCCTGCGTTGCCTCCTCCCGCTCACTCGAAAGCACACATGTCTCTTGACTCGAGCCGGCAGCAGGTGCTCCCGACCAAGAGCCGCCCACTGGAGCTCTCCTCTTAGAAATCTGCTTCCTTGTAAGCCTCTCGTGCTCTTCTCTTCCTTTAAACCAGCCGGAGCAAAGCAGTCCGCTTGTCACGGCTACTTTCAAATCCGTCTCAGAAGCTCTGCGTGGCGGCAGGAACAGCAGCGCTCTCTCTTTCTAAAAAACAGAAATATTGCTTCTGTTCCCAAACTAGATGTGCTTCATTTCTGCCGCTTTCTTCCGCCACCCAAAGTTTGCTTCAAGGTCTCTGCAGAGAAGGTTTCAGCCATGGTAACCTCTGCCGCCAACAACTCACAAAGCATCTGCGTTCAGGGGAAAAGTTTGCTCGAGCGAGGAAGTTGCTTCACTGTAACGCGCTCGCCCTCTGGTCGAATATGCCCATGCGGAGTGCAATTGTGCACTCTTCTTTTCACGTTTTCTTCCCCAGCGGAAGCAATTATTTCAGGAGTGTGGCATGAAGACAGGTTCTCATTTTCTTGTCCCTGGTTCAGGGCCATCCCGAGCCAGGTTGTTTTCATCTGCTGGCTGGTTTGGCAGCTCCCGTGAAATGGGCTTGGCAGTCTGCTTCCGAGCCGGGAAGCCTTCAAGAGGAACTCAACTGGACAAAGGACACTGGCGATGAAATTATACCTAGGGGGACCGTACTTCCCTGTTTGCTTGGGACCGTTGGATTTCAACAGCCAGTCCCAGCTGGTTGATGAAAATTAAAATAAGTGTCCTGGAAATGCAGGGGCATGGGGCACGGCTCGGTGGGGAGGCAGAGTGGCATCGACTGCATCTGCACCCCTGCCCGCCAGCCTCTGCCTGCAGCAGCAGCACTGATTTGGGGTAGGAGGCACACCATGTCCCAGACGTGCAGGATGTCCCAGACTTCCTAATTATGGCTTGCCAGGACAGACAATCGCAATAAAGTTTTGTCGGAGGTGTGTTGTCTTGCACCGTGCTGTGGGGACATAGATAATTAGCTATCAACCCCTGTGAAAGACTCACACAAACTGCCAAGTGGTTTCTTTGTCCGAGAGAGGGCTTCAGCCTTCTGTCAGCTGAATACCCTTCATGACCCCTAAGCTGATTTCCAAAACCGAACTCTCTGTGTTGGGTGGGAGAGGCAGCTGTGATAACCTCATTTTTCACATCGAGTGTCACCCTCTTGTATTTCAGAGGGGCTCGTCAAGTCTCTCCCAAGGCAAAATCAGCATCTCTGCCCGACCCGAATTCTCCACAAGCCAGTGAATCTATGGCAGGGATGGATTTGACCATGCAGACGGCAGAGCCCTCAAGTGTCAGATCCAGCGAGGTGTCTATTAATTTACACTGGTTTGGGTGGTCACTGGACAGGTGGGTAATTTATCTTCCTGGCATCTCCCAACCTCCTAAGTGACACACTGTTTTATTCTTCATCAGCTGGCGTGGGACACCTCAAGTCAGCCACGCCATGCTGGAGAGCCAGAGTTCTGGCTAATTACAGCCATGCTAATTAACCCTTCATAATTGAGGCCTGATTAAAGTGTTGCTGAGGCTAAGCAGATGAACAGCAGAGATTCTAGCTGCAAAATCAGCCTTCCCGAAGCCGGTGAACGCCCAGATTGCCGAAAGGTCGACGCTGCGGGGAGTTGCATCGGAAAAGGTTTATACAGGTGGCTTCATTACGGGGAAGCCTGAAATCAAGATGCATAACTGGTCTGTAACAAATAACGGCTGGTGCAAAATAACCTCCCCAGCGTTCAGCTAGGCATTTCCTTGGGGCCTATTGCCGTCTGCAAATCCATCCTCGTTCATGCAGGAGGACGCAGAAATTGTCATGATGAGGCTTGGGGGCAGTTACTGCTGCCCCTAGGGCCTCTGGTTCTAAAAAGCAAAACTGTGACAGCCTTATTAATTTGGAGGCTGTAGTAGATTAATACACCTCTTTCATAGGCACCAGCCGTTAGGGGAGAAAAAGGCCGAGTGGGCCAGCAGCCTGGTTACTGTGAGCTTGTTGGTATGGTCGAATGCACTCATGGAAATCTGTTTTCAAACCTGGTATCTCTACAAATGCATTAGGCATGCTTCAGCCTGCCCTTCTTAGTTGGCCCTAGCAGGCGAGTTGCTTACCAGGAGCAGCCGAGACAAGAAGAGCAACGAGACCTGTCGGTCAGGCCTCACGTGGCAGAGCTGCATGGACCGCAGGCCGAGAACGACACGTGTCTCCAGGCCTGGCTTGGGGATCTTGCAACCAGTCTGCGTGGAGCAGGAGGACACCAGCCCTGCAGCATGGGGAAGCTCTCACAGCTGTGTATCCCCGTCCCACTGCTGGCTGTTTGCACTGAATCGTCCCATACTCTTTATCCTTAAGGATACCCTTCAAGAGCAAGGCACGGTTCCCCTCTTAGGGGAAGCAAGTGAGGGCTCATAGTTCACCAAGGGGGAGGTACCCAGCGAGGTCCATGCAGACAGGGCAGGGCATGACTTGGGGTGCTGGCCTGCTGTGACCAGCCTTAGGTCTTTGAGTGTATTTTTCCAGCCCACTCTAAGAGCCTAAAGACTCCTCCAGGGATAAAGTCAGCAGCAAGAGTTAACAGAGCAGCCTTCCAGGCAAGCTGCAAGCTCTGGAGCATATCAGTGGACTCAGGTAGGCCAGGGATGCTCAGTCCCATTCACTGCCCCCCACGAGGCCTGCTGCGTGACTAGATACAGCCCGAAGGTCACAGGGGCTGCAACCAAGGCATCCTTCGTAGGCATTAATTCACCTGCAAGAGGCAGGTCTCACCATACCAGGGAGGACTATACAGCCATTGCTCAGGTTTGTAGGGGGGCTGTTAGGAGGGCCAAGGCGGAGATGAGACTGGGACTAGCAATCCGGATCAAGGACAACAAGAAGTCCTTTTTTAAATGCATAGGGAGTAAAAAGAAGGTACTGAGTAACGTGGGGCCTCTGCAGGACACGCTAGGATGTCTGGTGGTCACACCAGATGACAAAGCTAACCTATTTAACAACTTCTTTGCCTCCATTTTTCTGAGCAGGGACCAGGTCATCCCCCCCATCATGATCCCTGATGGTCCCAGGGGAGGTGGAGCCAGGCCCAGGGTCAGGGAGGATCTAGTCAGGGACCTCCTGGTGGGACGGGGTGCATCCAAATCAGCTGGTCCAGACGATCTCCACCCCCGAGCACTGAGGGAATTGACTGCGGTATTGTGGGACCCCTGGCACGGCTGCAT
>NW_017729031.1:39428484-39449546 GCF_001723915.1 Gavialis gangeticus
TGGGTGGACAAGAACAGGATGGGATTCAACACCGACAAGTGCAAGGTGCTGCACCTGGGGAGGAAGAACCAGCACCATACCTACAGGTTGGGGAACTCCCTTCTCATCAGTGCAGAGGCGGAAAACGATCTGGGAGTCATCACTGATGCCAAGATGAACATGGGCCGGCAGTGTGGGGATGCAGTCAGGAAGGCCAACTGCACCTTGTCGTGCATCCACAGATGCATCTCGAGCAGGTCCAAGGAGGTGATCCTCCCCCTCTGTGAGGCACTGGTCAGGCTGCAGCTGGAGTACTGCGTCCAGTTCTGGGCGCCGCACTGCAGGAGGGGTGTGGACAGCATCAAGAGGGTCCAGAGGAGGCCACTCACATGACCAGGGGCAGCAGGGCAGGCCCTACGAGGAGAGGCTACGGGACCTGAACCTGTGCAGCCTCCACAAGAGAAGGCTGAGGGGGATCTAGTGGCCTGTCACAAACTAGTCAGAGGGGACCAGCAGGCATTGGGGGAGTCCCTGTTCCCCCAAGCACTGCCAGGAGTGACTAGAAATAGTGGTCACAAGCTGGCAGAGGGGAGATTCAGACTAGACATCAGGAGGCGCGACTTCACTGTCAGGGTGGCCAGGATCTGGAACCAACTTCCAAGCGAAGTAGTGCTGGCTCCTACCTTGGGAGGCTTTAAGATGAGGCTAGACAGACACCTTGCTGGGGTCATTTGACCCCAGCATCCTTTCCTGCCATGGCAGGGGGTCGGACTTGATGATCTGCTCAGGTCCCTTCCAGCCCTACTAACTATGAAACTATGAAACCATACTGTTAATGTTGTTTTCCTTAACCAAAGATGGTGTGTGGAGGAGACGGGCAGAAATTTGAGCAGGGGGGTGGATCTGCTGGGAGATCTCCCACCTGGTTGATCTTCAAAAAGCATCCTGACACCCATCTTGCTGGGGTTGTCTGACCCCAAGTGTCTTTCCTGCCCAAGTGCAGGGGAGCCTGGACCCAATGATCTGTCAGGTCCCTTTCAGCCCCTAGCAATTAGGAAACTATGCTCAGCTCTGGAGGCTTTGCACAGATCTGTCTGAAATCCATTAGAAAAGCTGAAACAGCCATCGACAGGACTCCCAGGCTTCCCCTCTTGCATTCGATCATTGAAAAGTAGGGCTGGAAGGCACCTCTGGAGACCATCAAGTCCAGCCCCTCTATCCAAGGCAAAATCATCCCTTGTCTAAACCATCCCATACAAATCCTTGTCTAAACTATTACTAAAGCTGCACATGCACAGCTACAAGGCACAGCACCCTAACCCTAACCTGCCCCAGATAAAGCAGCGGGACTGTAGTGGCCAAAGGTCTACTACTACAATGGTCGTTAAAATACACTTGAGAGGTCCAGGAAGAAGGTCATGCCCCCCACTTTAGAGGAAGGCAAAGCTGCCCAGCAGTCCATACTGATCCATCTGACCATGGGGTAAAATTCCTTCCTGGCCCCAAATGTGGTGATCACCCTGACCCTGAGCAAAAGGGCAAGACCTTCTATCCAAAAAACCTCCAGGTTTACTCCTGGCAGGACCACTGGCACACCCAGGTCAAAATCGCCAGCCTTGGCTGCAGCCGATACCCAATGCTTTCAGGAAGGCAGAAAAAACAATCCAGGACACATGTAGCAACAGAAGGGGGGAAACACTGCTTCCCGGCACCATGTGGCCTCCTGCAAAGCTGAAAAGCTTGGGAAGCATCCACAGTAGAGCACGACATAGTCATTCCTAGGTCCCCTCCGATCCCTCTTCATGAAAGCCTCCCACGATGGAGAGTCCACAGCTGCCCTAGGCAGCCTATTCCTCTTAATGAAGTTTTTCCTGATATCAAATCCAAACCTACTTTGCTACAACTTCAAGCCTGCATCCTCCTCTCTGCACCAAAGCGAAGGCGTTCTCCCTTTTCTTTATGGCAGCCCTTTAGATACTTGAAATCACTGTGCCATCTCTCAAAGCAGGACCGGTAATGCGGCTTCTTCTAACCCCGGCCTTATAAACTAGGACCCAGAAGTGACACAGTGAATATGAAATGCACCTTCTTGTGAGCTCTTCTTGAGGGGCACTCGTTTGACAGTACCCTTTTAAATACATATGTCTTTAAATACACGTATCTGCCGGTCTCTCTGATGTTGGGCTGCACAGCACTAGGCTCTGCACTCTGCTTGAGATCTTAGTTCATTAAACTTCACGGCAGTGCCTTCTGCTTTCTGAGGAGCATTATATACATATATCTAGACACCTCCTAGTAATAAGGGAGGAAAAACTCCGTTAGGGCCATTGAGCCAGGACTTCAGATAGGGCAGGAATGGTCCTGACCCTCTAGTCTTCAATGCCTCCTGCAAGCAACTTTTAAAGGCCCATCAGGGGCACTTATGCAAATAGAAGTGCCTAATCCTCATTAAAAGGAACATTAAACTCCAAGCTCTGAAAAAAGAAAGGAGCCACTGGGCCCATTCAGGACTCTTCAAATGCCTTCCCTCCATGGAGACCAAAAATCATTTTTGCCAGCCTTTGAGGTGTCTCCTCAGGGGCCATAAAGGCCAGTGACCTGGAGATGCTGAATGCGTTCGGGTTTCATCTCTATTGGAAAAAGGATCAGAGACTGGCTTCATACTTAGTCCCTCATTAGCCTTAGAGCAGAAGCCCGCATCTGAACGGGAAAGGTCACACTATGGAAACGGGGGATTTGAAACTATTCAGACACGCTGAGAGTCCCCTTTACACCTGCCCAGGCAGCGAGATAGTCCGCCGCTCTCATTGCATTAGGAGACGGGCAGATTTTTGCTTTCCTCTTGCCTATCAGATCCGGGATGCAGCAGCTGGATAAGTCCTCAAGTCTCCTTATATCTGGAAACAGAAGTCTCTATCTAGATCCCGAATTAGGGCATTGTCCAGAGCTAGCGGGGCCCTGACACCCCCCAGAGCCAGCAAAACTGCTCTTCCCTTCCCCACATCCCTACAGCTTCCTTTTCCTGCCTGTCTGCGGACAGATCACCCCCAGACAGACCCACAAGGGCCTAGTTCACAAGGAGATAAAAAAAAAGGGCTCAGCTCTTCAGCATAGCTCCTCCATCATTGCCATGCTCTTGCCAGGTTTGGCATGACATACAGCCAACCTATCTGCAAAAGTATGGTGATCACTGGAGCCCAGCAGCATACGCATCCAGAGCCCTTGCAGAAACAGAATACCTATATGCACAGATAGAGAAGGAGGCTTTAGCTCTGGTGCACGGGTGCAAAAAATGTCACTTTTTTGTATATGGAAGACCAGATGTGGCAGCACCTGACCACAAACCTCTGGTCACTGCTGCAAGCAAGAGGCTAGCCAATATACCTCCCAGACTACACGGGCTTTTCTTTTTTCAGTTACAATTACATGATTTGAGACTAGACTATAAACCAGGCAAAGAACTAGTGATTGCCGATACTTTGTCCAGAGCAGTTGACAAGACTGTTGATGATGCTGAACTGGCTACAGCAAAGGATGGCACACTGCAGGAGGTTATCAAAGCCATCACTACTGGATACACCAAATCCATATTTTCAGTTTAGAGCAGAGCTCTCAGTGATTGATGGTGTTTTCTTCCAGGGTCACAGGATGCTAGTGCCTAAAGCATCACAAGCAGATATGATGAAAAGAATACATGAGGGTCATCCGGGCATTGAAAAATGCAAAAGGAGGGTGAGGCAGGCATTATATTGGCCGCTCATGAATAGTCGCATAGAAAATGCTGTACATAAATGTGACACATGCTGGAAATGCCAGCCTAAGAGTAAGGCAGAACTGATGGGGATAGACAATGACATTCAAGAGGCATGGTGCAAAGTGGGAATTGATTTGTTTGCACTAGATGGCAAAGATTATCTGTTGGTTTTAAATTATTATTCTCACTATCCTGAATTTGTTTTATTGGACAAAATGACTTCACAGCAGATTATACTGCACCTTAAAGCAATCTTTTCCAGACATGCAATTCCACATAGGGTTATATCTGACAATGGCCCCCAGTTTTCAGGGCACAAACGTAAAAAATTTGCTTGGGACAATGGTTTTTGGCATGTTACATTGAGCCTGAGATACCCACAGTCTAATGGGCTTGTGGAAAAGGGTGTTAAGATAATACAGAGATTATTAAAGAAAGCCAATGATTCAGGTGGCAATTCATATTTAGCAATTCTGAATTACAGATCAGCTCCTCCAGCACGTGGCCTGTCACCTGCTGAGACTTTATTTAACAGAAAATTGAGAACTAGGTTACGCAGACTGGCAGTCACAAATCACGGGACTTGCACAGGTATAAGTCACTGATTTGCACAGGTATAAGCAGCAGGCCCAAACTAAACAACACTTATATTATAGCAAGGGGTCACGGGCATTGCAGGCACTGAAGTCCAGTGATGCAGTTGATATTTATAATGGTGAAAGCTGAGGACAGAAAACACAGGTTGTTCATAAGGTCACTGCATGATCTTAGGATGTATTGACTCAGGATGGACAGCCTTTTCGAGGTAATGGGAGACGCTCGCAACACTTGCTTTTATCAGGATGGGGTATTTTTCACAGCACTCATCGTCACACTCCAGGGATGCAGCGTCTGGACTGGGCAGGGGCTGCTCAGGCCGGGGGGAGACAAGGGCAGGACCCTTGTGACAGCACAACTCCCTCTGGGCCACGTCCCTCTCCCCATTTGCATACGGCAGTCATAGTGATGGCGGTGAGGTGGCCATGATGTCATCTCGGTCCTTTCCTTTCCCAGCAGGATCTGCCACCCCCTCCTCCCCCCATGACTGCTGGATCCTGACTGGGATCTGCTGCCGGTGCTGCTCACTTCTTTTGCAGATCTGCCTCCTTGGCCTCGGGGGACTCTTGGCCCCTCTAGTCCCTTAACAACTCACTCCCCCAGCACCTTGCTCAGGCTGCCTTGGCTCTAGGGACCAGTTACCATACACAAGGCAGGACAACCTATAGTCCCCTAGCTAACGCCGCCCTGGGTCTCCTGACTCATCCAGTCCAGATCCCTGCTTTCAGAGGCACCAAGTCTGATACCCAATGAAAAACAGGGCTGGGAGAGACCTCCGGAAATCTTGTCCACCCCCTGCTCAAACCAGGAACATTCCTGAGACAAATGTAGCTTGTCGTTTTTGAGGTGCATCCAAGGCCAACAAATAGAGCTTTTCTCAACCCTTTGCTCCATAGTGGGATGGAAAACAAGACACTGCTGTGAGACGCACCAGGCGAGGGGACAGCGAGCGGGACAGGACACCTCGGGGCAGTCAGGGGGTCCCAAGCCCTGCAGACACTGCAACCCGCCACATCTGCACACCCAGCAGGCAGGAGACCTGATCCCCAGGGGCATCGTCTGGGCCCCATGTGCTCCCCGCTTTCAAAGTATCCCCCCACCCCCACCGGGCACCTGCCATGGTCCAGCCAGAGCCAAGGAAGACCAGGATGGGCCTGATGGGGCCAGAGATGCTCAGATGAAGAGTGAGATTTTCACCCCATAATGTTCTCGTTCACAATAAGATTTAACTCAGTGAGCGGTCACCTTCCTGTCAGCTCCCCTCACTGTCATTCCCCTTCATGATCATTAGGATTGGCCAAGAAAGGACTTTAAAAGGGACATAAATGAGATTGCCTTTCTTGGGGGAAAATAGGTTTCAAATTTCTTTCTAAAAAAAGGAAAAAAACCTCACTTAGATTTTTTTTTTTTAATTCTGTGAATAGACCCTTCCCCCACCAAACCCTAAGAGATGTGTCCCCTTTCCATGCCACTTTTTGGCAGGCACAATAATCCTGTCCCAACCTGCTTCAGATTCCTGTCCCTGGAAAGAAAGTGAATGCAGGGAATTATGCTCATTGCCAGGGGGAGAGGACCTGGCTTCAGTGGTTAAGAAAGACTTTCAGTCAACTCTTCAGTGAACATTTTATTGGAGAGACCTCGTTCAATCCACCACATCCAAAGAGTCGTGCATGGATAGTAAAGTCTGTCCAGTGCTGCAAGCTACTCCGCCTTTGGAGCAAGCTGAGAGGCTGCCTTGAGAAGCTGGAGCAGCCTTTGAAATGCGTTTCCTCCTCAGCATGGTCCTATGGGGTTGGTGACCCCTCAGCACAGTCCTCTGGGCTGGTTCACCCTCAACACAGTTATCCTGGCTGTGCCTGAGCCTCTACTTGTCAGTGCATAATCAGCTCTGCAGGCCCCTGGCCCGACCTCAGCCATTGTCCGTGCAGTCCAACGACTCAGACACCGGCTCCCAGCTACACTCAGGTCCTTGCAATGCAGCGTCTCCTGCTTGGCGCTTGGCTGGTTGTGCAGGGATACCACCCTTGGGACAAGAATCCAGTCCACGGCCTCTCAGCAGGACGCCCCTCGTGACTTCCACTCACCCCCTTCCAACTGCCCAATGCAGTCCACACGTCCAAAGAGCAAAGCCTCTCTAGTGCCACAAGTTACTCCGGCTTCCCTGGGGAGTCCAATGCAACGGCAGTCTCTTGCAGCACAGACAGCATGCAAGTCAGGTTCGGGGCTTCAGCCCCTGAGTCCCATGTTCCCCAGCTGTCAGATCCACCTGCAGCACTCTCCGGACTCTGTTGCACCTCTTGTTTCCTCCTGATGAACGTGGGAAACTACCTTGAGAGCCTGGAGGAGCCTCCAGTGCTTTTCCTCTTCAGCACGGTCCTCTCAGCACAGTCCTCTGGGTTGGTTCACCCTCAACACAGTTATCCTGGCCATGCCTCGCCCTTCAGCACGATCCCTCCAGGACATGCTCCCCGCTCTGCACAGACCTCTGAGACTCTTCTTGCCCATGCATCCACTCCCCAGGCCCCTGGCTCAACCACAGCTGTCATCCATGCAGTTCAAGGACTCAGACACCAACTCCCAGCTACACTCAGGTCCATGCAATGCAGCGTCCTCTGCTTGGCGCTTGGCTGGTTGTGCAGGGATACCACCCTCAGGACAAGGATCCAGTCCACAGCCTCTCAGCAGGAAGCCCCTCGTGGCTTCCACTCACCCCCTTCCAACTGCCCAATGCAGTCCACACATCCAAAGAGCCCTGCATGGTTAGCAAAGCCTCTCTAGTGCCACAAGTTATTCCGGCTTCCCTAGGGAGTCCAATGCAATGGCAGTCTCTTCTTGCAGCACAGACAGCATGCAAGTCAGGTTCAGGGCTTCAGCCCCTGAGTCCCATGTTCCCCAGCTGTCAGATCCACCTGCAGCACTTTCCGGACTCTGTTGCACCTCTTGTTTCCTCCTGATGAATGTGGGAAACTACCTTGAGAGCCTGGAGGAGCCTCCAGTGCAGCACAGACCTCTGGGACTCTTCTTGCCCATGCATCCACTCCCCGGGCCCCTGGCCCGACCTCAGCTGTTGTCCGTGCAGTCCAAGGACTCAGACACCGGCTCCCAGCTACACTCTGGTCCATGCAATGCAGTGTCCTCTGCTTGGCACTTGGCTGGTTGTGCAGGGATACCACCCCCGGGACAAGGATCCAGTCCACGGCCTCTCAGCAGAACACACCAGTGGCCTCCGCTCACCCCTTGTAGCCACTCCATGCCCCGCCACTGATGTTCACAGCCTTTCCTTCACTCCTCTTCTCAAATAACAGGGGATAGAGGCCCCACGTCACAGGGTGCTGAGGGTGGGTTAGGGTTGGCGGGGTGTCGAGGGCAGGGTTAGGACCTGCGGAGGCGCCGGCCAAGTCGGGAGTGAGGACGGTTGGTGCAAGGGGGAGGATGCTGCCTGGGTCTTTGTGGAGGAGGCTGTGGGCAGAACTGGGCATCCAAGGGTGGAAGGTGGGGGAGGAAGGGTGGAGTTGGAGATGAGGTAGAGAGAATGGACCCCGAGGGGCTGTCCAGGGGAGTGAAAAGGGATGGGAGGGGGCTGTGGACATTGCGGGGCACCAGAGTTGGAAACTGGCAGGAAGGCCAAGAGGGTTTTCTGGTGCCCATCACAGGTTTGGAAGATGGGTAAAGGGCGATGTGCGGGAGCCCGCCAGGAGGAGTCGTGGGGGAGGGAGGTGTGTGTTGGGTGAGTGCTGGCAGGGTGTGCGGTGCAGGCGAGGGACCTGGGGCCGTGGGCAGGGGTGGCCAAAGGGGGAATTCGGGAGTGGTTGGAGGGGCAGTGGGTGCTGGATATTGGGGCCACCTGGCAGCACGGCGAGGGTATGCAGGCGGGACAGGGGATGGTAATGGAGAAGGGGAAGAGGAGTCAGGATAGAGGGTTTTGGGGAACTCCCTTCTCCTCCACATCTGTCACCAGCTGCCAAGACTCAGTGACTCAGGAGGTCAAGAGAGAAGTCCAGCTCCCAGGGATGCAGAGTCTGGACTGGGCAGGAGCTGCTCAGGCCGGGGGGGAGACGAGGGCAGGACCCTTGTGACAGCAGAAACCTCTCTGTGCCACGGCCCCCTCCCCATTTGCATACTGCTGTTATAGTGATGGCAGTGAGGTGGGCCATAATGTCATCCCAGTCCTTTCCTCTCCCATCAGGATCTGCCACCCCTGTGGACATGTGTGTGTGTGTATGTGTATACACACACACACACATGCACACACATATGTATCTATATATGTGTGTGTGTGTGTGTGTATACATATACACATATATATACATATACATACACATACATACATATACATACATACATATATATATATACATATATATATATATATGTGCACACATACACACACACACACACACACACACACAGGTCCACAGGGGTGGCAGTTCCTGCTAGGAAAGGAAGTATATATGTATACATATATATGTGTGTGTGTGTCTATATATATAATGCATTACATATATGTGTATGTGCATGTACATACATAAATACACATACATATATAATGAAAAGAAATGGTTTGACGATGGAATAATTCTTTGATCAAACTCTTTATATATGTATATAGAAAGGAGAGGAATGGTTTGATCAAAGAACTATTCCACTGAAGAAGCAAAAAAGCTCATGGCATGCTGCATAAAATAGAAATATATATATATATTAGAGCCAAAGTGTAGATTTAATTCTAATTTCTTCCCCCCGAGCCACACTTTCATTAAAATTCCTTCCAATTAATAACAGGATGTTGAAAACAAACCGACACCTACAAGCTGGGAAAGCATCGGCAATTAGAATTTGCTGCAGTGCTTTTAATGGACACCGTCACAGGCCAACAGTAACAGCAAAAGGCAAAGGGAGAAGGAAATGATCTTTTGTCTTTTTAAAATGTAAATATCTGGCACTTGACCCTTGGAGCAGCTTCACTTCCCCAGGATTTCAGAGGCCTCAGAACCTCTCCAGACCCTTGAAACTGCAAGCTGGTGTTTGCAGCCCTAAAGCTAGGCACTAAATAGAGCACCAAAAGGAAAAGAGAGCCTGTTCAGGGCTCTGGTTCTGCTGATGGTGGTGATAGGAAAAGGACACGTTGTCAGCAAAAATAATTACCTAGCTTCTATGAACTGTCATCAGAGGGCATCAAAGCCCTTGGTCGATATCGTTGCATTGTCCCCCTTTTATAGATGGGGAAACAGAGTCAGAGAGAGGGGCGGTGACTTGTCCTACACCTCCCATTAGGTTAGGGGCAGAGCTGGAACTGGATTCCCTGTCTCCTGAGTCCCCACTGCATGCTCCATACACTTGGCCATGCTTCCTGGGCAGGGTAAACTGCTGAGAGTTGGCCATTGTCCTTGGGAATCAATGCCACCGTGACACTGAGGGCCCATGGCCTATACCAGTTGCTGACAATGCCAGATGGGATCGGTGCCACAATCCACCTAGCTGCCTCCAACCCTGGCCAATGCCAAGTGTTTCAAAGAAACGTGCAAAAAACCCAGCAGAGAGAACTTTGCCCAGAGAGAGGAAGAGCTACTTGTCATAGACAGCCTGAAATCCCAGTGCACAAGGGCTCACATCCCTTCCCAACTGTGAATCATTATGCATCCCCCACTTGCATTAGGTGCTGTGCAAGCATCACATAAGAAGCTGTTCCTGCCCTGTCAACCCTGCAGTCTAAACAGACATGGGGTCAGGGAAGGGATGGGAGGGAACACAGAGGGGATATGTGCAATGGGAAAGGCTGCAAACCATGCGATAATGCCGTCACGGCTTTTTGTCCCCATTCTGCTTCCAGTGCTTGGGGGAGGATGCATTGGAAGGCATTGGCTGAAGAGGGAGAGAGAACTGGAGGGAAGAGATTATACAAGTTATGAGAGCATTTGAGGAGGAGGATGAAGGATTGAAGCAGAGAAGACGCAAAATAGCAGGCATGGAGTGAGTCAAGGAAGACGCGGGTCAGCACAGACTATCCCAAATGGTCTGAAGAGACCTGCTCATGTCTGCTGG
The DNA here is from genome assembly GCF_001723915.1 of Gavialis gangeticus. Classification (NCBI taxonomy): domain Eukaryota; kingdom Metazoa; phylum Chordata; order Crocodylia; family Gavialidae; genus Gavialis; species Gavialis gangeticus. Next base: position 39,438,857 of record NW_017729031.1, read on the forward strand.
GACCTGTATTGAGGTGGGCAGATTCCAAGATCCAGAAGGTGAAACTACACACGTTTGCTCCTGTAAATCATGCTGCTCCCCAAGCAGCCCCACACCCCCCTCTGATGGGTGTAGTGATCGCTGGGTTCAGTAATTGAGGCATAAGATGAATGAGAAGGACTAACGATGAACTTTATTGTGGAGCAACAGGCAACCTTGGCAGTCCTTTGGGTCTCTCAAGCAAGCTAGTCTGACTCAGAGACCAGCTCCCAATCCCCAACCTCTGTAAAGTCAGTAAAGGAGCGTCTCTCAAATATAACTATCGGGGACTCTGGCAGAAGGCCCCTCTCTGGTGTTGATCCCAGAGCTATCCCTCCAAAATCCCAACTCGAGAGTCTCTAGCTCAGGGAAGCAATGAACAGTGGAAGACACAGGGTTTCCTGTACAGGATGACATGCAAACTGAAGCTCCATTGTGTTAAGTTATGAATAGCCTTGGCTGGCATCAATTTTTTTGTTTAGATTGGGGGTAGAAGGGAAAGAAACATTTCTGCAGCTCACAGGAACTAGCTCCTTAGCATTGGTCGAGTACCAGCACTTCAGAGACAGAAAGACTCCCTGTATTTCATTCCCTTTCCTTTCCCCAATGTTAATATTTGCTTTAATGATCCTCTTTCATTCCTTCCCTGGGTGTTCAGTGGGAATCATCTGCATCTCTCTTTCCCTAGCAGGGGTGAATGAAGCACAAGTGCATTTTGTATTCGGCATTTCAACTTAACAGGCTGATTGACTCTAGACTAAGTTTCGCTATTCCCCATCTGACTTTCATTACCTAGCATAAGATGGTAAGTCAACCTGAACTGAAAGTAATTAAGGGAGCTTTGGAAGAAGAAAAAAGTATTCTCTCTTCAAACGCATAATTGTGCGAAAATAACACAAAATGTAAATGACTAGGAGATGCGCTGATCTGGTTCTTTTATCATCGCTTTGAAGGCGGGAGCTACAAAAGGCTAATGTTTATCATCTGCAGACACCGTGGTCCACTAAAGGATGCCTCTTCCAAAGCCACCTTCTCTGTTTGTCTAACGCTACGTGAAGGACGCTGAAATAGCCCTGGCCACTGAGACCCAAGCAAAACAACCAAGCCCAGTTTACATCTCCTTTCTGCACATGAACTGGAAACCCTCCCTTTTATCAGTGTGACTGCCTCAGGGGGGAGAGAGGGAGGGCTACAGGGGCTGCGTACATGGCTGAAAATTAGAGGCAAACGTTGGCAAAGCTCTTTGAGGTTTAAGGATCCAGCAGGCACCATTGTAGTTGTATTGGATGCTCCTCTAGTGCCGCAGGGGGAGCTGGGTTGAGATGGATGGACAGACAGATGCAGGTCCTATTCCTCTGTCTATAAACGAAAGGAAAACCTTGAGAGGAAAGTGTCCTGCGGGAACTGGAGGAACCTATGGGACATACATGTGACCAAGTCCCCTCGGTGGCAGTATTGAGACGTCAAAAGGATAAATGCATTGGATTGTGAGGTGCTCAGGTATTAGTGAGATGGGACCATATAAGTACTGAAATCATCCTCATCCCACAGAGCTCTGTCTTTACACGCTTTCTCTTTTCCCTCTGCGTCTCATCACAAAGGCAACCTCATCTGTAAGCACCCACACCGCCACCTCCACCTCTGTGCTGGTCACTGCCCCAGACCTCTCACCTGCTGCCCACGCAGTCTGTCTTCATGGCTATTCTTCGTGGCTGTCTTGCCATCACCTCAAGCCCAGTGTGGCTCAAACAGTGCTCATAACTTCTCCCACCAAGTGTTCCCCACTCCTCCTTTCTCCATCACTGTGGACCAGGCTACTGTCCTGCTTGCCACTCAGACATAATGGCAGACATGAGGAACCAGTCAAAAGTGATGCTCTGATTACAGGCCTAAGTCCTGCAGATTTCTTTTGCATGAAATCTTCACGATGTGACCTTTTCTGTCTATCCACACAGCCAAAATTCCCAGCCAGGTTCTCATTTTCTTATGTTTTAGCCATTGCAACTTCCCTTTCTCCATCCTGGCCAAAGGCAGCCTTCCCCACTCACACCTGTGCAACATGCTGCTGCTGCAAAGAGCATTGCTTTGCCCATGTCACTTCTCCCTGTGCTTCCTTCCACTGGTCCCTTCCACTAGCTATTTGTCTTTTGCTTTCAAGATGGCCTATCCGCATCCTACCAACCATCTTTCCATTGGAGGCAAGAGACTGAGTTGTACCTTCAAACCGTCCGTGTTGTTCTACTGCCCAGTCGAAAGACCCAGAGTTTGGCTAGTGCTTTATCACACACAACTTAAATGCTGTATAAGCTGAGAAATTGGTCCTCTGCACGGAGGTGAAGATTGCCCTTTAGCCTCACCAGGGCCTCATTAATACAGAGGTCCCCTACAAGATGGAGGCATTTGGAGGCTCCTTCCATTCATGACTATAAAGTGATCTTATTCTTATACTGATCCTATTCCTCTACTGATCTTATTCCACTGGATGACCCAAGGTCTGCCCATGCTGGTCCATCAGGATAGGGGGATCAAGGCCATCTAGCCAGTAACACAAACCCATCCAGCCTCCTTTGACTCCTCGGCAGGTTCTCATTCACAGGTGGATTGACAGGGGAACAGCCTCTAGCACAAATCTAGAGTGGGGCTCACAATTTTGCCTCTGGAGCTGTAGCAGGATCCCATAACTGCTGTGCCCTGTGGCTCACCTGGTGCTTGTAAAAGCTTAAAAAACTCATTGCTTTTCTTCATGCAGCACAAAGTGTAGGGAGAGTGTGACAGGTCTCGGCCTCCAAGGGCAGCCATGATTCCCCCTGGTAGCCCCTTGACTCCTGCCCTCCAGTCCGGCTCCTAAGGATGCCCCCACCCCTTCTTCCTCACCTGCCACACCTTGTTGTAATTATTCTCAATATAAAAGGGAGGCTGCCCCCAGGGTCCCCAGATGAGCCTAGTCCAGCTCCACCTTGCCCCTGGGACACTCAGTTGTGACCCTCCTAGCCTCCCTAGTGCTCCCAGGCACCAGTCACCTTATGAGCTATTTGTGGTCTCCATCCATCCCTACAGGCATGCCCATGCCTTCCAGATGTTATTCTAGATTCATGCACCAGTTTGCTTCAGCCCGTTTAGATTGAGTCCACTTGTTACTCTTTGCTGTAGGCTTCCAGCCTAGGCCCACTTCCTCTGGTCCAACTTCTGAGTCGCAGCTTTGTCTGGCCCTTGGCCCATCTCACTCTACTTGGGCCCTTGGCCCTCTCAGCTGGAGCCTGCCTCTTCCCCTCTGTTGGGGCTCAGTCCCTGGCCCCGCCAGCTGAAACCTGCCCCATCGGGCTAAAAGTCTGAACTGCCTCCCAGGCACCTCTGCGTAGCCTCCTACCCTCCCGTCCAGCCACTATCTGATCCCTGGTACTTAATCAGAACATAAATGCAAACCCACAGGCTGAGTAACAAAAAAACTCTCCCCGTGCTGGGTCAATAACTTCCTCACTGGCTGGAAGCCCCTCCTTAGCTTTATATCTGCATATCTTGCCAGGACTAATTGGGTGCCAATTAGTCCCTTTCTGCAGCCATCCTGCTTAGGAGCTCCTCTCCCTGCAGCCTGCAAGGCCAGACGGGCTCTGGCCCTGGGCTTATATGCTGAATCACTCCCAGGCATTTGATTTAGTCTGTACAGTTCTCCTTTAATTCACAGCACTGCTGGACTTCTGCCATTTCCCCTTCATCCCACTCTCCTTCCACTTCCACTTGTTTTCTCTTCAATGCGATGATTAGCGTGGTCACAGTCCTCATAACGTCCCTTAGATCCCTCCAGCTCTCTGATGGGAAAGGGGGGATATTGTCTGACAAACACCTACTCCAAGCCAACGCTGTCCTTTTTTTGTTTTCCAGCACGAGAACAAAACGGTCCAGCTCCAAAGTACTCAATTGTACATTTTAGAGCGCACTTTAATTTCGGTAATGGAGATGTCCGAATTTTAAGTCGTTCAATCAGAAAATGTAGTCGAGGGCAGGGAGAAATAAACCATTGTGCATTAAGTAGCATTGGGAATGACCCAACTCTTAATTTCTGAGAGCAGAATGCAACTTTGATTTTCAAAGCACAGAGCGGGGGAGAGAGGCAAACAGTCAGCTGCATTCAGCCTGTCTCAGAGCTGTTGTTTCTTTAACTTTAAAGGGGTTGTTTTATCTCGGCACCCCAGCAGTAGAAGAGTGGAGGAGCCATGTCAAATGAGAAATAAAAATGAGCAATGCCTATGAAAGAAAGATATCATGAGAATCTGCCATTCGGGAATAATGAAAGGCTCGAGCAGCTCGAGCCGATTGTGCCACCTACAAGAGGCCTGTCAGCTTTGATAACAATGGCAGCCATCAATTCCTGTAAAAATGGCAACAGCATGAATTGGAAATTCAGAAGCACCATTTAGGGTTGAAATGAGATTTTCTTCAGAACGCATTTGTCTGTGTGTTCCCACTCACTTGAAAAGCTCTGGACGGATCAGAAGGAAAGTGAAGTACCCAGGGTTGTGGTTTGGGGGAGTTTTATTCCCCTTCCCCCCACGCCATATCGAGCCGTTTTTACATGCCAAGCGCTTTCAACAAAGCAACCGCTGCTTCCAATTCACAGAGGGGCAATTGAAAACTGAAGGGTATTCGCACTGCATTACCTTGGAAAGCGTTTGGTGTTAGGAGAGGGGGTTTGCTTTTCCAGCATGTTAGCAAGATACCAAAATCCAATTTTATTGGCCGATTACAAAAGAAAACAACGTGACAAAAAAGCCGTGACAAATTGCCCAGGCTCCTCTTTTTTACTGCTGAACAACCCTGCATGTGCCTCTGTGCCTGAAGTGTGCTGAGCCCTGGCCTGTGGTTTTCAGCCCCATGGAGACATAATAAGTAATCATTAAAAAATCAAGCAGTAGGCAAAGGAGGCTAAAAACTTTAAAAAAGTGATGTCTACTGGTTTGCATGAGACTTCCCAAGTGGTGGAAGACGTCAAACCTGGGAGAGTAGAGCACGCAGAGGCAGACCCAGGAGGGGTGCGGTGGCACAGAAGCTCCCCTCTTTCATTCCTGGTACACCCAAACATGTAAAACCAACTGCCTGGCAGTGGCAGCAGCATCTCCAGCCAGGCAGCACTAGGGGAATCAATTGACTTTATGCAAATTATAATCTTCTTCAAGGGGGCCTGACCTCTGCCCTACAGGCCCGATCCAGCCTGCAGCACCCCATCATCTGGCCTGCGGGGCTCCCCATGGGTCTAGAAATTTGGTGGAAGAAGCATGGTGGCACCAGTGCCCTCATGCCAAATCTCTGGACCCAGGGGGAGTCCCAGGCCCTACACTCTGAATCCAACATCCCACACAGGACATGGGAAGGGTCGTGTCAGGCCCCCGTGCCCAATACTGGCATGCACAGGCTGGGAAGGAGCATTGCCAGACCCCGCAAGACCCAGTTCCAGAAAGCTCACACACCCACACTCTGCCCCTACTGCCCCCACCGACATATACACACAGCCCAACATACCCTATGCTCCACCCCACCACACACACACCCCGCAGCCCCCCACACAATGTGAGTGAGCCTATTTTTGAGTTATTATGAAATCCCTTCTAGATATAGAGCACAAACACAAATCATGACAAATATTTTTTCTAATAAAATTAAAATATGTTATAGTAGGTGTTTGATTTCTTGTGTATGATTTGTTTTTTTCTGGTTCTAAGATGGCAACTCCCCTCCCCAAACGATTTCTGGAGGGCAAGGGGAGGGACTTCTGGTGGCAAAGGGCAGGGGTTAGGGGGCCGGACTTCCAGTCCCAATATGGCAACTACTGGGTGAGGCAACTGTCAAGGGGCGGGGCTACCTATGCAGCCCCTCCAACAGCTCCCCAAACTTGTTAAGCGGCCCTCTGCCTGAAATAATTGCCTGTCCCTGTTCTAAACTCTTCATTTCACAGGTGTTAATGACCCTCTTGCTTTTCAATGGTCTTTAATTGTCTTCCACTAATCAAGCTATGCTTTCTACTGCAATTCTGCTCCTGGAAATGTAGCTTATATTTCACAGCCCTGCAGACTGTTTTAAACTCTAGCTAGAAACATTAACTCAGATGTGAAAATGTTCATTCAGGTGAACATTAACTCAGATATGGAAATAACATTAATTGAAGTGCTGGATGCATTAATGAAACAACATCCTTTGATTATTTTGCCTAGCTTGTTGTGATTTTATCTATAATATATGATGTAGCAAATTATACAGAGGGATGTGGGTTAATAGAGAAAAAGATAATGTGATAGATCTTTTTCTTCCCAACCTGAATTTCAACAAATAAAACCACCACTCTTTATTCATCCTTTTTTTTTTGCTGATGAAAAGATTCTTTTCTTTTAGATTTTTAAACTCCTTGTCCCTTAAGAGAGAGATCCCATTGGCTCTCTCTTAATCTTAATGTCACCATTTTCCTTGTAGGATAGATTAGGTAGGAAATAACAGCACAGGTCAAAGAAATGACTTTGGAGCTGGAAGAAGATGCTGAGAATTTTTTCTACTCTGCGCAAAGGAGGCTGCAAGCTGTAAAAGCTGGCTCAGACTCAGACTTTCTGCAAGAACTGACTGGGGAGGCTCTGGCCTCAGGTTTTCATTCAGCTCTTGCAACAATAAGGTCAAGATGCAAATAAGTCGTGTTCTTTCCCGTCCCCATTTCTTGGGACTCATTCTCTGCTTTCAAAAAAGGTAGCATTCATGACAGAATCCCTTCTAGCCCCATTTTTCTATAAGCCCACGTTTATTAGGCCATTGTCATAGGATCCCAGCCAATGTGCAACCCCTTCTATAAATCATGTAGGAATTTTCTCCTTCTCTTCCAGATCTGATTGTCTGGTGGCAGCATTTTCACTGTGGTTTTTCCAGCAATCTGGGCAGTGCAGGAATCAGCAGTGGGTAGCACAGATATTTTGGTTGCAATTCACCCAGCATGTCATTCATATCATCTGTACCAATACAGATCAACCTTTTTGGCAGGTGTGCCACAAGGTAAGCCCTGCCCCTTCCTGAGTGCCACTTCAATCCCTCCTCCTTGCCCAATCCATTGGTCTGCTCTCCCCTCTCTGCCCTATCTGCTATTGTTCATACTGCCAGATCCATTGCTCTGCTTTCCCCTCTTTGGCTGATCCATTGCACTGCTTACTCCTGCCTTGCCTATCTGCTGGTGCTCCTCACCAGATCTACAACATGCCACACAAAAGTGGCTGTAGGACACTTGAGCCACTGAGTCCAGGCCCCTGCATTCGCAGCTAACCATTTACCCCAAGGTGTTCCTAAAAATAGTCTACAAAACTTCACACAAAGGCACTGAACCAGAAACATCAAGAACACCCTACAACGTCACAGGTGGAGTATGCCATCTGATGCCAGGGATGTCAAGGCAGAGTGGGTCAGACATCTCCTATAGCTCCAGAGGGGTGAGTTTGGAGCCTTGTTTTCACTCTCGTTAAAGGCCACTCCCAAGTCAACACAGTTGCAAATGCGGGCCGGTCATTTGAGCTGGAGACTCAGACAAGGGTGGCTATAGTCTACATGTAGACCCTTAATCTAGATGCATTACTTATGACCAATTCAGAGGATGTAAGTGGTACCCAATCCTTTTCCTGACCTTCTGCATAGAAGGGAATTTCATCAACAGTACAGACCTGCAGGCAAAAATTTGCCAAGAACATAGAGCCCTTAAAATTAATTTCTAGGAGACAACTTCTAGCTAGAGCAAAGCTGAATGGTCAAATTCTGCTCCCCTTGAAGCCCACTCTCATGACCTCAGCAGGATCAATGTTTAATACTAATAGTTTCCACACAGTAGAGCTAGGCAGTGGCACACAAGAGCCTGGCTTTTCTAACTTTGAATCTATGCTTCTTGGAAATGAAAAGCAGTGACATTTTCCTTGCCTCTTAGCCTCTGTGGACCCTATTCAAGGAATATTCCCATTGACATCTGTAGGGTCTACCCTTAGACCTACACTGTATCACAGTTTTGTTTTGTCTTTTTTTTTAACAAGTGTACAGTTATTTGCAAGACAAGGTTCTTTGGGTAAATCCGATATCTTTTATTAGACCAACTCAAATAGTTGGGAAAATTCTTCTTTGCAAGCTTTCAGTTATTTGCACAGTATTTTTCAAATATATAGCCTAGTTTGGCATAGAAGTAGCACGTGGAACCATCAAACGGGTGTTAGAAATATTATAGGAGGAGAGAAAGAAAGAGATTGGAAAGAAAAATGGAACAGACTTAAACCAGGGGGAGCCAACCAATGGTGTGCATGTCACAAGTGTGTTGTTTGGCAGATCTGACCGTGAGGATCCAGCAGAGAAGAGAGAGAGTAGAGCAATGGATCAGCAGGGCTTCCTTTGTGCTACACCAGCCAAAAAAGTTGGGCCCACTGGACAAGACGTTGCTATTTTTCAAGCTGAGAGAAATGCAAAAAAATAAATAAATAAGTAGCTAATGTAAGACACACACACACTTGGATTGTATATGGGAAAGTGTGTGCTTTTGGTTGTATATTAGGCTGGGGGGTGTTGTTCTTTGTGGGCAGGATGGCCCCTGTTGTTCTGGCCATGTGCTCGGCACACGGCAAGCTGGGGCCTGTATCTGGGCAAAATATGTAAAACCCTCTGGCCTCATTGGCCAGAGGAAGCAGAAGAGCCTCCAGGCAGATGAGTGAGAGAGAGGCTGGAGCATGGCACTCTCTGATTGGACATGGCCTGGGTGATGTCACAACAGGTATATAAGAACAACTTGACTAAGGTTTCTAGCTTTTTTTCCATGGGCTACTAAGAGCTGCAGAGGTGCATTGGGAGCCATAAAACCTGCTCCCCATGGGGGGGGGTCTCTTCCCCACTTCACTGGAGAACCAAGTAGAAGCTATAGGATGGGAAAGCCTCAGTTTTCAGCCCAGCAGAAGTGGGGTGGGGAATAGAAATTTTGGGGTGCAGCATGCTAACAAAAGCTGCAGTTAACCCCTCTAAGCCACCATATTGAAGTGGAGGTTGGCACTCTACCACGTCTCCAGGAGCAATGGAGCCCCTTGCAATGCAGAAGGACCCACACTTTTGAGCAGCTCCCCACAGCACAGTGAACACAAGGAGCAGCTCAGCACTCTCCGGTGTGGGCCGCCCCCTTCTCCAGCCCATTGCTGAAGGGCAGGTACAGGGGTGCAGGCCCCCAGAAGTACCTGTTGGAGAGCCCCAAGTCTCAGACTGCCTGCGTATTGGTGAAGCCTCCCCAAGAGGGTGCCACCTATAGACATTTCTCTGTAGTTAGTGTTTTAAAATTATATTTAATGTTTTTGTTTTGTTTCGTTCTTTGTAATAAATTTGGGGTTTTGTGTTTATACTGCTTGGGCGAAGGGAGTTTTGTTTACACGGGATGCCCCAGCAAATTTAGTGTTCCCAGATTTTTCTGGGTGGGGTCTTTGAGCCATGGGTATAATTTATGAGGTACCCCGAAATTTCAGCCTGGCCCTTTTTTGGTTAAATACCGTTATACTTAAATGGCAAAAAGTAAAGTCTGCTTTTAGTATTATTTCACTTTGAATAATGCCAGGTGTTATAGAAGCTTATCTGAGTCCCTATATCTGATCGGGGACTCTAGGCACTAGCCTCTGGTTTGAGGTTGATGCATCAGCATCATCAGAGTTGCTGTTTCTTATGCACCATTGTCAACAGCCTCCATATACCGAGGGCTGGCTGAAGTTGCATATTCCTGGCCATATTCCTTTCCTCCTCTATCTATACCCTGCACTGAGAGCTGGAAGGAGTGGGAGAGTCCCAAACTTGGTTTGTGCCAGAAGGCTGGCCTGACCTGTGGCAACCACAGGGCCGTTTTTATGATCCTCCATGTAGCAAATAGTAAATAATGGTATTTAACCAAATGAATCTTGCCTGCAACATGCTGATTTCCCGCTGGTTTCAGGCCAGCCAGCTTCCGCTTCCTCCTTTCCCAGGAGGAGTTTACACAAGTAAGGCAGTGTTGACCGATTTGCTGGAAAATCTCCTGAGGGAATTTGTAAAGACACAAAACACTCAGTACTGTATGTGCTGCCCCTTTATTTTTAATGTATTTATTTATGGTTTGTTCTTAAAGAAGCAAAGAACTTTCAGGGACGGGATGTGTTGCCTACATTCCCTGTGCCTTAATTACTGCACACGCATGTGCACATGCGCACACTTGCCCCCATGTTCCACTCCATTGGTCCAGTAAATTTCATCCCATTTCTCTCCTCTCGGACTTCTGAGAAAAGGTCAATATTATCTTGTACAACCAATGAGATAGCAAAACCAGTAAGTAAAGCTAAGATAATGAAATCAGCAAATCAGTGACTGGAAAGATGTTCATCATTATATACACAGCAGAGACTCCCAGCACCCGAAGAAGGGGGATTGCACCCAAAAGCTTGCAAAGAACTTTTCCCCAAGTACTCCATTGGTCTAATAAAAGATATCGCATCTACCCAAAGAATTTTGCTTGCATCATTACATACATACATATATATACACACACACACATATATTTATATATATACACACACATATATACATATATTTATATTTATATATATACATATATATACACACATATATATACATACACATACACACACACACACACACACACACACACACACACACA
>NW_017729031.1:39450135-39453548 GCF_001723915.1 Gavialis gangeticus
TCCAATTGAAGGGATCAAAGCAGGTGCACAAGCACTGTGGGAGGTCTAGGGACTCTCCTCCCCCCATAGAGCAGAGCCAGACCACCAATGGGGACTTATTAAAAGGTATATGGTTAAGAAAACAATACTGGGAATATAACCAATATAAACCAGGGGGTACAGAGGACACTACTATGCCCCAAAGGGGCAGGATTCAACAAAGGTCAGACACTTACAATCATTGACATACTCATCCAGTTGACAAAGGCAGGGTTAACCAAAATGTAAAACACAAGCAGCAGAACAAACAATACTGGTTGGTGAAATATAAAAGGCACAAAATATAAAACGTCAAATGAGAAGGAATATAGGGCCTAGGTACCTGAAGGGGGAGAACACAATGGCCCCTTTCCACTGCAAGAAGAGTTTCCCCCTATTAACTCATTCACCCCAGGTCACCCCAGCTGGGACTTGAACTCAGGTTTCCCATCTGGAAAGAGAAACTTTACAGCACAGCCACCAGTACTGGCACTGCTTCAAGCTGTGAGGGGTCTTGACCTTCCCAGAGCCCTGGCCTCATGTTGAGCTACCTGGCCTCTTGGAGGAGCTGGAGGCAGAGCTGGGAACCTCTCAGGTCGCTGCTCAGATCCTGGCTGGAGCAGGGGAGCCTCTCCTGCTGGCTGCAGCCTCTTGTAGGGGATCCTAGAGCCCAGTGAGGAGCCTCTCCTGCTGGCCACATGCCACGCTGCTGAGGGTCCCACTGCTGCCTGCAGGTCCCACTCCTTCAGGTGCTTCTGGGGCAACTGCTCCTGCCTCGCTGGCCCAGCTCTTGCCAGCTCTTTGAAGCTCCTTCCTTGTGGTCCCTCGCTGGTCTCCCCTGAGACAGCTGCACTACCCCTTTTATCCCCCTCCAGGTGACCCAAGGGGCCAATCAGGGGACATGGAGGGTGACTCTGGGGCCTGATTGGTGAGGAAAGGGAATCCCAAGTCCTCCAATCATCTTTTACCCTTTCAAAACCTCTGGGCTAAGTCACTGCCAGCTAGCCCGTAACATATACATATAGTCTCCATATAGGAATATAATATAGGATAACTTATAGATGTAACAATGATCATTATATCCAATTTACATTCAGATTGCAAAATAAAGGATTTGGAAGTGACAAAATGCCCCAGTGGAGGTTATCTGTACACTTAATTCAGCTCTTTCCCAGTGTCTATGTATAAAGAGACAGACTGGTTACATGATCACACTATTTTTTCCAAAGGATTAAAATCATACAAATCATAGAAAATGAGGGTGTGAAGGGACCTCAGGAGATCACATCTAGTCCACCCCCTGCTTAAAGCAGGACCAGCCCCGACTACATCATCCCAGCCAAGGCTTTGTCTACCCAGGTCTTAAACACCTCCAAGGATGGAGACTCCACCACCTCCCTGGGTAACCTGCTCCAGTGTTTCACCACCCTCCTAGTGAGAAAGTTTTTCCTAATATCCAACTTCAGCTTCCCTTGGTGCAGCTTGAGCCCACTGCTCCTTGTCCTGTCGTCTGCCCCACTGAGAACAGTCCAGCTCCATCCTCTTTGCAGCCCCCCTGCAGGGAGGTGAAAGCTGCTATCAAATCCTGTCTCAGTTGTTACCAGATTTGCCCAGCATTGGGCTGTGCTCATTTATTAGGGGTACATTTTTGGGGGTCTCTGTAATTCTATCAACGTGCTGCTTGTGTTACTTGTATTTCTATACAGAGCTGTATCTCACCCTTCTGCAAGTCCTCACCCCAAATGGCGCTACCTTGCAGGACTCAGGTTCAATGGGGCTGGGTTCCTCCAGCCACCAAATCAGTCAAACACATATACACACATGCACACACTGATCAACAGGACATGCCTGAGCCAGGCCGGGTTATTCAGCATTGACAGGCTGACACCCTCATGTGCCTTGAACTCAGTTCATCCCTTATTTCAGCAGGACAATCATAAATGCGGTTAGACACACATACTCACACGCTAACAGAGCACACTGTCTGAGCAGGCTGGGTCCAATCAACACTTTCAGCTGACACCCTCATGTGCCTCAAAACTCAGCACATCCCAGTCTCTTGTCACAATGGTCCTAGTAGTAACTCCCTTGATGAGCAGACCCTGCTGTAGTATTGGGCATTACAGGGATCTTTGGCTTAGGTAAAAAAAGCATTGCTGCAGAGTAAATGGGGAGGTCAAGGGGAAGAAAGAGTGAGGTTCAGAGAGAGCATATAGCAACCAGCTTGACCACAAAAGTTATTTATTGCCAGGTATATGAAGTTATGATGATGCCAGTAGTGCTAGCCATACAAGAGTAACAAATAAAACAGTTACAATCTTACATAGTTTCAGCGAGGTATTTGGGGGAGTCTAGCTCAAGTTTGATTAGCAAAAGTCAGGTTTAGAAAGCTGTGCCTGGAGTAGGCAAGCAAAAGGCAGGTTCCTGGAGTTAGAGAGAGAGCTGGGGTCTCACCACCCAGCGAAGCTTGAACCAGTCAAGATCCCCAGGTGTTTGTTGGAGCTGGCAGACAGGCAGAGCTGTGAGCACAATCAGTGGAGGGATCCAGGCAGAAAAGGAGTGGACCTGGTGCAGCTTTTGGATCCAAACCCCAGGACAGGGACTTGAGCTTGGGTCAGGGTGTTTGTAGAGAACTACCAATGGCTCAAGGGAGAACACGAGGGGTGTTTATGGGGAAAGGATGGCTCGCGTGCTGGCTAATAGGAACGGATCACTCCTGGCTACGGGTGGCATTACTCTGGGGGAGCTCACAATACAGACTGGCAGATTCAGTGTTTTGGTACCAATAGAGGAGTCATTACTAGAACTGGCCCGATAACTGCTGACCTGGGTGTGTGTAGACGTGGGTTGATTAGCATTTGGAGTATTGGTTCCCGCCTCATCATGCAGTGCTCCCCTGCCTCTCTGGTCCCATAGTTCAGTGCGGTCCTTGCCTTGGACTCTCTGTTCTCCATCCTGAATGCTAATGAAGGTGCTTTCCTGTCCCATCTCCCATGTAAATGAGTTGTCATCCAGTCCTGTCTTAGATGCAAATGGGACAAGGGGAGTTGCTTCACTCCTGTCACCCTTGTCTGGAGGGGTTTAGGTGCATCTTCATTGTCTTTTGTAAGTCTTTCCTCTACTCAGTTCTTGTTCAGGCAGAGGTAGGGAAGGGGGAGTCCTTTGTGAGTCAGACAGGCTGCGTCCTGTGCCAGGGTTCCCCAACGTGGGCAGTGGGGTTCCGCAGGGCTCGGTCCTCGGGCCCGCGCTGTTCAACATCTTCATCAGTGATTTGGACAAGGGGGTAAAAAGCACCCTGTTCAAATTTGCTGATGACACTAAGATGTGGGGGGACGTGGGCACACTAGAAGGAAGCAACAGGCTACAATCTGACCTAGACAGGTTACAAGGGTGGG
>NW_017729031.1:39453989-39461718 GCF_001723915.1 Gavialis gangeticus
GATGATCTGCTCAGGTCCCTTCCAACCCTAGAAACTATGAAACTATGAAACTATGAAACAATGTTGAGCTGAGAGGTAACACAGTCTTCTCCCCTCCAAGCTAAATCAGCCCGATCCCTCAGCCTCTTCTCACAAGTCGTGTGCCCAGCCCCCTCACTATTTTCATTGTCCTCCACCAGACTCTCCAGCTTGTCCACATCCTTTCTGTAGAGCAGGGAGGGCCAAAACTGGACACAGGACTCCAGATGTGGCCTCCCCTGTGCTGAATAGAGGGGGAGAATCACTGCCCTCAACCTGCTGCAACAGTCCTACCAATGCAGCCCAGGATGCCAGTCGCCTTTTTGGCACCCAGGACGCACTGCTGGCTCCTGTTCAGCTTCTTGTCCCCTGTCCCCCCAGGTCCTTTTCTGCAGAGCTGCTGCCCAGCCCATCACCGCCACCTGCACCGGTGCATGGGATTGCTCCTCCTAAGTGCAGGACTTTGCACTTGTCCTTGTTGAACCTCATGAGATTTCTTTTGGCTCAATCCTACAATTTGTCTAAATGTCTCTCAATCCTAGCCCGACCCTCCAGCGTATATACAACTCCCCCCAGGTTGGTGTCACCTGCACACTTGCTGCGGGTGCACTGTGTCCTCACTGATGCAGGTCATTCGTGAAAGTATTGAACAAAACTGGCCCCAGGACCAGCCCCTGGGGCACTCCACTTTATACTGGCTGCCAACTAGGTATTGAGCCATTTCTGCCTCATTCAGTGCACAAGATGGACACTTCTCTTTTTATGGGTATTTATTCAATATTCCTGTCTTTAATAGATGTGCTCCTTGGCAAACACTCTCTACGCACTGTGCTAAATGCATAATTATTCATTTCTTGGGAGGGTTTCTCTTTTTTAACAGTGCCTTTATCAAAGGGTGACAAGTCTTTACCAAGTATTACTGGATCCATCCTGCCATCACCCCTTCAAGGTGGTATTATCATCCACATTGCAATGTAATTCTAGAATGACTTTAAAAGAGAAAGCTTAAAAATAGAGAAAACAAAAATGGCAACTTGTAGGATCATCTTAATGTATCTCCTACCCGCTCTCTCATCCATCTTCATCTCCAAAGCCACAGTCCTCTCCCTCATGAGTTAATGTGGGCTGTTGTCTTCTGTGTGGGACCTGTTTTTATCAGGGAGATTGACTTGGCCAGCATGTATCACAACGGTTTCTTCAATAACAAACCAGCAATGGAGACACGGGAGTAACGGGTTCAGATCCGGGGGTCTGGAATATATGCTACTAAGTTAATCATCTTTCCTGGCCCTGCCAGTGTCTCTCCTTCTTATCTTTGATGCACCCTTGTTGCTACTTCCTCCGCCCTCCCCATCCCCTTCCTACTGCTGTACCCCCTACTACTATCAGCTTCCAGGCTTTCCACTCCAAATGCACCTATTCCCCCACCTCATTGGCTTCTGCCTCTTCCTCCACTTGATCCTTTCTGCCACTCCAGCCCTGCAGCTCTCCTCTCTCCTTTCTCCCACGACACGGCATACCTCAACCCTCCGTATTTCAAACAGGCTTTTCTTCCTCTTCCTCCACACTGCCTGGTAGGAAGGGCATGGGGTGGAGTGGAGCATTGAGAGCACAGCACATACTGTCTTGTCCTCCAGTGAACAGCATCAGAGTGGCCACAAAACTCTTCTCAGCCCTTGCGGTCCTGGCTCCCACTTTGCCAAATTTCAAGTCCTGGGACACTACAGCTTCTCAGTCAACTGGCTGGAAGGATAGTTTATAGATGATATCTTTTTTCCAGACTGAGTAATGGCTGCATTGCTGTAGCTTATATTGTATGACAATGATACAGCCTGCAGCAGACATCCAACACTGTCTGCGATTTCTGCCCGAATAATAAAGCCATTGAAAATATAGCTGTATAATAAGAAGTGTTGAGCAACATTCAGCCTCAGCACTGCCCTTAATATTTTGGTATACTTGCATGTATACACACTCATGAGCTCATACAAGTGTGTGCGTGTGTGTGTGTATATATATACTAAGTTATGTCGCCTCCAGCTCTTACCTCATTAGCTCTTGCCAACTAAGCAAAGTGAAGTCTGCTCAGTAATTACAAGGCACTCAGGCTTGTGCAGGGAAGTAACCATCGTGGTAGTGGCAATATTCCTTCTGAATCCAAGCATGGCAGCAGTGCATCTGATACCCCTATGAAAGGGGAATAACCAGACCCCAGCTTGTCTCCCCTAATCATTTCCCCGTTGACAAAAGGGATAAAGATAGTGGTGCTGTCACAACACATTGATTAAAGGTTGCAAGGGTAACAAAGAGTCTTTTCTGCCTGTGTCCTTAGACCAACATGGCTACAACTGACAACCCTGAAGCAGGGAAGATATCATATTTTGCCATTTGAAACACAAACTTCACAACATGAAGAAGAAAAAAGCCAAACTCGACAGCAACACACATTTTCCAAGCCTGGACTAAATATTAATGTTGGATTTATGGCCCTCTACAACATGCCTGACATCTGATAACCCTTAGTAACCACCCTGCTTGTCACCAGCTGTTATCTCCCAAATTATTCTGCATTTGCATTTTCACAGAGCAGCTTTTTTACAACCTGGCTTTTTTACAAACTGGCCTCTTTTCCACCTTGGAGAAGTCATAACAGCTTCATTTTCTCCTTTGCCCAGTGAAGGGCGTGTGGGCCCACAAGTTTGCAAAGAACAATTTTTTTGCAGCTATTTAGTTGGTCTAAGAAAAGATATCACCTCTATCCAAAGAGTTTTGTCTGCGTATGTCCTTAGACCAACACGGCTGCAACAACAGCCCTTAAAGGTTGCAAAGAACTTCAATCTGTGGGTAAAGGAGGGAGGGGGCAGAGAAGTATATCATATAGGTTGTGAGTCTGGTGTGAAGAGGGGAAGAGAAATCCAGTGCTGAGAAGAGCTGCCGACTCCCTGTACGGCAGGGGAGAGCAGGGCCATCCTTGCTTATCTTTGCTGAGCTACCAGCATTGTCATCATTAATAAGAAATTCATGACAAATTCATATCTTCACCCTGACGTTGGGGAATTATGTCTTTTGTAGGGCTGGATTTTCATTTCCATGCTTCATCTACCCTTGGTTGATCTGCGGTGGCTGACAACAACACCACTGGAATGGCACTTGCATGGCTACCCGGTGCCTGATATGCACTACTGAGGCTACCCAGTGACTGATAGTTAGATATATCCTAGCCTATCTGGGAGAAGGCTGGATTTGAATCTATTTGAACTATACCTGGATTTGAACTATACTGTATTCCTAGGTGAGTAGATACCAGGACTGAACACAGAGAGAAGCTCTGAATGAAGCAAGTGTCAGAGTCAAGCTCTCTTGTGTTTTTTTCTCCTACCTAAAGAAGTCATCAGCCTAGCAGCAAACTGACCCACAAAGCCGTAGCATCCTTGCTCCAGCACCCTCGAATTAAGATTGCTTTCCAGCCCTTTCCCAGGCTGGAGCTCCCCAGGTCAGGACAGAGGATGCAGTTAGTCACCCCCAGCTCCATTCAGGGACTCGCTGCTCAGCGCTTGCGAATGCCTGCTAAGCAAAGGTAGACTTGTCTAAAGGAGGACATTACAAAGTTGTGCTCAAAAGAATGGACTTGACAAGCAAGGGGGGGCAGGGGGGAAGCAGCAGCGGAAAAAAAATATTCACATGTCTATTGTGGCCTGAAAAGTCTGATAACTAATAAAGTCCCCCTGGTCCCCTGTCGAAAATATCTGCTTTTAGGATTAACTCAGTGCTCAGCAGCTTCTCTGCCTTCATCTCTTTTATGTTTAACACAAAATATTAAAGAAGGAAACAATGCCCTCGGCTCTTTTTCAGCAAAAGCTACAAACTAAAGTATATTATAATCTGCCCTTTTATCCTTTCTCTGAGGGAAACTTTCATTTCCTTCCTTCATAAAGCTGCCTGGCAAATTGGCAATGTTTAAGCTTTCCCAGTCTCCATTGTACTGGCTCTATGATTTCCCTCCTATCATTTTTCTCTTGCTATGGCCTTTTGCTCTGATACAAAGTCCCATAACTCCCAGCACCAACAGAATCACTTCTGCAGCATTTTCATTTTGGACTCATGGAGTGCATTTATTTCTGAAACAAAGCTCTCCACTTTTTCGCTCCACTCACACTTCTTCAGAGAGGGGAATACCATATGCACATCCATGAGGCAAAGGTAAAATGCTACAGATATGTAGGTAGGTAAATAGGATGTGGTGTGTGTGAATACACCCATGCACGACCAATATATGTGCGTGTTTCATTGTGATGTACATAGCGATGGTTGCTTGGACTTTAAATGCAAGAAGAAGTCTAAGGTTTTTCAACTCTCTTCTCTCTGTTGTTGGGCCCCGTGTTACTAGGCCCTTCCTGTGCCAAATAAGAGGGCATATAATCCAGCCCCAGGGTCTTACTTTGGACTTCCAGGGTCTTTAGCTCCTATCATAGCACCTAATGTTTAATGCTCCACAGATCACATAAGTGAGGATTTGAGCTGCTCAGACCCTTACACGCTTGCAACAAGTGTCCTTAAGCTGCTAGTTGTCATGTGGCAGAAGTGGTCTCCTCGGCACTGATGGGCAGATGCTGTCTTAGACAGTGGTGAATTGAGATTCATTAGGGCCCTGGGCAAACAGAAAATCAGAAGCCCCCTGCACCCCATTCTAAACATAAAAGTATCAAAAAGCTTTAATAAATAGACATGTTCGTATGGCGCACATTAATAAATAAAGCATGACATGCAATGTCAAAATTAACTACTTCATTTTGCCACACACAAAACTGAATCAAATAACTGCCTTAGCAAAATGACTCAGATGCATGGGATTGCCACAAACATACAACAACATAAAAGGAATGACATTTTAGTTTAGTGGTCACGTTGACATTTTTTTTCCCTGAGAAAGATCGTGTCTGTCCAAAAGCCTGCAAATAACAACTTTTTTTGCAACTATTCAGTTGGTCTAATAAAGCATAGTGCCTCTGCCCAATGACTCCAGCCACAAGTCAACATGTCCTTCCCTCCACCCCTACCTGTTTCTCACCCATTTTCAGCCACAATTTGCATTTTCACTGACTGGCATATTGCATATTGGCTTCTGGGATAAGCCATCCTCAAAAAGCAACCAAGCTGGCCAGGAGGCACACTCCATAGTCCTTATAAGCTTAGTACCTAGCAAATACAGTCAGCCAGGCAAAGCCACCAATATAAGCTATCTTTTATTAGACCAACTAAAATAGTTGGAAAAATTCTTTTTTTGCAAGCTTTCAGGTACAAACGCCCTTGTTGAGGCAAAGGGAGCACGTGTAGGTGTTTGGTGCTCTTCCAAAAGAATTTTTCCAACTATTTTAGTTGGTCTAATAAAAGATGGCTTATGGTGGTGGTTTTACCAGGCTGACTGCATTTGTGTGACCCTTCTGCTGAGCACCTGTCAGCAGCAACAAGTGCCAGGTTCAATATTGGGAATGCTAAATAGATTTTACCGTGGCTTGAACCCCAACCCAGTCTTCCTGGGAAACACTAAAAAGATTATTAAGGTGTCCAATAAAACCAACAACACTTTTCACACAAGCTCCCTGCAAAACTGTAGCACTGATCCTCACTTCTGCATGGTGGATTTGAGGGGTGAACTGCAGTTTTCATCAGCATATAGCATCCCAACGTTTTTACTCCTAATCCCAGCTCTGCTGGGGCAGGGAACAGCAAGAGACCTCAGAGCAAAGCCAGACAGCAAAAGAGCCTGAACTGCAACCAGAATCAACCACGCTGCACTGGGCAGGACACGGAGCCACAAAAGCAACATATGCCAGGCCCAAAACATGCCTGGACCAGACATACAGCAAACACACGTATAGCGGGGCTCAGCAATAGAGCTGTGCTGAGACACAACTGCTGTAAAACAATAAAAAGGGGACTCAGGCCTGCCCTGCACCAGGGCCTGACCATACAGCAAAAGAGCACCAGACCCACTTGGCTGCAGCCTGGACAGGCAGCCTCAGCTATCTCACCACGCTGCGACATTGCAGTCCCCAACACAGGGACTGCCAGGACCCTGTCTCCTGGGCAGTCTGCATACTCTCATGGCATCATCCCACTCAAGGCCAAAACAGCCAGCAAAGCACATAGCTGGCATTCAGTGACACCCAAAAGAAGTTGCAGAAGCAACTAAAACATGCCCAGCTCTCAGCTCTGGCCAGAGCACACCATCAAAACTGCCAGGCTCCAACCGTGGCCCATTTGTTGCAGGGATGCATGTGGCATCATCCCACTCAAAACCCAGAAAACAAAAGGGGAAAGAATAGGGACACAACACTGGTCTCAAGTGCTGAGACAGACTTTCTCTCCCTGTCTCTGAGGCTTTCCATTCACATTGCTTCAGTTTGCTTCATCGGTGAAGAGCAGGGGGGGTAACCCATCCCCATGGGAAGCAGGCTTTTCCGGCTCCCAAATCAGTGTTCAGGGAGCCCAGGAGGAAGAAGAGGCCCCAGACCAGCTGGCCTGTCCCTTAAATACTGGGTTGTTGGTTGTAGCTGTGTTGGTCTAAGGACATAGGCAGGCAGGATGATCTACTTGGGGCTGGTTCTGTTTTGGGGAGAGGTGGTATCTTTTATTGTTCTTTGGGTAGATGTGATGTCTTTTATTAGACCAACAGAGCAACTAAGGCAGACCTTCTCAAACTATACCCAGAGGTTTTTGAAGGTTTGGAGAATCCACCAGCACCCACAGAGGAACCTGATGACCCCATGCACTAAGAGTGGACGTGCGCTGAGATTGCCTGTGAAGTACAAGGACCATAATGGGAGAGCGGTAAAGGCTAGACCCCACCAGTGAGCGAAGCGCTAGCAACCTCTGGCTCCATGATCCTGAACCGTTCAGAGTTAAAGTACCACCTGCTGAACATCCGAGTAGTTCAGAGGGCGCTCCCCGAGTAAAGACTGGGGATGTGGTGTATGGAAGGTCCTTTGAAGGGGCCAGCTGTGGGATGACCCAGGCTTTCCCCTGACGCCCTGCGGGGCCGTTTTGTGGTGGTAGGTAGTTGTAGTTCTCCCTGCAAGATAGGAGCACGTGAGTTGCTGAATCCTGTTGCTAATAAGATCAAGCTGTTTCCCACCCCACCAGTCTCTGCTGAACGGTGACTCGAGAACAGGACCCCAAAGGCATGGAGGTCAGAGTGAGTGCCCATCCCTGGGGCGCAATGGCATAGAGCAAGCGCTATCGTTGGGCTCATCCCCGGCACTTGTGCTCATGTGAGGAGCCCACAAGTGTCCTCTTGGCCATTCGGTTGTGCCAAAATTATGAACATGCCCATCCCTCCTCCTCCTTCCCCATCTGGGGTGACAGGGCCCAGCAAGTGTGCCCCTGAGCTGCATGTGTCCATCCCATCCCCTTCCTGGGGGCGGGGTGGGTGTGGGGGCAAGAGGATCATCAGGAAAGCCCACTCCTAGTAACTGCTGAGCTGCATCTGAGCAGGGGAAGAGGAACCCCCCCCCCAGGGATCATGTGGGGGGCTCCTGTAAGGGTCTCAGGAATGGGAGCTTTCTCTTGCTGACAGAAGCAGGGCTGGAGGGTTCGGAGGCCTTTGTAACTCTGGATTTGCAGATGGGGCAGGGCACATGTGTCTGTGTGTGCACCTGGGTGTCACTGCTCTGTGTGCACACACAAGTGTCACTGGAGGGGTGGGGTGGGG
>NW_017729031.1:39461751-39473473 GCF_001723915.1 Gavialis gangeticus
TATGTGTGTCACTTCTATGTGTGACACAGGGCACTGTCTACGTGCTGCACCGGGCAGGGGAGGCCGCATTGGAGGTAAGTGCCTGCTGACCCTTGCTCCGGCCAGCCTCTTCTTCCCAGGATCCTGTCATCCCACCCTGCACAGAAAGGGGCTCGGGCTGAGCTGGGCTCTGTGTTCCCAGCCCCAGTCACTGCCTGATGTGCCCTGACCCCTCAGGGCAGTGATCAGGGAGGGGCTGAGGATCCTGCCCCAGGGCGACTGTTCAACCAGGACCCCCTGGACCAGGGCTGTCACTCTTGTGACCCTCCAGCCAGGGCTGTCACTGCTCGGTCCACACGGACAAGGACGGACAACGCGCCCAAAGAGTTCAGGGTCGAAGGTTGTCCCGGGCTGGGAGCACCCGCAGGCCAGGCCAAAGGCACCCACTGCCCCAGCACTCAGCCCCTTGCCCCTGTGGGAGGGAGACCCCTGGCTGCCTGGCAACAGTGCTGTTGTGCCCAGTGACATCACAATCCCCAGCCTCACTGTCAGGTACCGGCTCCGCCCACTGCTCTCCCGCCCTTCGCCCATGCCACTCGCCCGTCCTCGTCCCTCGTGCCCTGAGTTCCTGTGTTGCGTAGACTTAGTTCGTTAGTGTAGCAGTTGGTTCATTAGGTAGTTTGTTGTTTCATTAGTTTGGTAGTTTGGTAGTTCGTTAGATAGTTTGTTAGTTCATTAGGTAGTTAGTTTCTTAGTTTGTCAGGTAGGTAGTTTGTTAGTTCATTAGGTAGTTGTTAGTTGGTTAGATAGTTCACTAGTTAGTAAGTTATTTCATTAATTCATTAGTTAGTTAGATTGTTTGTTCTTTAGTTAGTTTATTAGTTCTTTAGATCGCTAGGTAGGTAGGTAGTCATTATCGTGTTTAGTGTCCGGGCGTCGGACGCCAGCACAGGTTGGTGCCGCGAGCACCTTTCTTATTCAGCCGTGGGGGCAGCACTGGGGACGCGGCGTGGGCATGGCACAGGGACGGTTGGGAGATGTGGCAAGTTGTGAGCAGGGGCTCAGGCCCAGCACTCAGCCCCATGCCTCGTCCCTGCTCTTGGCAGTGAGGCTGCTCTTTCCCTCCTTCAGCTCAGGAGAAGCTGCCCCCCGTGCACCTGCGCTCCAGCAACCTGGGAGAGACAAGGGCACGTGCCCCGCGTGGGAGCCCCTGCAGCTCCTCCCTCTGGCCAAGTCCTGCCCCTGAAGCCCCTGCCCATGCCCCAGCCTGGGGAGCCTTCCCCCTGGCAATGGCCCTTCTCCCCTCTGCTCTCTTGCAAGGTGGGGCCCACACAGGCTCTGGGATCCCCATCCAAAAAGTGGTGCTGAGTCCCACCCAGCCTGATGCTGAGCCCTCATGTCCCCTCAGCACCAGATGCCAG
Source organism: Gavialis gangeticus (assembly GCF_001723915.1). Lineage (NCBI taxonomy): Eukaryota > Metazoa > Chordata > Crocodylia > Gavialidae > Gavialis > Gavialis gangeticus. The sequence goes on from NW_017729031.1 coordinate 39,463,152, forward strand.
CCTGGGCGCCAAACCAAAACTGTCCCCCATTAAAGGGTCCCCAGCTCTACCCTCCGTTGGGCAAGTCCAGGAGAGGGGGGACCCTGCTCCCTGTGAGTTTGCGTCTGGTGTGAGCTGTGGAGGGACTTGGGCCGTTGCATGGGCAGGGGGCAAGGTCTCTGCATGCAGGCACCCCGCTCCCCCTCCTCGCCTCCATTCCCAGGGCTGATCCAGCCAGCAGACCCCTCCCCAGCCTTACTGCTCCTCTTCCCCCCACCTCCAGGACCCACACTCTGCCAGGGGCATTTGTGTCTCAGGTGACCTGCCATGTCCCTGGGCTCTCTCCCAGACCTACTCCCTAGAGGGACTCCCACCCCCATGGAGGAAGGCCCTGCCCTTGCAGGACTCCTGGCAGGTGCCCCCGCACATTGCATCCTGCAGCATGGGCCCAGCTGATGCACGGCCCCTTGTCTCCGTGCAGTGCTGGGAGCAGTGGTGGGGCAAGTGCGGGCAGCAGCATGAGGGGCCAGATGTGGCCACGTCCCCCCCCGCTGCCCGGGGAGTGGGACAGACAGATCTGGAGGTGGGGGTCTCTCACCAGGTGCCCCTTGCCCCTTCCAGCCCCATGCAGCACACGGGACCCTGGGGCACAGTCTCCTTCTCCTGCCGACTCCATGGGCCCTCCAACAATAAGGGAGGGTCGTGGGTTCATCCCCTGATCACAGGGACAGTCCTTCCCAAATCTGAGTGTCTGAGGGGACCTGGGACCTTGAGCTGGGAGACAGGTGGCAACATCCAACCCCTGGGATCCACAGCTCTAGGAGCCCTGCCCAGCCCCAGGGCTTGGGGGAGCCACCAACCCTGCATCCTTGGGAGATAGGGCTTGCTGCCCAAGGGAGCCCATCGCCCCAGACGCTCTTTCTTTCCCTAGAAGTTGAAACCCCGCGGCGCGTACCGCCACCAGCAGGTGAGCAGGTCCCTGCCAGGGTGGGGGCTGTGAGGAGGCCAAGTGGGCTGGCTGACGGCTGCATGGAGGGGTGGACCAGAGGGACAAGCCTGGGGCTGGGGATGGAGGGCCAAGGCAAGGACAGAGGGAGACATGAGGGAAGAGGTGGCTCCATGCGCAGACAGATGGGCAGTACCGTGAGACCTCTCTAACCCGCACTGTCTCCTTTGCTGAAGCTGAAGGTGCTGTGGGCCCACCTCACAAAGCAGGAGCAGGACGCAGCGGTCCTCCTGTCCCGGTAGGCGTGGGGCTGGGAGGGAGCTGGCTGTTCCCGGGGTGCAGCACAGGGCTCGGGGCTGAAGCCCAGGGCCCGTCCCTGTGTGTGTGCGTCTCTCCTTGGGGAAAGGGCGTTTTGTGAGACGGCACCATCAGTCTCCCCAAGCCCACAAATGTGTTTTGTCTCCACAGTGCTCGGCAAAGGGAGGAGCAGCTCCTGGTGACCTAAGCGGGGGCAGAGGCCGGCAGGGCCGTGGGGCAAGGCAGGGAGCAGGCTGAGGCCGAGCTTGGCCAGGCATGTTAAATCCCAGAGGACATGAAAGTGGGGACCAGAGTCCCGGCACCTTGCGTGTGGGGAAAGGTGGAGCCTGACGGGTGCCAGGGGAGGTACCGCTGTTGGGAGCAGAGGCCCAATACGCTCAGTGCAGCCATGGCCATGCTCTCATGGGCTGGGGTGATTCTGGTGCAGGCTCGAGTGAAGGACCTCACAAGGGAGAATCGCGCCCTGGCACTGGTCCTCAGGGCCCAGAGGCAGCAGGGCCAGGCCATGGAGGACAGCCCCACGGAGGTGAGCTGCTGTGCATGCCCCTGGCCAGGGAGAGGGGGAGTGTGTGTGCACCTGTGTGTGTCCAGGGCAAGGCGGTGCCCTGCTGTGCCAGGCCGTGCACCCGAGGGGCCAGGTGCTTCCCTGGCTCTGTGGGTGGAGCGCTTGTGTGTGCAGCGCTGGGCACCGTGTGGGCCATGTGGATGTCACCCTGTGGGACCAGTGGGCTGACATGTCTGTGCTGCAGTGGCTGTCCCCTGCTTTGGGGATGGCTATCCCTCCCCTGGCCTCCCCACATACTCTGCCAGGTGTCAGCTCTGGGCCAGGGGGTTGTGTTTTGTCCCCTCTGCCATTCTGCTTTTTCATTTGCAAGAGCCTCCCATGCAGGGGATGATGGAGCAGTGCTGCCCACTCCGGAGGGCGTAAGGGGGGGACTAGGAGGGGAGAGGTGAGGTGCGGGGCCCTCCTGGGCAGCTTGTGGGCTTTGGGGCAGGCTCTGGGGTGTTGCAAGTGGTGCTTCTTGCAAGTTGAGCAGTTTTTCCTTCCCTAGCGCTGGAGGGGATGAATTTAGTCCAGGACACATTTCTGACCCGTTCCTTTCTGTACAATCACGAGCATGAGCGCCGTCCAGGACAAGGGGGCAGGGTCCCAGAAACACAGTGGGACCCAGATGATCCTGCCCCCAACAGCAGAGGCCAGCACCCAGACAGAGGGCCCCCACCTTGCACACACCAGCACCCAAACCAGGGCCCTCTGCCTGGCCCACGTGGGCAAACAAACACAAACAGGCTCACCGCTGTCCATGATCCATCTCTGACCAGTTGCTTCTTATGCAATCAGGAGGAAATGCCCCTCCCAGGGGATTGAGGTGGGGACTCAAGCCATTCTTGCCCCCACGATGGAGGCCAGCACCCAGGCAGAGGGCCCCAGACATGAGGACACCTCCAGCCAGACAAGGGTCCTCTGCCTGGTGGACGTGGGCTGAAACCCCCTGCCACAGATGGCAGTCAAGACCAATGCCTTTCGGGGTCCAAAAAACCAGGACAGAGTGAAAGGTATGATGCTTTCCCTAGTGTGCTTTGTTTTGTAAAAAAGGTTTCCTGATCCAAGCCAAATAAGCCAGATCCATGAGTCAGTCCAGACCCATAAGTGGCCCTCCAGCCGGCAGACATGGCGCTTTTTCTAGTGTTAGGCTGTGCGCATGGGATCAGTGAGGGGGGCTCAGGGAGGGCTGGAGCCAGGTCCAGGGAAGGGTCTCGCAGGTTGGGAGAAGGACAGGTTGGGGCCAGGAGCCCAGGGATGGAAGAGGTGAGCGAAGGGGCAATGACTAGTGTGTCCTCAGGAAGTGCTTTGCCCACCACTCCTGCCAGCGCCCTGGGTGTCTAGGTGGGGCAGGGCTGGGGCAGAGGCACTACAGGCCTGTGCTGTCTGTGCTGGGTGCCGTCCCTGCTGTGTATATCCAGTCCGCAGCCAGGAACCAGCCTGAGGCGCAGCCAGCACAGAGGGAAGAAGGGAGATGGGTCTGGCAGGGCGCCCAGGGCTGGTCCCTGCTGCGGAGGCAGCGATGCAGAGAGGGGAGGCCTGGGCATGGGGTGGTGGCCATGGCCATAGCCGTGGCCAGAGCCTGGGGGCACGGGGTGCATGCAAGGTGACCAGTGTCTCTGCCTCCCACCCCCAGGGCTGACATGGCGGCAGAGGGGACGAGGAGAAGGTCGGGGGCAGCCAGAAGGTGTGTGCTCCCCTGCACCCCAGCCAGCCCCAAGCCTGAGGGGCTGCCCCTCTGCCATCCCACATGATGACCGGGTGCCCCCTGCCTCCAGGCCACTCAGGATGACCCATCCTGCCTCACTGCCAGGGCCCTAGTGCCCTGTATGGACTGGCTATCTCCTGGGTTGGCCCCTTATTGCCCACCTCTGGGCCCGAGGACCCTGTTGCCAGGGGTGCAGCCCGGGGTTTAAGCTGAACAGTTCTGGCCCAGGCCAGGCTTGCTGGGACAGAAAGCCCCACGGAGCCATGTGTGAGAGCCACGGCCTGCTCCTTTACCCCGCGGTTGTTCCCAGGGGGGAGCGGAGGGGCCGCACGCTGAGCATGCCTGACTCTGCCCTTCTCCCGCAGGCTCCAGCTCGCCTGGCTCCTGCTGTGCTGCTTCGCCCTGCAGGACGCTGGCTACTCCCAATGGCTGTGTGAAGAAAGTTGCACAGAGCTAGGCCCCCTAAGTGCCTTGCAGAAGGGCCTTCATTGTCCTGGTGTGGAAATCACAGGGGAATTCACTCAGGCAGGCTTTTTGTTCTGCTTTATTTTTCTCCCTTATAGACAGAGGCCTGCCTTCCCAAGGCATCCTCACAAGGATTGCAACTGTGATGTGATGGAGAGAGGCTTGTCTGCTATCACAGACATTGAGAGCGATGCTGTTTGTGGTTCTCTACTCCTGCTAGGGTCACCCATGTTGGCAAAGTGGAAAGTAGATGCTAGACATTAGCACAAACTCCTCATCACGGACCTGCTCCTATCACGGACCTGCTTGGACAGAGACCACCACCGTACGATGGTTATGTTGGACTTGGAACCAGGACAGGTGTGTAATTAGGCAGCTGCAATTAGGACCGAGCAGGCCTATTTCAGATGAACTCTGCTCTCCTGTGCGTGCAGGGCACTAGAAAAGGCACCTTCAACAGCCCGCGTCATGTCCCCTGCCTGGGTCCGTCCCAGTCCAGTGCTGAGGTTTGCAACCTGGCCTGTCCGCACCCCAGCGCACAGCACCAACAGCACCCACCTGGACTGAAGGACATCGCTTGTGCCCAGAGCTGCATGGATTTCTTTTCCTGAACCAACGTGCACAATAGGATCAAATCATCACAACGCAACTGAATGAACCATTCAAACGTATGCCAGGTACTTGCAGATGCACTCCTGTTCCCTGGCTGGCTCTTCCATCTCATACCCCTCCTCCTCATCCGCAACATCAAGAGGCTAAAGCAAGAGTCTACAAAAAACTGCCCATATTCAGTTCACTACCAATGTTTGAGGAACTTGATGACCCCCATTGGCCAAGGCTCACGTCGAAGAGGGCCAACGTGGAGTGTGGGAAAAGAACTGAATCACGAAAGCTTTGATATCAAGGAAAATGGACCCGGCGATGCACGACAATTGACCTCATTAACACATTTCGTATCATAGACCCCACATCTAAACCTCCTGGCTTCGCTTTACTAAGGCAGAGCTGGACTACATTAAACGAGGAGGACAACTAGCTGCTTTGTTAATGAAATTTGATTCAAGATGCCAACTGGGAGTGCGGTGAGATCCAACCTGTAGCACATATCATGGAGGAATGAACGATTTATCCTTGTGATAATTTGTATTGAACACCTGCACCAGGCTGCTGCTGATGACTTGCAGTGGATATCGTACCTAACACTGTCACTTAGTGCCATTGCTTCGAGCTTGTTCTACTGTTCAGTTGCTGTATCCATCTGAATGAACCACGCAGCAACCAGTGGAAGCCATTGTGCCAGCACCCCTGCTCAAACCCCTGGCTCCTGATGGACTATATCATAGTGCGCTGCACAATCCCCCTCAGCCCCGCCATACTGCCAACCGCCAACTGCCATCCACCAACTGCCAACCGCCAACTGCCAACTGCCATCCGCCAACTGCCAACCGCCAACTGCCAACTGCCATCCGCCAACTGCCAACCGCCAACTGCCATCCACCAACTGCCATAACAGCCGCAGCAGACGCGCTCAGATTCGAATGATCTGCCGGTTCTGCTGACTCCCCGTCGTCAACCCTCACAGGCAGGACATGAGAAGAAGACGAGGAGAAGACCAGCCCTAAGGGTGCTGGATACATCCTTGTTCGATCCGCTCCACCGTCTCCATCCGTACGGCCATGCAGTGATGGCGACCAAGCAGAGGTTCACTCTCAAGTGCGGTGAAAACCCTGCTACGAGACATCCCCTCCAGCAGTGCCTCCGAGAGACTCGTGCCGACTGCCCTGATGCTCCTGACACCGCTGATCCCTCGAGGAAGAGCACGAGCTTCAAGAAAGGCATCCGTGAGGCGTGCTGAAAATCTCAAGGCTTCTCCGCAAAGAAACCTCCGGACTGCTTCAGTGGCAACGGTTGGGAAATGCTGGCCTTCAAAATGGACAGAGCACACAGCAACACCCGCTCTAAGTACAAGGCCCCACATTTGTGACCTTCAGGACAGGCCATTCGCTCGACAGCCCCTGCCACATGGACACATTTGCAACTCTCCCATGTGTGCGTGAGAAAAAGCCACCACTGAATAGGTGTGTCATCTGTCACATGCAATAAAAAGACAGGAGAATGTATTAGTGCTGCAAACCCGTCTGAAATATGCTGTCGACTCACACGCGGGCTTCCCTGGAAAGAAGCTGCTCTGGTTCGGTTTAGTACATCCTTCCCCCCGTTCACCTCATCATGGCTTTCCATTTCCCCTGAGGGGTTTTCCCCTCTACTTGCCAGAGGAGGCTGAGGCTGCAACAGGCTCTGGTTTTGGATGGCAGATCCCATTCCTCTTGCTATGCACGTAGGAGCTTTCCCCTCGGAGGTCCAGCTCCCAGGCCAGATGCGTGGAGAGATCCCAGGACGGGTGAGCGCACGGCGTGCTGCAGCAGGCTGCTGGGAGGCTGCTCCTGGCAGGGGAAACACCATGTATCAGGGTCCACGAAGGCAGTTTTCCTTAAGCATTTCTGGGGATAACTGTTCTTGTGGCGAGGTGCTGGGGCTTAAAGCCGCTGTATGGAAAGGGGAGGCTCCTCCCTAGCTTGCTTCTGCCGCCATATGGCTGCGGGCAGGCGAAACCTGGGGGCATCTGAACCCCGTGCCTCCGGGCTTGGGCCTGCACATAGGATAGCTGCCAAAAGACTTTGGAAATATCTGAAGCCCTTGGTGGGGCTGGAGGATGTTTCCCGGTTGTAGGGCCACTTATTGTTATGGACTGACTCACGGATTTGGACTTCATTTGACTGATTTGACTTGGATCATGAACATTTCTCTAAAAAATAAAAAGTGCCTCAAAGAAAGCTAAAGTGGTTTCGCTTTCATGGCTTTTTGCCACAGCTCGCCGGCGCTGCAATGGCTCTTCTGATGCTAAAGGATTCTTCCATTTTTGGGGGGACTTTCTGCTCTGTAAAGACATGGACCACATCTACATCCTAGATTAGGCCTGGGGCCAGGGAGCCCAGGTGCTGTGGACCTGTCTAAATATAGACAGGACCCAAACCCTAAAATATTAATGCGAATTTGTCCTGCAGAAGGCAGGCAGCCCGAGTCTCATTTCCTCTCTTACTGTGTTCCCTGTATCATGGAGCCATACACGTCCTTTCCCTAGCCTTGGTGTAAGGCAGAGCAATATCAAAGCTATAGTAAATTCATGTGCTGCTTCCAAGGGCTCCCACAGAGCTGGGAGAGAATAAAGTCGTGTCTGCAGCATAGGAGATGTAGCGGGAATGTCTATGCATGCCTTTGTGGGGCAAGGCTCCTGGGTGCATCTGCAAGTGCGCCCAGATCACAGCGCCCTGAGCCAAGTCACAGCAGCCCAAGCTGGCAGGGGAGCCAGGGGGTCAGCTGGGCTCAGTGGGCTGCTGGGGGTGTGGCTGGGACATGAGGGTGCTTCGGTGCGGGGCTCACTGGCAGATACTCCAGCACAGAGGCACCCAAGTGCCACAGCCAGCTCGACAGGTCTATTTGTGTGCTGCTGTGCACAAAAACACTCTGCAGCGGTGTATTTACAAGTATTTACAAGCCCTGCAGAGTTTATTAGTCTAATAGATGCATGGACTTGCTGTGCGGTTCACTAGGCAAGCGCGCAGTAAACATCTCGTGTAGACATGCCCAGTGCTCCCAAAATACTCCCATATGGGGAGTGGGAGCAGGACCAGTGTTGAGTCCTGATGACCTCCTGATGGCAGCTGGGAAGACCCTCTGCCCGCTCCTCTCAGGCTACTCTCGTCCAGCTGCTTCCCAGGCACATGATAGAGCTGGTTTCTAGAGTTGCTGTGAAAGGTGAAGCCAGAGACTTTGCAGAGGGACGCAGAGACTGTCTGCCCTTCCCCTGCCCCGAGCTGCCCCGCTCCCGCCTCCATGCCAGGCACCTGATCTCCCCCTCCAGATCTGAGACCAGGCTCCTATAACAAAGAAGGGGTAAGAATAAGCATCAGGCCAGTCCTTGCCTGGGCACGTGGGAAGATGTTGAGGCTCCTTGCGATCGGATCCCCTGGTCAGGCTCAGCATGTGCCGAGGTCTCTGGGATCGCAGCATGTTGGGATATTTCAGGGCAGTGAGATGGGGACTTACCTGGCAGGGTGGTGAGAAGGAAGAGCAGCTTCCCCCAGGACTGCGCTGTGCTGGTCTGCAGGGGCGGTGGGGGCCCAAACCCCTGCACACTCCCTGCCGACCCCAGCCTCACGGGGCCAGAGCATGACAGCAGTTATCAGGTGTTGCTGGCTCTGAATTTGCCTCTCTTGACCTTCACAAGATCCCCTTGGCATCCAGCACCTCCTGCTCCTGAGACAGGCCTAGGAAAGAGCCTCCGTGGAAGAGGAGCTGGTGGCAGGGAAGCCACAGGGGCTGGGCCACGGGAGAAGGAGCTGGGCTTGAGGTGGCCCTGAGGGGCTGGCATGGCCTGAGCTGAGGCTGGAGGGGCAGGGCTGGGGTTGGACTGCATGTGGGGAGCAGGGGGTTGTCCGTGGGATGCACATCTCTCCCCACAGCCTCCCAGAGCCCCACCGCCCACCCCAACCTGGCTCTGGGGCACCTGGCACTGGGCACCAGGTCCTGACTCTGCCCCTACTGCCAGCCCCAGCCCAGCTCATGTGGGAGCAGGGCCCAGGCAGGGTGGTCATGGTGCTGCAGGGGCCCAGGAGAGAAACTCAGCTCCAGGGGCAATGGTCCTGAGCACCCCAGGGCAGGTCCTTGAGCAGGATCAACCTGGGATTTGCATAGAGGCATGGTGGGGGGAGGAGGGGTTGCAGACCCCAATTACAAACCCTGCCAGAGGCGCTTGCAGCATTCAAGAGCTACTGCGAACCCAGGACAAACCCTGTCTTTGAAAGGCCTCAGGCCTGGCAACTTGGATACAAGGAGGCTGCAGGCAGAGATGATTTTGTTACGGAGCTCAGAAGCAGAGCACAGCACTGGGTATTTGCACTTGCTGAGGATGTTATGTTGAGGGACAAAACTCTCTTCAGCATAACTTCCTGCAAACTCACAGAAAGCCTTCTGGAAAATCCCTCTCTCACCCTAGCACAGGCTGTGGATATCCGCAGAGCAAAGGCTCTCACAAGGGCTCAGGCCTGAGTTGCATCTGCCGAAGCAAGCTTGCATCCAGTGCAGCAAAAGCCACGCTGCCAGAGCCCGTTGCAGAAGCAAAGCAAGCCAGCAGTGAAGTTTGCTCCACAGGTGGGCAATGAGCTAACAAAGGCAGAGCCTACAAAAGGTGGGAAGCACACACAAGCCTCCGTCCTGCCCCGCTTTTGTTACAAATGCTCGGGAGTGAACCACTTTGCCATAAGGAGCAAATCAGAGAGGTTCCAAACTGTGCAAAGGGAGCCAGGACCCATTAGATGGGCACAATGTCTGCCAGGCAGCACTCTCAGACCTTTGATAACCACACTGCCTGGCAGAGCTCGGTCTGCTCGGTAGGTGGATCTTCTCCAGCAAGCTTTAAACTAGGCTTGTCAGGGGAAGGGGAAGACAAGGGAGGAGGAAGCTTTGGACTGCTAAACCAAGCAACACCCACAAGTACAGCCCAGCCTAGACCAATGAGCAGAACAAATACCCAGGCAAGCGACAGGGGCCAGGGCAATGCTGTGATTAGGGGGCCAGTGCCCACATCCACAGGAGGCCTCAAATGCCTCTACACAAACACTCGTAGTATGGGAAACAAGCAGGAGGAACTTGCCCTCCTGCTAGCTGACACCAACCCAGACATAGTGGGGATCACTGAAACGTGGTGGAACCCAACGCACGACTGGGCAGTGAACATCAAGGGCTATAGGCTGTTCAGGAGGGACAGGACAGGGAGGGAAGGCTGGGGGCGCTCCACATTAAGGAGGAATACACATCCTCACCAGGTAGCACAGGGTCAGAGGAGGGCACACAGAAGTGCTCTGGGTCTGAATACAAGGCAGTCGAGGGGAAAGAGACTTAACGGCGGGGTCTACTACAGGCCTCCCGACCACAGGGAAGAGCTCGACCAGGAACTCTTAAGGCAGCTCACGGAGGTCGTTAGGTCAAAGCACATGGTCATCATGGGGGACCTGAACTTTCCAGACATCTGCTGGGAGGAGCAGTCAGCCAGGTCTGACCGCTCACGTAGGTCCCTAGCCCAAATGCAGGACCTCCATCGAACCCCAGAGGTGCACAGCCCCACCGGGGAGACGCCTTGTTGGACCTGGTGCTGGTCACAGGGACGACCTGGTGCGGGGGCTACGGGTCCTCGACCACCTGGGCGACAGCGATCATCGCCTGCTGGGATTCACCAACCAGTGCAAGGTGGCAAAGGCTGGCAGCAAGGCAGCACCCCTGGAGTTCAGGAGGGCGGACTTCAA
>NW_017729031.1:39474154-39474404 GCF_001723915.1 Gavialis gangeticus
CCAGATCAAGGACAACAAGAAGTCCTTTTTTAAATACATAGGGGGCAAAAAGAAGGTACTGGGTAACGTGGGGCCCCTGCAAGACATGCTAGGAAACCTGGTCGTCACACCAGATGACAAAGCTGACCTATTTAACGACTTCTTTGCCTCCATTGTCCTGAGCAGGAACCAGATCAGCCCCCCCCCAGGCCCCAGGGGAGGCGCCCCCAGGCCAGGGGTCAGGGAGGATCTAGTCAGGGAACGTCTGGAG
>NW_017729031.1:39474415-39478695 GCF_001723915.1 Gavialis gangeticus
CTCAGGTCCCTTCCAACCCTACTAACTATGAAACTATGATTGCTGGCTTGCCAGTTGCTTTTAAGTTGGATCCTGGAGCAGAAGTAAACGCGATCCCAGCAGATGTAGCAAAGGCATTGCAAGGCCAAGTAGGGCAGACTCCAGCTCGTGTTTCATTGGTTGCATTGCGTGCTGCACGCATCAAACCACAGGCTGCAATCCTTGCACACTGCAAATCTGGTCAGACGTTGTGCTGACATATAGGTGCTGACTCCTTTTGCAGATGTTGGAGCCTTTCCCGTTGATATGCACGTTTTTGCGCAGTGCTTCGCTCCTGAGCGTTTGTAACAAGTTTCTCCAAAAGCTGGGCAGGACCCAGGCTGGTGTGGGCTTCCTTAGACCAACGGAGTAATTGGAAAAAAGTTCTTGGCAAACTTTCGGGTGCAGTCGCCCTTCTTCAGGCACTGGGGGACTCTGCTCTTCTGAGCCGACAAGGAAAGAGAGCAGCTGAGAGTGTAGCGGGATGTCAGTGAGAATGCAAATAGGTAGCGATTAGACAGACAAAAGCTAAAGCAGAGAGGGGTAGGTGGAGAAAACGGGGAAAGGTTCAAAGGGAGACATTATAGTGATAGAAGACAAGGTTGAAAAAGGCTGTCTGTGAAAAAGGGAATAGCTGGAGATCAGAAAAACAGGAATGAGAAAAGCTGAAAATTTACTGGATACAAAAATCATGGACTCAGTATAGACATTGGATTGATGACACATAACCAGCTGCTGGACAGCCGATTCACCAGGGACCTGCCTGGCCTAACCTCTTACCTTCTTCCTTCCCACACCTTTTCTCCCTCCCACTGTCCCTTATTTTCCTGATTTCTACCTATTTCCCTTTTCATCAAGATTCTCGTTTTTACCTTGTATTATTATCATGGCAGCGTTTCCCTTTGTTCTTCTCCCCCCTCCCTTCCCTGCTTTACCTGTTGCTTTCCTATGTCTACCTATTTATATTTTCACTGCCAGCTGGTCATACTTTTAGGCAGCAGGCAAGCAGAATCGAGGAAACAGCAACCTGCCTGTCCTGTGCACAAGTCTGGGGGGCACATCTCCCCCCCCCATGCCTCCCAGGGTTATTATATTTCCAAGTCCAAAAAAAAGGGGGGGAGAGGGCAGGGGAAATACAATGGTGGGGGCGGGAGTGACATGCGGATGCCCTTCCCCTGCCCATTCTGTTGCCCCTTACTGCCCACCTAGCCCAGGCATTAATCCGCCTGTGGGTTTAGATCATGGCTGACCCACCGGTGGTTAAAGCTGGGTCTTCTAAGGCAAAAGGCACGAGCTGCCATAGCAGGACCCTATAGCAGGGAGCTATAGCAGCTTATCCCCCATGGATCGTGGAGGACAAATGCGCGCACACTCACCAGCGAGGTAAATCATCAGTCCACAATAACATCCCCTGCTGCCCCTACGTGTACTGTTCCCAGTGTGTCCAGGCACTGTCCACACACCAGGTAGTGCCCTGTGCCCACGTTATTTTTATACTCTCATGCAGACAGGTAGGAACAACTTCCAGACAGATTGAGGATAGAGCCAGGCTGGAGTCCAGCAGCATAGGGACCATGATTGCCTTAGCAATAGTTTCTTGTTGTTGCCTTTTTAAGCCATCATCCAGGTCATTGCCACAGCACCAGCAGATGCTCTCACACAATGCAGAGAAGGGAACCCAAAATTTGATCTTTCCCAAGCAGCTGCTATTTTGCCCAATGTCTTCAGTACTCCTAGGCTAGAAGGAGGTTTCTCCGTCACACCTGCCATGTATAGCCAGGGTGGGGGTGATCCCTACCTGATGGCTCCCATCCCACACCCAGTGCTCCCGGGATCTCCTTTCACTGCCTATCAGGGCTCTCACCCCCACAACCTTCCTCCCTTTTCCCTTGCAGATAACAATGATTTTCTTTGGGAAACCTCCTTCTGATTCATCCAAGCACTTACCTCCCATGTGCTTTGCTAAACACAAGGCAGCATTACCCCTATGCTTGCACTGAAACTTGGGCTTTGGTACCATGCTTAGTGGGAGCCTGAAGGACATGGGTATTACAGGCACATCCCAGTGGCACACAAATGAATTTTCATTGGCAAATGGAGGACCTGGCTGTAGCATACAGATGAGTGCTTGTTATGTATGTATGGGACACGAACTAGAATGCATGATGTTCACAAACAGGGATAATCCCCCTCCCCCTATAAGTTGGCATAAGTAGAATTAATACTGAACCTACCAAGTGAAGTGAAGTGAAATAAAGTGAGCTTCAGCTCACAAAACTTGCATTATATATCTATATCTACTTTAGTTAGTCAATAAGGTGCAAATCTAGCCATCCTTCAGACTAGTATGGCTAACTGAGTCCCTAAATTCACACCGCCCAAGTCACAAATCCAGTTTTCTACCTACATTTGTGTCCAGTGGCGTGAATAAGAAAGGCAAGACCGAAACACTGTTAAGAGGGAACTGCACTAATCCAGCCCTTTTGACCCAGGCCCTTAACCCCCATTTTAGCCTCAGGATACTTCCTGCTGGGCCAGGGAGGGCGCAGATCTCTGCTTTATTTTTATAGCTGAAAAAACTGCAGGCGAGGGCAACTAAGGACAGACGGGGTCTCCCCTCTTTGGTGACACACAGTCTGTGCCAGGACTGTGTACAGAACCTGCCTCTCAGCCTTGCGCTTTAACCGCAGGGCAATTAAGCTAATAGGCATTAGTGTAAGATTTTTCCCACGGGAGCCTTTATTTCACCGTGCGGTGAAGAGCTCCATATTGTATTCCTCTCTGCCCTTGCTGTGCCGCCTGCGTCCTGCAGACGTCCTGATCAGAGATTCGGTGCCCTCACCCTCTTGGGTTTCTGCCTTCTCAGAGCTTAACAAAGATGGACCGCAGAACATCTTATCTTTCATACAATAGGAGGGATGTTTTCAATGGGAGGGGGAGCGGATCTGCAGAGAGAGAAGGGAAGGAAATTGGACGAAGCAAGAGGAACATGAAGGCAAGGGCTCAGGCAGGGAGGAGAGGCTGAAGAGGCTGATTTGACTTTTGATGCAGCGAAGATTTTCTCAGCCACGGCTATTAAAATGAATACTTTCCATTTCCTTTTAATCCCAAATTTCAATAGGCACTTAAGCAAACTGAAGCTGTGAGGGTGCAGCGCAGAACTGCACCAGGAAGAAGCGCTCAATAGCATCAACCATGGTCCTAGGAACCAGACAAGGGAGGGGGTTTAAACCTTGCCTGGGTTACAAATATTCGAGCCCCACTCTCCAACTCTGCTTGCCTTTAGCTTTGTCTCTTCTTTTTCTTATTGCTCCTGGCTTAAATTTTGCAGGCCCTTTTTTCAAGCAAGCAAATCCAGAGACCCTGGGAAACACCTGCTTTGCCTCACGCTCAGGAGTGCATGCGTGCTCTGTTTTATTAAAAGTGTAGGGTGATTGCACCCGAAAGCTTGCAAAGAACGTTTTTCCAAGTACTCAGTTGGTTTAATAAAAGATATCACGTCTACCCAAAGAACGTTACCGTTTTATTAATGCATTTTTACAAATGAGGTACCCCTTCCCCTGCACCAGAGAGGGAAGCTGGCTGGTTGGAGGTGCACTAGAAGTCTGCAGCGATGCAAGGGTTAAACCCCATCCTTTCCCAGCCCACTGCCCCAAGCCTTTTCAAGATGAGCTCCAGCTCCCCTGGGAAACAGGGGGAAAGCTCTTCCCTCCGGTGAAGGAAAGCATCGATTTCTATCTTGACAGGAGGAAGAGAGATTAAGTCTGAAACTTGTCACTGATCCGGGCTCCAACTGTGCCCATCCCAGGGACCTGTATGTCACACCAGGGACAGGAGGAAACGCTTCTTCAACAGCTTCATTTTGCATCATAAATGGTAGCTCTTTGGAGGTGCTCAGGCATTTGGAGGGTTAAGATCCATCCCAGGGAAGATGAATTTCTGGGCAGAGCTGGGAGCATATAGATGGGGTTGGGGGGAGGCCTGAGCAACCATTTGCTCAAGAGCCACCCAATCCCCTCTGGCAGCATATACAAGGCAAGCCCCTTTCCGCAGGGCGTCCCCCCACCCCAACAGGCCATGTCCCCTCATGATTTTGTGCAGCATCCTGTCTGCACCCCTGAGTGCAGGAGAAACACTGAGCTCTTTCTCCCATGGGCATTCAGGGTTGGACGTGGGCACCATATCCCCCTGCATGCAGCCAGTGAAAGCAGGGGTGTGGATCACAGAATCCTAGACAATGAGGGTGGAAGGGAACTCAGGGG
>NW_017729031.1:39483695-39487374 GCF_001723915.1 Gavialis gangeticus
GGGTTGGACGTGGGCACCATATCCCCCTGCATGCAGCCAGTGAAAGCAGGGGTGTGGATCACAGAATCCTAGACAATGAGGGTGGAAGGGAACTCAGGGGGTCACATCGAGTCCAACCCCTGCTCCAAGCAGGACCAGCCCCAACTCCATCATCCCAGCCACAGCTTTGTCTAGCCAGGTCTTCAACACCTCTAAGGATGGAGAGTCCCCCACCTCTCTAGATAACCCATTCCAGTGTTTCACCACTCTCCTGGTGAGAGAGTTTTTCCTAATATCCAACCTCAACTTCCCTTGCTGCAACTTGAGCCCACTGCTCCTTGTCCTGTCATCTGCCCCCACTGAGAGCAGCCCAGCTCCATCCTCTTTGCAACCCCCTGCAGGGAGCTGAAGGATGCTATCAAATCCCCCCTCAGTCTTCCCTTCTGCAGACTGAATAAACCCATTTCCCTCAGCCTCTCCTCACCAGTCCTGTCCCCCAGGCCCCAAACCACTGTCAGTGCCCTCCACTGATCTCTCTCCAACTTGTCCACATCCTTTCTGCAGTGGGGGGGGGCAAAACTGGACACGGGACTCCAGATGTGGCCTCCCCAGTGCCAGATTGAGAGGAAGAATCACTTCCCTTGACCTCCTGGCAACGCTCCTACCGATGCAGCCCAGGATGCCATTAGCCTTCATGGCAACAAGGGTGCACTGATGGCTCATGTCCGATTTATTGTCCACTGTCACCCCCTGTACTGGTGCATGGGTTTCCTCCTTCCTAAGTGCAGGATTTTTCACTTCTCCTTATTGAACCCCATGAGATTTCTTTTGGGCCAGTCCTCCAATTTCTTGAGGTCACTCTGAATCCTAGCTCTACCCTCCAGCATATCTACTATTCTCCCCAGCTTAGTATCAGCCATGAACTTGATAGAGGTATTAGCTCCAGACCTCCATTTCCTTGGAGGATGCTAAGTAGTTTCATGTTCTGAGACACGACCCATGTTGGGGGAGGGGGTGTCCCAGGGACATGAAGGAGCCTCTTCACCTCCATACCAACCTAATGATACCCCTGAGTGCAGGTCAGCCAATAGGCCCGAGACAGAGAGAAAAGCCTGTGCTCTCACCTTCAACTTGAGTGGCTCGTGCGGGGAGTGACCACACCTCAGGGGAACAGGAGCTGAGTTGTGTGGATCAGAGATAATCCTGCCCTGGAGTGGCGTAACTTTAAGCTGCATAAAGATTACTTTACGCTACCTAAAGGAGTTGACATGCGGACAGTCCAGGGGTTAAGAGCACCAGGAGCCACCCAGAATTACCAGGTCACAAGGGCCACGCTCTCCCTGTCAGCGTAATGGATTTGGGCTGTCAGGTGCAATTCAAAGCTGATGCTCATAATCAGACTGACAAACCCCTGTGCCAGTGGATGCGAAAAGTACGCTGCCGAATGTGGGCTGTTTCAGAGCACCCTTAACGAAACCCCAGCCAGGGTGAGATACAGCACGCTGCATCCTCCCTGCAGCTTTGTCCCAGCCCCTCTCTCACATGAACCCCCTGCTGCTGTGGCTGTGAGCCCCGGCTCCGTGCATCTCAAGTAGAAAGCAAATTGGCCTGGGAACTGCACAACCTGTGTGGCAACACTGCCCTCGTGAGGCACTCCCCAGCAGAGACGAGCAAGGCAAGGAGACGTCCTTGGAAAGAAAGGGATCAGCCTAGAGATGCATCCTTGCTGCTTCCCCCCTGGAGGGGTCAGCGGGGCTCTTCACCTGCCCGCTGGCTTTGAACTGCTCTGTGGGCACGTCTACACGAGACCCTTACTGTGCATTAGCCTAATAACACTGTGCAGTGGCGTTGCAGTCATTAACCGTGCTAATACCCTCCCGCGCAGTGTTATTTGGCTAATGCACAGTAAGTGTCACTAAAAAAGCATGTGCCAGCTCTACTGCACAGTAACTCTAATTACTGCACATATAGTTAGTGCCTCTTATTAGAGGTACTAAGCTAAATGTGCAGTAACTATAGCACATTAATGAACATGTAGATGCACCCTACAAATTTAAAACTAAGTGAAGAAAGAGCACTTAACAGGCTGCGTTTCAGGGGAGGAAGCTGGGCCACCCATAGGGGAGACAGCCGGGAATTTTGTCATAGGCCCCAGCTTTTCAGCTGGCCTGGTCTGGCTCTTTCTTCCTAGGCCCCCTCCATGCCTTGAGGGAGGGGATGTGGTCTGCTCCTAACAGGGGTTGCTCACCCATGTTGTAGTCCTACCCAGATAGGTTGCCCCTGAGAAGCCAATAGTCACCCCCACCCTGAAGTGTCAAGATGGCTATTCAATTCCTTTGTTGCTGGGGGTCCATCTTCTCTTTCTGGGAACCAGCAGAGACTTATTTAACTTGTCACTGGTGTTGTCTGCCCACCGCCAGCCCAGGATAGTCCCTTGCTCAGTGCAAACTGCCTCACTCCCGGGTAGCAGCAGAGCTGGTAATAGTCTGTCTTCTCTCCGCTAGGGACCTTGGTATAGCTTACATCAGGGCACAAGATGGGTGCAGATTACAGTGGGGTAAAAGTGCCATGTGTCCAGTGCCCTTCATAAACGGATACACCTCCCTGGCTAAATTATCAGCACCACCCTGCTGTGTGACCTTGAACAAGTCTCCTCACCTTGCTGTACCTTTCTCTCCTTTCCTGCCTGTCAAGATCATAGAGTCACAGAAAATGAGGGTTGAAGGGACCTTAGGAGGTCACACCTTGTCCAACCCCCAGAACCACCCCAGCTAGATCAGCCCAGCCAGGGTTTTGTCTAGAAACCTCCAAGGATGGAGACTCAGCCACCTCTCTGGGTAACCTGTTCCAGATCAGTGCTTTCAACTGGGTTAGACTCAACCGCACCCCCCTCAGAAAAAGGCCAGCACTTAATTTCTACTCATTTTTTAACAACATGGGGGGTGGGGAAAAGAAAGTCTCCTGTTGCAAAAAAAGCCCACAACAGGACAGAACATTTTTAACCCTATGGAGTCCTATTTGAAATGTCTGGACATATATTGTGAATCGTGTGTGCACACCTAACCGTGCTGTCTTTGCATGGCAACCTGCAGCACCCTTGAAAGGGTCTCAAGGGCTCCAGGGGTGCCGCAGCCCCCCGTTTGAGAATCGCTGGTTTACAACATAAACTTTAGGGCAAGGAGAATCTCTTGCTGTTTCTGGCCAAACAGAGCCCTGAGGTCCTCAGTGAACATCACAGGGCGAGGAACTGTGCACCATCCCCGCTCTGTAGCATCTTCTGTCTTCACGGTGTGGAGACGTAGCAACCAGGGGCGCCTGTACACATCACAGGGGTTAACCCAGGACACTGTTTCTTTAACGTCAGGATGAATTCCAGGACTAAAGCATGCAAACTTTTCAATGCCAAGGCCTGTGCCATGAAGCTGTCCCTTTACAAGGGCCTGGCCAGATCCAGGCCTTTTATTGCATGGTAATAACTGATTGTATGAGTTTCCCTGACCATGGGGTGTAGCAAATGGCTACTTTGGACCGATATTCTCCCCACTTTTATACTGCTGACATTTGTTTTGTCACAGAGGGGGGGAACGGTATCGCACAGCTAAGCCGCTAATTTATACCCCTGTAAAATGATATAAATCTATCAGCCTAACAGATGTAAGCCACAGCAAATAGGCTGTGGGAATTCGGGGGGGGGGGGGGG
>NW_017729031.1:39487489-39495716 GCF_001723915.1 Gavialis gangeticus
GGGGGGGGGGGTAGCCAGGGCTGTCAGCATCACCAGCTGGACTTTATAGTACAGTCCGCTGTTTCTCTGAAACACGGAGCAAATGGCTGGAACAGAGCAAGGCAGAATCACAGAAAGACAAGACCTGGTGTCATTGTTCTCCACTCAGTCCCTGCTGATGCCTTTGCTCCAAGCCTCCAGCCCCAAGAGTCGTATGGTTGGTCCTGACCTCCGGTACCACACCTGTTGCCCTCCAGTAGTTAAAGGAGAATAGAAATTTCCAGGGGTTGTTCTCAGTCCCTCTTTCTTCATTCGCTTGTCCTGGGCACTGTATAGATTGCAGAGGGATCTGGATAGGTTACAGGGGTGGGCTAACAGGAACAGGATGCGTTTCAATACGGACAAGTGCAGGGTGCTGCACTTGGGCAGTAGGAACCAGCAGCACACTTACACAATGGGGAACTCCCTACTCGAGAGCACGGAGGCAGAAAGAGATCTTGGAGTCATTATAGACTCCAAGATGAACATGGGCCGACAATGCGAGGTCATGGTTGGCAGGGCTAACCGGACCTTGTCGTGCATCCACAGGTGCATCTCGAGTAGAGCCAAGGAGGTGATCCTCCCCCTCTACGCGACGCTGGTCAGGCCACAGCTGGAGTATTGTGTCCAGTTCTGTGCGCCCCATTTCAAGAGGGATGTGGACAATATGGAGAGGGTCCAGAGGAGGGCCACCCGCATGATCCGGGGACAACAGGGCAGACCCTACAGTGAGAGACTGCGGGACCTGAACCTATTCAGCCTCCACAAGAGAAGGCTGAGGGGGGACCTGGTGACCGTCTATAGACTCACTAGGGGGGACCAGAAGGGTTTGGGGGAGACGCTGTTTCCCCTAGCGCCCGCTGGCATAACAAGGAGTAATGGGCACAAGTTGATGGAGAGGAGGTATAGATTGGACATCCGCAAAAACTACTTCACAGTTAGGGCGGCTAGGAGCTGGAACCAACTTCCAAGGGAAGTGGTGCTGGCCCCTACCCTGGGGGTCTTTAAGAAGAGGCTGGATGCCTACCTGGCTGGACTCATTTGAGTCCCGTTTCTCTTTTTGGGGTTTTTTGTTGTTCTCCCGCCCTGGCGGGGGGTCGGGCTAGAAGATCTACTAGGTCCCTTCCGACCCTTAATCTATGAAATCTATGAAATCTATGACTGATGGGGAGGATGCAGGCCAAATAGGTAAGATAAACGAACAGAGAATTATCACTTCCATTATGCCGGCAGGGAGGTAAGGTAGGGAGAGATACAAAGCGGCTAAAGGAATGGCCTGCAGTATATCCCCAGCATCCTCAGGGAGGGTACAGCTCATTCACCTACTTCTATTTGTACCTGCTATGGCCACAAATGTGATGATAAAGCCCCCGGTAGCTTCTCAAGAAGGGTGGAGATGGACATCTCAGGAGCAGCTGCGAAGGCCCAAGGTAGACCTACCCAGTGTGTCTCAGGGTGCCTTGTTCTACGCTGCTTGGATCCCTGAATCCCAAAAGGTGCATAGGTCTTCACCAGTTTTGGGGACTTAAGTCTAAGGTGGAAGCCTGTTATAAAGAAGGGATGCGGTCTTTGGCAAGACAGGGCAGTTCAGGCAAGATTTTCAGATGTATCCAGGCTCGTGAAGATGTAGGCTGCCTAATTTGATTTTCCAAAGTATCTACGCAAGTTGGGCATCAACTCTCATTGCTTCCCATGGGAATTATGCATCTAATGCATGGGAATTATGCATCTAATCTGCTTAAATTCTGAAAATCCCTCCACCTGAATCTCCAGGCACCTAAATAGGTTTGAAAATCTGTCCTGTCCAGCTGACAGCAGCTTCCCCACTACGGTATCTGCAGGCACTCCACAATCAGCAAGAAAACAAAGCGGTTTCTGTGCAATTATCCAGATGACAGCTGCTTCCGAGATAGCAGAGCTAACATTTGTACGAGTGAGTAGCAAAGTGGGACAGCTTTGGTTCATGAATGCATGTATATTTGGCCAGAAGAAAACTAAGCAGCGATGAAAGCTGAGGCATGTAACAACACGGTGCACAGAAGATTGTTCCCATACATGGTAATGTGTGTGCATTAGCTAATGTTTTAGTGGCTTTCTTCAGCCTGCCAAACAATTATCCCACACTTGAAGCCAGGGGAACTGCATGTTTTCTTCATCTTTTGTTAATGTGAAGCAAAGTGACTGCTACTTATTGCTGTGAAGACCGTTCTCGTTACTTATCCCTAGGCCTGGGCCCTGTTAGTGTTGACACCTACTGCGTGATCTTCCTAATGCCCCATTTAGCCCTTGACCTATTTGGCCAACACACACAACAAGAAACGAGGACAACTAGACCCAGCTTGTGGGAGGGACAGTCACCAACTGCTAGACCATCCTGAACTGGATTGAGCCCACCAAGGGATTCCCAAAGGGTACAGCATGGCCAGTCTATGCAGGTCTGTAGATGCATCCAAAAGTCCCTTCCTATCTGGCATATACCACACATGGGCCCAAGCTACGTTGCTCAGGGTCAAAACTGGAGACATAGACTCATAGAGTTGGAAAGGACCGCAGGGGTTATCTGGTCCACTGGCTTCACAAATGCAAGAAGGCTATTCCTCAGTGATCCCTCACCAATGCTTATCCGGTCTGCTCCTGAAAACCTGCGGTGAAGTAGACTCCACAGCTTCCCGGGGCAGTCGAGTCCTCTGTGTCACTGCTCTAACCATAAGGAAGTTTTCCCTGGTATCGAAACTAAATCTGCTCTGCTGCCATTGGTAGCCATGCCTTTGCATCCTGGCCTCTGCAATATAGGAGAAAACCTGTTCTCCCACTTCTTTGGGGAAGCCTTTCAAATATCTGAAAACTCCTACCGTGTCATTGCTTTTTCTGCACGCTAAACACACAGAGTTACCTCAACCTTTCCCCATACACTTGGTCTTCCCCTCCCGTTGAAACCAGATTCCTAAATCCAGATCCTCCCAAATTTGGGCATATCCAAGACTAAGCGTGTTGTTTGGGACTCCTCTTTCATCACGGCTGGGCACTGCGTAGGCAGTCAGAGAGGAGGTTTGTTGTATATATTAGCTCCTTTCCTCACTGACAAGTGGATTTTCAGGGGGGATATGGGACCTGCCTTGCTAGGCAGGTTGGCAGAGGCTCTTCCATGTATAAGCACTAGCCGGCACAGAGGCTCGAGTGGCGTTTTCCACGTCTCATCTGCCATTCAAACGCTACAGCCTCCATGGAGAGCAGTGTAGCCATTCCAGCGAAGGCCTTAAGGGATTCTGCGCCCATCTTGAGGGATATGATCAAGCCCATTAATGCTAATGCCATGCATTAAATGGGAAAAACCAATCATTCCCCTTAGCGTACTGTTTCTTGATGGGCCCAAAATGAGGCTTAGCAGGAGCTCAACATCACTGAAGAGGCAGAAAGTTCAAGAAGGGATGTCATTACAGATTTAACCAGCTGTGTAAAAGCCCAAAAGCTTAGAATTAAAACCTTTTAAGAAGCCTCTGTTAAACTCATTGAGTCATCAAAAATTTAAAGGCAGAATTACTCAAAAAGTAGATGTTAACCAGGCCTTTAACTCAATAATGGCTTTTAGGAGGATGAAGGTTTGCAGAGGGGGGGAATTAAAAAAACCCTTGGAGGAAGTGGATAGACTCAGCAGAGCTGTGTTATTGGTAACAGCTTTTTTGAGTGGCTGTAAATCCTGCACTGGAGGGGAGTACCAGGAGCATGTGCTAGGCAAGGAAAAGTAAATGGAAAGTGGCTGCAAAAGCCTTCGATGAGCTGCACGGCACAATGCTGATTTGTGTGCCATGCTCTGGATCTCTGGGATTTGCCAGCTAGACGTTGTGGCTCCTTCCAGTTTCAGGTGGGAGCGAGCGGCGCTTGGATGGAAGATACAGAGGGGTGCACCGTTCTTCCCTGGGACCGTAGCTGCCCCAGTGTGGCATAAGAGGTCCTGGGGTCATGGAGCTACACTATGATCGTGGAGCTAGGAGATAATGCAAGATCTGGCTGGTAAATGTCTCGCAGATTTATTTTGTTGTTGTTGTTTTGCATGAGTTAAACCTCAGTGTGCCCATCAAGTGGAAAGCCATCTCCCTAGCTTCTTCCAGAAAGATCGTATTCCAGTACCATTCTCCACAGTACTAGACATGGGGTCAGGTCTGCCATCGTATACCACACCAGAGACAGGCAAGCGATGTGGGCATCTACATAGGGACTAGGATTCAGATAGTTTCCACCAAGCTCATCGTGGGATGGGGCCGTTCGGTGCATCTGAACATCCCGAGTCCATGCCTCTGGCTGGGCAGCCACTGTAAGTGGCGGCTTTGGAAACTTCTGGTATTTCCCAAGGTCACACAGAAAGCAAGAGGGAGTGCCAGGGAGAAGCAAAAGCTGCTCGCTCTGTGCTCGAAGACAATATTATTCTCCTCCCTCTGCCTCACCTCCTGAGACGCAACAATTGAATGATACCTCACCACCAGTGTAGTACAAGCCCTGCCCTAGAGACAGCATGGATGGCCCTTTCCCAATTCAGTGGGCTCAATCCAGATGTGTCACGGCTGACCCAGGCTAAGGGAAGTCTAGCTATGGGAGCAGCATGAAGAGGATTTAGCACAGGCCATGGTTCTAGTCCATTATCTTTAATATACAGTCTCTGTCTCAAATTTATTAGGATAACTGAACTGTCCTCTTCAAACGGTGACTTTGCATAGCCCAGAAAACACTTCCACAGACTGCATAGAAAGATAATGGCAGGGGTTAAAATAATCTACTGGCTTTTTATGGCCTGTTGGAACTGCTAACTGGTGCATCCAGTTCTGTTTATCCTATCTCTTTACACAAACTAGGATGATTTGGGCTCCATCAAAGCCCTGGTGAAGTCCACTGGGAAGATTCCCATTGGCTTTGGATCAGGCCTGTCCTCGCAATGATGGCAGAGACGGAATGACGATTGAAGCCTAAGCATCTATTCCGGATTTAGCCTTTCTCCATGGGTTACTTGGGACATTTCATTCAGGGGGAAGCGAGGGAAGTCATGGTCTTCCATGCTGAGTACACTGCTACCTCTAGGAACACGAGGGAACAAGGAGTATGGCGATAGCTAACTCTGAATCTCATTGACTTTCATCAATCTCTACCTGACCTCTATGCTAGGGACAGAAATTACACATAAACCAATATCTGTGATCAGAAATGGGTTCAGACCTGTAACAAAAAGAAGTTCAGTGCACATAAAACACTTTCAAAATGGCTGAAACCAGTTTGAAGTAAACTTGGATGGCTGTAGCATCAGATTTAAGTGATTTAGCTTAAATCAGTTTATTGAACTTCTGTCCCAGAGCCCCTCCAGATTCAAGTTAACTCAGAGTCCCCCAGCACCCCAGGATGCTTTGCACCTCCCCGCAACCCCCTGCCTCCCAGAGTGGGTGAACCAGCCTTGGCCCAAGCTGTCTGCTCCAGCCCAGCAGGGAGGCATAGTCTAGTGCCCCCCAGCTTCTGGCCTGGGCCACTGCAGGCATGTGTCTGCGTTTCCAGAATCAAAAGTGAATGTCTGTTCATCAGTTCAATCTGTACAATTTATACTAACCCGTGAAGATTGAATCAATTCAGCCTCAGGCATTTTGACTGTCTGTACTTAGCCCTAATATTATTGTAATGGAGCACAATAGATGTAAGAGGTCCTGGAGTCTAGAGGGAGGGAAACACGTCCTGAGATTCAGCACCTGCCCAGCCAGACCCACAGAGAAACGGGAACAGATGCAGGTTTTAAATACAAGACTCCCAAGTCTCTACAGAGTCAGACATAGTAGGACACTGGAAGTTAACCTTTCCATTGCAAACATCTGTATCCATGCCCAAAAGCTCTGTGCTTGGTTGTTTCTTTCTTTTTGACTTGTTGAATATGGTCACATCTTATAATAATTGTTAAATTGCATTTTATTCCTGGGGGAATTCTTTACTATAACCCACAGGGCTCCCTCCAGCTGCTGAAGAGAAAAACTGCTTCAAAATGTAAGTGGCAGAAGCCATGGCCTCAAGACCTACAAGCAACCCCAGCTACCAGGAGACTCTCTCTCTCTCTCTGTATATAAATCATTGCTAGCTAAAATTTCCAACACAAGATTGCCATTAGAAAATGCAGGTCTGGTTGAATCCAAACACCTTGAGGGAACATATTGATTTTATTGAATGTCTTGGCAGGAAATGATCAAAATATTTTGTTTCAACACTATCATTTTGTTTGGATGTTACATTGTTCACTAATAGCATATCATACAAATCAGATCACTGCTGGAATCGAAGTGAAACACTGGAAGTGAAACAAAAGTTCTAACAAGGTCATTTGAAAATACTTCATTTAACAAAAACACACTTTTTGCCCCCAATTGAGTTTTTGTCCCATTTCTAGATAAAACCAAAGTTCAATACTGCCTAAAATCCTGCAGGATGGGACTTCTCCTCTTTAGCCAGCTCTCATCTGCATTAATTTACATATCTGCCACCCATCTCCAAAGGCCTTTTGTGTAAGGGTCCTTCTGCATCTGCGCACAGGCAAGGACTGAGTTAACAAAGAGGATCACTGTCTCCACTGAGCCGAAGGGATATCCCCAATTCTACTAGGCTCTTCCCAGGTCTCCAGACATTACTGGTTGGGACAAAGGGACTAGAAGAGCTACGTATTTGCGATGCTATATGTTAAGTTAGCAGGCACATGTCTTTGAATCCATTCCAACTGCGGCTACAAGCAACTCAGGTGTGTCCGTTTGCAAGTGAACTGCCAGATCCTACAAAATGTCTATGAAATAAGAGTCAAGAAGAAGCCAGTCCTCAGAACGGCATCTGATTGAGAGACACAAATTGAAGGGCTGAAAGACAGGCAAGGAGAAAACCAACCTAGCTCAGCCCCAGCCACGCTGGTCTTTCCAGCTGGCCACGAACAGCAGTGCGAGCCCATTTGCTTTTCCATTATTATTATTTATGACAGGCGACATGCACAGTAAAGGCAGGGATGGAAGAGGCTGCACAGATGGAATAAGATGCTCCTCAGATGGCTGCTCTGGGGAGAGTGAAATGTTTTCACAGATCTAATTGCCTCATAAATTGGTTTTATTCTCCTGGCTGAGGCGACCCTCCCTATTTAAAGTTAATAAAAGGATTCAATGTGTTGGTTGTACTGGACTCAGCACTCGCAGAAGGAGCTGCTCCGAGGGTTGGCAGGGGACAGCCTGATGACTTCTCAAGGGCATAGTAGGGCATAGGCCTCATGACAGCAAGCTGGCTGCCCCTCTGCCACCTAGGCCAAATGAAACGGTAGATAAGAGCTGTGATTTACTGCATCAGACCATGGGCCCAACTCACCCCGTCCTCTGTGTCACGTGGGGCAGAGCATGGCCACCGAGAGGGAGAGTGAATAGGGTATGGCCAAGGGAATCAGAACTCGTGGTGGAGGTGATATCTTGTATCGAACCAACTAGATATTTGCAAAAAAAGTGTCTTTAAATGTAAGCTTTTGGGCCCAATCACCCGTCCTCAGGCATAGGAGAATGCAAAAATTGTAAAACTGCTCCTCAGTGGAAATGAAAATTCATATTTCACAGGACAGCTGAAGGTCTAGTAAGATCTCCTGACTGAAATAGTTTGTTGTGTACAAATTAGGCTCAGATAAAGGTGAAAACAGTCGCTTTTCTCAATGTTGTCTAGTGTCAAGTAGGAAGTTGAATTAGGTTTCCTTCTAGTTATGATTTCATATTTCACAGGACTCTGGGGTGATGGAAAGGTGTCCTGGGCTGGAAATTATCTTTTTTTTTCCCACTGTTCCTCTCCCACTTATATATGTATGTCTTATGTGGGCCACATAAAGACATACATGTATGTGCCCCCCCACTACAGAAACGATGTGGACAAGTTGGAGAGAGTCCAGTGGGGGCAGCAAAAATGGTTGTGGGGCTGGGGGACAGGACTGGTGAGGAGAGGCTGAAGGAAATGAGCTAATTGAGTCTGCAGAAGAGAAGACCGAGGGGGATTGAATAGCAGCCTTCACCTCCCCGCAGGGGGGCTGCAAAGAGGACGGAGCTGGACTGGTCTCACTGGGGCAGATGGCAGGACAAGGAGCAATGGGCTCAAGCTGCAGCAAGGGAAGTTGAGGTTGGATAGTAGGAAAAACTCTCTCACAAGGAGGGTAGTAAAACACTGGAACAGAGGCGATGCA
>NW_017729031.1:39500716-39515420 GCF_001723915.1 Gavialis gangeticus
CCGCCTCTGCCTCCGCCTTTGCCTCTGCCTCTACCTCATGTCTGTCTGTCCGTAAGGCTCTGGGCAGTGCGCGCACAGTTGGCCCAGAGTGTTATGGACAGATAGACACACAGATGAAGTGCTACGGCTTTTTTCATATACAGAAGTGAAAAGTAGCACTTTTATGGAAATACTACAGCGTTATATATATATATATATATATATATATATATATCACATATTATAGTATACCAAGGAGAGGAAATCACTTTTCAGCTCAGAAGACTAGCAGCTTTTCCCCAAATATAGAGCCGAATTAATTTTTCCCTTTCTGGCCAAACTGAACAAAGAGCAGTTATTTCAAGTGAATCCGCAAATGAAAACATTTCAATTTTCTTAGTAAAGCAAAAGAACAAAAAAAAAAGAAAAAGAAATTCTTTGGGGATGCATGAAGGCTTTCAGATTTCATTTGTAGGTTATTTATCCCCATTTAACTCTTTTATTATTAAATGTTGGCAATTTTCTATTTGAAACTTGTCTTAAAATGCAAATAAAAATGTTCCTATAAAAATGTCAAAGGATGTGTTTTGAATTTCTGATTTTTTTTGAAGTTTTTCAGCCAAACTAATTCTGTAAAAAATTGTATATTGTTTGCTTCCCCCCCGCTTAAAAACTACCCATAAAAAAAAATCCCCCAACTCTGCTCAAACAGCTTTCACTTGACCCAACGCCTGCTGTGTCTTGCCACTGGCACAGGAGATGGTTTCAGCCTCTTAATGCACCCTATTTATTCCTGTCATTTCAGCTGCAATGACGTGGTTGGGATGCAGCAGGCTCTGTTAGCACAGCGGTGGGCACAGAATAAATTAGGTAGGAGGAGAGAGAGGCTGGCCACTGGTCATCACAGCATCAATGGGTAATGACGGTGGTGAGGAATGAGTTCAGAAGTGCATCTGTCTAGACATATGTCAGATCCCCCTGAAAATGAGGTGCCCATCAGCACACAATCCTTGTCCTGTGTGCAAGTCTAATAATGCAGCACTCCTTGCTTCTGTTGCTGGCTATATCTCATGCTAATTAGGAATTAAGAATAGGCTACGTAGGGCAAGAAGTAGGACAAAGCGCTATGGTGTCACGGCATGGGAAATGCACACAACCCACCCCACAGATGTTACTGCCGTGCACCCCAACCCTACTACTTGAGCCCTCTCCCTATGCAGGATCCTCTCTCTTGCAGAATAGTAGTAGGTTAGTCACGGCTTCAGAGGGGCCAGTGATGAAAGTAGGGGTGTCTCAAAGCCATGAATTGTCTCAACTGTATGTGGACCTGGTTAAAAAAAAACCCTGGCAGATGTCAATGAAGATGGTTGGAGATGACCTCCTCCTCCCAGGCATGTGTTTAAAGGTTCAAGTCGTCTCCTGCCTTTGAATCCCAGCAAATTCTGCCCTGATGTTGGGCTTAATTAAAGAGAAATATGAGGCAAGTAAGTAAGGATAATTAGATGGAAATGTAGCGCTACAGGATGTGAATGCTGATTAAACTAATAATAGACAATAAGGCGGTGTAGGGGAGTTAAGCGGTTTGTTTAATGGATGGAATGGTCTAAAGTATATCATATATAAAGTACTTAACAATAAACATTTAATTACCAGCTTCACTTCTGTTTTTCTTCACTGTGCAGAGCAAAGTGTTTCATAAAAGAGTCACCGAATTGGAGTAATTTACAGGTCTGTAAAAAGCAATCTCCATACCATGTAGGCAGCAGCAACACCATGTCTGCTCCTGCGAGGCTCTAGGAGACACGAGATCTCATGGAAACCTACACAATCCTTTCAAGTGAGCCTGCCAGCCAAAACAGAGACACATGGGAGATGCTGAACATGTGGGGCAGCGAAACTACCGTTCCGCCTCTCATCTAATCCATTACCCCGTCTTCAAAAGCCACCAGAGAGGCGATTAGGATGTTCAACCTTTTCTGGGGCATTTCAAACTAAGGCACAAGCCACACCGGATCCGCCATAGGCTGGACCCAGGCATCACCCGCCCGCCCGTTAAACCCACGGCATCAGAGCTTGAGAACATGCAGCTGTCTGTGCAGCAGTTACACTGGGAAAAACCGTCTGCAGCAACCCTGCTTCTGGTGTGAAATGCATACAGGGTCCTGGCCCCAGGACTGCCCTCTGTATGGCAGCCCTGTAACCACTAGGCTACAGAACCAGGTCCTCTCTTTGCTCGTGCTTTTTCTGGCCTAGGACTGCTGGCTGCCCAGTGGCCCAGCTTCAACAGGAGTGGGGAAAGACGCCCTCACCGAGACTTGCATAGCCTGGTGGGTCGGGGCAGACCCCGACAGGAGTGGGTATGGCAGGCACGACCCCTCAGGGCAGGGGAGCTGGAGTCTCCTGCTCCCTGGTTGAGCAATTTTGCTGTGACCACCCCTGGCAGATGTTACATTTGTTGTGCAGTATATGTAAGTATTGTATGATGAATTACAACGTGCGAACTGGCCACAAGTTCAAATGATCATGGGATCCTTCCATGCCACAGAGAAATTCCTCTTTCAACAAGCAGCTTCTTTGTGGCTGATCCACCATTTTTATCCAGGGAGAAACTTGTCTTAATGCTTGGCATGTTACAATTTGTCGCAGGGTACTGGCGTGCAACATGCAACAAATGTAATGTCTGTCGGGGCAAAATGTAGCCGTCACCACCACCATTTCTGAGCCAAGTTCAATGTTGCCGATGCATGTTAGGCATGTCTAATAGATTGGTACTTCCCGGTTCTTACGCACCTCGGCAACACCAAACTGGATCGCAATGGCCCATAGACAGGATTGAATTGGATTGCTTCGGGGAAGATTTGCCAAGCCATGCGCAGTTCAAGCTGCTTAAGCTTTCCGAGCTGGCTACGTTCCTACAGTCCAGCTCATTTGGTCCCACTCAGCAAGCCAAGAGCCTCAGTTCCGTTCAACCCGTTTGAGACCAAAGAAAACCAGGCCTTCGGGCACCTTTGAAATTCCCACCAGGCACCTCTGGGCATCTGGCTGCCTGCTTCTGGCCAGCCAGGTCCTTGCCAGAGGGACTCTCCAGCACCAAAGCACAAAGTGCTGACAGACGCCCACTTCCTAACAGAGCAACAAGTAAAATGTAGTCGGTAACTAGCACCGATGGGCCGAGGAGAGCAGGCTGGACATTAGCTGCCCATGATGAGGCAATTAATCACAGGCACTTGCCCGCTGTGTCATTATTTATGACTCTGTGAACTAGACAGCATGGTACATGGGACGGTGATCACTCCCAGGTCGGTGGTTTTACTCAGGCCGTAACAGAAGAAAATGGGGTGTTGCGTTGTGGGGAAACCACCGTGCATTTGGCTTCAGACATACGTCAGGAGATGAAGCTCCCAGCCTGCCTTCTGCAGCATCCCCAATTTATAACTTCATGGAAGGCCTGATGCACAAACTCAATTCAGGGAGCACGTTGAAAGAGGTGGATATTTACTGGTCAGTCAGACATAGCTATTTCCCCTTGCCCTGCCTTAAATATTGGCAGACAGTTATTGAGATACAGCATCCAGCCCGTCAACCCGGCAGCGTCACAAAGGGCCAGTGGCTGGTGTGTTGGCTCGGAGCTAGGAAACTTGGGTTCATGCCCCTGCTTCAGGACTGGCTCTTTGGGTAGGTTGCTTTGGGCCAAATGTAGTAAAAGATGCAGATGCTGTAATACCAACTTAGAGGATATGTCTGGGCTATAAAATTAGGGTCATCTCTAAACTCAGACCTGCTGTCCCCTGACCTTGACCCTGGCAGCAGTCCAGCCTAGCTCTGGACTCTTTGCTCAACTGACTAGGATGAATTCAAACCCACTGCTGCTCACTTGCTAGCCAGCCCCTTTCTACAATGCGTCTGGAGCCCACCTTCACAATCCCACAATTCCCTGTTCCCAATGTCTAGCCCTTCTGCACTGCTATTCCTCACTCAACTGCTCATAAGTGGAGACAAGCCTGGTGGGAGAAACCAGTTGTCTGCAAACCAAGTCCTAGAAGGGTGCAAGGCAACCTGGGACAGTGCTGCACTTGAGGAG
The DNA here is from genome assembly GCF_001723915.1 of Gavialis gangeticus. NCBI lineage: Eukaryota > Metazoa > Chordata > Crocodylia > Gavialidae > Gavialis > Gavialis gangeticus. Next base: position 39,504,777 of record NW_017729031.1, read on the forward strand.
CAAGAAGTGCAGGATGGACTGCATAAGCTGCTCGTTACCACGTGCACGGAGGAGGGGCAGCCCGTATGGCATAGCCTGGGTGAGGGCAACCTCTAGGAGGTCACCGCTGAACGTCACGTAGACATGCTCAGGGGTTCCTACAGCTAGGGACAGGGAAGCATGGAGGGGACAACGGTGAACTTGAACTCACTATCCCAGGTAGCCGTGCCCCAAACTACCAGGCTATCCTCTATTCCATGTGGGGGCAACTTCCCCCCAGCCTGATGAAACTGGGCCCCAGGGAGACGAGACTTCAAGGCTCGCTGAGCCAGACAGCAGCAAGCAGGACTCCATGGCCCAGCCGCTGGAGCTGCCTAGGCTGGCATGTGGTCTCTGCCCCCAGGATGCACGAATGCACTTCATGCACTGACTTTAAACGAGGTTGAATCCTGGACAGGGGGCTTGAATGTGGTCTGGGCACTCAGCACCCTGCTCCATCCATGAGTCTTGATTGCTTTTTTTTTTTTGTGGAGCTTGATTCTGCTGGCATGGGCCAAGTCCTGGCAAAATCCTCAAGGGTCTTTAGTGTCTGAATCCCAGTCATGTTTCGGCACAAACAGGGCCCTGAACTGCCTGGTCCTGTAGGGACTGTGTCAGTGCTGGACGTTGCAGAGGCACCGCACTACACGTGTGTGTGTGTGTGGGGAGGGGGGAAGGTTGGGAGGAGGGGTCCTGGATTGCAACTGGACTAAGATCCAGCCAGGGCCCATGAGAAGTGCTAGATCTACCTTTGGATCTAGCCCTTTGCATGCTCATTCCCCTCTGTATAATGGGCACAATAACATAGCCTGTCTCCCAGGGGTGTTACGAGGAGAAATGTATTAAAGATGGCAAGGAGTCTGATGACGCCAGTAATGAGGGATTGGGGGGGGGGGTCACCACCTAGTTATAGGGTGAGGACCTGTGTGCACAGATCCCTTTGGGCTGCACTAGGCTTCACGGGGGCGGGGGGGAATCCCCCCAGTGAAGCATTTTTCAAGCATTTGTTAGCCTCATGAGTCCCGTGTGAAGTCATTATCAGGCTCCCCATTTCACAGATAGGAACACCGAGGCAGCTTGAATGAACAGAGCTGCAGCCCTACCTGGGGCCTGCCCAGTGACTGCCTTTAAGGAGTCAGTCCCAAGATTTGTTGCTTGAGCAAACACAACAATTAAGGGGCTGCTCTTGCAGAGCCGGCAGTTGGAGTGGGGGGTGCTGAGCACTCAGGGTGATCCTGGCACTTCTGTTTTATGTCTCAGGAGATGGCATTGTCATTCCAAAAGCGGGGGGGAATGTGCACACACCATGATTTCCAATCCCAAGCATTCAAAAATCATAGCCTGGGCATCCGGCAAAGAAAAGGAAAAAAAAAAGCCACATGATCAGATGAAAAAAAATGATGAGAGTAGTTTAAAAATCACTGTTTGACTTTCTCTTAGTTTTAAAGCGAGCAGCTTTCATTTGAGAGAGAAAAAGAGAGAGATGTTTTTCTTTACGGCTGTATGGAAACTAGAAAGCAGTCCCTGCTCACCAGGCGCGTGCACTTTCATAGAGATACTAACAAGTGTGAGAGTCATGGTAAATGCTTAGCAGATGGTGAACCATGCTCTGCGAGCGTGTGTGTGTGTGTGCGCCAAGCTGTGTGACTAAGTGATGTATGGATGAACGTGGGGGTTTAGCACCCATTGATTTTCCCTCCCCTGGTCTGATTGCACCTTACCCTTGGGCCCTGAACCCTGCTGTGTAGTCAGGCTCCCCCCAGCCCCTTCTCCCTTCTGCCGTCCTTCGCTTCTGCCATCTGCAGCTTGCAGCCCCATGGCTGCAGAACAACCCCTCCACAACGCACCCCCCAGAGCCCCCTTTATATGTAGGCAGGCTTGCAAAAGCAGCACTGAGGCTGCTGTCTGAGACCCGCCACTTGGGGACGGCGAATCCGGATGCTGGACCATCTTATGAGCGTGAGCCAAGAGGGATGGTGTATGGGGGTAGGGGTTCAAGGTTGGTCTCTGTAGCCAGCTCGCATCATGGGGGATGCACTAGGCAGCTGAGCAAGCAAATGACATATAAAGGTTTCTCTCCTGCCCTTCCTGGGTGATTGTCTTGTATACAGAGACGCTGAGGGCCTCTCCATCCTGACCTGCAGTTCCCAACCCAAGCTCACAGGGACTGCGAGCACTACCTATGCCATGCTAAGGCAGAGGTGCTTTGAGAGCATCTTTGAGGTGCTCCCTGCAGCAGGACTGGACTGACAGAGGTACGCTCAGGACACAGCCCAGCTTCTCTCACCACCCGCCATGGGACGTGCGTCAGGCAGGTTTGAGTCCAGGCTGGGGGAGGTGAAAGGCCAGTGCACTTATCCTTGGCACTGGCTGAGAGCAAAGGCACCCTGCAACCACGGGCTGGCCTGCTCTGCCCTTGGCTCCCAGCCGTGCATGCCCCCATCAGAGCACAATCCATTGCTCCATTAATCACAGCACTAACTGGCACCTGCATGCAGGCAGCCGGGCACGGCAGGCGATTCAGCTTTAAACATGGCTGTTCTCCATTCCAGTTCTCTGTGCTCCAGCTTCCCAACGCAGACAAGCTTATGTGGAGTCAAGGACCCATGTCTGCCCCAGGGCCTGGCTAGCAGGGATCCCTCCAGGTCACACCCTGGATGGCTATGGTACCTTCCAACCCACGGTCCCCAAGCCTAGGGGCTGTAGGTGTATCACACCACTATGAAGGCAATCAGTGCTATTTGCCTCATCTTACTGCTGCAGAAACCGAGTCACAGAGCAGGACAGACATGCCCAACCCTTGAGTGACTGACAAAGCCAATGTGGGCTAAAGCCTGCTTCACCCATGGCACGGACGTGCTGCTGCTGGCCAGGTCTAGATGCGGTGACTGGATCTGGCGACGCATCCTGCATCGCTGTGTAGACGCAGGCTTTTCCTGCACGCTGAAGGAGCAGGTATGCAGCCCTGGACAGGAATGCCCTTGGCCTTGCAGGGCACACACCTCCCAGGCCCATCGTGCAGGTAATAAACGGGCAGCCATGTAATTCCTAGTTACCTCAAACCATCTCTGGAGGCATCTAAGGTGCATGGCGGCTCCGACTCCTGTTTCCCTCTGATCTCGAGACCCGGGCATCTTGGCAGAGCTGGACTTCGACAAGGGCGGCACAAAGCTCCTTCTCCTCCAAGAGCCCAGGACATGGGAGCTGTGGGCTCCTTTCAGCCTCCTATGTCCCAGCAAAGCAGCCCAACCTCCTAGCTCTGGGGCAGCCATGGCTGTGAGGACCTGCCAGGTGCCCAGCTTCAAGCAGGTGGGTAAGGGGGAAGCCATGGGGCCAGAAAAGGAGGAAGGAGGGAACCTGGGATCTGGCAGCTGGTCTCCAACGCTGCTGATGTGCTTTACCCTGGGACTTGCAGTTGGGACTGCACTCATGGTACTCACGTGTGCTCCTTTTTCTGAAGGGAAATCAGAGACCCTGAGCTTTTCCTCACTCGGATGCCAGCCCGCTGCCTCCAGGTAGAGATCTGGGTCTGTCCCTTCTGCTGCCAGCTGCAGCGAGGACACCCACGTGGAGGCTTTCCGGAGAGTGCAGCTGCTCCGGCATCAGGGACAGGGAGTTGCAAGCAGGGAGAGCGCATGGGGAAGATGCTTGCTCCCTGCCCCCAGGTCTGCCCAGCAAAATGAACATTGGAAACACTGGAAACACGGTCCCCTGCTACCCCACGCCCAGGGCAACATCCCTGCCCACCCCCACGATGCTTCTCCACGTGGCTCTCCAGGGGCCTTATCCCACCAAGCCGGTGCTCTCAGCAGCTGCCTTGTGATGATGGAGATCAGGGTTCAAGGCCCTTTGGGGTAGCCTGCTAGGTCTTTGCTGTCCTGAGACCACCTAGCTGCTAGACAAAAGGACAACACACATGTTGAACTGCTGCTAGCTGCAGTTTCCGGTTGCTGGTAAGGTGTTTAGCTGGGTACATGAGATTCAGACTGTCACGTACGAAGTTGCAGAACATCTTTGGGCAACCTAAAAATAATGCAAAGGCCACATAGGTGTCTTCACAGTGAACCAGAATCGGGCCCTATTCATCAAGGCCAAGAACTGGCCCAGCACCTCTCACATCCATGTACGTGTAAACCTCCAGTATTAATTGCTACCCATGCAAACCCAGCCCATGCTTGGCCTCCCTGAGGAGGAAGGCTGGCCCTTCCCCAGAAAGACAAAGGAATGACACAGGATGCAGGATGACACAAATTATATTTCGGAACATTGCCAAGAAACAAATGGGACAAATCCATCTAGTACATGTCACCGGAACCGGGAGTCACAGCTCTGAATACAATGGGAATTGCTTCTGTTTTGTATAACAAAACAAAAATTAAAATTAAAAAAAAAAGAAAAGAAACGAAACACCCAAAAACCAAACATTTCTCGGGCCGTTGCAATTAAACTCAGAGACTGAATTAACAGAAGGAAAAGAGATAGCCAATACATCATCAAAGTCATGGCCAGGGGTTCAGTTAAAGAGGAGAAATAAGAAACCAAGGGTTGCATCTGGCAAACCTCAAGTCGTGAAGCACAGACTAGGAGACAGCATCAGTGGTAGATGCTCTAGGAACAGGTGAGAGCTTGTGTAGCCAGAGGACATATCCACATACAAGCCAATGCGGGACAGTCTTAAAAAGCCACAGCATCTCCAGTTAGATTTGCAGCTAGGAGGCCTGCAATGACCCTCTAACAACGAGCAGTCATTTCAGTCACAACCGCTGGGGTGTCCCTGCCAGCGAGCAGCACGCTACGGACACAACGCTCTGAACGGGACACGTGAAGGGCCCGTTCTGCAGGCCACTTTTCCATTTGCTTTCTGCACTAGGTGCCCCACCGCCAAGCATCTGCCTCCATGCTACAGGGAAGACCCCCTGGCATGGGCATTTGCTGCTTGGGACCTAAGCTCCAAGAGGACCTATGGGGTGAAGTGTTTTCCAGCCATGCTGTGCAGAGTCTCTATGGCAAGAAGAGGCCTCTGCCAGCCCTAATGAGCAATACCTAGGTTGGCTTTTATGACAGCAGTTGTGATCTGACTGCAGTGCATGCTGCTTGCTAAGTGACAGGAGCTACACAGACCTACAGGGTGGGAAGGGGCTTTGGGGATCATCTAGTCCAGGCCCCTGCACTGAAACAGGTTTTGTGGTTCCTAAACCATCCCAGATGGACGCCCAGCCACCGATGGGCACGTGCCCCCTGCAACAGCAGCGGTGGCAGCACAGGAGTGACTGGAAAACTTGAAGAGTCTGACCCAGCACTGCCACCCGTCTGCTTCCGAGTGATTCCCTGGGATGGAGAAGAGACGGGTGTCCTCTCCCTGCCGGACAGGCGCTCAGTCCCCTGTAAGTGGCAGTGGAGATTCAGGGGCCTGAGCTGCCTTCCCGGAGCGCGCACATCCTGCAAACGCCTCGTGCGTCCAAGGTAAGTTGGGGAACGCGGCAGTGGGGAACGGCTAGGCGGGGCCAAAGGGGGCAATACCCCCAGGGGCCAACCCCTGCTGGGGAAAGGCATGGCCGTGGGAGTTGCCAGTGAGCAGCACAGGTGCAACACAGTTATGGCAGTGGATTAGACAGCTACATCCATGTTGGCCAACCCCCATGGGGAGAAGACTGACGGGGCCATCTGGGCCGCTCTGCCCCTGCAGACTCCCCTGCACATGCAACAGCAAGGTGCGGGAAGACTCGGCCTACCCTTACACTGACTGGGGGCTCGACTTTGCTTCTGGCTGTGGGCTCGGCAGGGCTTTCCCAGCTTCTTTTCCCCTCCTCTGTTCCAGCACCACTGGAGAGGAGCCATTTAGCACAGAAAAGGAGGGGAACTTTATAGCCCGTGAGTCAAACTGCACCCAGGTGTCACTCCAGTTGGGTGACAGGGATGCATGGGTGGGGTGGAACCGATGCTGGATGCGACCCACAGGCCCCAGGTCAGCACAGTCCATATCCGGGGGCATGCGTGTCACCGAGTCATATGGCACTTCAGAATGGGCAGCTTCACTGTGCTGATCTGGGACCAAAATGGGACAGATCCAAGGAGGTGCTGAGCACCTGCTGCTGCCCTGAGGAGGGCTGTGGGTGCTCTGCACCCTTCAGGATTAGGCTCTAATGACACAGAAGATGAAAGGTGCCATCAGTCTGCTCAGATGAGATCAGTGCAAGTTGGGTCCTCTAGGAAGGGGAGGGATTTGGCAATGTTTGCTCTGGGGGAAGAGCTGATCCACAGCCCTCACCCTGCACTGGGACCGGGGCTGGATATGGTAGCACACGGGCCCTGAGTCTGGATGAGCCCAAGCCCTTCGTGCAAGGGGCCAAGGCACCTCAGTGATGTCAAGGACATTTGGCCCCCCTACAGAGGAGGCTCGGGCATCTTGCTAGAGGGAAAAGATACCCATGCTAGCGACAAGAGAAGTGAGCTCTGAGAATAGAAAAAAAAGAAGGTATAAAAGAAGAGAGGAAATGCTCAGGCAGGGAGAGGAGAAGCTCCAACACTCTGCCCTGCAGCCCTCTCCTTAGCCCCAGCCGTTGTCACCGCTCAGAGGATTCACCCTCAATCCTGAAGGAAGAGACACTTTGTCCCCCAGACACCAGGATGCAGCCAGCACACCACACAGAAATGGCCGGGGGATGCTCTACCTCTTTCCCTGTGCACCCAAGGCCTCTCTCTCACTCCCTCACTTTCTCCTCAAAACTTCCAATTTTAAGCAGAAGCCATGAAACTAAACGAGCATGACAGACAGAATCCACACTGAGCCGTAGCCCTCAGGACTTGATCCAAAGCCCACTGAAAATCCCCGACTTCAAACGGCAGCACATCCAGCCCTGAGAGAAGTGAGGCAGCAACGACGATCACCGCCTAGGAGCCAGATGAAAGTCCTGCTCTCAAGTGAAAAGGCAGCCTGAGCTATTTTCAGGCATTTCTTTCGAGTTGCTGCCTTTGGGCACCTGTACACACCATGGGGTTTAATCCTCATTAAATTAAATACGTTTATAAAATTTAAAACTTTTTTATTTTGGAGCATCACATCAGTGTTTGCATGTACTAGGTTTTCAAATGATTTAAGTCCGGTCCATGGCCAGCACCACAGGAGAGCAGCATCGTCCAGCGCTGCCCCCCCCAGTCCAGGGCCCCCCACCCTGCGCCCTGCCACACAGCTGGAGGCAAGGAGCTGGCAAAAGAAAAGAAAAGAAAAAAAAGAAGCAGAAGCAATTCTAAGGGGTGAACTACAAAAAAGTTGCACCACCATCTGGTGGGCAAAACGGCTCATTACATGTCTTTGTTTGCACGCAATGAATCAATGGATGCAACATTTTAAGTCGCAGTGAGCCAAACTAAACTACACCCAAGAAGTTTTACTTTAACGTGCTATAAGGACTTTGAAATCGTCCAGAAAACCTGGTCATGCAAACAGTCATGCTGTTGCAGCGCAAGAAAGGGCAGAAAAAGTGGCATGTACAAACGCCCTTTGGATACAAGGGATGACTAGCATGGAGTGCTTGGAATCGCTCAATGGTCCTCCTAGCCAAGAAATGCACCCGCCATTGTTAGCAGGCAGGTGAGAGAAGCCACCCCAGGGTGAACCTGACAAGCTGGGAGCCACACATCCTCCAAGTAACATCCTGGCCTGTAACCTCAACCTCCACATAATAAACTCATACCGCTGCTATTATCAAGGAAGCTGGAAGCAGAAGGAAGGAGAACAGTGTTTGCTTCCTTCATTATCGCAGAAACGTGTGATCTTTGCCCTCTGGGACACTGCGAGGCAATTCCAGGGGAGCACAGAGCTAGGATAAAGGTAGAAAAGCAAGAGGCCCTTCCTTATTCTGCCTACCACCCCATTTGGCAATGAGGGATGAGAAACACTCTTATATTCACCCAGTAAAACTCTCCAACAGCAACTTCTCAGCCAGCGAAAATGTAGCTTACCTGGAGCCCTCAGACCAGAAATGTGCCTACTGTGGCAGCTAGCAGGGCTGGGACTAACTGGGTGACCTTTTTCAGATGAATCAGTTATTCGCAGAACGCAGTTTGGGGGAGGATCAAGACTACTGGCCATGCTGAATAACACTGAAGCATTGTGACTTTTTGCAAAATGTTCCTTTTTTTTTTTAAGCAACGTTTTAGCTTTTTCAAAACAAGCTTCAAAATCAAACATGCGGAAAATGACTCTCAAAAGTGAAAACACTCCCCCCAAAAACCGGCCGCAGTGTTTTGTCTGGGGTTGAATGGCTCGACTGCGAGCTGTGTTGCTGGGTAAGCCAACTATTCCTTATCTTTCAGTTCAGCCAGCGAACTGAGCAAGCACCGATGCGTCCAGCTCCGCTTGGGCGTTTGCTGCTCACGTCGTACTAAACCAGCAGACTGGGGGCTCATCTCACTGGGGAGGTTCAAATACAGCCATGGGGCAAAGCAGATGTAACAGCAGTGAAATCAATGGAGCTCTCTAGTGAGCTACACCAGCGCTTAAACTGGGCTCGTGGAAGCCAGGCCTGTTTTCTGCACTACACTACATGCGATATCAAACAGCCTCTTACTAAGCTGCAGCTCCTTGGAAAAAGCTGGGTCCAATCCTGCACTCCTCAGCTACCCTACAGTCCCACTGAGTAATGCAAGACCCGGACTTATCTGGGATGCACACTGTGCGGCTGGAACATGCGTTCTACTCCGAGCAATTTTATTCTGGAGCAACACTTCCCCTTTACCCTCCTGCAGTGCTTGGGAGCGTTTAAATACACCTGAAAGCTGCATCCCCATCATGCAGATGCTCAGTGCCACTTCTGCGAGGGACAATACAGTACTGGATAGATGCTTTGCAAGCTCCGTACAATGAGAAGTCCTAAGAAAGGGTTTTTCTTGTGACATGCTGGCTTTTAAAACACAAGACAAAAAAGAAATCCACAATAAATTAGAAGTCGGCACAGCTTCTTATGGTGCTCCTCACCAGGAAAACAAATACTTGAGAAACAAACTGGAGCTCTGGGTCTTATAATCTTGTCATATTTAAAAAAAAGGAAGATAGAATAATTCACTGGTTTTGCATAAAAATAAACACTTTTAAGCCAAGAGTTTGATGTTAAACAGGATAAACCCACTATGTTATATTTTTATATTTTTATATATATATTTCTATATAAATTTATAACTTTTTTCTAACATTATTCTTTGAAGGAGTAACTGGGTTTGTATAAATGCATAAAAATAGAGCTTTGAAAGGACAGTGGGATGATCAAGACGACCTTGATTTAAAAAAATAGGAGAATATGCTATAGCAGTGGCTCACGGCACCATCACCCACTGTGCCCAGGGCTGCAGTGCTGTGAGCGTGTGCTCTCAAATGCTGTAGTTTGTATATGGGCGCGTGGCAGAGGGGAAAGAAGAAAGGACTATCCATTGCAGCAAGTGTTTCCCCCCCCAAAACACAAACGAGCAAACAAAGACAATATGAAGAGGAGCCGGGGCCAAGGATCCAGGTCTGATCTCGCTTACACCGATGCAGGATTCAGAAGTTGGACCACTGGACTTAGCTATAATACTTTAAAGAGATACGACGCCAGCACTCCTTAATGCACAGGAGTGTAACTGAGATCAAAACCTGACCCTTGAAGAGAAGACAAGTCCACTTTTGACCTATAATAGAAGGATGGTTTTCCTGTTATCCTACAAGCAAATCCGAGCGCATCGGAGAAGGGGGGGTTCAGTAGTGTCACTGGGCCAGCATCCTGGACGTGCTCAGATGCTGCCAGCGGGTATTAAATAGAAGGGTCATTTCATACAGTGATCTTGTCCCAGGAGAGCAAGAGGTAGCCTCACCCCTAAGGGTCCCTTTAAAGGAAAAAAAAAAAAAGGAGTTGGGGCAGAAGGGAATGACCTAACAAAAGATCTGATCTGCTTGCCCAGCGGCATCCATGTTCAAGTATAAATTGAAAGTACCGTTGTGGGATGTGCGGGTCTTGGAGGATCTAAACTGTTGATTTTGACAAGCATAATACTCCCTTGTAAACACCTTGCAGCCTGGTTGCTTACAAGAAAACCAAGTCCAGAAAACTAAACAGGAGCTAAAAATGGTGGGGAAGATTACTGTCAGTACTAGAACATGGCATGTTGTTATCCCCTCCTTTTCTAACTCACAGGGATAGGATAAAGTCATGCAGCTCTTAAATAAAGATTAAAATAGCTAGCTTTTCTCCGTCTTTGACTTATTCCCCAGCACAGCAATGGAGGAGGCAGGTCTAACAGGCATCTTCAAAGCAAAAAATAAGCATCCCACAATCAGAAACACAGAAAGCAGACTGGTTTTCTCAGCGGCATTTCTCAGCTATGCTTTTGTAAACTTTCCTGTTCCCACCCCTGCCCTTAAAAGTGCACTTGCTAAACCACAAGCCTTCGGGACCACCACTCTTTCTCTCCGTATAGATATGAATCTACTTTGGGGCGGGTGGGGGGGGGCGGTTCTTTTCCATTTCACAACTTGTGCCAACCAATCCAGAGTTTCAGCTTTTTTAATGTCTTAATTTGGAGGATCTGCCTGAAGTAACATTTCACAGGAAGGCAACTATCGCTGCGATACTCCACCTCCCGCGTCTTGGGGAG
>NW_017729031.1:39520420-39530602 GCF_001723915.1 Gavialis gangeticus
CCCACTCTTTCTCCCCGTATAGATATGAATCTACTTTGGGGCGGGTGGGGGGGGGCGGTTCTTTTCCATTTCACAACTTGTGCCAACCAATCCAGAGTTTCAGCTTTTTTAATGTCTTAATTTGGAGGATCTGCCTGAAGTAACATTTCACAGGAAGGCAACTATCGCTGCGATACTCCACCTCCCGCGTCTTGGGGAGTTTGGGATCGAGCACTGCCTCCCAAGTGTCGCTCTCCCAGGTAACATTGGTGGTTTGTTCTTTAAATGTATAAAATCACAGTTCGTGTTACGTTTTCAAAGGAAGCAAATAAAACACACACACGCACACACGCACACACACACATCATACTGGTGAACACTGTACACTAAATATGTCTTTTCAACAGCATAACGGGATGTTTGGCCTACCAAAGGTCCTAACATATGGGGAGTCTGAATCGTCAGGGATGCCATGCCAAGAGCCACAAGCACAAGCCAGCTGAACCCACCCACCCGGGAGTCATCGGCGCTTCCCGTCTCCGGGCAGCAGACAGATAGTCGCCGTTTCCAGGTACCCAAGTGACATCCCCCAAATCCAGCCAACACAGTACATACTGGAACCACACTGCGTCGCTTCTGAATCGGCCCTCTGAATTCAAATGCTGTTAAATCAAAGGGGGAAAGGGGTATTTGTCTTGCCTTATTATTATTATTATAAGTATATATTTGAATAACACTTTGAATTCAATTTTACTTCTAAAACCTTGCCCTTTGAGAAGAACCCACCCATTAAGTTGACACTTCTTAGGTTTATGTTCCTTTAAAATTCTTTTTTTTTTTTCCTCCTAAACCATCTCCCAGAAAACTTGCTTTCTTCCTGCAGAAGAACCAGCTGGTACCCGGGCTCTCACTGCACGCGCTCCGTGAAGTTCTCTGGGAAAACCCCCCGGCATTGGTCAAGTTCCTTATGCTGGAGCCAATCAGCTTCTTTCACCCCCATCAGCCATCCTTCATCCTGGCAGAGAAAGAAAAAGGCATCAGGTCTGGGGGCAGGCTGGGAGCGCGTAAAGCTCGACGCACAGACGGAGCCTTATCGGACTCCGGCCGGGGAAGCAAAAGGAGCTCCTGGTCCTTCCTCCCCAGCCGGTGCCCTCCAGAGTCCACGGTAAACCTCCCGCCAAGCCTGGAGGGGGCACGTAACAGGGACAGTACTCGAGGCAAACAGTGATGATGCTTCCCACAAGCCCAGAGCCCGCTTCCACGTCTGCTCCATGTCAAACAAGTCCAAGATCACAACCACAGCTGATGCGCTCCTCGGGAGCCTCTAGGTCAGGGGTAGGCAACCCCCGGCACAGGGGCCAAGCGTGGCACACGAAGGCTATTTGCTTGTCACATGCACCTTGGGCCAGATGATGGGGAAGGGGCCGGGGCTGTGCTGCCACAAGGATCGGGCCCCTTGCAGCCCCACCACCGTCCGCCCCCGGCACGCCAACATCTTACAAGTCAAGGCTGGGGGTGTTTTTGGCATCTGCCCGAACACACTGCCAACCCCTGCTCTAGGTCAACCACGAGTCACTGGGCTTGGCGCGAGAGATGCGGGGTGACACGCTAGGCCTGCGCTACGCACAGGGATGGGTTAGGAGTTCAGGCTGAGCCCTATTGAGCCGTGCCCATGCATCACCAGCGGAGGAGACTCGGGCCCCTCACAAACGTCCTCCCTGTGTTTTTCCCTCCGCAGGATTGCCGGGGGGCTTTGGGAGTGCACGAGGAACAGGGAGGAGGCGAGGTGAGGTGAGGAGCCTACACTGCTGCTCATAAGCAGGCAGAGGAGATGCCAGACTGGGTCGAGCCACAGGTCCGTCCAGCCGGGAGTCCTGCATCTCACACATCCTCGCTCTGCGTCTGGCAGAGGGAGGATGGTCAGGGAGGGGGCGTTTATACAAGGCTTATCCCGACTTCCCTCGCCCTCTACAGCTTCCAGTATTCACAGGCCTAACGGAGAAGTTACAGCTCTCGCTACCCTGTTTAATACCAATGGAGGGACCCATCCTCGGTGCATCTGTCCAACCCTCTTTGGTTAAATGATCAGCCTCCACAACACCTCGTGGCAAAGGGAGTCATCTTGGGCAGGCAGCTGCGTGGACTGTGCTACTTTCTGCATAGTTTGGTGCTGCCATTAGGCTTTCCTTCAGCTACCAACATGCAAGAGCCCCGGGCAGCCTTGGGGGCCTCCTATGGCTTGGCATCCCTGCTCCAAAGACACCTCAGACTTGTGCATTTCGAAGCCATCACGGGAGACAGCACACAATACTCACACGTGTACGCAACTCAAACGGAGCAGCCAAGCAAAGGCAAAGGGGGTGCCATAAAATCCATGGCCATCAGTATGCCACAGCACGGCAAGACGAAGGGCTGGATGAAAGGCAAGAAGCCCAGGGGTCTTTACCGCAGCGTCCGGCTTGCAGGGAGCCAAATGCTAGGGATCAGCCTTCTGCAGCCTGCATGTGTTACAAAGCGCGACATGCAGGTTTCCCATCCACCCCAAGCAGCTGATGATGGGGGATGACCCTAGTCCTACGCACCGCCAAGTCCAAGGGACGGGTAAGTCTGTGGCACTCCTGCTCTGACATCTGAGCTGCTGGTCAAGCCCCTGCACCCGGTCAGGACCCCAAGTTAGACAGGCTGCCTGTTAGTCCAAGCTTCCTTTCTCGCATGCATGGCCCACGTCAGAGATGCACAGTTTAAAGGCCACGGTTCCACGCCCGGGGGGCTGCCAGGCAGAGACAAGGGGGGAGCTGGAGCAGGGGGCACATTCCACGTGGACGGTAGAGTTAGAGGGCTTGATGCTGCTGCACGGCCAGGTTAGAAACACTCAGAGCATCACCTTGTGCAGCCGGACCAGTCGTGACTTCTTAGCTCTGACAGCTGCATCCAGCTAAAGTGCACACACAGATCATTGAGAACCTCTGCTCTGGACACACCACCTCCTACTGCTTATGCTAGGGGAAGCTCTCCCGTGGCTTTCCACAGAGCCAGGGCTTTATTTGGGAAGCTACTAAATGATCACACATGCTCAACCAGGTCAGTCCCATCCAGAGGGCAATGTGGCCTGTTCCACCCACATACTCACCCAGTCCCTCCCAAGACCATCTCGAATTGCAGCAAGCAACTAGCAGTAGGTCTGAGTGCTTTACACAGAGATGCATCAGCACTACCTCTCCCTTTTACGGATGGAGAAATGATTTGCCTAAGGAGACCCAGGAAGTCAGTGGCAGAGCTGATGGGTCCTGACTACCTAACTACGCGGCCTCCCAGGAAACAGTATCCGAGGGACCAGATTTATCCCTGGGTGAATTCAGTCCTGCCTGGAGGTGCATGAAACCTAAGGACCTTTAGAGCATCATGCAGGCCAGGAAGGAGGAGTCTTGTCGAAACTGCTTCCCTTCTGCACTGTCCAAAGCCACCAACCTCTTGGGAGCCCAAATCCAGACACTCCACATGCCGAGACCCACCACAGACCCCGGGAACCATCAGTAGCACAGTGCAGCCAGCTGTGTGCAGTGGGGCAAGCAGGTGGATCAGTGCAGCCAGGGAGTCTGCACGCCTGAGCTCACACTGCATCGCCGGGGCACATCTATGCTGTCTTGCAAGCAGACGCCGCACCAGACAATCTGGTGGGAGCACGCAGGGGAGGGGAAGGGAAGGTTTCATCCCCTTGGCAGCAATTCTCTAAATATGGGACAAAACCTTGCAATTCAAGGACTCGCCTAGAAAGTGCAGGCTGGCTGGTTGCATTAGCAGAGAGTCCTGAGCTGAGGAAGTTTCAGCCAAAGCTTTTATAATAAACAGCTGGGGGATGCAGCGGAGTCAGAAACCTCTCATCTGAGGTTGTGCATGACACGGAGCATCTCAGTTTAGCCTGGGAGGACATTGCCGCCTGCTGGCCAGCTGCATTAGAGCATCACCGAATAGGCTGCCGTCCGGTGGGACAGGATGTTCATAATAAACAGCCGGTTCAGCTGGGGGTCCACATACAGAAGGAGGATTTGCCAACAGATCCAGAGCTACAGCCTGTGCCCTGCTGCATCAAAAGCTAGGGACAGTGGATGGGATTAAAAATTAAGGGGAGAGGAGGGTCGATCTTGCAATCAGTTGTGCCTCCTTGCTGGCTATGCAAGGACCTGTCCCAATCGGTTCCTGCGGCTCTGCCAGGGGGAGGAAACCCTGGATATGCAAAGGCCGTTGGAGGGAGGAAGAAAGGGATCGTTGAGGTCCCCACCCTGCACCCCACCCTGTATACCATTAGCCAGGCTCACCCCTCCACCCCGCGCGTGCATGCCGGGCCCCCTCCCACCATCACGAAACAGCTCGAGAACAGCACGGCTCGCAGAGGGGAAGCAGAAGCAGCAGGTGCCTGCCCTGCCCCGCGCGCCCCTCACCTGCTCCTCGGGGTTCTCAAAGGGAATCACGAGCACAACGTCACCTGCCTTCAACTGCAGCTCGTCGCTGTCCGTGGCCGTGTAGTCGTGCATGGCCTGGACCTGCAGAGAGACGGCGGTTCTGGTGAGCAGAAGGTGCCAGCATCTGCCTGGGTCTCCAAGACCCGACGAAATCCCACTGAACCCGTAAACCCCTGTGGTTTCAGGTCGTTCTGGCTGGCTGCATCCAAGGGGCTGGGCCCCCTCTCCTGTCTATCCCTCACGGAGATCTGTTCTGCTTCCCCTGGAAGGAGGTGCCTCGACCCAGCAGCTCAGCAGCAAGCAGGCTTTGGTCTCTGGACTCGGGTGTCCAGCTGAGTTCTCCAGGTGAGGCGCGAGTGTGAACTGGGTCAACTGCATCCAAGCCTCTGAGCAGCTGTTCTTGCTCCCAAATCACACAGAGGCTGAGGGTTTGTGGAGCTTGCCAGCGCCCATCTAGGGTGCACACAGTGCCCTGCTGTTCCCATGCTAGCTCAGGGCACTGACACTTTACCCCAAGCTGTGTCTGAACTAAACCCCCGTGCCAAAGACCTTCCAACTCGGAGGCACGTGCCATCTGCCCCAAGCTCCTCTCCTCCCAGCAGGGTCCTGTTATGGTACCATCTCTAGCCCCCAGATCTGCCCTCCGAGGAGTGCAAAATCCAGCTCTGCGTTTTGCAAGCCAGAGACTGCCTTATTTTCCCAAGTCCTGGCTTTCCAATGGGCTGTGTTTCTCAGCACATTCCCTCCAAGACAGTCACTAAATCAGCGGGAAATGAGATTCACCCAGTCCAGGAAACGCTGCCAGGGTCAGGTGGAGCACCCCACTGAGCACAGGGGTGAGGGGCTTCACCAAGCATGGTGCACCAAGCCAGCAGCCCTGTCTGGTGGGCACCTGCTGAATCAACGAGCTCCCTGCAAGGCAAAACTTTCTCTTTTGCATACACCTGCATACTCTTCTGCTCAGTGACCAAGAGCAATAGCTGCCATCTGAATCAGACAGCCAGGCTGCTGCATTCTGGGATGGCTTATGTAGGGGTGATCCCACTCTGAGCTGGGGGTTGGACTAGACAGCCTCCTGAGGTCCCTTCCTCTATGGTCTCCCAGCCATGCATAGGCCCATCACCAACAAGTCCCTGGAGATCAGGCAATGCAGACCCTGCAGAGCACCAATCAGCACACCCAAGAGAGCAAGCCTGAAGACAGGGCTTTGTTTTCAGGAGTTAGGGCGCAATCCCACTTCACTCTGCGCACCCCAACAGCTGGCCGCAACACTTGCACACAGCTTGTGATCCGGCTTCACAAGCAGTGTGGATATCCAAGTGTCCACGCAGGCATGGAGCACGTGCAGGAGGCCGCATATTCACCAGGCAAGTACAGGGCTCTGTACCCATGCACCTGCCCTCCTTCTGAAGCTGGCATCCTGCACAGCCAAGAAAAGGAGATATAGAAGGCCAGGAGGAAGACCATAAACAAGCTGGAGGGGGTGCACTTGTGTGAAGGGATCAAGCCCGGGGTCCCAGCATGCTCCTTCCTCTCAAACTTCCCCCTGGCACTGCTCTGCACCCATTTTATCTAACAAACAGGAAATGCAAGGGGCAATGCTCAGCTCCAAAGGTAGCCTTGGTCTTCAACATGCTACATCTGTTCAGAAAGATCTTCATGGTCTGGCTGCTGGTTTCCACACATCAAATCTACTGTCCTCTCCCAACCACAGTCTCTCCCACAGCACCCACCTCCTTCCTCCCTCTTCCTAGCTGGGTTCGCCACTGCCATTCTCCACAGTTTGCATTATTTCTCCCCAGAGGGCTTTTGCTTTTTCCTGCCCTGGTTTCTAATCTCTAGGTCCCATGGCTTCCCATTCTTCTTAGTGTTCCCACTGCTTCCTCATTCACTGTCACTTGCCAAAATTACCTGCATGTTGCCCTGAAGAGTTTACCTTTGCTAAGAGCAAAGACAGGCTCTGGGTCTTGTGTCCTATCCAGCGTGTGAAGCTGGCAGAGACCGTAGCCAACCATGACCATTGCTAATGCAGAAGGAAGAAGAGAACCCAGCTCAGACTCACAGAAAATTCAGGTTGAAGGGACCTGCAGAGGTCACACCTAGTCCAACCCCCTGCTGCAAGCAGGAGCAGCCCCAACTACATCATCCCAGACAAGGCTTTGTCTACCCAGGTTTTCAAAACCTCCCAGGATGGAGACGCCACCACCTCTCTGGGGAACCTGGTCCAGTGCTTCACCGCCCTCCTGGTGAGAAAATTCTTCCTTAAATCCAACCTCAACTTCCCTTGCTGCAGCTTGAGCCCATTGCTCCTTGTCCTGTCATCTGCCCGACTGAGACCAGTCCAGCTCCGTCCTCTTTGCAGCCCCCCTGCAGGGAGCCGAAGGCTGCAATTCAATCCCCCTCGGTCTTCTCTTCTGCAGACTCAATCAGCCCAGTTTCTGCAGCCTCTCCTCACCAGTCCTGTCCCCCAGTTCCCTCACCATTTTTGTTCTCCTCCACTGGACTCTCTCCAATTTGTCCCCATCCTTTCTGTAGTGAAGGACCCAGAACTGGACACAGGACTTCCCAGCGCTGACTACAGGGGAAGGATCACTGCCCTCCATCTGCTGCTGACGCTCCTATCAATGCAGCCCCAGATGCCGTTAAGCTCATTCTCCTATGGCAGTACGGGCCCCATCAGGCTGACAGGAGCTACTACAGAAAGTACAGGAGATATTGGAGCAGAGACAGCAGAGAGCAAGTGCTGTATTTCATTGTACTCTCTTTTTACCCCTCCAAGGGCTCATGTCAATGGGGCCCTTTCTGCTGAAGCCGTAGACGTGGACCGTTCCTCAAGGCAGGTTCCTGGACTAGCTGCAATCCAGTTCCTGGGGCTGCCTACAGTATGGGTGGCTTCTCCTTCCCCTCAGC
Organism: Gavialis gangeticus; assembly: GCF_001723915.1. Taxonomy (NCBI): domain Eukaryota; kingdom Metazoa; phylum Chordata; order Crocodylia; family Gavialidae; genus Gavialis; species Gavialis gangeticus. The sequence goes on from NW_017729031.1 coordinate 39,527,770, forward strand.
CTCCACCTGCAAGCTGCAACACGGCCGTGCACAGCACAAACGCCTCCTGCGATTTGCCCTGGGGCACGTGCTCAGCACTGTGGCCTCGCCAAAGCAGCCTCTGCCTCACCCTCCTGGCCACCCCCACAGACAAGTGTTCACCTTGAAAAGGAAGCCCGGTGGCATGTCGGCCCTTTCAGAGGCACCGCTGCTTTCCACGGTCCCATTGACAGTGGCTGGGAAAGTTTCCACAACTACAGCAGGCAGAGAGCCCTGTGGAGAGCAAAGCCACGTTGAGAAAGGAACAGACACACGTTTACAAGCATTTATCCCTGCCCTGGGCACCCACAGATTGGCAGTGGGGTTTCCCAGGCTGCGAGTCAAAGGCAGCTGACAGCCATAACTCACCGCACTGGAATAAACGGGCAAGCAGAGAAACGGGCAGAAACCAAGGAGAGACCAGGGTTTGCAGTGAGCAGTTATTGTGGGGGCAGCGACTGTCTCTAGTCTGAGGAAGGGAGAAGGTCCTGACTTCTTCCGGGCGATGTGGCTGATGCATTCAGCCAGGTGACGTATTTCCTGGGGGGAGCAATACTCCTCACCTTCCCAGCAATCACCGCAGTGGCCCTGGGCAAGTCGTGCAGTGCCCAAGTTGAGGCAGCAGAAATTAAGAGGCTCTCTCAAGGCCATAAAGGAAATCAGTGTCAGAGCAGGAGTCTGGTGTGGGGAGGGGGCAGCATTCGACCCTAAATTAAGCTGAGCGTGACTCTCCCAGGCATGAGGGAGAGGGTCAAAGGAGCAGGATGTTTCCGTGTCTGGATCTTGTCACGAAGACGGGGGTAGGACAAGAAGACGTCTGGAGGTGCCTTCCAGCCCTCTTCTCTAGGACTCCCTGGGGATCATCAAAGTCTTGGCTTGAGTGTGCAAAGCACACACAGGGCAACCCTGCATAACTCCTTTGGGGATGGGGACCGCCACGGACACCGTCTGCATGCAGAGGGGCCAGGCCTGATCACTTTGCCCAGGAGAGGGGCCCTGGGGGCAGGGACCCTGCCTCCCCTGGGTTCTTACAGAGCCAGATCCTGAGTCAGCTTCAGTTTTAGGTGCTTCGGCTCCCGCTGCCGCTCCTGCTGTCCCAGCTGCTTCGGATCCGCCGGAAGCGGCATCTGCAGGCTGCAACACAAGAGCCGCCCCGGGCGGAGAGTTAGAGAGTAGAGGGGGCAGGAGCGTGTGCACACACCTTTGCGTGCGCATGGGCATGTCCAGAGATGGGAGAACAACTGCCCCCTTGATACCAGCTACCCTCCCAGACAGAAATCATGGTCAGGCACCTCGACTGCTGCTCCTCCTTTTCCTGGATCTCCCTATTCCAGGTTGCGCTGAGATAAATCCCCGCTCGCCTTCCCTCTGCTCCCAGGCGGACGCCCTGGGGAAGTCCATGGGAGCAAACTGAAGCTTTTGGCAAAATTTGGTTGACTGTACAGGAGCCACAGATTGCTAAGACATTATAAAAGCTCAAGGGAGCACTAGGCCCAAGGGAGCACTAGGCCAGGGGCTCAGCTAGCCAGTATGGATGGACACAGCTACCAGGCCTTCCTCAGATCTAGGCTGATTTACACCAGCTCCTGGCTGGTCCAGGAGGAATGAGACTCCTGTTTAATCTTCCAGATAGAGAAGAGGAATGGAAAAACTACCAGGGAAGCCTCTGATTCAACAAGAGCCTATTCGGTTTGCAGCTGAGCTAAGAAAGAAGGTTTGCTTGGGTTGTAATTTCTGAAAGGAGGAGTTTTCTCCGAAGGGTATCATCTGCTAACAGCGGTTCCCGAGGATTGCCATGGCTGGTTCGTGCACTAAAAAAATGCCACTTTGAAACCTGACAAGAGCATGCTCCTTGCAACCCACCACAACTACACCCGGGTCCTGCTGATCTAGAAACCTCCCAGACAGCGTTTCTCGACTCTCCACTCCCACACCCCTCGCCCCTTAAAAACCACAACCATCGGGCCACTGTCTGGCCCTCCGTGCTGCTAGAGAGAGAGAGAAATCGTGAGAACGGAGACCCGCTCAGCCATGCTTCACAGCGCGCGGCTCGGGTCTATGTCAAGGTGAGGCCTCTTAATACAAGAAATTGCTGCGGATGAAGAAGGAGCTTGAGTGCCACAACCCAGGAGCATGCAAACAGGACAGGCACCAGGAAAACACCTTCAGCAGATAGTCGCTACGGACAGCACATGGCTATGCAGCAGGCAAGGTAAGATGTGTACATACATCTGCACCACCTGCACACAACATCTCACATATCCATATACACAGAGGACGTGTATATGAATGTACACACCTAGGATCATTGACTGGCACGCTGCATCTGTATAGTCTCTATACTGACGAATATATAACCCCTACTAAAAAACACAGGCATTTTCATAATGCGGCGGAGAAACTTGCATCGCTGTCCAGAAGGCCGAGCGGTGTCGAGTCTCTCAGGCCCCGATCCTGCCTGTGCTCGCTGTAGACAGACCCTTGCAGGGGCTTCAGGAAACAGGGCAAAGTCCTGAAGGGTCATCATGGGATCAGGGCCCTGGCAGGGGCTGGTTTTGCACTGGGGGCTCCCAGGCATTGCCATTCAGGAAAGGCTGCTACAGCCGTCAGCCACGAGGCTCTCTCTAAATGCCACTTAGCATTTAAAGGAAGGCGGTTCAAGACCCGTCGGGCTTCCAGCTCTGATTTTGCTGTGCATAGGAGGCCTGACTCAATCCCAGCACAGTAGTGTGGGATTCGGGACACTGGTCTTTAATACTGACATCTTCAAAGCATTGCCCAGGCATTTAAGGGCCAGTCTGGTCCCCCCCCCCCC
>NW_017729031.1:39530863-39546662 GCF_001723915.1 Gavialis gangeticus
CCCGTCCTGTCACTTTGGCAGAGCAAAGAAGCCACCGGCCCCTCTGCTGCGTGGCAGCATTGTGCCCATTCTGCAGGAGCAGTCATCAAGGCGACAGGTGAGGGCTTGGTCAAAGGTTAGACAGTGAGTCACTCGCTCCGCCAGACGGAGCACTCAGCCTTTCTTAGCGGCTCTCCTCGACCAGACAACGCTGCCCCAAACTCTCTCCAAAACGGCAAGCTGATTTGCTAACCACTCTGCACCACCTCCTATCTGACCCTAGTACTAGACCTCCCGGACAGAGGGGCCAATACCTCCGTGTCTCCACACATTAGCTCCGGAGACATGCCCAGTCAGCTACAAAAGAGCGTAACGGGAAACCGCTCTCCATGAACCGAGTCTAGGCATCGGGTGCAACCGTTCGAATCTGTTCAGTCGCGTGCCAAGTCCGCAGAGACTGGCAGCTCTCTGGGGCAGTGACCGCTTTGTTACCCAGTGCGTGTGCAGCACCTTGTGCAATGGGGGCCTGGGCCAGGACTGTTATCATCAAGCAAAAATAAATACATAAAAATCAATAAAAGAGAACCCAGGTGTCTATGGCCATAATAGCCAGCCTGCAGGCATCAGATGCCCTCTATTCTGGTGAACATTGCATTCGGGATAGACTGGGACTTGAATTGCACTTACTTGGGCAGGCTCGGTCTCAGTGGGCTGGCTGGGCCAGTCCACAGCAAAGGCGCTATCGCACTGATCCACAGACTGCATGCTGCTAGAGGAAGTCTTTTCAGGCTGGTGGGTGGAATTGGGAACGAGGGACGGGGAAGGAGGAAGATGGCAGCGGATGGGAACGTGAGAAGATAAAAATGAGAGGTGTGGGGTAAACGGGGAGGGGAAAAGAGTAGAAAAATGAGACGCACACAGAGGTACAGATATTCTGGGAGGACATCTGCAATTCATCTGCAAAAGCATGAACATGTCGTGGTAATCAGTGCCATTACTTGGAGAAAAAAAAAATGAAGCACACCAAGCAGTGGGTTGGTTTAGAGACATTACTTTCAGGCAGTTTAAGGCAATGATGGTGAGCCTGGGGCAGAAAGAGAGGACATCTGACTGCGCGGAGGAGCAATTTGGGTTTGGGGTATTTTTATGTTCGTGTCGTGGTGAATATGAGAAGCAGCTACATTCAAAAGCAGATGTGAGGAACACACGGGCTGTCTCCTTGGGGTCTGCAGATAGCCAGGCTGCATCTGTTGCAAGGAACCTCCTCAGGGCTTTGAAACAAATGATTTAGTCTGCAGGGACTACATCCGGTGCTCATGAAAACCAGTGACTAATTTCAAGATGGTCCCTTTCCTTATCCTGATCAATGCACCTTGCTTCTAGCCCGCAGCACCCTCCTGCCGCAACACGCTCCCCTGTTCCAGTCCCGGGACGTCACAGCTCAGCAAATGCAAGCACTGTCCATCGTCACAGCCACACACCTTTCTTCAGCAGAAACTACCAGCGCTGCACGCTGAGGGCAAGCCTACACCACTTCCAACAAGAGTCCACCATAAATGAGAACAGAATAGATGGGACAGAATTTGAACTCAGGTCTCCAGGGCTAACGACCATATGCCCATGCCAGGTAGCTTCTCCCGCAGCATCCCACTTTGTTCACTACTCTTCTAGGTGGAAGGAAGGCATGGTTGTGTTTTGCTTCCTTGCAAGACCTCCTATATTGTTACCACCCCTAAGCCCATCCTCAGTCCTATCTAGATGGGTAATGAATTCAAAGTATACACCAAGTAAAGCACGTGCCAGAAGTCCCCACCAACAAGGGACGGGGACACAGCTGGACCAGGGTTGAGATGCATCCACAGACTCCCTCATTCAGGTATGGAAGGGCAAAGTCCCCCCTTTCAGGTCACAAACAGCCTCCATACTGAAGCAGACCCAAGCCACCAAGTTGGCCCTGTCCCCCTCCTGATGCACTCCGAATTCATTTATAAGCCAAGCTGCAATGCAGACAGCTTTCCACAATGAAACAGCAATGCAACTGCAAGCCCAGCTGGCAGCCAGGTTTAAACTAACAGGATCCTGCAAGAAGTCTGCTAACAACAGTAGCAGTAACATGGAGATGAATACCCCAAGTCGACAATCATTGCTTACCCCCACTGCTGCCATTTAACATGCACTTTGTACCCTTTCACTTCCCTCCTCATCTCTCAGACTCACCATATCCAGGGCTTACGGGGCCCATGGATATTCTGAATATCTCGCGCTACCACCATCCCGCTGCCGATTCCCACAGCAGCCCTGGGGAGCGCCGCGTTCAACACAAACCCATGAAATACTACACAGGTCTCTCCTGTTTAATTAGATGCACTCCCAGGTTGCTTATTATTTGGACTGAATGAGCTTGGAACTGGGCTCGATGCCAACCAACATGCGTTTGGCCACGTGTGCTTGTATTTGGGTAAATGGGAAGAAGCTGCGTTGAGCAAGGCAGCTCATTTACAGAAACTGCATTTTAATAAGTGAGAGGTGGAATCTAATGAATCTCCCGGATTTCAGCAAAAAGCACGTTGGTGTCATCCACTTACTCTATTTTAGCTACTGCACAGCATCCCCGTGTCTGGGCACTACTCCACATGCACGTCCCAGTTCTGGACACCACGCCACATCCACATCCCAGTGTCTGGACACTACTCCACATCCATAGGGAGCTGGGGAAAAACACTTGTTTTTCCTGGATCAGAAAGCCTTGCTTTTCTGCCTTGTTTTAGTAAGTCAGCAGCTTTACATATCCCAGGTGCAAGTGTACCGGATTGCACCTTGGATGTGCAGGATGAAGTCCCACACGGGTGGGAAGCACAGGTTCTGAGGGGACGTTTGACTGCCATCGTTTTCCAAGTTAGGGGCAAAACAAAAATGACAGAGATGCTTCCCCTGGTGTTTCCTGTGGGATGCCAAACACTACAGCTGGCTCCAAACTGCCCTTTCTCTGGGACCCTCCAACATCAGAGTGGGTCAGGATCAAGGGATGGGTTGACAAAACTGTCTACCATCAGCTTAGCCCTGAGCCCTTTGGGGGACGGCAACACATACATCTCATAAATAAGCAAAGGCATTGCTCGGTGGATTTTCAAGCGTGTAGCAAGAACACACATTTCCTTCCGCAGCAGCCTCCTTGACACAAATGGGGGAAAGGGGTTTCCACCTTCTGAAGCCCCGCTGTTGTTGCACCAGCTGCAAGGACATGAAAGAGGAAGAACGTGCGTCAGTCCTTCCCACAATGCAAGGGCAATACCCAAAAATAGCAAAGAAACCACGACTTTAGCAAACAAACCAGCCCTGGACTGTTTTGGGGAAGGAACAATTCAGCTGATCCACGAAGACCAAGGCTGGGCCACGTAACCAAATGCTTCTCAAAGGGGCAATCGTGGAGACGGACCGAAGTAACCCAAGGGGCTCTGCTTTTAAGGCAGGAACCATTACCCTGTAAAGACATGACTTTTTTTTTTTTTTTAAAGAAGAGGAAAAAAAGATAGAGCACAACATGGGGAATGACATGGATGAACGCGATCAGCTAACAGAAAGCAGGGGGGAGCAGCCTTCTCAACATGCCCCAGGTGTGCACAGATCGTGAGCCACACCAAAACCTTGGGCCAGCTTTTCACCTGGAATAAACCAAGGTCTGACACCAATCAAGGATTCACAGGGATGCTTTGAGGTTCAGGGCCACATCTCGATGATAAAAATTCAGTGTCCCCAGGGGCAGGGCCTTCAAGCACACCACGCTGCTCCAAGTGGACTGTCTCCTAAACCCAGCCACAGCAGGGGACAGGCTCCTTCACTTAGGGGCTAGCTAATTAGCAGTCACTCTAATTAGCCTGCACTACCCCCTAGGACAGTGTGCAGAGGCATTTGCACTGCCCGCCTGGAGCGCAGCAGCTTGTGCAAGGGGGCTGCCCCCCGGAAGGGTGAATTTACCACCCATCTCTGAATGCAGACTTGCTGCTACAAGCAGCAAGCCTGGCTAATGACCTCCAATTTACATGAGGGGCTGGGGGGGTAAACTGAGGGGCAGTTGAGAGGCAGGTGCATCACGTTAGGCAAGAGATGGCAGGAAGGGAATAAGAGGCCAGTGGGGGTATGGAGAGGCGCAGACGCAATGGCAGGATTAGGGACACGGACAGCAACGCCAAACACCATGGAGATGATGGGAAAGCTCGCAGCACAGGCGACGGGGCGCTCTTCTGGGAACGCCAGGCGCAAGGCCTGAATGCATGGCCGCCATCGAGGCCCATCCACAACACAGAAGGGGGAAGCGGGTTTGAGACGTGGCGTGGTGGGAGCAGTGGGGCGGGGGGGGACAGCGCGCAAGAAGGTGGCGCCCGCACATGCCAGGGGAGATGGCAGGAGTTCACCGAGAGGAGAACGGGGGACGAGTCTTACCTCCCATAAATCCCAGGGGATAGACTAAGCATGTCAAAGAGCAACAAGAACAAAAAACAGGTTGAGACTCAATTATTGCAGCAGTACAAATGTCGTTCAGCACGAGGCAGACATACACATTCAACAGCACTTACCTCCGCATCTTTCTAGTTTCCTTAATTGTTTGAGACGTGAAACTCAGTCTCATACAGAAGAGCAGTTAGCTGGACCATGACCTTTATGCCAAGGAGCTCTGCCAACCCAAAAGCTGTGTGGACGACTGGCCTAATTAACGTGATGACATCGCAAAAGTATTGGAAATATCCCAGTTGTGGATTATACTGGCAGCTGCTGTCCAAGAGAGCAGGCCGAGATTAGGGAAAACTTCCCTTGCCTTCGTATTGGAAGCAGAAGGCCTAGGCAGACGGCACTGTCTGAGCCCAAGAATGGCTTCAAACACTCAATTTAGCAAGAGTATAAACCAGGGCTGGTGCCAAATTTGCATTACACCAAGGGCAGGATACATGCTAATTTTGTGTGTTTAGGAACAGCCCATATTTCCCAATCCTTCCTCTCTGCACAATAAGCCTCGACCCCATTTCTTAACTGGGAGTCGCATGTTCATGCAGAAGGTAGGAAGCTCCAGGCTGCTCCCCTGTGACAGTCCAGCCTCCTGTTTCTACAAGAGGCCAGGACCAGCCATCCTCAGGAAGGCGTAACACCTCCAGAACAGTGACTTACGCTGTTGGAGGAAGTTTCTCTTTAGCCCCAGGTGGAGGTTGGCAAAGGATGCTATTTCCCTTCCAAAGTCCTTCCTGTCCCAGACGATGGCAGATTGCTAAAACTCCCTGCTGCTCGCTAAACTGACGGTGGCTTATGGAAAGAACGTAGCAGCGAGGGTGCAATTCCCATCCACACAACCAGGGAAATCTCCAGAGGGCAGGTGGAAGATGCTAAGGATACACACGCTGGCTGAGCTTTCAGATCTCAAGAAGAGGGTCTGCTGGGTGCGCCCCCAAACATCCATGTATGAGGGTGCAGATCAGATTGCTGCAAGTGCAAAGCCAGGGGCACAATTACCCGACTCAGATGCACGAGTGCCCAGCGAAGCATGCAAATGTGCCGGCGGGCATGTACTCGTGCCTGCTGCGCGCCTCTGAAAGCTCAGCCAACGCGAGACTATACAAGGTGGGCACAGGCTGCCCCCGGTTGTCAACAGTTCATTCAGGCAAGAAAGAGGGAACGGTGACGTGAACAAACCTGGGAGACGGGTGTGGGTGCCTTCCCCACACCGGCATCTGGTTTAATGGGATCAAAATCCAGATCCAACAGGCTGGCTCCCTCCTGGAAGGGCCCAGGGGCATCAAACTTGGCAGCGGTAAGGAAGAAAAGCAGTGTGAGCATTAGACAAGCGCTGGAGACAGACTGTGTGGCAGCTGATAACCAAGACTTGGGTTGCAGATGGCATATTGCCTGCTCCCTCCAACCTGCTTACTGCCTACAAGCGTGGGCAAGGCACTCGTGCAAACAAACCTGACCCTTTTACATAAAAAACCTCCACCCTAACACACCCTACATGTCTTAACAGCTGGCCTGGCCAACTCAAGATAGCAGGGCCTATTAGGGCCAAAGTGCCAGCTTGGAAGAGGTCCTCTTCTCTTCCCAACTATCCTTTGTGGCTCTCCTGCACCAGGACCAGCTACACCGCGCTCAAGGTTAACTGTCCCAGCCTCCTCGACAGAAGCCATCGCCTTCAGGACTGAGCAACGGCAATCGTTTCACTCCCAGAGTCTAGACCGGCCGTCTTCAGGGCCTCGAGCTGTGCATGGGAACACATGCCTGACAGCAGTCTCAGCACTAACCCCCGCAGCAGCTAACCTGTCTTCCCTCTTTGCTGAATCCCAAACACCACCTATCCCCAGGTCAGACGTGCCACACGTGACCATTTGCCTGTAACCGGCGTTAATCAACGCACCCGAATCCCAGTCCGGTCAGCACAGGCTTCAGCGCTCTGAACATGGGCAGTCGGAAACACAGAACAGCTCATTTTCCAGGACATGCACAGATGCAGGAGCAAAGTGAGTCCCTTTATTTCTGATTAACTCACTAGCTAGAGGCATTATCAGCGCGTTCACCCATAGCCTTGAATGCAGCAGACCCAGCACCAGTCGCCTACAGGGAATTAATCATTAACTTTCCATACTGACCCGTGACATTTCACCATTGTGCGCCTCTCCCTTTCTGTCTAGCTCCTCCTTTAAAGAAACAATCCTGCCCACAGTCCCCCAAGGCCTGTGCTACCAAGCAGATTTCCTCCGCCTCGCTGGACCTCTCGCTTCAAACCCCTTTCAGGAATACCCACGGTTTGTGCTCCGTTTTCCTTCCCCAATTCCACCAAGACCCAATACTGAAACTGCTCCTGGGACTTCCTAACACACACCAGGTTATCTAGAGACAAGCTTCACATCACATTAGGATGTGAATTCACAGGCGAAGCAGGCCACGACATTTAGCAGTGCAGCAAAACCAACACAGTGATCCACAGACCTATGAAAAGAGGACCGCACACAAGATCCATGTTCCCATCATGTTCCACCTCAGTGTAATTTCTGCCCATTTTTTACCTTCTCTTGTGTTGTTTAACACCCACAGGAACGAGTTTATTCAGCTGAAACAGGGAAAGGAGCTGCAAACTTTTGGCCCTTGAAGCCCAAGTGACAAGCATGAACCCAAGTCCTCAGCATCTAAAGCCCATTGTATGCCCGTAATGTTTCTCCAGTAAAGTCTTTAACAAGCTTCCAGATCCCAGACTTTACGCCTTCCCTTAGTGCACCAAGATAGAAAGCGCCAGCTATACCACCGGCATCTTACCTGCTGTTCAAGAGTTATGCACACATATACCTGCAGCAGATCTGCGCCCTTGGCCTCTCTCCCCCAGATCATTAGCTTAACTCAGACTCCAGTATCAAACTAACATGGCCTTGGAGAAGGCACCAAACAGCAACAGCCACCAGGTGCTCCAGTGGAGAAGCCAGATTATCCCTCAGAGATCACGTCCGGGGGATGGCGCAGTAGATCCATCCTGGGCCATGTGCACTGAGCAGATGCAGACTGGAGTCTCTGGTTACATGTAGGCATTCACACAGAAACACGAGACCAACGATGGAGCAGACATGGAGATCACTTAGAAACACATGCTACAACCTACACGGGGGGACAGACATGGCCCAGTGACCTGTGGCTTGCTTTGGTTGCATACGCACACACAGAGCAGGCATTTGCCTGTCCAGAGGTGAATCCAACTGGAGCCGGGGGACCATTCGGTACCATCAACTGCTCTGAGACGCTGCCAGCGTCCTCCAAAGTCCTTGGCTAAGCACTCCCTTTTCCCGGCTCTGCAAAGATCTGCCTTGCAGCAGCTCTCTTCTCTTCCCTCCTGCCCCTCATTTCTTACAGTTCTGCAATCCCCGCTTTCTCCTGGAAGCATCTCAGCAATTTGGGGATCTCCCGATAAACAAGGTCCTTGCACTTCCATGCATCGTCTCCACGAACCCACCTGTCACAGCTGCATTTCTTTAATCTCCTTGTAGCAAGGACCTTGTCTGTGTGGAGAGCTGCATGCACTTCCAAGGCTCTACCAACTACCCAGCCCTCATCGCTGCTGCTCAGCCCAGGTGGTGAAGCTTGAATCCTGGCACCAAAGGAAAAACTTTCCCATATCTCTTTGGATTTGGACTGCTCTGGGGTTAGTGATGAGCCTAGAAACGTGGCTTCAGAGCTGGCAGACACAGTTCTGTGGGTAAATCTGATATCTTTTAGTAGACCAACTCAAAGAGTTGGAAAAATTCTTCTTTGCAAGCTTTTGGGCATAAATACCCACCATTAGGCTCATATCTACACCCAATTACTAGAACTAAAAATAAAAAGCAATTCTCCTCTGCAGACTACTTCTAATCTAAGACCATCCCTGCTTTTTTCTTTGCCACATGCATCTTTGCAGTCTAAGTCAGCTCTCCCTTCGATAAACCTGCCCCAATCCTTGCCATCTGCATGAAACGGGAAGGACAACTTTCTTTTCTTCTGACCCTTTCTCTGCAGCCGGGTGGGAGGTAGGAAGCCACAGGTCACTGGTCTGAGTTACAGATGCAAGAAAGGGGAAGCGAGTCACACCGAGCCTTGTTAGAGGTGTCACTTGTTCAAAGGGATCATTCAAAACAATTAAACAAAAGAAAAACAAGTCTTACAATGCAGCCAGAAAACTGGTCAGGCTCCTTCCTGCCTAGGGGTTACCCAGACAGGCTGGACATTAAATCGTTCTCTCTGCACCCTGTTCCTAGCTCCACCAGCAAACTATTAACATGGGAGGGAAGAGGGACACCATCCCTTCGTGGCTGTGTCTGACTTTCAGGACTCCAGAGACATTTGAAGAGAACTAACCCTTTTAAATGGAGCTGCTTGCCGGCAAAAGCAGCCAGCCGGAGGAGTCTGACGGACAAAGAATTTGAGAAAACCGAGTCCTCGCCGCTCCGAAAAGCAAATCCACTGAACTGCCATCAGTGACGCGCTACCGGATGGCAGCAGAAACAGGGCTTGAAGGCATCCAGACTGGAGGCAACCCTGTACAGGAGTGTCTGGGGAACTTGGCCCACCCACTCTTTGGCCTGTTTGCTTGATGCAAATCCTGCTGATTGCAAAGGCGCTGCAGAGCCTTTCAGCCTCTGGAGATCAGCTGGTTAGACGCAAGCCTTGGCTTGGAATAACCCTAATTTGTGGATATCCAATGGCTTTTTTTATCATGGTCTGGTGAGACTGAATTAGGAGGACTCTGGAATTAGCTAACACCAAAAAACCACTGCTGCCATCTCAGGGCTGCATCCTGTGCCCTGCCCTGCCCTCCTGACCAGGTTTCTTGCCGTGACACCTCTAACGGGGAAGGGGACAGCGAGGAGGTGAGAGGCGGACAGACGGAGATAAGGCAGGGCGTAGCGGCTGACCTGCGAGGGAGTGGTCACACTTATCTCGGGGACAAAATTGTCATCAAACAGACTGATGATGTTCTCCTGCTTGATCTCCTTGGACGGGGTGAGTTTTGGAGGTGGCGGCACGGGAGGACCTTTCCTCAACTGCATGCAAGCGAGCACACGGCGACAGCACAGATGGCGACACCCAGAAAAACCAGAGACAGGAACCAGGTTAGCAAAATAAAACCATGGGGGAAGGGACACGGGGAAGGGTCGAATAAATAAACCTGGAGGGGAGGGAGGGAAAACAAATCACACGCCTCCAAGAAGGTTTGGCATCATTAGTTACACTTCAGCCGTGGGCCGTCTCCCGCTGCGGAGGAGAAGCGTAACACAATTAATATGCATCAACTGGGCATGCATACATAATTAGAACATGTGCAACCTTCCAGAAACACCGCCGGGAGGCACACATCGGTTAATTGGCACAGTCTGGTAGAGAAATCCAGTGCATTTGCCACCTGGCTCAATACCTACCTGCATGATGTAGGCCCCCGGGGGCAGGGTTAGACACCAGAGTGGATCCTGAACAGCCAGCGGGCCGGATTCTGATCTCGAGGACACTGCTCCAGTCTACGGGCGTCAGTGGATTTACTCCAGCACAAGTGAGATCAGAGGGGGCCCCTTGGGTGAGGAACATGGCCAGGGCTCAGTCCTGGGTCCAGAGCCATCAAACCACACGGGAAGCAATAACTGCGGGCCTGATTCTGCTCTCCGTTTCATCAGCGTGCAAGACTAGGGACACCACTGGAATCAGAGTTTCTCTCGCATACGTCCAGGGAACGAGGCTGAGGGTTTCAGCTGCGAGGCTCCCATATGCTAACACCTTGCTTCACCGCGAGACCTGGATTCATTGCTAGGTGCTGTGGGAACGCTCACTAGGGACATGCAACCCAGTTCGGTATTTCCCTGGGTTGCAGGCATCCCTCTCACCTAGGAAAATGGATCATCGTTATTCCCCTCAGACTAGGGGTCCTCAGGGGGACTGACAGAGGATGTATGCCATATCAGCATCAGGCCCAGGGTCAGCACATGGTCATTCCTGGCTCTCAGGCCTGTGCTCGCTCCACTAGACTACATCGCTTCTCCATGCTGCGTAGGCATGCACTCTGCTGAGCTAGCAAACAGCTTTCTAAACTGCTAATCCAACCAGCCACGGCCAAGATGCCAGATTTCAGATGTGTCTCCCGAGGCACAGCTGGCTGGAGACCCTTGCTGAGGCTGCACGTAATAACGGAAGTGGCACTTTCACTTCCAGTTTTCAGGCGGCTCTAGAAGCAGACGTGCCCAGAAAGCCTCTCTGGCATTATCCCCAACCAGATGCTGATTGCTGAAGCCTCCCGGGAGGGTGTCATCTCAGCAAAGTGAAGCTAATCCGTGCAGACACCGGGGGCTGTGAATCCAAAACCAAAGCAGTACAGGGGGCAGATAAAAACCTTGCTCAACATGCACATGGCCTGAGAAGGGATTTGGCTGCCTAAAATTACACCAACCCATTCCTGCAGATCCTGCAGCGCACTCGGTCATTGCAACAAAACTGCCACCGTGGCTCCGTTGACTGCAGCGGTGTCATCCCAGCAGACCGCAGTGTAACTGAGAGCACAATTCTGGCTCCTGAAGGCTCACAGGATCCACTGTTTATGAAGACCTGTCATCACCATAGACTAATTATCCAGGGTGGAAGCACGCTGCAGTCCCAAAATGGGAGGAGGCAACTTTTCAAAGAAAGAACAAAAATCGGGAGCAAAACAGCTGGTGCATGGGAACAGCGACTAGTTGAGACCTCAGTGGGATGAGTCTCCATTTTTACTCCACTCCTTTTCCACAAAATATTCCCATAGGAGTCTTACTGTTAGCATCGGCCTGCTGGGATGGAGCGAGGAGCTAAGCAGAGCATTTCTAGCATTTGATGCTTTCTTACCCCCGGTTAGATCTGGGGACAGGAGAAGACAGAGCCCACTTGTGTGTCATCCCACCTGCTGGGTGCTGGCAAAACCTTTCATTAGCAACCATCTTCCCAGATCCAGCCTCACTTCTCAGGCTTGATGCACCAGCTGAGACAGTCAAGTTAACCGACTCCAACTAGGCGTGCAATGGAAAATAACTGCCCGCAGGTGGCAGCATTAGCCGCACATTGCACGTCAGGCCGGGTCTTGGCTCCTGCTGGCAGAAGTCACGGCCAGGACTGCCTCAACAGTCTGCTTGCTTAGCGGGGTGTGATCCGCCCACGCCAGCCCGCAAGCGAGCAAGCGAGAAAACGCCCACGGCGTGGCGAAAGGATGGATAATACGTGCTAGTCAAGGGAAAGGGAAGGAGGAGTGGAAAACGTCTGTCTCAGCAGGACGGATCTGCACAGCAGCTAAGCAAACCTTGCAGATTGCAGACACCGCATTTTCGAGGCGAACGGCTGGAGGAAGGGCAGCGGGAACCCAGCTGGACGAAGCCCTGGCTGGGATGATGTAGTTGGCGCTGGTCCTGCTTGGAGCAGGGGGTTGGACTAGATGTGGCCTCCTGAGGTCCCTTCAACCCTCGTTTTATAGGATTTCTATGCATGAGGATCCCCAGTCAGAGAAGGCCGGGTACAGCGTGGGCTTGCGGGGCGAGTAGAGAGCATGGAGGTGGTTACTCCACAATGAGCATGAGCTGTAAAGCCTGGATGCATGCTCAGTGCCTCTCTCCCCCCAGCCCCACTATGAAGTTCAGGCACAACCTAAAGTCAGTGCTGTCCGAGTGACCCACAGCAGCCGGGCAGGTCCTGTGCGTCTCACGGGTAGATGCTGCGCAGCAATGGCCATAGAGGAGCAACCATAGTCCTGTCCCAGGAGAAGCACTTTCTGGATGCTGGCATCCAGAAAGCACACGCTCAGTGCAACTCTCCCCATTTATACATATCATATTGATGTTTCAGGGCTGCAACCATTCGCTACCCACAGCCAAGGCATTCGCCACAGCCAAAGGCACTGGTTTTGCTTGAAAATCTCTCTCATCCTACCCTATCTCCAGCTATGCTTTCCCCAAAGCGTGAGAGCCCAGGGCCTTCAGATTTCACATCCCCTTCAAGGTGGATATCACTGAGGTCACACGCAGTCCAGGGACCATGGCTGAATCTCTGGCTGGCAGTTACACATAGAGATGGACAGTGGTGGCAAGAAGGAATAGGTCACTGCAAGTAAAAGAAACCAAATCCAACACTAGCAACAGTAGGGTCTGAGCAATGAAGAGTGCTACCAGCCACGTTCATCTCTCAGACAGACCCTTGCACAAGCAAGTGCACAGCTCCCCCCTGCCATCCCCACTTGCTACCAAGGACAAACATTTTGTGCAAAGCAGAACGAGGTAGAGCCAAACTGCGGCCAGAGCACGCTGCTTCACTTAAAGGCTGGGAAAGGCCCAGTCTGTATCCACCTTGGTTTAGAAGTGACGGGATGTTTTCTCACCCATGCAGCTTTCATTCAGTTTGGGATGCTCATCCCCAGTGCAACCACCAACAAAATCCCAGGACTTGCTCCAGACGTGAATGTACTCTGCATGCTCCCCACCTCAAAAAGTCTCCTATCAGTGGTGCTGATAGGTACTGGACTGCCACTTGGCGATTCACACACGAAGAAAGGGCTAATGAATAAAAAAGCATCTGCTTAAATCAGCTAGGTACGTGAGCATTATGCTGCAGTTCATTACAGTGCAGGGACCTTAAGATAAGCTCTTAGCAGCATTTCTACTTAAATAAGATCAGACCCACGGTTCATCTCGTCTCCAAGACTGGTCAGTCTCGGATGTTTCAGTGGACAGGACGAGTTTCCCCGTAACAGGCCAGGGGTTTATAGAGATGTCGTATTCATGGAAGTGCAAGGGTTTGCCGTTGTTATTTTTACAATCCCAGCTCATGTCAATGTGAACAGTTTCTGCATCCATGTCAGTGCTGGCTCCCTCTTTGGCCCTGCGAAACAATCAACTTCAGTGGCATCCTCTGACGAGGAGTTCTCCCGCTTCGTTATGTGTTGTGACAAATGTCACGTCGTGTCTTATAACTCACCCTTTCAGACAGGCCCTACACCCCTGGTTAGAAAACATGAAGTACGTGCTTCTGTACGAGGTATGCGTGTTACTCAAGTGAAAAGGTATTTTTAGGGAACGCTTAGCATTGTCCCTACAATGGAGAAAATAACCAGGAGCGGAGTGCCTGCCCCTGCAGGGGTCTGGCCCATTGCACCGGATGCAAAGCAGACCGCCTCGCGTGTTCTCAGCGACACGCGATTTGACTAGGAAAGGGGTGGCCTTGTGTGACCACCGAGCCCGCGGCAGCAGAATCACACTGCCGGGCCAAGTTTAGCCCCCGAGGATACTACCTGAGATGGCGACTTTGGGATGCCTGCCCCAGGTGTCTCCAAGGAGGACGGCTCCGGCTCATGGTTGACAGTCTTGGTCTCGGGGCTGGTGATCGGGGACCCATCCGGTGGAGGCGAAGGGCTTTTGTTTGCTTTTGCAGGGGCACTGTCGCTGGAGGAAAGAAAGGACAGGAGAGTCTGAGCCGGGGGCAGAATGGATGCGGCTGGTCAGACAGATTTACCCGGACAAGCCAGTTTCAATGCCCTCTCTATTCACTGCCCAGACATGGGATCAGAGATGCGAAGGCAAAAATCAGCTGAGGCTTAGACACTTGCTGAATCACTCACAGCCCAGTGCCTTGTCCTAGTGCACCCGGGCTGGTCTGTATGCTCGCGGGTGCATTTAAGGCAGGCCTATCTCTATGCCACTGTGCAGGCAGCCCCAACTCTGCCAGTCACTGCGAAGTTGCAAACTAATGTTCTTTTAACATGGCTAAAAAATATCTAGGAAACTGCACACACAAAACTAACTGAAAAGCCCAGGATTTCTTTGGCACCAATCCCCCGCGGACCATCTGCTGGCAGGGGGCCTACAGAGCCGCTGCACAGGGCTTTAACCCTGACTCGTGCAGTAGCTGATAGCATTGACTGGGTATCTTCCAAGTGGACCAGCGACAGAAAGGCTGGGGATGCATATGTTAGCGGGATTAAAGATATTCCCCTTGCTTCACCCACTGGCTCTCAATTCCCCTTTTCCCTCTTGGCTCCACTGAGCATGATGATATGCAACCTGGACTCCCCCCCCACAAAAGGCTTGTAACTTGGCCAGATATGGGCAGATTTTATACAGCATGTTAAAAGGCACAAACAGGCAATCCTCTGCCAATTTTCAAGCCCTCCGCATCTCTAGAATATGGCTCGTTAGAGCTCCTCCTAGAGCAGGTGATGACTTTTAACAGGGGCAAAATGATGCACGCTTTCTTGCCTCGTACTTGGAAATGGTTCATTTCTATTTGGAGCTGAATTTCTTTTTTTTTTTTAATTTTGGCCAAAGTGGTCCAAAATTATAAGCGACTGATTAAAAGGGCTTATAATGAGAAGTTCTAGCCAGCCTAACTAATAGGCAACGTTACCAGCCCTTCTTATACGAGGCGACGGTTCATATGAAGCTCATATCTGGCACAATGAAGGCCCCATCCTCGGGCAGGACTGCGGGGGAACGGCCGCTTTGCTGCGGTATAAAACACTCTACCCTGAAGACCCCTGCATGGGCCATAAAGCAACATCCTCCTCAGCATGATGCACAATCTGGATCAGCTGGTCCTGACGATACCCAGGACTTGCTCCTCTGGAGGAGTTTCTTCCTCTTCATACACATGCAACCTGCCCTGTATTTGCACACACTTGAAGGGTCCGAACAGCCTGCCATCGGAGGTGGTTCAAGCACCTACATTGAACAGCTTCAAGAGAAAACTGGATGCTTATCTTGCTGGGATCTTATGACCCCAGCTGACTTCCTGCCCTTTGGGTGGGGGGCTGGACTCGATGATCTTCCGATGTCCCTTCCAGCCCCAATGTTTACGAAGTCTATGAAACTCTGGTGCTGCGTGTCCCCACGCCGATGTTTTGGCTCTCCTGCCAGCAGAGGAGGTCTCGGCCAGGCTGAAGCAGGGGTCACAGGCATTTGAACTGAACACATCAAAAGTTTCCAACAGCGCCGGGGCAGCAGCACGACAACAAGATGCAAGAAACCTCCCAGCAGCAGCTCTCAACCTGGAGGTTGCATGAATTTGGGGGGGGGGGGAAAAAAAATCGGTGGGGGGTGACTGGAAGACACCGGGGTGGTCAAGAGCACCCTGGCTCTTCGGTTGGACTTGGTTTGCTCACCACGTGGGTCTTCCTTGGATGCTTCGCGAGTGACTGCTGTGGAGCTGGTCTGCAAAGGACCTGGGACACCCCAAGGAGATGCCGGTGGCTAACCGAGGCGGCGTGGGAAGGAAGAGGCTCTAGATGGGACTAACCATGCAACTGGTGTGCAGCAAGCCAGTTAGTACC
>NW_017729031.1:39551662-39580907 GCF_001723915.1 Gavialis gangeticus
ACCCTAACCCTAACCCTAACCCTAACCCTAACCCTAACCCTAACCCTAACCCTAACCCTAACCCTAACCCTAACCCTAACCCTAACCCTAACCCTAACCCTAACCCTAACCCTAACCCTAACCCTAACCCTAACCCTAACCCTAACCCTAACCCTAACCCTAACCCTAACCCTAACCCTAACCCTAACCCTAACCCTAACCCTAACCCTAACCCTAACCCTAACCCTAACCCTAACCCTAACCCTAACCCTAACCCTAACCCTAACCCTAACCCTAACCCTAACCCTAACCCTAACCCTAACCCTAACCCTAACCCTAACCCTAACCCTAACCCTAACCCTAACCCTAACCCTAACCCTAACCCTAACCCTAACCCTAACCCTAACCCTAACCCTAACCCTAACCCTAACCCTAACCCTAACCCTAACCCTCCCATCCCAGTCCCCCACCTCCTTCCCAGCAATGTGGCCAGAGCATCACCGCTCAGGACGACCCAGCGACCGAGGGCATAATCTAACTACCTCAGAAACCCAGGTATGAAACCTGGCCTGCCACCCCCAGGCACAAATTTCTGCAGTAGTTTCGGTGGGAAGGGACAGGACTGCCTAGGTCTGCAATGTGGTCAGTAGAGGCCAGTGGCCCAGAAGGACATAAAAAGGAGGACTGAACTGCAGGGGGAAATTTGGGATCCAATGGGCACCGCTATTCCCTACCCCTGGGGATACAACGATGCTCCCAGGGGTCTAATTAAGCAACGCCTCGTCGCTGCAGGAGAAACATTTCCTTAGTTCAGTTCTAATGGGCCTAAATGCTCAGGGCTTCACCTAGACCGGTGGTCCACATACTACATCTAAGGGGTCCGTGAAAGAGGGTGATGATCAAACAAAAGTCTGTGAATATACTCCCCCTTACAATTCAAAAGGGGTCTGCACCTCCATTTGAAATTTGAGGGGTCCGCAAATGACACAGGTTCAAATCACTGATCTAGCCCTTTGGACGTGCATAGCAATGCTAAGGAGACTTTCAAGGGCGAATGCGGAAACCCAGAAATAGCCATAAAGCCCGATCAGGCTGCTATACTGGATATTTCCATGCTGGAGAGAGAAGCGGGCAGAGGGTTAAATTACAAGCCAGACCCCGAGGGGGTATAAATGAGAAATGCTCCATGCTCAGAAAGGAAGGGAAATGATCCCAGTGCGAACGCAGGTCAGAAATACAGCACCGCACCCCTTCTTCTGCCTTGCTCCTCCTATTATAAGCACAATCCCTAGAGACAAATTTGGCCCCAGTGCACAAGTTCTGCCATGGGTCTACCTGGCCCACATCTTGGGACAAACTCCTCTCCTAGGTTGTGCTAGGAAGGAGCAGAGCAAGGAAGTCCCATGTCAGCTCCCCAGCACGACAAGCACTCCTGTGGGTGCAAGGGGGGCCGTTTGCCTGAAGACGGCTCTTCTCACCCTACCCAGCTCCCACCGCAAGCGAGAGCCTGCACTGCCCGGGGGCTGCGCACCAGCTCCCAAACCGGGCGCCAAGAGGGAACAAAGACATTCAGGTGACATGAATCACCGATTCGGTGACACGGCCACCAGTTGCGGTGCAAACACCCGTCCCTCCAGGGACCACCGAGCTGCCTCGGACTGCAGTTTGCTGCCAGGCCTGGAGGTGATGCATCCCACTTCCCACTCCTTGACATCCCCCCAATTCCTTCCACAGCTCCTGCCAGACCTCCTACCAAGGTCACTGCTATTCACAGCCAGCTTCAGCTTTCACGTCCACCTTGGCTGCTCTGATAGGAAAATGCCAGCGCTAATTTTGACTGAGCCTGGGCCTTGTCCAACACCCAGGATGGCATCTTTAGTCCAGCATTTACTGCATTAGATGCAATGCACATTAAATCTTGTCCGACAGCCACTGAGTCAACCCGCTCATGGGACTCTGAGGTGCACAGGTTGCCCAAGGTAGCGCGCACGGTCCAGGAAGCATTTCCAAGACCCTCCCTGAACAAAACAGGCCTCTGAATTGCGTGCTCCGCTGCAGATGGAGGAAGTAGGTAGGTGCCCCGTTTGGAAGCTGAGAAGAGAAAGGAGACTTTCCCTGCTCACCTAAAGGGCTCCTCTGTCATGCTTTACAGGCGCACCTGCACCAGGCTTTCCTCCTGCTCTCCTCCGCTGCGACAGTGGGAACGTGGCCAAGCTTGGGGGCAACTTGCCTTCATTTTTCTGAACTAGGGGCTTGATCTCACGCCATTAGACTGATAGTGTAGTGCGGAGGGTCTGCTAGCACCTGTGCCAGGTTGTCACCTCGCTGTCCCCCATTTGTTTCCCACAAGCTAAGGCAGCCCAGTCTCCATCCTACAAAGTCCTACATTAAATAGGACTCCAAATCTCAGCTCGGCTGGGGGGGGTAGGCTCAAATGGGGCCTTTCAGCCACAAGTAATTCATTCTTCAGCACTAAATTACACTGAGCTCAGGAGAATTTTATGGGAGGCTGCACAAACCCATCCAGACACGCAACCAAAACGATAACATTATTATTAATGGTGAGGACCGGATCAAGGGCAGAACAGCCCAGTCCCGATGCATCCTCCCCCTTCGTGCCAGCGCTCATGTATTTCCAGCATCATACTAACTCTGCCCTGGTGTAGTCAAGACTCTGGTACTTTAAAGGCTGTAACATCCAGATGGGCTCAGAACAGAGCAAGGTGACATGGTAGCTTGAACTCCACCGGCGGAGATGTTACAGGTCTCCTTGCTGACCTTGGCAGGGCTGCTGCAGTGTTACCACCTGAAGGGAAAGGCTACGCCCAATGTAGGCACAGCTGTAGAGAAATGGGGATAAAGCCGATATAAAAGCTATAGGGGTTTCTGGTTAGTGAAGTCTGAAGTAGAAACAGATATACCTGCATGAATCTCCATCCTTCAACTCCCATATAAAAGACTTAATAGGACAACAATATTTGCTGCTTTGAGGCTGCCATGAAAAGGAATCGATTCCCTGGACCTCCCCATGAGAATTATTGTTGTCATTCCCATTTTACAGGAGGGTTGGATGGGGGAAGAGAAGATGACAAACCAGTCTAACGGCACAGAGCAGGTCCTTGACAAGAGCTGGGAACAGAGTCTAGGAGGTCTGGCTTCCACTCCCACCGCTAACCACTACATAGCACTCCCTCTCACGAGGCAGATGGCATTAATATGAGGTTTTTCAAGCGGCCTTGGGAGAAAGCAGAGATTCCCAGGAAAGCGGAACTAGGAAATGCTTCTCCATCTGCTCCAGTGCCCCGTACACTCAGCCCCGCTCTGCTCTCCTGCATTTTTTGGGAGTCTCCTGCGGCAGGTATGACGTGCATCAGAGCTGCTGGCTGCAGCTCCTGGAGGTCAGGCCAGCCTCCGTACGGACACCGGCAACAGCGAGAAGCTGGAGTCTCCTCCCCCACATCTGGGCCAAGTGATGGCTTTTTTCATCCGCTTTGCACAGAGGCAGGGCAAAGCAGTGAGATCCAGGACCCGCCAGCAGCAAAGCCCTTGCCAACTCACTTCCCTGGTGGTAGCAAATAGGAGCATGCTGTTCTCAACCTGAGATTCATCTCGAGGAAGCCAAGGCCCTGTTAAATAGTCCAGTTGCCATTGCACATTTATGCTACAAACAGACGTTGCATTTGTCCCAGGAGAAGCCATTTTATCCGGGGCAAAGTGCAATTGCTTGGACATCCATGCCCATTGTGACAGGACAAACCCTAGAAAGAGTCACAGGATAAGTGCTAGCAGTTTGTCTCGGGACACTGCGAAGTTCACCTGAACAGTTGTCCTCGGGCTGCATCACTGAATCAACGGCAGAAAAAGTGGCACTGCATTCAGCCACCTACTAAATCCCAACTGGAAGGGTGATGCGTGCACATGCCAATCCCGGGACATTTCTGCACCAGAACAAACACAGGCACAACTTGTCCTGGGACAAATGCAATGTCTGTTCCTAACCTTAGTTGCACCTGAACGCACACAGAGCCCAAGGTTTTGAATGCACCTGCTTGGTCAGGGAAGGGAGCAAGGGTCCAAACAAGAAACGCACGTGGTTAATTCACAAGCATCTCCAGACACACGATGGATGGCGCAACCAGCTCCAAGGGACGAGAAGCACACTGAATCAATGGCGCAACCAGCTCCGAGGATGAGAAGCACACGGCATCATGCGAGGAACCACTCCAGGCACCGCGCTACCACACCAGGCGGTTAGGACATAGGCTTGTCATTCTAACCAGACACGTCTCAAAACGCTGCTCTTCGCACTGGTACCTGCTCATCTTTTTCCTCAGCCTCGAGAACAGCTTAGCTTTCTTTCTGTTAAGGATGGCACACAAATGATTTCCATTACTGGATGGCCCGGGGAGGAAAAGTAAAGCTAATTCCATGTCTCGTTGTAAATCGGTGACGGAAAACTCAGCCTTTCTCTAGCCCCTCCGTTCACAAAGGGGTCTGCTCTGTGTACCACGGCACAGATGGCAGGATCGTGCTGTCTGGGCAGGGTGCTTTTGGTGAGGTATGTGGCATGAGCTTTACCTTGAACACTGCAATACATCAGGGCACAGCAATTTGCAGACTGCAAAAAAAAAAAAAAACCCCTCACTTGACACCTGAACCAAAGTCGTGGTTGTACTGCGAGGTGGTGGTGGTGGACTGGGATTAGAGCCCCGCTCTCTCCACTATATACCTCCACTGAGAAAAGTGTGCCCACCTCCATCGTCCAGAAGACCAGCTCCCCGCTTTGTTCATGCCATCGAGCACATGGTGCTATAGGCAGCAGTGAGCTGCTCCCCACAGATGACCGGTCTCTGTGGTCCTTCCAAACGGACAGTGCAGGGATGCAGTGGGGTGGCTGTTTTCTTCCCTCCAGACCCATTTCCTTTCATTGTATTCACCCGCCCCCCTCCCCAGCCTGCATGAATGAGAGGAAGCATCTGCTCTAATTGCAGGCGCTGATCTGCAATGAGAAAGGCAAGGGGTGTTTCCTGCCAGAGCACAGTAAACCCCTGCCCCCCAGGGAGCAAAAGGCATCTCCCACTTCACACATTCAGGCAAGATGGGGAAGAGAGATGGAAACATCTCTCGTCAGGTCAAATGTCTGATGCAAACCAGCCTCTTCCAGAGCGCCTGCGTGGAACGGGTCTATCGCAGGCCTGGCTGAGACCCTCCATGGAGACAGGCGATGAAGCAAGGCAGCGAGCTCCTATGCACATGGCATTTTCTCCTTTCCACAAGTGGAGAGGTGGTCACCCTGCCAGGCCAAGCACTCCAAGCTGCAGCTGGGAGAGTTTGGAGGCCTCATGCCCTACAGAGAAAGCTGATGTGAGCTGAGTTTGGGACAATGAGGATTTGATCATCTTGGAAGCACTTTTTATGAGGGAGCTGGGCCTCACAGCTGGCCAGAAATGGCAAGCAGTAACAACGATAAATAAAACCTCCGCTGAGTTGTTGTTACGGCGAGCAGCTGGACCAAAGCTTTGCAGGAGGGAACTGGCCACAGCTTTCATCCTTCCTGCTTCTTCCTCCTCCTCCCCGTCCCCCATGGATTGAATCTTCAGGAGAGTTTCACCTGGGCAGAGTTCGGAGGGGCTGGCTCCCTTCAATAAACCACATTGCTGAAGGCACCAGAGCTCTTGCATTTATGACTGTGCTGTATGACCCCATTTCCAGGGGTCTTGGCAGGATGGGGATGGCTGCCAGGAGAAGGGGGACACGCACCTAGAATGAAACCACGGCCTCACTGAAGTCCCCTTGATGGCAGTGGGACCAGGATTTCACCCTGGTGCCCATAGGTAAAGGGAATTCACCCGATTGCTGTAACCAGCTAGAAAAACCAGCGTGCCAGGAACCCCTCCAAAAAGCCAGGAGGCAGCTGAGGTTTTGCAAGGTCATTGGACTCTTTTGCATTGCGGGTAATCGCGGATTCTGCCTTTCTGAGCCAGCTCCTGCCTCGAAGCACCTCTCACTATCGCTGCTGTGGATCAGGGAACAGGTGCTCTTTTTAGAGGGGCAGAGATGCCAGAAAGAGCCGCGCTCTACATAGCAAAGGTCCTATCTACCCTGTGTTAGGAAATGCCTGGTTGGGGCCCTATTGTGTTAGATCATCATTTGGCAGAAGCCAGAAAAACCAGCTTCAGCTTCTCATTCACTAGCACAGTGCTGCAGTGCTTGGGCTCCAAATGTTATAGGGAAAGTTGTTGGCTAGGAAGTGAAAGGAGAGAATCGTGGTTTCCACTGGAAACTTCTCCTGGCCTGAGGTTTGATGGAAACTTGTGCCTGTGCATCCAGAAGTGGAGGAAAACTTTTACCTAACAGGTTCCCCTGTAAAGTGGGTGACTTTGGTAAATCCTCTAGAAGTGTGTGTGCATATGTATGCACACATGCATGCATGTGCGTGCACATACGAGTGTGCACATATGCTTACCACAAAGGGTTATATTGGGAGGGGGAATAAAGAGTCCACCCACAAATGATCTAACCTTTCAACTGCTTTGCTAAGCCAGTGCCCCAGACTGAAGTTCTCTCTTACCTCACCTTAAATTCCCCCTGTGATCCATCAGTGTACAGATTTGAATGTGTGCTGCGTTACTGCTCACCCAGCACGTGGGACCGGCAGCAGCTGGGAGCCAGCATCCTGCCTTGCTTCATCACTCAAGCATATGGATGGGGGCCAGGCACAGCTTCATCCAGAGCCCGAGCTCTCCCTCCCTTCTGACTGGAAGAGCCAGAGGCCGTGCAGATTTGCAGTTAACCAACAAAGGGTTGACTGCTGAGAAAGAGCTGATGTGGACACTGGCCCTCTGCAAAGGCTCTGGGGATATAATTGGATTCTGACAAGCTTAGGGAGCAATGGTCAGACTCCAGCCACTCCCGTAGCATTTGCACGTGTAGTGCACAAGAGCCTGCAAACTGGAGATTTGGGTCTGGTAACCTGGGGATGCAGACTGGGGGGAGACGGGATGAGGGGCTCTTGTATCTTGGGTTCAGGGAAGCTTCACTCTTCAATGCACTTTCATAAGGGTGAGACCCGTGACCTAGAGGTGGGCTTGTCCCATTGAGTGACCCAATCCAAAACGATAGTCCACGCTGCACCTCAGGCTGGTGGGATAAATGGCAGAACCATTAAATACATTTGCATGCTAGGTATGAAAGTATGAAAGAGGGAGAAAAAAAAAATCACTGTTGTTACCCATGACGGATACATTCCCACCTCCCTGTCCCTTTGTTCCCTGCAGAGGAAAGGCCCCACTCCAAGGACTACTAACCTTGGCTGAGCTTTGATAGGGAAGGCATTGCTGGAGCACTGCTTGTCTAGACTCAACAGGACATCATGGAGGTTTTGGTTCAACTGCAGAAATGAGAGGGAGAGAAATGCTAACAAATAGGCAGAGCTTGGGTGAGGCTTGCAGCAGTGCCAGCCCAGCTTCAGGACACAGACACATGCATTAGGCTGGCGAAACCGGGCTCCCATTCATGCCAACTCCCCTTTGGCTCTACTGTTCTAGCAAGAATATAATATAAGCAAAAAAAATCATCTGTCCATCTTTCGAAAGAGTCCAAAAAAATGTAGTGCCAATGACACCACAAGGCATCACCGAGCATCTTTGTAGATAACCCTGCTGAGGGCTTTTCTACTCCCTGTGTCCCTCCTCCCTCACTTGCAGTCCCGGAAACCCAGAGACACCAGTTCAGTGATCCTGAGAAGGAGTTTGGTTGCTCGTTTCCAACTAACACCATGACGCTCCTCTGCGTCTGCCCCAGCGGTTGCTATTGTGAAAAGGCTGCGCCGCAAACAAAAGGATGAGCCAAATCCACCACCGGCACTACGGGCTACGACTCTGTGTTACTGGCATTACGCCCGCTACTGCAACCATTGCCATGATGTTATAGCACTAATCGGAAGCAGATGCTTTTCAAACCAAAGGTCCTGGTTTCATACAGCTATCTTCAATCATAGCAAAGACAAAAAAAAAGCTAGGAAAGAAATATGAAACATATGACATAAGGGGATTCACTCCAAATGTGGAGGTCTGCACGTTTTCCCCTTGTAAAATGCTAGAGCATCCATCAAAAACAGACCTGCTGCCAGCCCAAGTGTGCGAGTACAGGTCATTACTGCAGAAGGCTGGTTTGGGAAGGGTCCTCCTAAGGGTTAGCGGGACTCAACGCTGATGTTTTGACCCTGTGCACGATCTCCCGACTGCAAGTAGTTACTGCTGGGGATTTAATGAGCGTAACATTGCTTGTTGCTTAGCTGCTGTATTGTTACCAGGACTACAGCTGGGGAAAAAAAAATAGATGTCTGCTTTCACTTCAGCCCCAGGTCCCCTCAAAAGATTAGTGGGTTGTATATGGTGAGCATATAAACCAGGTGGATAATTCATGGACCTGGAAGATTTGCGAGTTATTTAAAGACAAATGGAAATTTAAAAAAAAACATCTCTAGAGGAGACTCAGCCCCATGTGCCTTCCCGGTGACTACCACAAATGTCTCCTGTGCAAGTGCAGAGTCTCCTGCCCCTTGAAAGATTAATCTATCAAAAACCTGCCACTATGAGACTTAGATTCATGTTAGTTGCTTAAACCCTCCCGCCCAAAGTTTGACTCAGGTGGGCTTCATTGGCGTAGAGGATCCCCTACGTTAAAGGGATGCACGACCATCGACGCCACCAGTGGAAGCCCTGAAGCGACCTCACGACTGTTTAAACACCCACGTTACGACTGTAAAGCCTTGGGCGGCTCGCTCCTTCGGTCCCAGCCTCCTGTACAGGACCGGGGGCATTTACCACCTGGCGGCGCGTGAGGAGCGATGGACACAGCCGGCAAACTTACCTTGCTCATTTCTTTGTGGAAGTTTTCCTCCAGGCCCGCTATACTCTGGAATGTGTTGACATAGAAACCAACACGACTGCCAAAGGAAGACAAATAGCAGGAGTTAAATGGCCATGCACCGCTCTGCGGATATCTGGCTCCCGCTGGCACCCACCCACACTTCGCAGTGGCATTGCGTTTCCGCACAGTTGCAACAGCAGGTACAGAGGATTCGGGAAGCCCGCAGATGGCTCAGTGGGCTGGGACAGCTGCTGTGCAGGACACACTCGTTAAGGAATAAAAGTAGGAGGCCGGATAAGGAGATCTGGAGATGAACCAGAGACGAAGATGCAGGCCTGGTACAATGCTTTTCATGGAGAAGCTGCCTACAGCAGCCCCGCAGCAGAGGCGCTGCTCGTGGACCGATACAGCCTTCCTCGCTGCACAGAGGTGCCCTGGTAACCAAAGCCTGCTTCCCCCCGGGGCACTTTCTTCCTCCCCATCGCATGCACGTGTGGGCAGAGCTGGGAGGGTGCAAAAGAAGCAGCCGGTCCACGAGCAACCTCTGTCCGGAGACGGCCGTGCGAACCGTGCCCATCGAACTATCTGCCGCGCCCACCTATTCCATAGCGAAGGCAGCTCTTCCTGCAGATCGACGTTCATCTCCTCAAACACCTTCTGAGCTTTTACCAGCTCTTCTTCAGCCTTAAGCACGGAGACAGGGAAAGAGTTAATACCAGCACAGCCAAGATCCCAGCAGATCCAGGGCATTGGCTGCTCCCCTGGCTTTCTTAAGAGGCCAGGTAAGAGCACCAGACTCTATCAAGGGACACCAGCAAACCCAAACCAGCCCGACAGGAGGCCTGCGAGCTGCGGGGTTCAAGGTCAGCAGGTGCACAGCCCTTCTGTCACATCTGCTGCTGTCCAGAGGACTGCATTTAAAACCAGGACAATCCCTTGCAACAGGGTGGTGTGGTGGCACCTACCGAAGAGGGGTCTGCTGACATTTTAAGTGGCAGCAAACAGGGAAGGGGCCTACCCTGCTGACATGATTAATCTCATTTTATTTCTAAACAAGGGCTTGACACCAGTGCAAGCTTAGCACGCTGCAGAGATTGAGGGTGCCCCGCGGCTCCTACGACACGCTGCAAATCAGCACCGATGTGTTTCCTCCCACTCCAGTGTGGTTCCTCCTCTTTTCAAGGCCCCGTATTTAGAAAAAAAAGAAAGAAAAAAACATGGCAAGGAAAGTGGTCCCACCCTCTTCCTTGCCACGGTGCACGAGGCACGGTGGATTCCCAGCGTGAACGGTTCAGCCGCACGCCGTACAAAGAAGACCAGCACAAGGACCTGCGTCCGTTCACAACCGGAGCAGGCGTGTCACCGTGCCGCGTGCCCATCCAGCTCCCCTGGGGCCGGAGATCTCCAGGTTTGAGCCATCGCGTGAACCTTCGGAGATGGATGCTGGCTTCCTGCCCCTTCCCAGGGACAAGAAGGGAGATCCTATCTACTCTGCACTAGGTTCATTAAGGAAATCCTGTTTAGCGCTGTTGGATGCTCAGAGACAGGCCTGTGCAAAACTCAGATGAACAGGAGTCAGAGGAAGATTACATCCAGACTGTGAGGCTGGGGTTGGGCAGGGCTGTGGGGGGCACCCGGGCTGGGTTTGGTCTCCTCCTGGCCATTAGGAACCAGACAAGGCGTCTCTCCCTTTTGCTCACCCATCCTTCAGAAGTTACCCGCTATCTACAATGGCACCCGCAGGGATGAGGGTCAGAGCAGGAGCGCTCTGGTCACTCTAGAGGCACCTGCAAGGCCCTCCTGTCTGGGCTCTTCTGCTGTGTTAAACAGCAGGTCTCGAAAAGCGACCTGGAGCCACGCTAGGGTGAGCAGGGGCAGGTGGGAGACAAGTGTATTGGAGCCCATGGTGGAGGCGATACCTTTTATTAGACCTGGATTTTTGC
Organism: Gavialis gangeticus; assembly: GCF_001723915.1. Taxonomy (NCBI): domain Eukaryota; kingdom Metazoa; phylum Chordata; order Crocodylia; family Gavialidae; genus Gavialis; species Gavialis gangeticus. Next base: position 39,562,459 of record NW_017729031.1, read on the forward strand.
AAAAAAATAAAAATAAAAAAAATTCTTTAATTGCAAGCTTTTGGGCACAAATACCCTTCTTCACAAATAGGAGAAAAGATTGTAAAAGTTCTCCTGGGTAGTAATGAAAGTTTGTATCTCATAGGAGAATTGAAGGGGTGGTCATTTCATTTCCATTAACCGAGTCCTTCCTGAAGGCCACGCGTGCAGCAGCCAGGCAGCCCTGCCGAGTCCACACCACTGACCAGCCCCACCAAGCAAACCCCTGCTTAGGCAGACGCACTGCCACGTACACTCAAGGCCAGAGGGTATGAGGGTACATGGGCCCAGCTGACCTGAAAATCTATCCATGAATGACTATTTCTAATCCACTTGCCAAGAGAGAGAGGCAGACAGATAGAAAGAAAGAGTAAAAAGAAAGAGAAAAAGACATTCATGTTTAAACAGGTCTCATTTTACTTCTAAGCTAGGACTGAATCAGGATTAAATCCAGGGGTCAGACTACATAGGGACTAATGTAGCAAGAACTGCTGTTATTTTTCAGTAAACCAGCTGAATTCAGAGGAAAACCAAATACCCCCCCACCTTCCTGCATTCACGAAACCCAGAAAGGGGCTGTAGCCAGCCCCACATGTACTGTGACATCCTGAAACAAAGAGCAAAAAAATCAGAGGCAGCGTTCACTCTAGAAATGCAACAGGGAGCGAGGGGTCGTGGGGCGCACGCAGCGACGTGGTGTTTATCCCAAATCCCTTTGATGTGCCCAGCGACAGAGCTGAATTCACTTCTTTCAGCCGCGCATTATTACAGGGCTTCTGTGCGAGGGGGGTCTTATTTTGGTTGGACGCAGCAAGCTTCCTCCTAGGCAGGGCTGGGGGCCTCCAAGACAGCTGCCCTGAACCCCAAATGCCCTGGGCTCAGTCATCGGGCACACTGAGAAGAGGAGCCGGCGCAGCCCACACAGGGTTCAAATGCAGCCGGTAGGGAAAGAAAGAAAAAAAATCAGCATCTTTGAGAGACTCGCATGGCCCCCGTTGCTGTATATCTGAAATCTGTCTTAATAGCAATGATCCTTAAGACAAGTGTTATTACAGATGAGAAGCTGAGACCCTCCAAGGAGGAAACTCCCATGATTTTCTGCTAACCCCCACAAAGTGAGCTGCTCGAGTGAAGTCCAAGACACTGGACACCTGAATACGTTAGCCTCCAGGTCCAAGGGACAACACAAGGCCGGACAGGGAGAAAAAAAAAAACCAGAGCACAGAGCAGGACACTGGTCCCTCGACTAACCCGCTAACCACCAAGCTCTCCTGACCCTCCGGGAAACCAGACGGCTGTGGTGCTCAGGGACTGGGGGCCACTGGTTTCTGGGACACGGGCAGAAACCCTGAGCTCTGCTAGGGATGGATGCAGCTGCTCAGACAGGAGCCAGCGTTTCAGTGGAGCTCAGAAGAGGCAGGAATTTGCTGTCCTCAGCTGTTTTCCTCTTTGTTGCAAAAAACTACCATCACTAAAACAGTGACCGAGCAGCTTGATCACACCCCCGCAAGAGGACCTCTCCCAGGCTCCGCAGAGCTCCCGCTCGGCTCGCTAGAAGAGGTCTGAAAGGCTGCTTGTTTCAGGGCTTTTTTTTTTTTTGCATGAAAGAGAGCTGATCGTTTTTATCCCTTCTTTCACTGGGAGACCTTGGAAGACTAATGAGATTATGATATAACGAGAAGCTGAAAGCAGAGCATTTGATAAAGGTTCTGATTTATTTTTTTAGCCAATTTCTGCATTGCTAGGCCCCCTGATCTTATCATGAATCTGATTTTCATCACATATATGACCTTGCCTTTTTTTTCTTTTAAGCCAGCTGAACATGAAAATTCATTTTGTGGGGTTTTGGTGTTTTTTTAAGTCAAAGTAAATTTCTAGCACTTCTGTTAGTGAAGAAAACCCAGAATAGCATACATGCTCAGCACAAATAAAACAGATCTGTAACTTTGCATGAGATGTTTAAACCGATCATGATATTTTCCATCAGTTGGGACTGGTGAAACTGCTATTTAATTCAGACTCTTAAAGAAAGTCTCTAACGAGTTAGCATGCAGTCTTTTGATCTGGGGCTAAAAAATGTCCCCTCTCCAGTTCTCTAGTCCCCAAGAAAAAGGCCTCCAGCCAAAAAATAAAATAAGTAAATAACAAATGAAAAAAAAAAACCCAGCAGAATATTACAAATATTTCTACAGTAAAAAAACAGCCCTTAAAAAAAAAAAAAAAAAAATCAAGAAACCCCTGCAGGCCTTCTCCATAGGAAGTGTATGCCTTTCCTCCCTTGCAGTTCAGCATTCGAGACTGCAAACAGCATCAGCAGATGCACAGTTTATGATGCCATCCAGTGTTTTATTGGCCCCTGTTAAGTCAAAATAGGGCTGTGGAAACCCCAGGTCCTTTAAAGGTAAGAGCGGTTGCTGGTAAACTATGATTCACTGAGCAGGCATTTGAGGAAGTCTGAGCTTTTGCAGGTGAGCAGATAAGACCTCCTAGAACTAGTAAGTAGCTAGTTAAGTTCCTTCCAGTCCAGTTAATGACTCCCTGCCTCTTCCCATTACCGCTATTTGCTTTCCTTCCTACCTAGCCCTACCCCTAACCCCTGCCTGTCAGTGCCTGCTGTTCTTCACCAAAGACTTGCCAAGAAAGAAAGCGCCAAGGGAGACTGCATCACGAAAACGCATTTCTCCAAATCCAGGTACGCTTGGGCAATCCCCTAGATTTCTACTTGAAGTCTAATTACAAAAAAAGTCAAAGGTTCCCCAACCCCAAGCTCCGTGGTCCCATCGGAGTCGCCTGACAGAGGCACACCGGTTTCTGCCGCCACCTGTGCACAAGGGGGTGGTGCAACCCCCCCAGTGCAGTTAACAAACGTGCCCATTTACAACCAGGGTGGCCGTGAGGGGGTGTGGAAATCACATCCGCCCATGTCCTTAGACCCACGTGGCTACAACCACAAACCCATCTCTAGGTCCATAACGAGACACCTAGGAGCACTTTGCTCCGAGCCCTCTCGGAAAGCTTGTGCCCAACGCAAATTCTGCAGCACTGGCCCACTGCTCATCCAGCCCAAATGGGTCTCTGAAATCGCTGGAGATTTTCCCAGCAAAAAAAATCTGGACATTTGGATTTCCCCCTGGGAAAGTTTTGCATCTAAGTTGCACAAATATATAAGCCACTTTCATGGGGATACCCATGCACGGCTTTGCTGAACAGCCGACAAGCCACGACCCATCCTCCTAAGGTTTCTGAATAAGACAGTGGGAAGACGCGAGATGATCTGCCCTGATCTTACCCCACATACTCTTTTCCCCATCGCTTTACTTAACAGAATAGCTTTACAGCCTGTTAAAATCACCGGCCCAGCCTCGGAGGCAATTTCACGTGTCTGTAGTGTTCGACCAGTTGGAGATTGGCTCCTGGATGATCGAAACAAGCTCTGAAGGGGAGCTAGAGTGAACGCTGCCTGCCGATCGGCTGCACGGTACAGGATTAGAGCCGAGAAGAGCACGTGCAGGGTTAGCGCCAGGTAGGGTGGCAATCACCTGATTTCGGAGCAGATTAGTTTGAGCAACGAGATGAGCCTGTAGTTTCCCTTGGCACCACTGAGGCGCAGCTTTCTCAAGCAGCGAAACAGGCTGGGGGGAGGGAGTGGGAAAGAGAAAAACAAAGAAACGAGAGAGACAGACATCTTGGTTAGAAAATAAAAATCACAACAGGGAAAGCATTATGATCTGGGTCAGCCCGACGTCACCAAGGCCAGCGAGGAACAAAACCTCAAGGGGGCAATCAGTTATAAACCCCTCCAAGCATGCCAAGTTTAGCGGTAATTAATGATCCGATCGGGTGAGAGAGGGCGCGGGGGCTGGGATACTATTTACCAGCCGTCCAGCTGCAAAGAGCAACAGGCACGAAGTGTTAGTGACTTCAGCGCACAAACACCCTGGTCCGAGGGCTTGCTGTGAAGCTGCTTAAAGAGAGGCCGGGATTAATTAAACACCGTTATTATCCACATGCAATGACGGACAGGCCACGGCACTTTCTTTTAATGGCGTGTTGTCAGTTCAGCAGTAACTGGCAGGTTTCCTAAAGGGGAAGAGGCAGCCGCACCCGGGTTGTGCAAAGGGGAAAAGGAGCCGCCTGCCTGCAGAAGGATTTATGCTGTCCTAAAATGGCATCTGCCTCCATGCACGGGGGTTGGACTACATGACCCGCCAGGGCCCTTCCTTCCCTGGGATGTTCAGAAGACATTAAATGGCAATACACCTTTTCCATTTAATAACAACCCTCTGAGTTTCTATGGTTCCTTCCACCCAGAGATCACAGAGCACTTTGCAAGGGCAGGCAAGTAGCCTCATCCCCATTTTCCAGATAGGGTAACTGAGGCACAGCATGGTGATCATTGGAAAGGCACTGCGGACTTTGAAGGGATCTGTCAAAGGTCACCCAACACCAGAGCCTGGAACAGAACCTGCTCTCCTGGCTACTAACTTCAGTCTTTATATCATATTCTTTATCAGCTTGCATGTTAACAGGCAATATTAACATGAATATTGAGATATTCATGTGCACGCTCCAGGCTCTCTCTCATTAGGAGGCATGGAGGAATGTTCAATCCTTGGAGCCACTTGACTAAAAACCCCTTGCGTGTGGGATAAGGGTCACTGGCTTTCTCCATGATGCAAGGATTCGGGAGCATCCACAGTTCAGCTGCTTTCACCCTGCTGCTGTCAGGTTATCCTCACTGCATGACCAAAAAAACCCCAGAAGACTGAAGACCAACTGTTTAAAACAAAGTGCTGCCAACTGATCACCTAAACACAAAACTGCCACCTGGATGGAAATCAGTCTGGCAGTCCCCAGACACGCCGGGATGCTTAATGCCCATTGGGCTCATTTAGTGCACACTAGCACAGCTGGCAAAAAATGTGCTAATGAGCTAATGTGCAGTAGATTAGTCCAATAAGCATTAAGCGTCACAAAAAAAGCGTTCATTTGCACCAATACACAGTAGCGCCAATTATGGTGCATTAACTTAGTACCTGTTATAACAGGTATTAAATTTAATGCGCTGTAGTTAAGGCTCATTAATGCGCATGTAGACGTGCCCACAGATTATTTCTTACTGCTCCAAGGTTTGTCTGAGCAATCACATGGGCCATGTGGGAAAAACATTTAGGTGTGAACCAGAAGCCTCCAACAACTGTCAATCCAGTCCTCCATATCACTCTCACACCCTCTTTCCCTTCCCACTAAGTCCACATAGAACAGGGACAGGCAATTATTTCGGGTGGAGGGCCGCTTGCTGAGTTTTGGCAAGCCATCAAGGGTTGCAAGACAAGCAGCCATGGGCAGATAAATATTAATTTTCTAAATTTTTTAGGGGCCCCGTGGGCCCAGAATGGCCTGGCGGGCCACATCCGGCCCACGGACCACATTTTGTCCACCCCGACATAGAACCAATAGCCCTCATATAGCCCGTCCCTTCCCTAGGTCCTCACCTGGACGAGGCTGCAAAATGCATCAGCTAAAATGTCCAAGAAATCTAGTGTAGACAAGGCTCGTGGCCAAATTCCCCTTTGAGACCTGTGGGATCGGGGTTTCTCCAGCTGCCTTTACAACACTTAAGCCGATTGCAAGGGGCAACCTAGCATTCATCTCAAAAAGCTTAGCACATCCAAATCTATGCTGCCTCAAACACACTGGGCTTGGCAAACACACGAGCTAACACATGCTAACGACGTGTCTAAAACACTAGTCTCAGAGAGGTGAAAGGGAGGCGTGGGGATGAAGGATAAACCTGGTTTTATTTTCCGGAGCTGGCTGCATCACCCCCCAGTCGGAAAAAGCTGCACCATTCACCGGAGGATTTGTGGCCAGCAGCAAAAAGTACACAGGCTCCGAACGAACCGTGACTGCGCTGCGCCCACTCTGATTGAGGGCAAATCCAATAAAATTCAGATCATTTGGGTCCAGATGGTTCGCAGCCCACTGCATTGACAGCGGGGTGCTGAATGTGGCGGAGGTCCTCAGTGGTCCCGCACAGCCGTTTCCCATGTCTGGCTGTATGCGACACCCCAGCTGGTTTGTAAACCCTCGTCTTCACCGGGCTACAAAACCTCTCTGAGCTGTGCTATAATACTTCCGCTTGCACCGCTGTGCGTTTCTTAACCAGGGCATCCCGCAGCACTAGGCAAATCGTCACGGACTCCAACGCGCAGCACCCAACTGCAAGTCTCATCCCTCTTTTAAAGCTGGGACGACTGAGGCACACCAGTATCCCATGTCAGAGCAGGAACTGGAATCCAGCTTTCCTCCTCTGAGGTCTGGGCAGTCCCCAGAAAACCCTCCCTTCCTTTTCCCATTTGGCCTTCTGTGGTCACCATTGCCCAGCCGTGTGTCCTGGACAGCTTCACTTTGCACCCTGCAGAGAAGACCCCCACTAAACACTTCAGAGCCTTCTCCTAAGGAGAGGAAGGAGGAGCCGATGGGCAGGACCCTGCCTGGTGGCTCTATCCTTGCCCACCATTTCTTTAAACAAAAACAGCATCTGGGGACACTTTGCAAAACGTGTTTAAAAACATCCTCCCAAAGTTATTGCAGACTGCAAGAAATGACAAGACGCCTGAGCCTTGTCCCCGAGGAACTGGGCTTTACCTTGGCGATTTTGGTTTCGTCCTTCTTCTTCGCGGTTTGTAGGGCTTCAAAATGGTGTCTGGCACTGTCATAATCCACAAGCTTCCTTCCCCGCTTGGCGATGCGAGACTGGGGGAGAGAGGAAGACCAGAGCACATCAGCTGAAGCCCTCTGCATTTACACCCCTGCTCTGCCCACGCTGCAGCAGCCTACCCCACCAGTCTAAGGTTTGGGCAGAATTACGTACAATGTTCTCCAGCTGCTTACGACACGGCTGTCAAAAATATGGCCAGATCCGGCTCGTGGAGCCCTATTATCCAGCCCCAGAGGGGCCAGTGGGTTTCAAAGGCAGTATGCAGGGCACGCCAGATAGCCCAGCGAGCTGCATGCAGTGGCCGCTACGCTGCTCCAGGATTGAATTGCAGGTAGCGGCCACTCCAGCGCTTGGAGGTGCAGGTCTGTGAAGCACGCCAGGGCACCTGCATCCAAAACACGGATCCGGTCTGTGGGCCCAATTCAGCCTGCAGACTGGCCCTACACCCCCCATTTGGCCCCGTGGGAAGGCTGAGTGCAACACCCCGGCTTCCAGGATTCAGCCTCACTCCCTTTGGGAGGTCGATGCCAGCAGTTGCAATCCCCCAGTCTCACCAGGAAACGCTGGCATATCGTCCTTCACCTCCGCTGTCGCTTCTGGAGCACCCAGGCATGGCTGGGACACAGTGCCTGCCCTGAAGTGCATAAGCATACAGTCTGATCCTGGAATCAGGTTTGTTGGCACCGAGGCCTGAACCCTTGCAGAGCTGTGCGGGTTTATTGCAGAACTCTTCCGACCTTAGGTACCTGCGAGGTGACCCTTACCGCCCCATCTCAGCACCCCCGCATCTTCAATGCATTTGCCCCCACAGCTTCCCTGGAGCAGCGCTCGTCCATGTTTTACACATGGGGAAGGGAGTAAGGAGAAGCAAGTGCGAAAGGGATTCTCCCAAGAAGATGGCACCCACGTCCACCCTGTAGGCACTGATCTTTTCAAAACCATAGCTCAGGCGCTGCCCAACACCCATAAGACTAAGTGGGGGGACAAAAATTGAGCAGGACGCTTTCAGCAGGTAGGGACCAACTTCCTAAACAGCTGTCCTAACTCCTGGGGAGGGTTTGCAGCTGAGGATGCCAAGCAAGGGGAAGCATCGGTCTCCGGCCCATGAATCGGGTGCACCGGGTCAGCCCTGGGAGCCCCTCTTGCCGCCCCAGCACGTCCAGCAGCTCCCTATGCAGCTGGCAGCTTCTAAAAATAACCTTCTTAGGCATTTAACTCTCCCGACAGGAGTGCGCAGCCTGCCCTGAACTGCCTCCACGCGCGACTGGAAAACGACCGAGATGGCCAGCGAGGGTCGGGCTCTGCTCTGCCGAAGACACCTACATCCAGCCCTTCCTGACGTGTCCGAGCGGACCCAAGGAAGTCTGTGGAGGAGCAGGGATTTGATCCCAGGTCAGGATGATCTGCTGGCGAGAGGACTTTGTGTGGGCTAGCACAGCATGGCGGGGGTGGAGGGCTGGAGAAAGTGAGCCGAGATGCCAAGAAACTAAGCATATAGGGGACTTTTATCCCCTCGCGTCAAGAAAAGCAAAAGTGCAAGAAGAGGAACAACATTTGGGCTTAGCTTTGCAAGTGGTGGCTCTGCCCTGCACTTGGGGAGAGATGCAGTCTCCTCCCTGGCTTGTCCTCCAATGGTTATCGGCTGCAGACAGGCTGCTCTCCACAATCACCGTCTGCCAGACAGCTGTACTCTGTCCTTTCATTTCATCACCCTCTTTTGTTCTTTTAATTAAATGTCTGATACAGCTCTGAGTGCAGCTGCCTGACATCTGTTCAGCATTCGGCCCTCTTGCAGGACAGGCCCAGCTCCTGATGAGCTTCTGATGGGTCAGCAAATCACACAAGGAGACACACAGAGGTTCCTGGTCACACAAACGCAGCCTGGCATTTTTGAGTCAACTTTTAAATTGCTTAAAAAGAAACCTCAGCACAGACAGATCCAGAGGCTGCTTTGATCAAAGCTTCCCTGAATGCAGCGGCACCCCTTTCACCCGCTGCATCCTTCAGAGATCTGTGTTGTCAGGAAATCAGACAAAAAACCCCACTCGGAAAACTTAAATGATGATTAAGCAACATTTCTATTAAAGGAAACCAGAACCAGTGACCTGCTAGAGGAGGAAAAGAAGTGGGGACTTTTGTCCTCTTTTGTGGTGGCTTTGTGTTTGTTGTTTTTACGATGGGTGGAAGAGTGTTGGAAGGTTTTTGAAGTTTTGTAATTGGCTTCCTTTTAAGCTTTAAAAAGAATGGGAATATCAAGCTTTGGTTTTCCTGTGTCTGGGAGTCTCAGATGTCCAGAAAGCAGATCCTGAGCTTACTCTGCGCTTAAGAGAAGGTATCCGGGCATGTCTACATGTGTGCTTTAATGCGCATTAACCTATTTTAATGCGCATTAAAGCATCACAAAAACCGTGATCTTTAGCTAATGCACATTTAAATAGGCTAATGTGCATTTTTCTAGTAATTTACAATGGAAGTACTAGATTTAAAGTGCATTACATAAAGTGCATTAATGAACATGTAGACATGTCCAACTGGCTGTTCAGTATTTTAAAAAGAACTTTCTTCCCAACTGTTTGGCAGGTATCCAGCTAAATGGTTCTTTCCTTCTTACTCAAGCACTTCCCATTTCTTTGGCTTTTGTTATGTCATATCACTCACTTTTTGTTCCCTTTTGCAAGTCACCTTTGAGGCACCTCTAAATACCTGTTGAAAGGGGAGCCATTCAGTCACACAGATGTGGGATTTGCAATATCTTTTATAATGGTTTCTAGCCCTCAAGCAAAACAAACTTGATGGAAGTCACTTCTTAGGGCTGTGGAAGAGGACAGCGGCATATCCCAACTGAACAGGACGTAAAGGCAGAACTCCTGTAAGGTTTACATTTTCAAAGAAGTGGTCTGCTGGCTAGAATAAACATGATGTCGTGGGTCCCAGCAGGAGGCGAGTTGTAGGAAAGGAGCAAGACGCGGGCATCGTTTTGATGAGAAAAGGACCTTAACGAAGCCTGCGACTGGTTTCATTTCTCTCTGTTGCAACACTACCTGGGGACTGGGGAGGACATCAATAATGCAACACTTGCGGCTACATCTGGACTTTGAAAGTTGCAGAAGGGAGTTAGGTGCCCGATCCCATAGAACGTGGTGGGATTTAGGTGCCTAAATGCCATCATTTTCCTTTGACGTTCCCAACCTCACACCTTAATGCTGTCCCATTAGAGTTATGGGATTCGAAAAGCTCTAATAATAAGCCTGCAGAAAGCCTGAAACAGTAACTTTAAGAAGGTGCACACTGCCCTTCTGCATCTCCACGGACACTGAAGTCTAACAAGAGCAGTGCGAGAGCATCCGCGCTGCTAGTCGCAACACAGAGGAGCACTGAATAGGGGACTGCTGCTATCGTAGCCCCAGGCAGAGGCAGCTTGGAGGAGGACTTGACTTTCCATTTGTTCAACCTCTACGGTGCAGTGTGGGGCAGGCTGTAAGAGCACATGGGGGGTAAGAAGCTCCAGGAAGCCGAGCCCCCATGGGGCTTTCCATGACCAAGGCTTGTTCTGTAAGTACCTCTGAAACGGTACTTTCCTCCAGAAACAACAATGACAAATACAATGATTTCAGGTAAAACAACAAGGGAGCAAGGGAGGGGAAGTGTTGTTTTCACTGGGAAGGAGCCAAGTCGATGCCTCCCAAATAGAGACATTGTACAAGCGCTTCCACATGGCAAAGACATTTCCTGTGCGGCCTTCCCAAACATGAATGGGTGCTGGAGATCACGGGACTAGAAGGAGAGAAACTCACAGGATATGCTAAGATCCTGTGCTGGGAATAGAGATATCCCCCCATCAGTACCTCCCTCCAGCATGAAGCGGCTTGCTGGAGACCGGTTCAGTAACCTCCCTGCCACACCAGCCTTATCCTTTGAAGCACATTGGCCAGCAGCACTAGCCAGTTTCCTGGCTGCTCTGCACTTCCAGGGAAGATATCAACAGGGCTAAAAAGTCAGACAATCAAAGGGTTGACACTGATCCTGGGCCATCACCCAGAAGCCCTCTTCCTCCAGTCATGAACATTAGCCAAAATGCATTAAAAAAACCTAAGATGAAGCATGATCATTGGGATGACGAGCTGTACTTTACTGAATATTCTTGTTTTTCATCTTCCCGTGGGCTCTTCTCTCTGAACAATTGCAGGCCCTATGAAATTCAGCATCATAAAAAGCAACTCAGAGCTGCAGCCTTTCAGGAAGTTTGGCCCATCCCAGCCACATTTTCACAAGAGGGTCATTCCACCGTTCGGCGCAATCCTGGCAATAGTGGAGGCTGTGCTGGGTGGACATGCAAGACAAGGAGTGTTTGGAGAGTGCCTCTTTGACACCAACTTCCTGCTTGCAGTCACTGTCGCGGGTCGTGTTTTCCACTAGAGCCCATCAGCTCAGCAGGCTGCATGCGGCTGGGCCGTGCGTGCCCCATGCTGTTTTTGCCTATACAAGAGAATCAAGACTACTGGTGGTCATCAATGAAGTGATGATGGCGTGGTGCTGGCTTGGGAAAGGAATTGCACACACAGGCGCACAGATCCAGATACCGCTTATGCTGCACAAAGCAAAAAGATCAGGCTAACCTCCCCACACTCTGGTGCACCACCAAAAAGCCTTTCAATTAAGTGAATGCATCTCTGGGACAAAAGGAGCAGAGGTAGCAGAAGGGCAAGAACGATGGCTTGTCCGACTTGGTTTCATTTCCCTTACACGACAGGTAGTCCTGGAAGCCCTCTCTTCTTAGGACGCAGACACACAAACAGGTCTTCTGCCACAGATATGCTCTGCTAACAAGGAACTGCTGAAAGCCTGTGGATTATAAAGTGCTAAACTAACACCAGCTACCCCAACCCGTTGCTTTCCACACCCTCCAAAAGGATGGGAGTTGGAGGCAGAAGAAACTAGTAAATATTTATCACGCTGGGTCTAGCCAACTATCCTAACAGCCTGGGTCATCACAGCCCATCCCACTGCTGGGCATGTTAACCCAGTTGTGATGCCAACACTCAGTGTATCATCACCATGGGCATGGGTCTCTCCAGCACAGCAGGGTCCCCCCTCTTCCTTCTCTAATGCACTGCCACGGATACTAGCCCCACAGCTGCTAATGCAACTATCCTCCAAGCAAAAGAGAAGAGGAGATTGCAGTTGAACCATCTCCACTGTTCAGCCAGCTAAGGCCAGAATTAATTCCCCGAAAGGCAATCCTGTACCACATCCGTTTCCCCACACCCATGATAAGAGATGATGGCGTGTTAAGATGAAGGCTCTTGCAGAGCTCCATTTGCAACCCACAGGGTCCCCGCAACTCTACTGAACAGTGGAAGAGGAGTGAGGGGAGCTCCCTACTTTGATGTCCGGGAATTGGCCAAGGTAAGTGTCCATGGTTAAGAGCGCCTGATCCACAAGCTTCTGATGGAAATCTGTCCAGAGGAGGTCATTGTTCTGCAAGACAAAAAGGAGCATCCCAATCAGTAACGACAACGTTATATATTTCCACAGCCACCAAGCACTTTCCAATAAATTTGTTAAGACCCCCAGTGCCCCAATGAGACACTTGCCTCTTCCCTTTTGGAGGAAAGGAGGCATGCAGAGATTAACTGACCTGCCCACGTTCGCATATGAAACACAGAAAGGGAACCGAGGAGTCCTGATTCTGCTACGTCCCTCCATCTACTAGACCACACTCCCAACTGGGTGCCTGGCTGTGCGCCTTCCCCACAACATTTTCTCCCCTTTCCTAGGAGAGAACTTTATCAGTAGCACCAAAGGGTCCTACATGACAGTGCTTACAGCTGGAGCATAAGCTGAGATTGCAGTATACACTCACTCATGCTCTCGCTGAACTTGCTTCCAAAATTCCCAACTTCAATGATCAAGATGCTGAGAGCACAGCCCACGCAACTGAGATAGAAATGAAAATCAGGCTGCTTTACCCACAAGCCAAAGCCGATGATCCCTTCCTAAGGGACAGCCTGAAGAACAGGACCAAAGGAAGATCTTTCTTTCTTGGCACCAGTACTCACCAGTCCTGTTGGTATGTTATGCTGCAAATAGGGCTATCAAACTATTAAAAAATGTGACCGCGATTAGTTGTGTGATTAAAAAAATTAGTCACAATTCATCGCGATTTAATTCCGCAGCTAAAAACTCAAAATTATGCAAAATTATGCAGGTATATTGTATGGTTGGGAGGTAAGTGTGTGGGGGAGGGCCCTGCATGCCCTGGTAGGATGCAGGCTACTGTGGGTCTGAAATAAGGGGCAGCAGCAGGGCTGGTGGGGGCTGTGGCTTGGGAGTGAGGGGCAGGCATGCAAACAGTGCCCAGCAGTCTGTGGAGGGGAAGGGGCAGGGGTTAGATTGAGGCCCCCATGGTGAGAGAGGGTATGGGGCAGGGGCTGGGGTGAATGCGACTCCAGGGCCCAGGTGCATCATGGAACCATGGACAGCTCATCCAGGGACATGGGCGGGGGGCACAGCTCCCTGCCACTGTGCGCACCCTCGGGGGAGGCATGGGGGGCATGCGCCCCCCCCGGATTTGTGTTCAGGGCAAAGGCAGACTGCCCAGTGTGGGCTGGGACTCTGCACCCTACTGCCTTTGCCCGGGAGTTGCACAATGCCATGTTGTGCCTCCCACCGCTGGGCAGGCAGTGGCTCCTGGGGCAAAGCCAGCAGGACACAGAGCAACAGCCCACGGTGGGCAATTCGCCCCTGCCCCACGCACATGCTCCCCATGCCTGCCCCAGGGGTGCATGCAGTGTCAGGAAGCCACACCCCCAGACAAGCCACCCATGGCTCCTTCCCACTCCCGGCCCCAAGGCCCCATTCACCCCAGCCCCTGCCCCTGCCCCACTCCATCCCTCACCATGGGGGCTTTGATCTGACCCCACCCCCAGTCCTTTCTCCTCCTCCTCAAACGTACCTGCTGGGCACTGCTCTACACACCGCCAGGCTGTGTTCATGGCTGCATGCAGGCTGTGGCTGCTCATGTGCATCTGTGCACGTGCTCTGCCTTCGCCCCACCTTCCTGCTGCGGCAGCCTGGAGCCCACTTCCAGGCTGCCCAGGGGCCCTCTGCACTGCCACTGCTGTCCTGCTGAGTGGCCCAGAGGCAGCAGTGACAGCGGCAGAGCAGAGCCCAAGTGCAGGCTCCAAAGCCACATGCATAATTAACATGTTAAATTGGTTCTTTCATTATTTTTTTTAATGTGTTAATTGCACATTAGCAATTGATTGACAGCCCTAATTGCAAAACATGTTTGCACATCTTTGTTGCAACAGTTAGAAAGAAAAACATTGCTTCTTTACTTTTCATTCCATCCAGGAAGAGCACGCACCAACTGCAGAAACCTTCTTAGCCTGAGGAAGGGTTTTTGAACCCGAAAGTTTGCTTAGTAATTGTTTTCCAACTCTTTAAGTTGGTCTAATAAAAGACATCAGATACACCCAAATAACCTTGTCTGCCTATTGTTAAAGATCTTTATTCCCAGATCACCAACATATCCAACCCACTTGGGTACTTCTGCATTTAAGGCACACACCCAAATATATGCAAACAATATACCTTTCTGTGGCTTTTCCCTTGGGTGTCTGCCGGTCGGCTAAGATGCATTGAACTCCCACCCTCTCTGGATACTCCACAAAAAAGTCTGCTTATACAAAGGCAGCTGAGCAGTGTGCACACATCCACTCAGGCACAAAGCGCTCTTGTTGAAGTTAGGATTAAGCCATGGGGATTTGGTTAGATGAACATGAGAAGCCACTGACATAAATCAAGGCTGCCCAAGCCCAGGAGCCTCCAAGGCCAAGGGGGATTAAGGAACGTCAGTTTTGATAGCCACTGGCTCCCACCTGAACTGCCACAAGTAGGAGGCAGAGCAGGGTGGCACCTCAAAGACTAATTTAAGAGTCTCCAGCTGTTGCTTCTTCACTGCTCAGATTTGCCTTTGTAGCATGATGGTTATCTCTGAAGCTCAGAACTGAATGTGATGGGCAGCAGAACAAAGCCTCAAATACCAAAAGCCAATTATGATATCATGAGCAGAGGAGTAGGACTGCCAGTGAGGAATAAGTAGTGGCAGCTGCTGAACAACTTAGACACTACCAAGAATCATGGACTGCTATGACCAGCTCCGATTTAAAAATAAATAAATAAATAAAAAATTCACAACTCCCTTGGGCACCTTGTTCTATTGTTCAATTTATCTTAGAATTAAGAAGATTTAATCTAAATCCACTTTACTGCAAATTAAAGCCATTGCTTCCTATCTCATCCTCTCTTGAGAGAGGGAAAAAGTTGTTCTCTCTCTTCTTTATGGCAGCTTTTCAAATATTTTCTCCAAGCTAAGCACGCCCATTTCCCTCGGCCTTTCCTTGAATGGCTTGCATTCCAAAACCTTTGTCATGTTTGTCACTCGCCTCTGGATCCAATCCAGTTTCCCTGTATCCTTCTTGAAGTGAGGAGCCCAAAACTGCGCACACTGTCCCAGCAGAAGCCTAACCAGCGCTGAGTGGAGTGGTGCTGTCACCCCATGCCTTGCATACAGCCCTCCTGTTAATACAGCCCAAAATTGCACTGGCTTTTTTTCACCTTTGCAACCGCATCACATTGCTGCCTCACGCTGGCTATGTACAGACAGTCAAAAAGCCCGAGGCTAATCAAGTCAATCTTTGCAGGTTAGTCTAAGCTGCACAGATTGAACTGATTAGCAAGTGAACAGACATTCACTTTTGATTCTGGAAATGCAACCACCTGCCTGCACTGGCCCAGGCCAGAAGCCTGGGGGGGGGGGGGGGGGCAGGTGTGCAACTAGAGCACACCTCCCTGATTGGCTGGATTATATAGCTTGGGCCAAGTCTAGCCCACCCACCCTGGAAGTGGGCAGGGCAGTGTTCCAGGGATCCACAAAGCATCCTGGGATGATGGAGGACTAAAAGTTAACCTGAATCTGGAGGGGAACTGGGACAAAAGTTCAATAAACTGATTTAACCTAATGTGGGACTAGAGAGCCTAAATAGAGTTAGGCCTAAATCAGTTAGGTCTGATACTACATCCATCCAGGTTTATCTTAAACCGGTGCACTGAACTTCTGTTACAGATTTGAACCAGTTTCCTATCACTGACACCGGTTTGTGCGTCATTTCTTCCCCTAAGATCTACCATAGTTCTCAGCTACCTCACAACAATGCTACAACGTAGCCAATTATCTGCCATTTTGCATTTGTTCTTTGGATACTTCCTACCTAGATGCAGCACCTTTCACTGGTCTTCGTTGAATTTAATTTCGTTTATAATTTCCTCTCTCAATCTCTAATTTACCCAGGTTCTTGTAAATCTACTTCTGTCCTCAAACACCATTGTAACCCCACCTGGCTCTGTGCCATCTGCAAACGCAACCAGGAAGCTCTCTATTCCCACATACACATGATAAATAAAAGAAGTTGAACAAAACAGACAGCCTTAACCCATGTAGCAACCTACTTGGGACCTGCCAGTTTGACACTGACCCATTTATTAGTTAGCCATATAATAGTAATTTTACCTATGTTACATTTCTCAAGAAAGCCATGGGAACCTAGGTCAAAAGCTCCACTAAAGTCCAGGTATATTAGGTCCAGAGCATTTTCTGCAACACCAGACTAGATACCTTGTCTACTTTGAACATGTTCGTTTGCCATGATCCGTTCGTAACACATCCATGCTGGCTGCTAGCAATCACCTTGCCCTCCTTTTAGGTGCCGACAAACAGTATTATAATTTGCTGTAATAACTTCCAAAGTATTGGAGTCAGACTGACCAGTCTACTTCCCTAGGTCCTTGTTTTCCCCCCTTTTCAAAGAAGGGGGCTCTGCTAGCCTCTCTCTTGTCCTCTGGGATTTTGTCTGTCTTCCATGATTTTGCAAATATTATTGCCAGTGCTACTAAGATCATTTCAGACCAATTCCCACCTAGAAAAAAACTTGCTTCCTCTCTGCCCCTTCCCAAACTGTCAGACACTCAACAATCGCTCCAGATTAACATGCCTTGCAAGGCTCTCGCTTCAGCCTCAGCTGAGCTCTGTTATTCCAAGACCAAGACTTCAGTTCAGCTACTAAAGCACTTCACGGAGGACCCGATTCAGATGCCTTGTGCCTATATTCTCTCCTGGTATCCAGCCCAGTCTGAGGCACCACAGTGGCTCAGCAAGATGGGGGCTGTTCGGCGGCACTGGGAACGCTGTCCCCAAACACAAAACCTGCCCCCCCAAAATGGTGGCCAGGGTGAGCCACCCAAACTGCTGTTCCCCTGAAGCTCTGCAGAGCATTTCTGGGGAAGTTTAACACTTAGGTAGACAAAGCCTTGGCCTGGGTGGTCCTACTTCGTTAGCTGGGGATGGTGCTACTTTGAGCACGGGACTAAAGATGTGACCTCCTGAGGTCCCTGCCAACCCTCGTTGTCTATGCTTTCAGGATAGAAATTTCCAGTTTGATTTTCTGTGGAAAACCTACACTTCCCCACCCTGTAATTTCAGTTGACATTTTACATTAAGGGCATTAGAAACCCCACCAGGATCTGGGGCTCATGCATATTTTCTTGTATTTATTTCACTGATGCGGCATGTGTGGTGTCATTGAAACACACATGCTATGCTGTATCCATTTACGTCACTGTTAATACTGTGCAGATTATGTTACGTCATCTGTATTCACATTTGCAATTTTGGATGCGGTTTACCCAAAGAGCTGAGGGACGCATACTTAAGGGAGTGGACAGAATATCTCTGCTAAATATCTCTTGCCATTGTGTCACTAGTGCAACGAGAATTGCCACTCCCAGACCATGGCAAAAGGAGAAGTTACTGTCTCCTTTTGTAATGGGGAAATCAACTCCTCTATAGCAAAGGTATCTATGAGAAATGGCCCATTAACCACAAAATGCCAGGGGTCCTGGGGGAGAAGCTTCTGGGGCAGTGTGGAGATTTGTGAGGAACCGGGACAGGACCGATGGGGGTGCTGAACCATAGGTATTATAAGAGGTGTCTGTAAGGTGGCCTGGGGCTTTGGATCCCTGCCTTTGGGGAGTCCAAGTCCCCCGCAGCCAGGGTTGGCAGAATCAGCCCGAAAGCTGGTTTCTGGAAATAGCAGCAGTACTCGTGGGGGGCTGGGTGGCAGCCGGCTGAGAGGGTAAGAGCCTTTACTTGCCTTTTTATGCTGTTATCAAAACTTCTAGAGGGCAGTTTATCTGGATGATTTTCTGCGACATAATAAATCTTTTTGTTCATAGATTTCATAGATTTCCTAGACATTCGGGCTGGAAGGGACCTCGGAAAATCATCGAGTCCAGTCCCCTGCCCCAGGGGCAGGAAGGTCAGCCGGGGTCACAGGATCCCAGCAAGATAAGCATCCAATTTGCTCTTGAAGGTGTTCAATGTAGGTGCTTGAACCACCTCCGATGGCAGGATGTTCCAGACCTTGGGGGCTCGGACAGTAAAGAAATTCTTCCTTATGTCCAGCCTGAAACGGTCTCGCAGTAGTTTATGACCGTTTGACCTCATCATCCCTTGGGGCGCTCTGGTGAACAAACGTTCCCCCAGATCCTGGTGGTCACCCCTGATAAACTTATAGGTGGCCACCAGATCACCCCTGAGCCTGCGCTTTTCCAAGCTAAGGAGCCCCATGGCTCTCAGCCTGTCATC
>NW_017729031.1:39580944-39596912 GCF_001723915.1 Gavialis gangeticus
GGTTGTTGGCATCAGCCAGTCCATTAAGGATGGCCTCTTTAATAAACTTTTCTAAGATCTTCCCCAGGATAGAAGTCAGGCTGATGGGCTTATAGTTGGCCGGATCTACTTTCCTCCCTTTCTTGAAGATAGGCACCGCATTGGCCTTCTTCCAGTCTTCAGGCACTGCACCAGAGCGCCAAGAGCTCTCAAAGACCCATGCCAGGGGCTGGGCTATAACGCTACCAGCTCCTTGAGCACCCTGGGGTGCAGACTGTCAGGACCAGCTGACTTGAAGGTATCCAGCTTCTCAAGGTGTTCCTTCACGAGGTCAGCATTTATGGAGGGCAGGGGGTCTCCCTTACCTGGACCTCCCTGTCCCGTAGTTGGCATGGGCGTCCCATGGGACTGATGAAAGACCGACGCAAAGTACCCATTTAATAGGTCGGCTTTTTCCTGGGACTCAGTTGTCAGTTGCCCCATCTGGTTCAGCAGGGGTCCAATATTGCCCTTGCTTTTCCTCCGGCTCCCCACATATCTGAAAAAGGACTTTTTATTGTCCTTGATGCTCGAAGCTAGTTGGAGTTCAGTTGCAGCCTTGGCTTTCCTGGTTTGCTCCCTTCAGGACTGGACCAGTGCAGAATAATCCTCCTTGGAGGTGAATCCCATCCTCCATCCTTTGTAGGCCTTTCTTTTTAGCCTCAGGAGGTCTGCTAGGTCCCTGGAGAGTCATGGGGGCTGCTGTGTCCTCTTGCTGCCTTTCCTCCGAGATGGAATAAACTTATCTTGTGCATTGAGTTCGTTGCCTTACCGATTGCTTTGGGTGAAAAGTGATTTCTCAGCAAGTAAAATTGCAGGATAACGCACTCTACGGAAGGGAGACCTGACACTTCTTTCACAACCCGAAAGAAAGCCACCTGGAGCTGGCAGAGATTCCCCCATTGCAGCTCCGCAAGGGCAGCAGAGCTGGTAAGGTAAAAGACTTGGTCTCGTCCTTGGGACAAGCAGCAGGCCAGGAGGGAGAAACTCAGGGCTGTGAGGGGTACTCCGAAAACAAGGGGGTTGGGAGAATAGCTCTTTAAGTTTATGAAGGAAGTCTCGCAGCAGGTATTGATCATGGTAGATGGGTATGAAGCCTCTGCACCAGAACTTCCTAAACCTCCGAATGATGGAAGCCTCAACGGGAGAGAAGCAGGAGTGGAAAACTCTGCTTGTGTCCTGTTAACCCTCCCTCTCAGCATCACCCCTCTGCCTCCCTGTAAGACAGGGCACGGGACTAAAGGGACCCATGCTGTGACCCTGTAAACAGTAGGTCTACATGCATACTACTATTTGGCTCCAGGCAGCTTTGCAGCACTTCTGCATGACTCTCTTCTGCCAGGGGGCTGGCATTGCACCATGGGCACATGACAGAGGGCAGAAGGTATGGGTATGCCACATACCCCATCTATCATCTGCTATCTGTCAGCGAGCTGGTGTGGTTCTGCCAGCAGCAGCTATAAGTGTGGGCATGCTCATGAGTTTGGTCTTACGTAGAGGCAGACAGCTTTATGAGCCTTTTGGACCAGTATCAAGCATAGTGGGTGCACGAGAAATACCATGACCACAATGGTGGCAGGGGAAGTACCCTGACAGGTAATGCAATTAAAATGGCACTGTTTAGTGGAGGGTTGCACGCTTGTCTGCTTGCGGACAGGACTCCCTACAGGAGCCTCACAGTTAGCTTCCCACTGGCCAGCTTCCAGCGGGAGGATCTCAGCTACATGCCGACTTTATGGAAATCGGAGATTCCTCCCTAGCTTGCTCCTGCAACCACTGGTGGAGGTCAAGTGAAACTCGGGGGCATCTGAACCCCAAGTCTCCGGGCTTGGGTCTGCATGTAGGATGCCTGCCACAGGATTTGGAAGTATCTAAAGCCCCAGGCTGGGGTGAAGGATGCTTGCTGGTAGTTGGGCCACATGTAGTTCTTGGATGATTCAAACAGATTTGGACCTGATTTAGCTAATTTGACCTAGGACAGGAAAATGTTTCCATTAATAAATAAATAAATAAATAAATAAAATAAGAGAGAGAAACAGGCAGTTTCTCCCACAATCTGTAACACAGACATCACATCCCCTACCATCTGCTGGTAGGAAATATCCAATGTATCCAAGGCAGCACATGTTTCATATGGTGCTTTAGACCTTGCAACCTGCCAAAATGAGAGACCATCATTTCAGGGAAGAACAAGGCTTCAATGCACCATTTATTAGTGGTAGGGCCCAGCAGCTCCAAACATTTAAGCAGTATGCAAGTCCACGATGAAAGATCAGTACTATCCCACAGACTTGCATCCATCTGGAAGCAGAACAAGGAAAGCTGAGCTGAACCCTGGACCTTAAGAAACACCTCTAGCATGGTAACCAAAGGGCTATTTTATGAACAGTGGAAGAAAACTGAGGGACCTGGCTGCAAGTCCCAATATGCATCAAGGGTAGGAATGAGAAGGCATTTATCATCTGTATGGGTCATTAGCATTTGCATGGGTCATTAGCTGATCATTAGCAGCTAGCTAGTTACCAGCCAAAAGCAGTTCCCCACTCCCTCCAATAAAGCAATCTAGCTGTAAAACATCTGAAATGAAGACAAAGGAGGTCAGCTGTGGGAGAAGAGTATAGGAAGTCTATCTCCGGTGACAGTGTGCAATATTAAAGTTATGAGCAATACTTGATACTAACATAATCCTAAAAAAACCCAGAGGAAAGAGTCAAAGTACTAAGGGGAGGAAAGAGATACAAGCCCATTTCATAAGCAGGGCAGGCAGGGTTAGACCTGGGCATCAGAAGGTGCAAGAAAAAGCCGAGCCCATGGCGAAGACACCCCTTCTTCTCCCCGTAAGGACGGATCAATACGAAACTCCCAAGGGGAGCAGAGCTGGTACAGACCTCAACCCTGCCCATCCTCTACTCCCAAGGGCTGCCTCACACCGTGTCTCACCTCTGCTATTTTGTTTGTGTCATCTCTGCCGGGCCACTCGGGCTCGTACACTTCCTGCAGACACTCTGTCAGCTTCTTGGAGGCCTCGTGCATTGCTAGGAAAGAGGAGAGGGGCATTAGACACAAAAGGGGACAGAGTGGGAGGCCCTCCCTCCTCAGCAACCCGTACTCGACAGCATGGGATAAGTAATGCTACCCTGCTCCCTGCCTCAGGCAAAATACTGGCAAAAGCGACCCTTGCTAGTACAGCCTGGATTACAGATATCCCAGGTAAGAAACAAGAGGGAGAGGATGCCCATGCTGCAGTCATCCGCCCCCACAAGTCCACCGCTCATCCTCACCCAGCAGCATGCAAGACAGGCCTTCTGCCAGGCAGACACCCCGCCAACTGGCTGTTTTCTCACCAAGCCCGTCTCCTTACAGCCACCCCTTGCCATTCGAGGGAGCAAAACAGGAGAAACCAAGCTTCCTGCACCAGAAAACCCATTTAGGAAAGCGGGGAGCACAAGGCAGGCAGAGGCGGAGCTGGGAGAGCTCTACTTCAGGCACCAAATGGGGAAAGAGAAACATTTCCATTTGCACAGACGTTACCTTTGATGGAAGTCAGGTAAGTTCGAAGGTCCTTCTGCAGCCTGCTGCCTTCTGACTGTGACGGCAAAGACAAGAGAGCTGGTTACTGCGTGGCAAAGGAAGGATTCGTGCAGGACTCGCCTGCGCTGAGGGGCTGAGGAGGGGAAGGGAACACCACCACCCCCCAAACTGCCCCATACGACACGACGGCAGAGGAACCAGTTTAGGACTAAGAAATGGTCCATTCAAGCTACGGCAAGACACGCGAGTGCAATGGGCCCCAATCCCCAAAGAGGGAGAAATGCTGTCAGGTTATTAAAAGAAGTCCAAAATGTAGGTTGCAGGGGATCTAGCATATAGATCTGATATACTGATGTCAGAGGCTTCTGATAAGCTGTTACGATACTGCTGTTACGTCCGCGCGGCTCGGGAGCGATGCACGTGCAGCAGAGCCACGGCAACTTTCCCTCTGCCTCATCCAGGCTCAAAGAGAAGTCAAGCTCACTTGTGTCACTACGGGATCACGCCAACCAACAGCTGCATCGTAACAGCTGGCGCACGCTCCCGAGCAAGCGGCAGCTGCTTCTCCCCTTCGAAGCAGTTAAAGGGCACAGCCGTCCATTCCCAAAGCACATCCATTGTTTCAGGGTTTGTTGGGAACAGCTCAAGTTTTGACATGCTGATGATGGATACCCTAAACACAGCAGTGTTGAGGACGCTGAGCAGTCCCAATTTCACTTTCCCAAAGCAGCGAAGCGACAGGGAAGCAAAACAATAGGAAAAGTTGATCGCTTTTCTTTGAAGTTGTATTCCCTTGTTAAACCTGTGTTTTAATGTGTTCAGAAGCTAAGAAACAACCAGCTTTCTGGCTTGATTTTGGGGTATCACAGCCTGGATGCAGTATGGGAACTGAGATAAGACCAAGGTCCCAGAACCTTTTAGGCTGAAATTTAGACCAGATTTAAACATGTGAACACAGACATGAACATGGGCATGCAGGCACACACACACGCACACATACACACACACACACACACACAGCTTGACTACTTAGGAAAAGATCAATAATCATGCAGAGCAACATGATTTTTTCCTGACACAGTTACATGCTCACTTATTTTCTTCCTACCAACGTGTCATCTGCATTTATACTGTGGAGGCCTAAAAATACAATCAAATCAGACCGGTGGCACTTTATACCATCTGGTGCAAATGTCAGCACGAACACTAGGCAGCAGAGAGGCAGGTCCAGCATGGCAGAGGCAGTGCGCCGATGTGAGATGGGGAGCTGAGGATGTTTTCTTTGCGGGGATGTGAGCATTTGTCAAGACAACACCAGAAATCAGTACAGAAGGAAGGACGAGGCCGTGGAGAGAGACAGAGGCCTTTTTTGCAAGAGGAAAAGAGAGAGAAGGCCCTTGGGATCCCTGTATTAAATGCCTGCTTTTGATCTTCCCTACCCCGGGGTGCAGCTGTGACACTTCAAAGGGCAGCGCTGGAGGGAGGCTGCTATTTCTTGCACCGTCATCATGCACTTTGTTGCATTTAATTTCCTTTCTTCCCACATGGAGGCCCCAGGTTAACATAGCCTGACTCCCACTCTGTGCTCAAGGAGCTCATAGGGCACCTCTGACAGCTGCTTCTAACTTCAGAGCAACTCTTTTCCATCCATCTCCTTCACTGTTCAGGTGCTTACTTCTTGGTCTGGACGCACCCCCCTGTAAAGACAGCTCCGGCCCTTCTCTTGCAGCAAGCTGAGCTTGCATCTGGTATAGATGTCTCGCTTCCAGATGTTGATGTGGCCAAACTGAGCACGTCTGTGCTAAGGACTTCTTCAGCTGCGGACGCTGCATCTGTGCTCACCAGGCCTCCCAAAGGGAAAGGCTGGGGCAAGTCTGCACGTCATCCTCCTTCTCCCAACTCGCTGCGCAAGAGGTGGGGAAGGACTGACCGTCTGACTGAGCCAGGAGCAGGACAGCAAGGAAGCGAAACCAGCAGAGAGGGACGAGTGGCCACCACTACTGCCAAAGTGGGAGAACTTAAAAACATACGCACCTTGGCTTAAGGTCTTTGCTTTGATCCTTTTGCTGGACTGGAGCTGGAGGAGGTCCGTAAACAAGGAAAGAGGCCATCAAATCTGTCACCAGAGGGAGGCAGACAAACCTAGGGTGTTTTAGATGGGCACCTTTTTGCCTTACATGGGAGTACGTGACCTCCTGACATCCCTTCCAGCCCTGTGACCCCGTGATAAGGGATTTCACAGAGGCGCCCCGCTCCCTTACAAAACAGGCTCTTCAGTAATAAAGTTAGACTGCCACATTCGTCTCGGCACTGCCAAATTCAAGAGAGACTTGTGCCATGAGAGACTGCACTGAAAAAGAAAAAAAAAATCTGTCCCAAGCATCTGTTCAGTGGATCCCAGACTTTGACCGTGGGCGTGGGATCCCCAGCAACTGCCTTTTGAAAAGTCATCTCAAATTTGGGCACCTCCAATTTTGGTGGTCCAATTTCAGGCCCCGAGAACCAGCAGAACGTCCTTGGGGATAATTCTGCCCCAGTCGCCGTGCTCAATCGTCATAACGTCTCAAGCTGCAGAGCTATAAAACGGGAGTTCCCAAAATGAGAGGCTGCACTTGAAAATACAGCCATGTCTGAGCGAGGCCTACCACGACCACAAGTGATAGGACACAAATCCTATCAGGTGCAGGTTTCACCACCCAGTCCCAAAGTTGAGCATGAATATGGGGAAGCTCTGAGAAGTTGCTCACAATAAATTTACAACCGGAGGGAAATACCTAGCAAGTGCATCATGGGAAAGGATTCAGAAAAACCGCGCGACTACTAGTGCATATGATTATATCTGTTATATGTGCACATGAAGACACACCACCGCATGCCAAAGTATTAACAAATGGCAATGGGAAAATATCACCACCCTCTTTCATTCATCAATGCCCCGCGCTTCCTAGTAAGGCACTCTCCTATGCTGTCTAATGCATTTGACCAACCGAGCAACGCAGCATACAGGTAGGAGCGGTCTGCAGGCCCTTCCACAGGTCCTGCTGTGCCTCTTAGCAGACACACAGATCTACACTTGCAATGCATGGTTACTCTTATCCAAGCCCTCTGGAAGTACCTAGCTGTGCTAGCAGACTCGATATCCCTAAACTGCATATACCACACACCGCATGCCGTAGTTTCCTAGAGTGCTCCACGCTCCCCAAACTTCCCTGAACTTTCTCCCATATCCATCGCTGGTTCCACAGAGAAGTGGTTTTTTGTATTTAAAAAGCAGCTCACTCGCACATATGGAAAAGGTGCCAGTGTTTATTATTAGCACTAGCAGTTTGCCAAGGACGTTTGGTGACTGCCTTTCTTGGCTATATACGTTACCTGCTTTCTGCAAGCAGCAATAATGTCTCCTCCTTCACATCTGTCTGGACAGGACAGTGCACTGCCAGCTCTCAAGGGGACTGGGCAACCCCTGGAAAAGGATTTTGCAGCACCCCAGTTGAAAATCACTGGCCTAGCAGTAATAGATAGGCATGCAGCGTGTCTGCTCCTTCGAAAGCCTTGTTCTCTAATTGTCCGTTTCCTACTCCAAATGATAAGCACCAGCTTGATTTAAGAAGCCTGGTTGGTCACGCTATTCTTCCCTACCCACCGGACACATCTACGCGTGCACTTTAATGAGCATTAGCCTATTTTAATGCATATTAAAGCATCACAAAACAACCATGCACTTTTGCTAATGCACATTAAAATAAGCTAATGCACCTTTTTCTAGTACCTCACAGTGGAGGTGCTCAATTTAATGCACATTAAGAAAAGCACATTAATGAACATGTAGATGCACCCATGCAAAGACTCTAAGGGAAGAGCTGCAGGTGGTGAACCAAGCTGGACCTGTAAAGTAAGAACCATTGATCCACAGGAAACTTGGGCTGATCTAACAGCAGAAAAATTGCAGAGGGAAAAGGTGCAAGACCTGACACCAGAGGGGGGTGAACTCAGACCAACCAGAGAAAAAAAGGTGCAGCTAGTTCTGCAACTATGACAGCCTCGTCTCCAATGCATTCCCTTAGTTAGGCCTGCAAAACCAGCAAGAGTCTCAGCTTTGTGCGTATAAAACAATATGTCAGTTCTGGAGGATGTCACTATGGAGGTCCACTGAAAATCTGGTCCTAAAAGTCATTTCTCAGAACTTATGAGGCCTTTTCCAAGTTTTGTAGGAGATTCCCAGCCAGAGAATCCATCTAACCGACCGTGCACGAACGGCAAGAGTTAGCTCAAGCCCAGCCCTGATGCAACACATCTAGGAGAGGATGGAAGGCTCCAAGGGATTCATTCAGCAGGTCGAGGCCAAATTTAGCCCATCACAAGGAGAAGGTAAAACTGGCCAGCCATGCTGCCCGTCAGGCCCTCGCAGACCCGGTCTGTGAGGACATCTGTAGCCCCACAGAAGCAGAGCTGTGTTCAGCTCGTGTGTCACGTAGCAGAATCCATCTGTTGAAGGAGAGGGGGTGTTACCATTCACAGACCGCAGGGAGATATTCTTGTATCACTCTGAATGGACACAGGAGGTATACAAAGCACGGTACCCCTCCCCGTGCCCACCCTGCTGCCATCTGGGGAAACCACAGGATGCCTCCAGTGAAGGAGAGAGCTCATTTTACACTTATCCTATATCCACAAATAGCCTGTGCATAGCACAGCAACTGATGTGACCCCTCTCATGGGCACCACGTGCAATCAAGAGGCACAAGTGCCATCAAGTTATCTTTGGAGGTCCCTTCTCCTGCCACCTGCTTCAAGACTATTCTGGACACACCCAAGCCAATTCCGGCCTCGGGGAGTGCCAGCCTGGACACCGATCTTCTGCAAGACATCAGAGGCCCGAGTTGTGATGTGCAATAGGCTTATCTGCAAGGAAAGGCCACAAATCTCACAATAAGCATAAGAGGCAGAGTCCATTTCCAACCCTGGCTGAGCCAGCAGAATGAATTACTCAGCCCCAGATATTCTCCAAAATGCTGGCAAATTGAGCACTTTTATTGCTACGGCACTCCCCGTGGAACAGCCATCACCCCGCTTGGCTTTACAGACGGGGAAACGAAGGGACAAAGAGATGAAGAAGCGACTCTCCAGAGGCTGTACAGTAAGTCAGTGGCAGTCCCTGGTATCCAAACATTCAACTAAATGGCACAATTTGTGTGGTCCTGCCCCCACAAGTGGAGAGCCGAGATGTTCTCATCTGCGGTGAGACTGATGCTCAAAGGGAAATGCTTCTTTGCTCGTCTTTGATGCACCCTGCTTCAGGAGGTTGAAAAGTCCCACTGCAACCCTATTTAAGGGTCTGAGGTGGTTCTGGCATTTCTTCTAGGAAGACTGAATAACTCCATGACCGCTTATGACTGGTCTAGCTATAGAAAACAAAAGCAGGGGTAAGTCACACCTCAGGATGTTGTGTGAGCAGCAGGGACTCGGAAAGAAACAGCTCTACCCCATACACTTTGCCCCTTTGCCTCAGTCGGTGAAAGTGGATTTTGTACTTCCTTCCAGAGTATCAGCTACTACCACTGCCCAGGAAAGGACAGGGGCCTCCAGGGATCGATATCTTGATTTTGTAAGCTAAGTCCTAACACCTCGCCAGACATGAGTAACCAGCAGTAAAAAAGGGATGCATTTCAGCTGGAAAGGCCTGTGACATTCACGGATGGGATGGGATTGCAACTCTGCATCTTGCTGCGTGCTGGGTACAAGGCAGCAATAGTCGGCCCCGGATATGTTCAGGGACCAGGTGCCTTGCACATCCTATTAGATCTTTTCTCTTGCTCATTTCAATGGATGCGGGCCTGGGGGACTGGCTGCAGAAAGGTAGCCCTATGCTGACATGGTGAGACGCAGAACGGGTTTCCAGGGTGGGGAATACATGCATGCGCTGGCAGCAAGGGCAGCTGTATATGGAGATGGGCCCTCCCACCCAGGGATCCACGGGCGGAGGTGGAGTGGGGCCAGACAGATTGGCTGATGGGGGCAGCAGGGCTTGGTCAGAAAAAGCGAAGAGATGCTAGAACTACTGTCTGGCCCTTCTGTCCCCAGGATTAATTAAAGCTTTTCTGATGTTTGCGAAAACCCCAGCTGCAGACTTGTCCCATCCCAGCCTGGACTTGAAGGTGTGAATTGACAGCCCTTCACCACTGGCCTGGGACACCATCCTCCAGCCTAGCAGGAGGCCTTCATGCAAGCTTTCCCCTCCTCCAGGTACACCCACTGCTGTCAGGCCCAGGCCTCTATGACCCTCGCTGCAGTTCACGGCCCCCTCAATTACTGTGGGAGGAGGCTTGGGCGTCACACTCAACTCCATCAGCCCTTCCCCATAAACCACTCGCTTTGGGCTAGAAGTCCTCCAACATCCCTCCAGTCTAAAATACAAAAGAAAAGTTCTAGGTCAAGGATGCACCTGGTTTGGGAGGGGATGCCTCTGTAAGCAGCTTAAATATCAAAGTGTTTTCTACTGTGTGGCACAAATAGCTTTACTTTTTTGAAACACAACAATGAACCACAGACACACACACACAGTTAGCTGTACTTGGCACACAAATACTATACAAGGAAGAGAAAGGAAGCCATGCACTGGGCTTGATCAGCCTTGCCAGCATATTTTCTTTTTTCCCCTTTTATGCTATTTTTTGTTGCACATCACCCAGCTTAGGTAAGTGAAACTACGCACTGCTCAGTTTTCCTTTTCGTGTCCGAGTCTCTTCCACTTGCACTGCAATAACGCTCCTGCTGTAACCTGGTTTCCAGCAGGACACAAACACATACAGCAAACCGGTTTTCAATTGAAACATACTAAGGAAAGTTTTCTGATAGGAATATTTCTAATCGCAGTTGATTTTATGAAACCTAAATTTTGGGGCTGACCTGGTTCATATGTGGTTATCAGCTAGGAAACCAAAAGAGAGAAGTGTGATGTGATGTATATGCGCAGCAAGTGGATTGGGGTGGGTGGGTGACTTGTATAGGACTCTGGCTCCCTGTGTGTGGGCCTTAATTGCCTGTGTGCTTCCAACAGCCCCCTGCAACGCAAGGGCCCCATGTGCAATTGCACATCTCCAATTAGCTTACCAGCTGTTTGTTGAAGTTCTGCACGCACTGTTCGAATTGCTCATCTTTTGTTTCATCTGCTTTCCCGAGCTTCTGGAGGACCTGCAGGAAAGCAACAAGACAGGGCTTAAACACAGTGCTCACATGACCACAACAAGAGGGTAAAGAGGCAGGTGCCAACCGTTGCAACATCTTTGCTCGCCAGACAGGAACAGAGAAGAGAAAATCATTTCTCTTGCTTTTATTGCTCAGCATTTCGTGGCTGGATATGAGACAAAAAACTGAGTCAGGATAAACTCACTCAGCTGGGAAAGCTGTACCAGAGAATGAGCGGCCTGGGATTCACCTTCCCATTTCAGGAAGGAGGGAGAATGAGTCAATAGAAACAGGCTTCCTCTTTATTAAGGCAGAGCTGGCGAAAGCAGGAGGACTGAGAATGCTAACCCCCCAGGTTGCAAAGTTACTGAGCCGGCCACGTGAGCAAACAGGCTTTTGCACTCACTTTGCACAAGTCTGAATGACTGTGCAAGGCGACATGGTGCACACAATCCAGTCCAGCCAACTTGGCTGGTCATCACCGGTAAGGAGGCTCCTATCCATACCTTTACGTGGTGCCCGAGGTACGAGGCGGCCTGCCAGGCCTTCACCACTCTACGAACACCCACCCACAATCATTACAGACACCAGCAACCGCCTGCTTTTTCCAGACACGAGCAATGCAGCTCTCCCCAGGCCCAGTGAGCCCTTATCTGGGCACTTGTCTTATCAAGGGTTTCCTTTTAACAGGCTCTCTGCACAGGCAAGGGTTGCCTTGGGGCTCTGAACAAGCCACTTCCCTCAGGAAAGGAAGGGAGACCCCGATAACGAGTGTGCCACACGCACAGATTTCAGCCGCGGGGAAGACCAGAACTGGTTTGGCACCGGTCGCAGGGCAGGTCAAAGGTCCTTGGCAGGGGTAAAGGGGGCATGAGTTCAGCCAGCCCCAGTCCATTAAACAGAATCTCTTTGTTAAGCAAAAATATGGTGTCTGCAAAAAGATCTGACACACGCGGCCCTCCAAAGACACTCATTCCCTGTGTGTACGACTCCACGGCAGGAGGCAGTGGCTGGCCACGGCCACAACACGCACATTGCCAAATGGCACCATCTGCTTCAGGATCAACCCACCAATCTGTCCCATCTGTACTAAAAACTGCTCAGGATGAGCAAGGCAGGAAGAAAAACCTCCCAGCCCAAACAGTGCTATTAAGCACAGAAAGCTATGCACCTTTGCTGGGGAAGGATCGGCCAGACCACCAGCAGTATCGCTTGGCCCTTCATCCATCCATATGCTTGACTTCTGGATCCCTTCTGAATCTCTTGGGCCAAGGGCTGGTACTCCTCAGCCTCCAGGAAAGCTGCTTCCAGGACCCAGCAAAAAAGCAGCAGCCTTAGATCTATCCAGCTGCCTGGGTTGCATACCTTGCTGCATCCCACCGCTAGCATGCCAGCCCAGCTCGAGTGCTAAGAGGCAGAAGCAGAGACTGCCTCTGCCTCTCCCCGACTCCAGGACAGGCCGAGGTTTCCCAGTCCATAAAGGGAACAACACCAGCATCCACACAGCCTCAAAAACAGGTGAGCAGGGAAAGACCCAACCTGTTGTGGGTAAGCTGACACGGATGGAGCAGGGAGCTGGAATAATTCCCCAAAGGATAATGCTGAGAAGGGGGGGGGGGGGCTGCTTTTTTTCCTGCAGCAGGGCTAAGACGACTTTGGTGCTGCACGAGCAAGGCAGACAAATCTCAGGAGGCATCTTTGTTTTTAGCACAACGTCTAATGCAACAATCCTTTGCGCGCTCTCTGGCTGGCCCATCTCCTGAACAGCCAGGTGGATTAAATTAGCCCTCTGCTGACACAGGCCGTTGCAACGGCCTGTAACCTTCGTCTCCCCAAAGTCACAGGCAGCAGGCAGGTACGGTAACTCGGACGGGAGAAGCACGCGACAAATCTGCTTAGTCATTTAGCACCTGGTCCGCCTTCTCCCCTCTTCAAGCTGCGCCAAGATTATCTAGGTCAGAGTCGTGGCATTTTGCTCTCCAGCTGCTCATAAACCTTCCCACGTGGGAATCTCAGGGGTGTTCATGCAAAACCAAGAGGGAGAAGAAAAAAAACCCCCCAAAAAACCCACACACATGACTCGACAACATCTTGCTTAATGACCATGGATTCAGCCAAGGACCTCCAAAAAGGTAGAGGCATGAGCTCGTATGGCTGGAGCCACGGGAGTCACTAGACTGGGGCGGGCAATTATTTTGGGCCGAGGGCCACTTACTGAGTTTTGGCAAGCTGTTGAGGGCCACGTTTCCCGGCACTGAGAAGCAGGAACAGCCTCATGGTCCCAGGCCAGAAGCCTCTGCTAGGCAAGGGTTTCTGGTTGGCGAGGCAGAGCTGGGCAGGCCTTGCTGCTGGGTCCTGCCACCAGTTTCCTCTGAGACCTACTGCCCCTGTGTCCTGCCATCTTTGACAGGCAGCTAGGAGCAAATAAATATTACTTTTCTAAGTTTTTAGGGGCCCCGCGGGCCAGACAGAATGGCCTGGCAGGCCGGATCTGGCCCCTGGGCCATATTTTGTCCACCCCTGCACGAGAACAAGAAGCCCCGACATGTTTTGCAGACTGGATGTGCAGGAGGACATGCAGTGAGCTTAAAACGGGCTACTGGAGGCAAACTGTGGTGCTGAAGATAGAGGGCCAAGGGTATGGTTCCCTTCCCTCCCTGCCCAGATCTAACAACCAAACCCAGCAGTCTAGTCCCCATCTCTGCATCCAGTTGTCCTGATGCTGTAGGACACGGCATCAGGTCCATGAGCTGATCTTCCCATTACGGCAGTCCTGAAAAAATGTGCCTGCAAAAAAGGATTTGCTCTAGGGATCTAACCCAGTCGCGGGGCAGCAGACAGCATGGCAAAACACTCCACATGCTCGTCTCGGGGAGAGATAAGGAGCAGCGATGGAGTGACCTTGCACCTGCACACCGGGCATCTCCAACATGCAATGCTTCTCATGCAGAAGCTGCTAATCGAATATCAAGTCCCTCTGGTTTCCCCAGACAGCAGCAAGTTCCTGCCCCCTCTTCCCACAGGCCCCTTTTCAGGTGCTGCTAGAAATCCTGCTCTCTTGATCGCTCCAGCTCATTCCCCAGGCTCTTCCTCACCAGTGCCTTGGTGCCAGGTCGAGAGCAGGAAGTGTTTGGCGCTGCCCAGCAGCGACCAAGGATCACCTCCTCTGCAAGGCATGACAGGCAGAGGAGAGGAATCTACTCAGGACAACCTAGAGAAGGAAATGGGGTCAAAAAAAGAGTGTTGAAGCTTAATTGCAAGAAGCCAAACCTGCAAGGGGGACCACAAAAAGGAAGGACGCCACAAACTGTTCTCTAGAGCCCCCCATATTCAGGGAAGAAATACTGCACACATGCCAACAAAACGAGGGGAGATGTCGGCCACGAGCAGAAGGGAGTGCCCTGAGCGTGAAAAGGACACCTCCCCAGGGTGGGGTAGTTTGTTTGACCTTCCCACACAAACACTCCCAATTAATCAGCTCCTTGCACATTGCCCAGCCCAAATTCAGAATGACTGTGGCCACAGTAAGCACATAGCTATGGGTGTAGGAAGCCAGCAACATGTGTCCAAGCCGGCCATTAATAACCAGTGAGTTCATAGCACGACTCCCCTCCCCAGGGGACACGGGTGCTGTCATAGGGCAGGCTATTCCTGGTCAGCCCCCAGTGCCGGCTCCCCACCCTCCCCTGAAGGACACCATTAATACCTTGGCTCACCGCAAAGCCTGATCAAGTCAGAATGGAAATTTCAGGCCCTTTATAGCTATTAAAGGAGCCGTTTTGCTAGTGCAGAAACCCAAAGAGTTAGGATCCCAACAGACCCAGAAGGGAGGCCGGATAGCCACGCACCCAAAAAAAACCCAAACCAGTCCAAACTTCAACCTCCACCAACAGCAGAAGGATTTCAGAAAAGGCCGAGACGATCGTGTCCGACTTGACCATTCTCAGATTTAAAAACAAAACCCGAAGGCGCTCTCCGTGCCTTAGTTTTCTCTGCTGTGGAACGGGAGTAACAGACTGCCTTCCCCTTCACAGGGCTCGACTGATGTTTTGGAAGCACATTCAGCCCCTCAGATGCAAGAGGAGAGAAAAGCAAAGGTTTCTTTAATTACATGAATGAACATGCCCACAGTGTGTCAGACCCCCCCCCGGTAGGATTATTTGCAGTAAAATCTGGTTTTATGCCTCTTTATCTCCTTTTCATGGGTCCAAGTCATCTTTTCTCAGGTAAGGGAAACAAATTTTACTTTCCAGCTGACAAACTCTTGAGTTCTGGGAGTCATTGAGCACCCACACGCTCCCCACTGCCCCATCAGCACCATAATACAAGCCTTGCATACCAAAACACTGCCCAGAAGGATACCTACATGATTTTTTTTTTTCCCCAAAGCCCCAGTGGCAACTACATAAGACATCATTTGGCTTAGAGGATCTCTATTTCTGGTGCTGATGTGTTAAAAGTAAAGTATTAAGATCCTGAGATGAATGCACTGGCAAGTCCTTTGCACATCTCCCTTTGTCAGTGACCTGGAAAAGATTAAAAACCCTGCTGCAGGCCTGTGATCTTTCCCAAAAAGATAGCACCCAGAATACAGGGTGCATTTGTACCAGATCAGGACACCGCTAGTACAGTTCTCAAAAAACAGCTTAAATCCCACATCTGATATCCAACTTGCACCACATCTAGATTGGTGCAAATTCCCATCCATGTTTTGAACGTGGGCTTGGGGAAAGAAACACACGCACCTAAACCCTCGTTTGACTTTCACAAGGAGAGGGACATCAAATGCTGCCCTTTGCACCTCAGAAAATCACCACCTCATTCCCCTGATCATCTGTTTAGAGAACAGCTCGATTTTCTGCATCTGAGCCCAACACAATGAAGTCTTTCAGTGAAACAATGGAACAAAGGCACATGGATGTCAGGGAGGGGGGGATTTCAATGCCTCCAATGGTGCATTTTCAGCCCAGAATTTAATCCCAGGGCTATGCAATCAGAGAGAGTCTTTCATCGGGAGGAGGAAAAGGCAATGTCGAGCTTGGCAGAGACAAAGCATTTCCTACAGCTTCCTACTTGTAGCCAAGGTCCATTCGAGTCCAGAGCAAAGCCCCGGGCAAGCGTGATGGGAGGAAGGACGCTCCAGTGAATTGCACACTCAGAGCGAAATGCTCAGCTCCACTTTCTTTGGGGCCAAAAGCAAATCACTTAATCTCTCTGTACCTCCATGGGGGTGG
>NW_017729031.1:39596979-39602963 GCF_001723915.1 Gavialis gangeticus
TATAATGACAAATATATTACAGGCTGAGAGATCTTCCCATGTCATTACACAGGCTGGGACCATTCATGCCCCTTTGGCTAGCATGCATATGCCTCCGATGGGAGGCATCTGCCCCGATGTGCCAGTCCACTCCCAAGTCCCTTAAATGGGGATATTTGCAATTCTCACTCTTCTGGGACCCCATTCTGGCTTCTTTGGGCACTAAAACTGCCCAACGGGTGGTATCACCAGGTTATCCAACACCATAACAAAAGAACCGTTTAACTTTCAGCAGCATCTAGGGTTTTCATTGGATCTAGTCGCTAAGTCGGATCCAATTTTCTACAGTCCCAAAATTGTACAGACTACTGGGACAAGTCAAGGGTTTAATTCTTGTAGCACTCTCACGAGCAGGGATCCGGGTTTTCTGTTTATGGAGAAAACCCAATTCTACCCTTTTGCGGAGGAAAACACGGATTTCTCATTTTAAAACGTAGAAATCCCGCAGTTTTTTTGCAGTTTTGCAACAAGCTTTCCGCACGCCTGCAAGGGGCGCTGCCCTGGACACACGTCCCCTGCCGTACGGCAGCAGCAGGGGGGGCCACACAGGGTTGTGCCCCTCACTGCTGCCGCATGGGCGGGGGACATGTTCCCGGGGCAGCTTGCCGCAAAGCCGCCCTTCCCGCTGCAAGAGATACACCCGCAACTTCCAGCTGCACGAGGTATGGATGTCCCTGCATTTGAGTCCCTCCCAGGTTTCGCTCCACGTCATCTTTCTCTGCAGCGCTCTCTAGAAAATACTTTCATGGTAGGATGGGAAGCCACCGTGAGAGTGGCAGATAACAGGGACGAAATATCTCAGAGCCAGCACAAAAACCGTGGGTCTGCTCAGATCTGCATGTGGAAATAGGCATTAGCTGGGATAGGAAAGGACATGCTCTTAAACAACAGTTTCCACATTCCTGGTTGTCTGGGCCTATAAAACAAGCAGAAGCCCCCAATTTGGGACTGCACCTTTCCTGCAGTCTACTTCATCTCTCTTGCAGGATAAAGGACGAGCATCACCACCATCAATACTAATAATAATACTAATACTACTACTACTAATAATAATAATATACTCCCACTGAGCTTTGGAGATTTTAGGTGGCTTGAAAAGGGGAAGCGCAAAATGCCAAATCTCTAGATCAGCTGTTGATAGGCTTAGCTCCTTTTGAAAGGAGACTAGAGATCTTGCCTTACATGGATGACTCCCTTCATGTGCACACCCAACTCAACTGAGATCTCCAGGATTACAAGGAGGTGCTTTTCCCTACCAACACCCACCAGCACGGGAACGTGGTCAGGACCCAATAGCTTTTTCTTGGTAATTTTCCTCCAGGCTCTATCTGAGCTTTGTTCTTTTTTTCCTACTGCTTGGAGATCCCACGGAGCCAAACTCTGACCCATTAAGCAGAAAAGCTGCCATCCCAAACAATAAGGGGAGCACTTTGAGATGAGCTGGCCCCAACCCCTGTACAAGCGACATCTCATCTCTCCCTGCCTTTGGGACTTGGACACACTGCCACCTCTACTGCAGCCAAAATGTTCCTTGATCAATCAATGCTCCTGCCCTTCTGCACATGCAAAAAATAGTATGCCAACTCTGAGCTATTGTTTGGCACTGCACGTGGTCAGGTCACCTGCCTAGCACTCAGCACTCTGGAGTTTATTTTTGATATTGAGATATATAGGGAGATCCTGTTCCTGCCCAGGAGAGCATGCAATCCAAACAGAGCTCCAGGGCATTATGCAAGTTGCTTCCATTCACCAACAAGGACAAGCAAATGCTCCATGTTCAGTCTCGGGTTCGCATGAAAATGGTCCCGCTCGCTTGCTTAGTAAATGCAGTATTGCATTCTGCAAATGAAGCCCAGGCCGCTCGGCAGGAAACAAAGCTCTTCCTTCGCGCTGCATGCGCTCCCCGCACCGCACCTCCTTGATCCTTGGAGAAAGCCCCGTCCCCACAACTGCCTGGTGCCCTTTGAAACAAGATGCAATGAAGAACAAGGGTCTTTGGGAAGACAGTGTGCATCATGGTTTTGCACCTTACACTGAGTTGGGTACAACATTCCCAGCTCACGGACTTCCAGATACTAAGTTTTTCCAAGACCCTTAGCTAAGGTAGTCAATGGTCGTCTCTGGGACTTGGCAGTTTGCATCTCTCTCTCTTTTCAAGAGACCTGACATCTGCAAAGCACAGCAGAAGCAATCCAGGGGTAGATATCAAGACGCCAACATGTTAACAGATCCTCTGTCCCTTCTTCTGTGAAGGCATTTAAGCTTTCACAGAGAAAGCGACTGTAGAGATCCCATCGCTGGGTATCATCACATCCCCAGGACGACTCAGAAACACTTATTTAACTACCCTCACTGTAAAGTATTTCCTCCAGGCCTGAAAAAGTCTTTTCTGTACCATCTCCAGCTTTCCAACCTTCTTTTTAAAATTCCTGACATCAGCATGGGACACAGCACCCCAAAAATCAGGCTTCTCCAATGTCAAAGACATCATTAAAGAAAACCTCCCTCTTCCTACATTCCTGTTTATACATCCAAGGATTTGCCTCTTGACACCTCTCCATCTCAAGCCACCCAGGACTTCTAAATCCTTTACAGCCACTGCTCACCAGGATGCAGTCCCCAATTCTGGGGGGGGAAAAAAGTCTAAAAAATGAAATTAGGTTTGATTGGCAAGATCCATTTTCCATAAAGCCAGATCAACTAATACTAATGATATCTCTATTCGTTATCAATCAAATCCTGTATTAGCTTTTGCATTATATTTCCGTGGACAGATGCCAAGGCCAACCAGCTACCCGGGACAGGACATGGCAGGTAATTCCACCATTCATAAAATCATAGAAACGTAGGACTGGAAGGGACCTCAAGAGGTAATTTAGTCCAGGACGGCCAACCTGTGGCATGCGACAAGTGGCACAGGCAGCTTCTGTGCCTGGCATCCAGCAGCTCGGGGAGGGGACAGGCAGCACGGCAGCTGATATGGCAGGAAGCAAAAACCAGAGGAAGAGATCAGGCAGGGAGCAGAAAGCAGAGCAGCAAAATGGACAGCAGAAGGGGATCAGCGTGGCACTCAGGGAGGGCATCAGGCTAATTTGTGGCAAGCCCGTCGAAATGACTGGCCCCCACTGATCTAGTCCACCCCTTGCACCAAGATACACGACTTCCCTCCCACCATAAATCTGGCATTCAACTTCTCAGGAAGAGGGGCTCTGGCCTCAGCACCTGCAACGAAGCCCACTGGTCCAACTGGTTCCCACTCTCGCCTCCAGGCCCACCCAGTGATGGACCGGTGAGAACAAAGCCCCTTCACTGCTGTTTTCCCTGCAATTGCTGCTCCTGTGTGCCTGATCTCTGCACACAGACAGGGGGGCCAAAAGCACAGCGCTTTCACATCCCAACCTCGTATCAAATTGCTTTTCTAAACTGGGCACTGACATTTCCCTGCACCAACATCCCTCCCTTTGGGAAGCCTCATTTACCAGGGCTGCTTGCACTGGGTCTAATTATAGTGATTGCTGTGCAAGTAAATGAAGGGGAGACTGTAGAAGGGGGAGGAAGAAGGAGAGCACAGGATGGTGCTGGGGCATCCCACTTACATGGCCTTACACGTTTCAGCACTACACGGGCCTCTTGGAAGAGGGAGTATGTGGAGATTTGTATTATCAGATGGTTGCATGAAAGAAGATGCTGGGATAGATGCGACGTGCGCGCCGGCGACACTTCTCCCTGTAGAAGTGCAATTCCCGTTCTCTACAAGAGGGTTTATCGCCATACGTTGGAGACGGCTGTTGAATAATATGGTGCTCAAGCCATGATGGGGTTGTGCAGAAACATCATGACGACCCACAAAACCATAAATGCCCGTCACCACGGAGTACAGAAAAGCCGTTTAAAAATAAAGAAATAAATTGCCATTATATATTTTATCCATCCACCACCTCCCCAGGGATGGGAGAGACTCTTATAAATCTCCAAACAGACCTCCAACCCCTGCCCTTCCCCATCACTGTGGGTTTTGTGGGGCCGGGGGATTTTGCAAGAGGGGGTCTGCAAAGAGACTGGGGGTAATGACGGAGCGGGCTGGGGAGACCGCGCGCCACCATTGTGGGGCCAAGTTGCCTGGCTCTGCATCCATCTTTAGCATCAGGTACGGGGTCCACAGTAGCAGAAGCGATACGAATGGCCGTGATTTTAGGAAGCTTGACCACAACCCTACACATACACAGCACTTCTTTTTCACTGGAGCTCCTTTCTATCTTCCTTTTCCTTACAACTTCAGCAGTGCCTTCTGTCCAACAACAGTAATGTTTGAAGAAATAAAACACCGAAAGGGAGAAGTAAGTCACTGCCCTGTCCCTCCCCATTCCCCAAGGACTTGAGGACATCCTAGGCAAGGCTCTGAACAGGACTTTGGAGCCAAGACCCCCTCCCAGTTTTGATACTGCAGATTGGAGCCTGGGGTGGTCGAGGGATCCCTAAAGCACAGACCTGGTTTGCAAAGCTGATGGCTATAAATATGTCCACTGAGGCTCCAAGGAGCTACCAGGAAACCAGGATGCACCACCTACATCTCGACCGGTCGGATGACATTTGAAACAATTTCCTGGAGATGAGAGAACCACGAGACAGCTCTGAAATGGGAGGCACGGGAAGTGCTCTGTGGCACAACTCCACCAATCCCAGCCTCGCTGACTCTTTTGGAAAGAGATGGAGATGAGGTCTTTGTGGGAGCGAAGCCCAGGGGCCCAGTCGATTGTGTGCAGCATCAGCTGGAGCGCCTGCCAAGAAGCCAGGAAAACTGCCTTGTCTTTGGGGACTGGGCAAGTTCTACAAACACCACATTTCTTGTATTCCAGATGGTGCCTTAGAACAAGACAAAAATGGGCCAAAAGTTTTCAAAGATAAATTCAAGTTTTTGAGCCAAGGCAAAAGGTCAAGAGAAGCATTTCCCAGGAGGCACTGAATAAATGTTTCCATTTCAAATCTCTTCCCCACTGAGCCCTAATTTAAATTTTTCTTTACCAGAAATAAAAAGGATTTGATATAGTTGAAGAAAAACAGCTTAGAAAGGGAACACGCAGCAGAGCAAAAGCATAACTCCAAACAACGGGAGGAGCCACAGCTTTATTAAGTGCCTTGAAAAAAAAAAAAAAAAAAAATGTATGAGACCCTTGCACACAGTGTTTCAAGACTGGGAACATTAAGGACTTTCTTTCCAGGTGACCCTATATTAACATCCTCTTGTGCACCACCTACAAAGGGAAGTTTGGGAGGGAGGGAGGAAGCAGCACTGAGCAGCCCATAGAAAAAATTCTGAAGATGCAATATTTGCACTATGAGATTCATGGGTTAAATGTATTTGTTGCTCTTGGCAATGGTTTTACATAACCAGTCTTTCAAGGGTTAGAGAGGGTTCTTCCACTCTAATTAGGAAGGGTATCTTCTCTAATTTGTCTCTGCATTTTTTAAAACACAGTTCGAACACAAATTGGCTCATCCTCCACAGTCTCAATGGCTGGCACAGAGCTCGAGAAGCTCCGCTCCCGTGAACGGGCAGGCTCCAGGGCTGGGAGATCGGCAGCCGGCAGGTATTTGGACGTGTAAAGTAGTAGCGTCACAAATCCAGGGCTCCCTGGCTGTCACAGCTCGTTGGAGATTCATAGGCCAGGACTCGGATCATAGATTCATAGATTCATAGATTAAGGGTCGGAAGGGACCTAGTAGATCTTCTAGCCCGACCCCCCGCCAGGGCGGGAGAACAACAAAAAACCCCAAAAAGAGAAATGGGACTCAAACGAGTCCAGCCAGGTAGGCATCCAGCCTCTTCTTAAAGACCCCCAGGGTAGGGGCCAGCACCACTTCCCTTGGAAGTTGGTTCCAGCTCCTAGCCGCCCTAACTGTGAAGTAGTTTTTGCGGATGTCCAATCTATACCTCCTCTCCATCA
>NW_017729031.1:39603496-39621218 GCF_001723915.1 Gavialis gangeticus
TTCTTGAAGATGGGGACCACATTTGCTACCTTCCAATCATCTGGCACCTGGCCCAAGCACCACGATCGCTCATAGAGCCGTGCCAGGGGCCCCGCAATAACCCCAGCTAGCTCCCTCAACACCCTGGGGTGGGGAGCATCCGGACCCGCTGACTTGAACGCGTCCAGCCCCTCCAGAAGCTCTCTAACCCGGATCGCCCTGCTCCAAACCACGGGCCTCACTTCTCATGCCCGAGGACGCCCAGGATTACGTGCCTAGCATGCAGGACGGGGGGCCCATCCATGCACACTGCCCATTTCAATAGCGGGGGGTTTCCCTGCAATGCAGGAAGCCGGTTCCCTGCAGGGAGGTCCAGAAAGCAGGAACCCCACCTGCTTCACTGCCCTGCCCGCCTGCAAGCATATGGGAATTCCTCTCTCATCACACACGGACGCACGGACAGCAAATCTCCCTAAGGGTTTGTCCTCTGTTTCTTATTTCAGCAGGACCTAGGGCACGTTCTTGAAGGACTCTGCTGACAGGTAACACTGCAAGTTAAGAGGCAAGAGTCCTTGTGGGTGATATCCTGTATTGGACCAACTCTATTGTTGGCATCGACACCGGAAAGCTTTGTGGCACTAGACCACCCTTCTTCCAGGAGGCAGAAAGCTTGCCGACGTCTATACCAACCGTGGAGTTGGTCTGATAAAAGATACCGCCTACAAGATTTCTTGCGTCTCAGGCATCTCCCAGACTATCATAACAGCATCATCTCAATACCACTGGAGTCGAGGAAACTTTCCAAAAGCAGGGCTTAAAATCTTCCCAAATCTCAGACCCACATGGGAAGCCTTCCACAAGCTTTAAATATGCAGAAAGACCAGATCCCAGGTGCCTCTCGTCTGGAAGACGGAGTTATGCTGGGTACCACCTTCATAAATACTTGTGCTCGCACCACTTCACACACGAGTAAGACTGTCTCCCAAGACCATATGCCCACGCTAATGAGGGCGGATGCAACATGGACCAACACACTCCCGGTTCACACGGGGAACAGTAACTTTAAGAGGCTCTCCCCCAAGAGCCGAGTGGAGCCAGTTGTTGCGTTGTGCGGAGGTTTGCATTACACAATACACAACACGTAGCAATGCAGCGGCAAATGACACGGCTATCTGATCATCACGGGCACAGCGGGTCCTCATGCCAGCTCTGACACGGACGTGCTGTACAATTTTGGGCAGCTCATTTAACAGGTGGAGAAACCAAGGCACTCGCAGGTTAATCCCCGTGCCTCACGGAAAGATTGTGTACAATGCAGCTTATGATGCTAAGCACTAATGAGGATTTTTCCCCCCGAGCTCAAGTCTCAGGGCCTTGCATTTTTTTTGGAAGAGGGGGCTCTGAATTTATCCCCACCATTGCCACAGGGCTCCAGGGGATGACGGTTTGCTGGAAAACTGCTGCAAAGTCCTTAGTGGACCCCGACTGGTTTCCGTATCAATAATGAACTTTGCTTTCCAGATCCAACCGAAAGCACCTGCTGTAAGTTCAGCAAGTAAAGCATCACCTCCCCCTAAAATGAGAGGCTACCACAAGATCAGACACAGAAATATTACTAGTTTTTCACCAGGGCAAGTTGGCACCAGCATGCTGATGTTTGCTAAAACCTCAGGCAAACTCGCAGAAACCCTGCGGTACCAAAGCAGCCTCCTCAATACAAAGGCATGAGAAACACGCACACGGAGGCATCCGCAGGCTTCCCCTTTTCCTTTGGGATCTGGGAGCAAGGCAGAGTCCCAGCACTTTAAAAGAAAAGGCAAGTCCCTTTTCCTGTCCCCTCCACCTTGTGCCTTCAGACACCAAGATGTTTTATCTTCTTATGAAGTGTAAAAGCTTGGAGTGGGTGGTCAACGCAGCCGATTGCCCACTCACTCGCTCCTGTCCTTCATGATGTTTCCAGGTCTCGGATAACCGGATCCAATTCAAGCTCAGCAGGTTTTATTTTTGACAGTACTCAAAGGGTTCGGTTACCGGGCTTGGAGAGGACGGCTATTTGCTCAGTTCAGGGCTGGACGGGTGGCAACAGATGCTGAACGCGCTACATGCAAGCGGACAAGAGCTGCCGCTGCTGGGTGGCACTGTGCACGTTCATCAGGGCTAAAGCAGAGCAGCAAACAATGCAGAGGTGATGATTTAAACCAGTGGCATAGCAGGCAGCAATAAAAGAGCCAGAGGCTCACAGATGCTTTAAGGTGACGCAAGAAATCTGTCTAATCTGAGAAGGGCTTGGAGAAAAGTTTCCCCTCGGATTAAAATGCCCTTGCCTAGACCCCTCTCCAAAGTGGCTGCAGCTTCTGCTGCCATCCTATGATCAGCCGGCAGGAGCAGGAAGAGACATGCCCGTCAGATCAGCAGCCTCCTCGTAGTTCACCTCCTCGTTTTCACCCACCCACAACTCCCCAGAAAGCCCCAAATCTGGGTCACAG
The DNA here is from genome assembly GCF_001723915.1 of Gavialis gangeticus. NCBI lineage: Eukaryota > Metazoa > Chordata > Crocodylia > Gavialidae > Gavialis > Gavialis gangeticus. Next base: position 39,605,962 of record NW_017729031.1, read on the forward strand.
GACTACCGCTTCTGGGGCAGGTTCATCAGCCCGTTTCGAGGAGGATCGCAGCCGCGCTGCGTCAGCAAAGCGCTCTTTGGGCACGGGCCTCATGTTTGTTATCTGTTCGCACAGCTGCAGAAGTTCATGCAACGGGAGCTGGATTATGAAGGATGCCCCCGGGCACTACAAGTAAATGATGCTAAAGACCACACTGGTAAATGCGGCCCCCAGGGCTGGTGGGCTTAGGAAAGGGTTGGGAGGTTGCAGTAAACAGCGCTGAAATTCCCAACTCTCGCATCGATCAAAAGATGCCACTTCACTTGATGGATGATACAAAACGCCTCTTGTTCTGCTTCGATAAGAAAGACCTTGCCTGTTTGAACTGGGGTGGATAAAAACAAAAGGGCAACACTTTCAAGCTTGCTCTTCTCCACTTGCTGCAGCCTGGAAATGGTTAAACGATACTAAAAATCAAGATACTAAATTGTTCTCTCAGGCTTGCAAACAAATTGGCTGCTACTCTAGAAGGTGCAGCCCCAAAAGGAGTTTGCCAGGGCTCTTTGTCCCTCCACGTGGGACACCAAAAGGGAGCTTTCCCCTCCATATGCTCCCCACGGCCAGAACCGCTCTGGACGGGGCGCATCTCGCCGACACAAATAGCAGCTCCAGATACCGCTCGCCGCTGCAAACCCTGGTGATATGCTGCCCCTCTCATCCCATTTAAAGTCACAGGTCAGATCTCTAGAAACAGATGACCAATATGTTCACAATGTTTCCCTAGGATTAAGTTTGGGCACCCTTCAGAGTACACGCTCGTCACGGGGTCAGGAGGAGACACGCAAATCTTCAAAGCATCCAGAGGAGACCTTAGGGGCACACTCGTCCGTATGGTAGGACTGAACGAGGCGTATTTCTATTTCAGTTATAGGACCTGTTCCCAGGCAGTCCTGGGAGGAGGAGGAGGAGGAGGATCGGCACACAGACGCGTTTGCTGCGGAGACGCAGACTGAACGACCGCTCAGTGGAGAGCGCGGGGCCGAGACACCTCCGGGAGGGGGTGGTATGGGATGCTAAGCCCTGTGCTTTGAGGTCACTGATCTGAAATTGGCCCTAGTTTGTTCAGGACTGAAAGGTGTTCCCAACCGGTATCTGCCTGGTGGCCTAACATGCATGCAATGAGTTAGCTGGTTTCTATCTAGCACCAAGTGAACCCATACCCACATCACACAGGGGCACAGACAAACAAGTACTGCTGGCAGCACCCAGCAGAGGCAACCAGGATTAAGTGGGCCAAACAGGCCAGAGACTGATCCTTCAGGTCAGGGTTGGATCATGGGGCCGGCCCTACTCATCCAGGCCTGCCAGGGCACTGCCAGGACGAGAACGAACTCCCCCGGGCTGGCGGCCAGCTGGAGAATCATTTAGAAGTATACCGGGATCAGGAAAGAAAGTTAAATGCATCAGCAAAGACCACCTGCTTTTTTTCCAAAGAGCTTCTCCCCTCATCCTGGTGCAAAACCCACGGCCAGCAATTCACAGAGCTGCAAAACTGTCAGAAATGAGCCCGGGGCAGGGCATTTTACAGAATTATATCTACCTATCTAAATATAGATCTATCTATAGATACAGATAGACAGACAAATGAGTGTGCCTCTGTCCTGGATAGATAGATAGATAGATACTGCCATTTTCATAGGAGCAAGATGCACAGAGCCGGAAAGTAAGCACAACCCCCGAAGGTTAACAAGGATTCCCAAAAACAAGAGGGACAAAATCCTCCCACAGATTCTCGTCCTCTTTCACACGCGAAATGCCATCTCCATTTGCAAGTTTCCTCCAGTCTTTATAGCTCTGGTTAAATACACGCGCAATCCCCATCTAAAATTAGGCTGGAGAAGGTAGCTCAGCTCGTAAATGGCACAGGATTTAAGCTGCTGCAGAAAGGACGGTGGATGTGTGTCACCGTCAATCAAATGTCAGGCCAAGAAGTATCGCTGTATCAAACACCATTGTCAGCTGTCTCCTTGAAAGCAAATGTGGAGTCTATTCTCAGACCTGCAGCCATTAATAACCAGAGGCTGCTGTCAGCAACCTGCAGCCTCCCCCTCCTCACCTCTGCTCCCACGCACCAGCGCCTCATGTTACAGCCCAGTGCGGAGCTGCTTAAAATAAGAAGCAGACCAATGGTACTGGGACACGACACAGGAAAATGACGGGAAACCGCCCCGTTTCCTTGGGGTGGGCCCAACACAGCAACACCGGCACCCTTAAGAATAGGGACAGAAGTTGCATATAAACCGGTATAAGTGATCGGAAACTGGCTCAAATCTGTAACACACCAGAAGTTCAGTGCACATAAACCATTTTCAAAATGGCCGAAACCGGTTTAAGATAAACCTGGATGGAGATAGTATCAGATTTAACTGATTTAGGTTAAATCGGTTTAGTGAACTTCTGTCCCGGTTCCCTTCCAGATTCAAGTTAACTCACAGTCCCCCAACATCCCAGGATGCTTTGCACCTCCCCTGCAACCACCTGCCCCTTGCAGGGGTGCGCGAGCTAACTTGGCCCATGCTGTCTGCTCCAGCGGACTAGGGAGGCATTCTCTAGCGCCCTCCAGCTTCTGCCCTGGTCCACTGCAGGCAGGTGGCTGCATTTCTGGAATCGAGAGTAAATGCCTGTTCACTTGCTTATCAGCTCAATCCCTACAGGTGAGACTAACCTGCAAAGACTGAATCGATTCAGCCTCGGGCTTTTTGACCGTTTGTACTCAGCCTAAGAACGAGACTGTTGAATAAAACATGAGCTTGGCATTTCATCTTGGTTACAGATGAATTACAAAGAACTAGTATGCACAGAGCCAGAGCATTCTTGTCACAAAAATCACAGAAAATGCATGTGGAAGGGACCTCAGGAGGTCACATCTAGTCCAGCCCCCTTCTCCAAGCAGGACCAGCCCCAACTGCATCATCCCAGACAAGGCTTTGTCTACCCGGGTCTTCAAAACCTCCAAGGATGTACCGACTGGAAGAACAGGAATACTGAACCAGGACCCCTCTGTCTTGCAAAAAGCCCCAAGGACATCAAGAATAAAACAGATCCTTTGTAAGATGCACAGGGCTGGTCTCTGAGCCATGACACAGGATTGTTGCACAGAATGAACTGCAGTGTGACAAGGGTGTAAATGACAGCAGAATCTGGCCCAGCCATTTCTGTCAAGTATTAAAAAAAATGAGAGGGTTTATGCTTTGCTTTACTTTACCGAGCCAAGACACCCGGCTACTTTCCAGGGCCTACTCCTTTGTTAGACGTGGGAACCAGAAGGAAGGGGTAACTGTCAATGGTGCGTTCAGACAGAGCCGGGGGGAGGAGATGAAGGGGTGCTTGCAGGTTTAGGGCCTAATACATCCCTGCTCAGAGGGGCAGCCTGGCACAGCTGGAAGAAAAGGAGACTTGTGCTCTTCAAGTCACTATGAGACACCACAAGCCCCAGCACAGGTTACCTTTAACCCAGCTATACACGGTCCCTATGGAGTTCATACTACCATTACAAGAGCCAGGGCATGGGATGGCCCTGCCCAGCCCATTAACATTTTTTTTCCCCTGGATTTGCACTACACAAACGGTAGAGGAACAGACCTAATGGATCACAAGATCCACGTGGGTTTTGAGAACCACTGGATAGGTGAAAAGAGGGTGGCAGGTCTGCTGCCTCCAGAGCAACTCGAATCATGTTTCCCCCATATAGACCGGCCCTTATCTATTTGGATTTTGTTACCCCTTTCTCTGCTACACTCAATACCCCTCCATTACCAAACTTCTCTCCCCCATAAGCACTTAGGAGACCACAGTCAGGCCACCCCTTAACCTCCTCTCCAACAGTATTTGATATATTTAGAATAGGACCGAGTAACATTTTAACAGCCAGGATAGCTAAACACTGAAACAAGTTTCCCAAGCCTTACAGTGGATTCTCCATCCCTGGAAATGTTCAAATCTAGGTTGGATTCCTAAAACACATGCTCTTGGTCAACTTTTCTCAACCCGTGAGTCTCAACCCAAAAGTGGGTTGCAAAAATATATGAAGGGGTCATGAACATTTTTTAAAAATGGATCAACAAATTTTAAAACTGCATTCTCCCTTAAAGGAAAAAAAAACAAAACAAAGGAAACTGGCTTTTCCCTTTTAGGTTTGCAAAGTTGCAGCCTGCGAGAGGTTGTTTGGAGGTTGCTGGGGACAGTGGGTCGGAAGTGAGGGGGACCGGGTCAGGACTAGCCATCGATGTTTACAAATGGGTCCTGGGGCAAAAAAGATTGAAATGGGCCAAATGGGAAACTGCCTCTGGCAGCCAGCACAAGGCACCTGCACCCTGCAGCTGTGGCCCACCCTGCAGCTGGCACCTTCTCAGGGGGGACTTTGGGACCGGAAGTACCCAAAAAGCCTTATTTACCCCAAAACCTTATCTGCTTATGTCCTTAGACCAACACGGCTACAACTAACACCTCTTGGCTATGAGCGTGCCCAGGTCGCTGCCAGCCCTCCAAACTCCTAGAGGCTCCCACTGCCCCACCAGACCTTCTGGTGCCAAACACAGGCGAGTCGAGAGGCAAGGCGATATTTGGGATAATGAACGCTGAAGCAGAGGGACTGCGAACCCTGGCAGGATGGTAAAAGAAAAAAAGGAAAGGTGTGCATGATAAATAAAGCTTAATTCTTTGTCCTTAATTCCCATCGTGTAATTTTATCCCTCTGCACATCGTTACTGAGTCAGGTTCGTCCATCTCAGAACATGCAGCTTCCTCCCACCCCCACATCATGCTGCTCAGTATGCCATACGTTGCATCCATTAACCCATACCATTAAGTAAAAAACAGAAGGCCTTTCATATCTCCACAAGGAAAAGCCCCCTGATATTTTCACGCTGAGTATCAGAGCGTGAACAGTTTTCGTCTTTGTCCCATTGTTGCCTTGAGCAAGCTCGGAGCATCCAGCTGCACCACTTCCCCGACACTGGAAATGAAAGAAAAATGAAAGCTGCTCTTCTAGCTGTACCATGGGGATGAACTCTGCTGAGCACTGCAAACTTCTGGCATCTGGGAAAGCACGTGATCAGCTGGGGAAAGGGAAGGTTTCTGTTGCAACATGTGGCTTTTAGCAGGGATTTCACCGAGTATGGTGCTTCCCCTACTTATTACCTAATATAGTAAATACACAAATCCATTATATGCGACGGCAGGGCCTTTATAGCCTGACCCCTATAAACAAACCCAAGACAGAAGGAGCACCCAGGAGGAAGAGAGAAAATCCAGATCCGAGGGAAGCCTAATTTGGTAACGTTTCCGAATTGAGCCGTCAGGCCCGGTGCCTTGCTGTGTAGAGAGCTGGGAAGCTGCCACATCCCGCAGCGCACTGTGTTCATGCGGAGGGCCAGACGTGTCCCCCAGCGAAGTTCAGTCACAAGAGAAACCGGTTTTCATTAAAGTCTTCTGCAGAAACTTTTTGTCCAAAACCGAGACGTGGTATCAGGCGTCAGTTTAGACAAAAAGATGAATGTGCCACAAAGCAAATGCTTTCTGTGAGACTCACTCAGCGCAAAGCCTGGCTTCTCGGTCCAAAAGCAGTTTTGACAGAAAGTATTTCGACCAGCCCCAACGAATAGGGATTTTCATCTTCACGTGCACACCCTGCGGTTGATGTGCTAAGATTTTGAACGCGTGTATTTTCACATGGTAATAGTAATACCTGGATTACAGCAGTGATAAACCTGGGATGTATAGTTTGTGGAGAGGAGAAACAAGGCTGCTTTTTTACATTTGCAAAGTGACACGTGTTAGCAACGTCAAGGGGTAAAAATCAGACGCGTGCTAACTCTGGACAAAGAAGAGCTGGCTCTTTGCTCTTAGAGACTACAGCCAAAAAATAACTATGCCCACGTACTCCCGTTACTCGTCATCCTACCAGCCAATGGGAAGCTTTTCTCAATTGGCGTCAGCTGAATGAGTACCACAGGGAACTCCGAGCAGGAGGGAGAAAGCAACAGTGCTACTGGAGGGATGCATACGTGACTCTTCCAGTGGCTAAAATCAGAAATATCTTCCATCTGCAAAGAAACATTCAGGATTTTGTGAGCACCATTGTAGGCTCTTACGGCTGCAGTAAGAGAGGGCTTTGCAACAACGATCTGCACAGCCACACAAGCAAGGGTCGAATTATGCAGACATAGCAAGTGTGCACTTAAGTTCAAGGCAAGGCTTGGTTTTAAGTATGCCAGTGTGCAGCACGCCATCTCACCCGACATAGCTCTGCGAGGAGATATGCCATACGGACTGCAGGAAGACTAATGAAATGGATTTGGGGTCAGATCCAGAAAAGACTCTCCCAACAAGGGTCATCAACAGAAGCAAACCCCAGAGTCCTTAGCACAAGCTCCCCGATACAGGGCTACAAGTGCATGAGCCAGAGGACCCTTTCCTTCCCCAACCATATCTACAGCTCATCTTGCTTGTTGAGTTTCCCCTAGACAACCAGAAGCTACACACCCAACATACAGAGATATCCCTATGAAATAGGAGGGTTTGGGGGCATCCAGATGCCACCAGAGGTGGACACAACATCCAGACCTAGCAAGCTGAGGCCAAAACTTTATCTATCATGAACGTCGGCAGACTCATGGATAGCCTGCCCCCTAAATTCCTCCCTGTTGGAAGCGTCTACATGTGCATCTAAGTGCACCTAAACTGAAGGCGCATTAGCTTAATGTGCATTAAGTGGGTTTAGGCAGGCATCTACATGGGCAGGTGTTAAAGCACATTAACACTGTGTGCATGGACTGACTTGGAACTAACTTTAGTCCCAAGTCAGTCCACACACAGTGTTAATGCACTTTAACACACCTACATGTGCATTAATGTGCTTTAAACTATTTATGCCTAGGTTTGATACCTGCATTTTTAGGTATCAAATGTAAGCACGATTAACCCCAAATCACTATTTTTAAAACACATTACAGGCGCACATGTAGACACGTGCCTTAATGCACCTTAAATTCAGGCTAATGCACCTTAAAGCACCTTGTGTAGACGTGTCCATTGAGATTACTTGAGCAGCTTTGCATACTTGAAAAACTAAACCCAGAATTAAACATGCTTTCCTCCTTCCTCCTCCCCCAAGAGAAGTTTCCCCTCACAAAGGTTACTATACACAGGGCACAGGATAGGAAGGCATCAATTCTGGGCTGATAACAAATTGTACCTTCCACCTTTGCACAACACAACAGGAGTAGCCACAGAAAGCTCGCCCTCTCTCCTCTCATTAAAAAAGCTAAAAGGTGAAAGATAAAAAGGTGAAATCGAAGTAGGAAAACACCCTAAGGCATGTGCATTGCTTCATAAAACCTGAAGGAAAATACAGGGAGGCAAAAATGCAATCACTCGGACTGAAATTTTAACAAGCCTTAATGTTGTGTGATCTTTTGTCCTTCGTTCATATGCATACTACATCATCAGCTAACCACTGGGGTTGTCCCGGCCACCCAGCCCATCTTCTAAACTGCATGAGAAAAGCCACTGGGCTACAGCTACAACTATAGGAAAAGGACGGATGACAGAGCTATGGCCATAACGCAAAGCTGCTGGGGGCTCACTGAGCATGTCAGTCCCCGCAATGGTTTCCAGTTTACCCAGGTGTGCTTCAGCTCTCCAGTGCGTGGGGGTTTCTGTGGGGTTGCACGCTGAGAACAAGCTAAAGGATTTACACTGAATCCGAAAGGCAAGAAGGCAACAGACAAGCTTCTGTGCCTTTTTCAAAGTCATCAAGACTTTTTTTTTTTTGGAGGATCTTTCAGGATTAATTTAAGAGTGCCCTTCATTCCAGTTAAGTATGCAGGTTACCTATTACAAAACAGACTCCCTGGCTGGTACCTAACTCAGCCCGTTTAAGTATTAACCACCCATGCCTTAAGTACCAAATATTAACTCTTTGGCAAAAGAGCCTTTTAAAGGAAGCATGTTTCCGAGGCAGTTTGGGGGGTTGTGGAAAGAACCCTGCCTTAATTAGGTTTAGGCATTTTAAACACATATGGTTGTTGCTAAAATTGACTTGTTTAAAATGCTTACTGCTTTCCTCTTATTAGAGCAGAATAAAGTACTCTATGCTCTAAATGCAGCATAAAAAAAAATGAGCTTTATCAGAAGGCTGCTCAGCTCTTGCACTTGGTATAATAAGTCTACCACTCGGGACCTGGCCAATGACTCAAGGCCTCCTTTTCCAGGTCATTTGTACAAGATATACAGTAGTAACCCCTGTGATTCCCATTCTCAGCATCTTCCAGAGGTTAAGAAAAGGGAGGAACCAGGAGAGGAGAGCTTAGGTTTTAGCTAGGTAAAGAAAGTTTGTCAGCGGATTTTGTTCAGCTGTTCAATAAGCAAAATCCCAAAAGACAAACCCAGAGTGAAAAAAGGAGAAACATCATTGTGTGGTATCAGTGGTGAACCTGCGAGGAGAAGAGGAACAAGAAGTACCGAAGCATCAAGCAGCTGCAAGCTTTAACCATCAGAGAGGAAGAAAAGCAGAGGCACGAGCTGAGCAACATGGAGAAGACCATCTCTACCGGGGATGTTTTCGCTGCAGAGCAAGCTCAGGTTTTCAGTTGATCTAGAAAGTCAAAAATCCTCTTCCATGCTGCCTTGCTATGTGGGGGACATGCACGGTATGTTTTAAAATATAAGCATGCCTGAACAAAGTTTGGAGGAAGAGGGAAAGATGGACCCAAAAGAGCAGTCTCCCAGGCTCTCCGACACTTCATGCGAAAAGGACAGGCCAGGGCTACGGTCCAAAACATTACGATCTCTCCAGGGGCAGCTCTGGCTTAAACTTTCTTTAGGCAAGGAAACCCAAGATGCACCAGGGGAAAAATATTTCCTTCCCTCCCTAAACCAGTTAGTAAGAGGAAAAATATCCTCTGAGAGGGAGCAACCCTGTTGAACTAGTTCTTCCCCATCCTGTGTTTCCTCACACTTTATGAAGTTAGCCCAAAAAACAAACAGAGGCAAAGCCCTGCAAACCAGCACTCTGCAGAAGCTCGGATCTAGGGTCAAACTCTGCACCTGGCCCTTAATACACATGCATTTGGACCAATAGGTCCTAGAGAGCCTTATTCAGAGACAAGTGCAAAAGAAGCATCATTGTCTTAAGAGTTTTGCACGCAGCATTTGGATCACCTACATCTGCAAAGGTCTCCGCGATGTCCGCCAAGACCCACATGGCAGCTTTCAGACCAAGGTCTCATCTGGGAAAATACACCACGGCCATTCTCGCTCAGTGCCAGTGCCACCTGCTTGCAGTTGGGAAGGAGGAAGAAAACACAGACATTGGGGAGATAAGAAGTTGGCCAAAGCACCCTCAAATGGGTGATGGGACTGGTAGAAAGGAGGAGCAGGAGGAGGCATTTGGCTGAGCTGGGCAAACCCCATGCATAATATAAAGTAACAGTATCCTGCATATGCTCTGGGAGCCATTCAGAGCTGCAGCTCACCATCTGATAACATTCAAACCATCATTTCTATTGCAAGCCACAGGGCGTTGGGTTACTGCCCTCCAAGACAAATGAGCTCTCCTGGGAGAGACGGGGTGGAAATCGGAACAGGGCGTCCGAGGAAAGGAAAGGAAAGGACGGTTCGTGTGCACCAGCCCCCTCGGGGTATTTAAAGAGCATTCCTGGAGACTGACGCCTGGGTCATGAGACTGAGGCTTGAAGTGGGGGATGGAGATGATCCGTAGACACTTTGCTACAGGTGACAAGGAGAAATACAAAACCTTTGGGGGTTTCATGCTGAATTCCTCAAAAAAAAAAAAAAAATTTTTAGCATGTCTCAGAAGCACTAGAAACCAGGAGGAAAGCCAAGGAGCCAGGGAGCTTCCTCAAACAAATATCTCCCAGGAAAACCACAAGGTAATGGATGTGGAAGAGATCTCAGCAGCCAGGGAAGGACCGCTCCCCGAATGAGACTGTGCACCCTAGTTTTCGACCAGTTTCTACTACTCCGCATCCAAAACCAGTTATACTGCAAGTAAGATGAAAGGCAATGCCTTACTGAGTCAGATCCAAAGCTGACCAAAATCCCAGACATTTGATCATATTTTTTTTATGATCGGAACGAGATCGGAGGATCTAAAAAGAGGACATGCCCGGGAAAACCCGGACCTATGGTAACCCTAGCAGTGAGCCTTCTCCAAGTGACCAGCCTCCTAACTTCAGAGGAAAGTGGAGCAACCTCACATTAAGCAGACGTGGAATAATCTGCCCTGTATTAAGTCTCCGACTAATTGTAATCTTTATTAGAGTTTAAAACCCAGTGGGTTTTACTTCCTTAGAGGAAAGGGAGGTGGGGAGGAGGAAGGGGAAGTGCCCCCTCATCCTCTGATCCTTCCCAGGGTGAGAGCAACCAACCTAGTCTCTCAGTAATATGGATTTGGACTGCACTAAGACAGCAGCAGTCAGGCAGAGACAAACCCACCGTCCTGCGCAGAGTTAGCGAAGTGCATGCTAACCCATATAGCTGACTTTCCCGATGGTGTCACATCAGCTCCTATAAATATTAATTCGGGCCTGGCAGTGCTTTCATAAAAATGAGTCATGATGGTGACCAGGAAAAGCTCTGCTGCTGCTGCCTGTATCCACACAATCGCTCAGAGAAGAGAGGGTGGTGCATGCATGCAATCCTGCATACTGGTCCCCACGCCGGCTCTGGAGTGCAGAAGATGCCCTTTGGGCATAGGAAGCAAGACAGAGGCACGGACAACAGCTAGGAGCAATGGAGGAGACATGCAACTGGAGCAGCAGCTGCCCGTTTCGTGCTCTCCCTGCAACTTATGCCGAAGACGTGTTTGGCAGCGTGGAGTCTGTTGTTAAATGATCACATTTGATCTCTTGCATCTCACTGGCAGGGAAAGGCAGGGCTGGGCAATCTCTTCAACCTCCCTCTGGTGCCCCAGAATATTTCATGTCCCCCTTTCAAGTAACAATGCAACCACAAAACAGAAGTTCCCCAGACCAGAAATGGGAACATAACAGTCCCACACTGTGGAAAGCAGAAACAGAACAGCAAACATCTGCAGCTTCCCTCTGCTCCTCAGCAGGAGTACGCTACTCACCCCAGCAATGGCTGCAATTCAGCAGCAGCTGGGTACAGCCTGCAAGGCACAAAAGGCTCCAATGGGAGCTTGGCCAGAGCCAAGTCATGGATAAAACTGAGTCAGGATTTTGCAATGTGGCTGTACAGATGGAAGGAATTCCTAGTAGTAAATATAAGGAGGAGCGGGTGCGAGGTCTGCGTGTCCACATCTGGGGTCTGTTATCCACGCATCATTCTGGCAGGCACCACGGTTCAACGGGGAAAGCAAAAAATAAATAAATAAAATAAAATCACCCCTCCTCCCAAGTGTCACTTCCATTATGTAGCCGACTCAGAAATGCCCACTGGCTAGCAATGCCATGTCAGAGATGGAGAGGCTCACTCCCAGAGGGTGCCCTGGGACCAGGCAGGCATTCAGAAGCACTGGGCAGAGAAGGACGTTCGTGTGCTTCAACAAAGAGCCTTTGTCCCGGGCTGGCTTGCAGCACAATGAGGTTAGTGTGACAAGGATCCAATTTGGAAAGCTGAGCACGGGGAGCGGGGAGGGAGTACAGCGGATGTGCATACATGCATCTCTCACCATGCAACAGGGGCTGCGCATTCAGCACGAAAGGAGGACCCAGGCGCTATACAACAGAGCCATCCAGGATGTGACCAAGACACCAGCTAAGGAGATGTGGAGCCTATCTTCTCTAGATTGCTCATTCGCATAATACAGCAATAAGCAATTAAATGACTTTTGATGAAGTGATGCGACAACCTCAATCCAGGGCCAGTGGTGGAGGACTCCACATCACAGACCTGCCCCAACAGCAGGGTACCAAGGACGGACGGAGACTGTTACTTCTCCATTGCTGGGGTGGACCATGAGAAGATGCACTGGTAGGACTGTACGGAGGGCCTGTCTACACCCCTGCTCTGGGGGCTCCTGCAAGGCTTCAGTGTCTGGGTGTGCGAGGCACATACATTTCCTTTGCACCAAAATTCACTGACGTTTGTAAAGGAGGTGGAATCACAGCTCAAACCTTGTATACTCAACATGCCGCCCGATGAATGGCGCTCCCTCCCAGGTTTTGTACAACACTTTGCTGCCCCGAACGCACGCCGTCTGGTGCCACGTACAGGTACGTGGCTTTCACTCGGGGGCTACGGCAAGTCTTCCATGTTTTCTTCTAGAGAAAGCAAAACAAGTAGCACGCTGAGCTGTGTGAATAATTGATTTTTTCAGTTCAGGGGACAATCTGAAAGAAAAGTCAAAAAGATGTTGGTGACAAGTGAACTGAAAAAAGGTGGGGTTTTTTGCTGCTTTTCCTTTTTGGGTTTTTTGAACCCAAGCACAGGGACAAAAAATGAAGGAATCAACTTTAGCCCCATCTGCAGAACAACAGAGGTGGGGGCGATTCCCTTTTCACTCGTCTGGTGGTAATGGGATTCACCCACCACGTAGCAGAAACCAGTTCAATTCCCTTCTCCACCGAAGGGGACTTGGTTTCACCCCACCCTTACTCTAATTAGTCTAATAACACTGCGCAGTACCGTGTCACGGCACAAACCGTGCTAACAGCCGACTGCGCAGTGTTATTAGGCTAATCCGCAGTAAGCAGCACTGAATAACCGTGCACCAGCGCTACTGTGCAGTAACTTTAGGTACTGTGCATTTAGTCAGAATTTGATTAAGCGAGTAGTAAACTAAATGCGCAGTATCTACGGCTCATGAATGAATGTGTACACCAATCCCTGTTCTATTCTGGTAGTCAGAAAGCTCCCATGAGACAGGAGACCTTGGTTCAATCCCTAGCCTGATACAGGCAAAGAAGGGAACAGGACCCAGGCGTCCCAGATGAGTGCCTTGCCCCGTTGGGCTGTTGGTATAAGAGGGGCACTGTACCCCGCTCCAAGAGGATGTGGGGGGAAAAAAAAAAAAATCAGATGAATTATTCAGCAAAAAGTAACCTAATTTCACAGGCCGTTTTGTGACATCAGATCCCATATTCTTCAGCGAATACATTATTCAGCACAGCCCCAATCTTGTGGCCCTGCTATCCTGGAGCTGTCCTAGATCTCTGAATTTTCTCGTAGGAGTCTCAAGTTTTGAGCAACACGCATGACGAACTGAAGTGAAAGGGTTGCACCCAAATCGGCGACACTGAAGATTATCCTGTCTGTCTTTCTCCCACTCAGACACAAGCTCTTATTACCACCAGTGTTTGGATAACAAGCAGAATTACACACCGCGAGGAGCATCCTGCGTTGGTGAGCACAGCAACATATGCGTCATTCTGATCACGACCTGCATTAACATGGTGCCTTCCAGCCCAGGACCCCCGCGGACCGGCTAGACCACATAGAGGGTTTCATCTTGGCTGGATCTCCGCCAAGAGAGGTCATTTCTGCCAGCACACGGTTGCTGGAAGAAAGCTGCTGCAGTAATCCCTGCCTTTTCAAATACTCTGTGCTATCCATCCTGCGAACCCCTTAATAATCAGTAGACTTGTTCTTGCAATTCAACACACCTTTGACTTGTCCTGGGACAGGTGCATTCTGGGAATTTGCAAGTACCCACCTTAAGAGCGAGTGTCCAGTGCTTTTGCCAGTTTTGGAAGTGCCCACCCTCATGCGTCGTGAGCCATGCCAGCTGAGGACTTGCTCCCAGATGTTGCGATGTAGTGGTGCAATGAATCCTTTTAGCAGCAACAGCAATTAGGACTTGTGGTAGAGGTGATATGTTTTATTGCACCAACTAGGTTTTTGCAAAAAACAAAAACAAAAAAAGTCTTTAATTTTTTTGCAAAAATCTAGTTGGTCTAATAATAAAAGATATCAGCTCTACGACGAGTCCTGATTGCTTTTTCCTCCAGCCTTTAGCAGCAATAGGCATGCAGAGATACTAGATGTTTTACAGGTGCTGCAAACTCAAAGTGCTCTACCTCCCATACCTTTCCTCACCTCTTTCCATTTAATGTAGTGAGTCTCAGCAGCCACAGACCACCTGGGAAAGGAAGTAAGTACCTTAAATCAACTGAAACTGCAGAAGGAAACCTGAGCCGGGCAGAAGATGGTTAACCCATGTAGGAATTTGGCCAGAACAGCCTTGCGAAGGGAGCGGTGAGGTCAGAAGTCAGGAGATTGGGTTTACCTCTGCTCCAGGAGAGATGAATTCATTACCATTCTGCAGCAGCAGCAGCTGGTGGAGATGACACCATGTTTGTCAGTCTTGGGCACCTCAACTGAATGCAAGTACCAGAGCCCCACAACTGGTTGCTAAGCAGACAGACAGACGGACATTCCCATCTGGAGAATTTGTGCACATCCTGCTAGTTTATCGACCTCTCCCGCAGTCTCATTAAGAGACACAGTTTCTTCAATTTAATTAAACCAATGACAAAGCTATAAAAGCCACCTTTAAAAAAAAAAACCACAAAACAGTGTTTTAAACCTAAGAAAACACTGAATTGAGCACTGTCCCTCCACAGACTTCAATATTTACTATCCAAAACAAATTTTCCTTCATAACAGAGAGGAGATGGTCCATACAGACACTAAAAACATGACATTAGATTACAGTCCTCTGCTCTAGAAGCCTTTTGCTTTAAAACACGTTGCCAGCATCTTGTGATAGGGAAAGGCATTCAGAAGTACAAGGTATTGTTAATGGGTCTCTGAGCCACCCACTGCACAGACCCTACATTAAATGAGCTCAGGTCTCTAGGGGCTCAGGTCCTGCAATGGGGCCAGAACGTCAAAAGACCCAAGCACGGAGCAGCTGCCCTGGTGATCCTCGCATCCATATTTCTCAAAGGCTCTTCAAAACCCTGACTTGATCTCTACAAGGGAACACAGTTTTTCCAAAAAACACCTCACTCCTGACTTCACGACATTACTGCCCGACAGCTAACTCGGGGAACCTCAGTCTGGTCCAGGGGTCAGCAACATTTTTGGAAAAAGTGCCAAAAACACCCACAAGCTCAGCCTGTAAGATGCTGGCATGCCAGGAGCAGATGGCAGGGGAGCTGCAAGGGGATCAATCCTTGTCGTGGCAGTGCAGCCCTGGCCTCTTCCCTGCCGTCCACCCCAAAATGCATGTGCCAAGCAAAATGCCTTGGCGTGCCACACTGGCACCCGTGCCAGGGGCTGTCTCCCCC
>NW_017729031.1:39626218-39642911 GCF_001723915.1 Gavialis gangeticus
GGGGATCAATCCTTGTCGTGGCAGTGCAGCCCTGGCCTCTTCCCTGCCGTCCACCCCAAAATGCATGTGCCAAGCAAAATGCCTTGGCGTGCCACACTGGCACCCGTGCCAGGGGCTGTCTACCCCTGGTCTGGTCTCTCACCAACAGACGCCTGCCGCAAAGGTCACCAGTGCTGTAAGTCTGTCTGCAAGCAACTGCAGGGGTGAAGATCTCCTTTGATGAGCTGAGGAATGTGGCAGAAACTTGCCCGGGCCCAACCCAGGCTGCAACTATTTAGGATTCTCCACAGAGGTCAGACAGGCCAGAAAGAGGGCTGAATTCCTTCTAAGATCGTATCAGGACACCTTCTGCCCCAAAACCGCCGATCCAACACTAAGCTAGAGAGTGCTCGCCTCGGGGCCACAGCCACAGAGCCAGAAAACACCAAAATGGAAATGCCAAGCTGATAACTAAACTGAAAGTCAACTAGGTCCCTTTCTGCTATGCACCAAGGCAGAAAGGACAGCACAGCAGTCAACTTACCTGCAAATTCTGGCCACCGCCTCATCACCCCCATGCTCATAAACCCGGCCACATCACCCGCGGGTCTAATGACACGCTATGATCAGAGAGGAGCCGAGTGGGACCAACGTGTTATTTCGTTACTGGTAATCAGAGCACCCTGGCCTGGAAGCAGCCGTCAAGACAACTCCTTTTGAATTTGGCTGCAGTTTGCCAAACCAGCATGGGCAAAAAGGTAGGAAGAAAAGGGAAAGCCAGCACAGAACAGAGCCAGGAGGCCAGCGAGCAACCTCCTGGGGGCTGAGCAGCCAAGAGCTGGTGGGAAAAGCAGGACAGAGGCAGCTGGAAGAGGGGAACGAGGAAGGAGAGTCTCTCCAGAAAGAGAGAGAAGCACTCGGGGAAGTGGCAGCTGAAGAAGAACAGGATCCAGGCCGGCTCCCACCTCCCTGGCAAGCACAGCCTGGGAGCGCAGTGGGCTCCCCACAGATCCTGCTGATACCTGCATGGTCAGGGCCGACCTCCATCTCCTCCTGCCAAACATCAGGACAGCTGGAGATTGTGGTGGAAAGGAAGAAGGAAGGACCTGAGGGGAAAAAACATTAAAAAGCGATGCCTCTGGATACAAGCAAGGAGGTAGGGTGTGAGGATCTGCATTTCTGCCAAGCTGAGGAAGGAAGTTCTTTGCAAGTGCGAGCTGTAGGTGAGACATCAGAGATCGCTCTCCCGGACCTTGAGAAGAGGAACAGCTCATGGCGCTGCCTGCTCCCACTCTCACATGTGCTCTTCTCCAAATCCCGGTAGGGCAGAGGAAGCGAAGGAGACGAGTCAGAAATAGAGAGGGCATACAACAACGGAGCAGGTGTTGCAAGGCCTCGCAGGCTGTACAGAAAACAGATGCCGCCTTCTCCTGCGCGTTGGGAAAGGAGAGCAAATGCAGCAACGAAACACTTGGTGAACGGCCAGGCACACAGCGTGCCTTCAGCAATGCAAAAGGTTACAGGTAGCTTCAGCTCATTCCTGTTCAGGATGGCAGCAGCATCTTGCTATTTGTTTTGCAGTAAGTAGCACGCTGCCAGGCCCCAAGCAAGATGTTGCATATACATGTTGTGTAGTCCAAGAGATTTTTCACCTTTATCTATATTCCCTGTTTTCCAAATGTCAAAGGTGAGACGCACTGATTAAGTATCTTGCCCAAGGCAACGCAAGGAGTCTGTGGCAGAGGCTGTAGGGACTCCAGATTTGATGCTTGCCATTACAGCACACCCTCCCCTCCCCTCCCACTCCTCCACCAGCTCTCCTTTGTACCAGAGAAATAACCACAAGGTGAGGACTCGGGGAAACCTGGAGTGCAAACCTGTCTCTGTGCCGCTTCAGACAAGTCTGTCTCCGTTTCCTCTTCTGCAAACGGGCACTAACAGCGCCTCTCCACCCATCTCCCAAGGTGTGCAGTGAGGATTTCCCGAGATCGTTGGTGCAGTGTTTGTTCTGAACACGCGAAGCCTTGGTATTATCAAGCAATCATGTTATTAGCCTGCACATGCACAGTAAGGTTTCAGAGTCAGGGGAAAACCCTGTTCTCTCCTGGGGAAACTGGAAGGGGTTGGCTCTGCTCTGGCCTCTTTCTGCTTCCTGATTTCTAGTATCAGAATTGGGTTGAATGATGAAAAAAAAAAAAAAAAAAAGTAGCTTATGTTGCTAGCTGAAGTCAGCTCCGCCAGCTGGTACCATCCCATTTGCTTCCACTCCTTAAGTGAAAGTCAATGTGGTGGCCTCAGAATATTTTTTTGCAGAACACGTGCAGTGGTTCAGACGAATCGGGACTCATACAAAAGACCCAAGATGAGACAGAGCAAATGCAACCGGGTCACGCCCGTGGTAAATTGGCAGAGAAACAGAGGAAAGCTGGCCCACACCATACAGACTCTCCCTTCCTCTGGCTATTTCTGTTAATCACTCAATTAGGACTTGGTCCAAAGCCCACTGAAGTTAATGGGAGCCCATTCATTGACTCAGTGAGCATTGAATTATAGGCTCTTAATGAGAACTAAATTCACCATAAATGTCCAGAGGGCTTTACAGACAAACAGAGAGGGGGGACTGCTGGTGATCGAACACCTGCCTTAAGAAAAGCAAGACCACTCTCAACTTCCACCTGTTTACACAACTGCAGGATGGCAGCAACAGCCCCGACGCCCCGAGTTCGTAAGGAGTTGAGACAAACACAGACAGGCTGCAATTTATTTTTTTTTAATCTTTTTTTTGCATTTTTTAAAGAATCAAAGGAAGGGAGTAAGGAAACAGCAGAACTAGTCAAAGGCAGGAGAAACTGTTCAACAAGTGTTTCCACCCTCCAGAGAGCACATCATACTGCCAGGAAAAAAAAATACAATTTACAGCCAACTTCCTCAGATTTTCAGGCCTGCAAAGTCATTGCTTGTTATCGCCAGTGGTCATTCTTGCCAGGGTGATACAATGACTTGTTGAATAAAGGGCTATTTAGGCCGGTGTGTCTGCCTAAGGACAACGTGGATAGTATCCAATGGATTATTATAGTTACCTCTGTTCGCATAGTGTTGTTATGAAAGTTAAATAATTGCTTTAGATGGGGGTACCAAAGCCTCTTACCTTCACACTTTCTCCCTCTTTTTTTAAAGCTGCTATAAATATTTGCTGGGTGACTTTTGTGGAAGACCAGCCCCAAACCAACACATCACTCGCATCCCACTCAAACCCTGTTCTCATTTGGTTCTCCCTCCCACACGCTTGCAGCTGCCTCAATGCCAGAGAAGTCTGCAAAATGCTCTTTTTGCTAGAGAAAAAAAAAAAAAAAGAAGAAGAAGAAGAAACCAGGAAGGTTTGGGAGAAGTCCTGCTTGGAGCAGGGGGTTGGATTAGATGTGACCTCCTGAGGTCCCTTCCACCCTCCTTTTCTCGGATTGTGATTGCAAGTGCCTGGCGCTCATGACCAAACCCACGTCAACCCACCAGCGCTGAGAATCAAGTGCCACAAGCTCTCCAGATAATTTTAAAGACGAAGGCAATGTAAAAGAGGCCACAGAAACATGGAGAACTGGGAAACACAATGGGCAACCTGTTCACAATAGCGAGCATCTAGTCAACCACAAAGGGAGGAAGATACATAAACTTAGAGGCAAAGATCTGCCTGTTAACATACAGCACCAAGCCTGGCCTCACGACTGACACACCACAAAAACTGTAGCACCTAGAGAAAGAGCGGGTGCACCAGGAACCCCCCAAATAGGATGCATATTTGGTATTTGGCTGCGAGTGATTTCCTCCCCACATCTGAGGGGAGTGCCCGTATTTCCCACTGACTTCTGCAAAAAATAGATTTAGAGAAAAGGCCAGAGGGGGATCACTGAGATCCCATCTAGATTTCAGATCAGGCACCCTCACTGATAACATTTTGCCTCTTGTTTCTGGGCTCAAATCAGTCCATTTTGGTTAAAGAGAAGGTTAGGGAGATGATGTGACCAAGGAAGCTAAGTGGGAAACTCAAATTGGCTCCTTTACCTTACAGACAAGTAAGTAAGGGGCTTTACATGGGAGAAAATGACCAGCCCCTGATGAGACATGAACTCAACTGAAAGGAAAAATATTGCAGGATAAAAATGCCTCAAATTTCCCCCATCTGTAAGACTGGGATATTGCTACTGCTGCTGCTACTACTGGGTGAGAATGGATCGGTTAAAATGTTTGCTCTGTGCTTTGAAGTTGTATCCAGATGCATGTGCACCACCCCTGCCAACCCAGTTGGGCATGCACAGGCCGTGTCAAGGGCAGAACCGGATGCTCACAAATGCACACTCAGGAAAGACATAAAAAGCCCTTGCCTCTGGCAGATGTCTTGCATGCATTCATCCCAGTTCCCCACTGCCTCCCCTTTCTGCCCTGCTTCAATTGCTCGTCTCAGCAGGGACCTCAGAGAAGCGTTAGTGCGAACGTACATCTGCACGCTCCCTGGGATGTCCAGCTTCCCGCTCACCTGGAGCCACGCAGACACGATTCCCATTGTGATCTCAGCTCTTTCCTTCTGTACCCTTGCTAGCTCTGGGCCCATTTTCCCCTATTATGTCTGCTTCTCACGTACCAACACACTCCTGTGATGCTTCCAGCCATATCTCAGAAAACAGTTCTGAACATGGCCAAACGCTGCTCTTCAGGCTCACTGGGACAATTTAACAATTTCCCACAGCTTGATGTTTCCCCTGATATCCCCTGGATGAGACACCCCTGCCGTTGCACCAAGCTGTACACAGTTACTCCCAATTCAGACAGCCATGCAGCCAATCAGACAAATAAACTGGATATACCCAGGTGCTGCAGCTGCACAGGGAGCCAGGCTCAGCAGAGGACAGTGGCAGCAGCGGATGGGTTTCCCTCACCTGCACCTGCTTCCCTGCTGGCCAGAAAGCAGATGTCGAAAAGAGAAGCCCACCCCCTGCTGCAGGCGTGGGGGGAGCCCCAGAGCCCCACTCCAGGCATGGGTTGCGGGGAGCAGCTGCATGGGTGCTGGGCTCTGCTGGGGACAGAGGCAGCTCCTCCCTCCGGTGATTGCTCCCATGGGCAAGGGGAAAGGGAAGAGGGGAATAGCAGGGAGCAGGCATGCAGGAAGGAGGATCCCATGTCACCACCACTGTTGTTCCAGGCAAAGCCCAGGAGCCACACAGCTGCTGCCCACAGCTGGAGTGGGGCAGAGCAGCTCTGGGGCTCTCCCTGTGTCTGTTAGCTAAGGGCAGTAGAGGAGGCAGGCAGGTCCTCCCCACCCTTGGTGCATCTGCTCCCTGCCTGGCTACCCAGTCTCCTCTACTATTGCACAAGCCCCAAACATGCCTCATCCCCAGCTCCCATGGTCTGAGGGGTGGTGTGCCGCACCCCCCTGGACCTGCCCACAGACACACAGTTATCCCTTCCGCAGAAGGTGTTCAGGGGTTGCCGGTGGGGAACACTTTGTCCTGACACTATTAAACCCTGAAAGAGGATGGAACTGGAAAATGCAGATTCCTCAGAGCCGTCCCAGAGGTTAGGGAGCAAGGGTCTGGGAGTTCACTGTAGGACTCTCAACCTGGAAAAGAGGGGGATTGAAGAGCAGCCTTCAACTCCCTGCAGGGGGGCTGCGAAGAGGATGGAGCTGGACTGTTCTTCGTGGGGGTAGTTGACAGGACAAGGAGCAATGGGCTCAAGCTGCAGCAAGGGAAGTTGAGGTTGGATATTAGGAAAAACTCTCACAAGGATGGTGGTGAAGCACTGGAGCAGGTTACCCAGAGAGGTGGTGGACTCTCCATCCTTGAAGGTATTTAAGACCCAGGTAGACAAAGCCCTAGCTGGGAAGTAGTTGGGGCTGGTCCTGCTTTAGGCAGGGGGTTGGACTAAACGTGACCCCCGATGTCTCTTCCAACCCTCATTTTCTATGATTCTGTTCCAATATCCTATTTTATTGTAAACGTTTTATTGCACTTGAGTTTCCCCCAAGACACAACATGCCATCACAGCTGTCACCTCTGTTTGAATGACCTTTCTTTACAGTAGAATAAGCCTCTAGCTCTGCACTTCTGCAAACTTCTCTGGAAAGGATGATCCCATGTGTTGTACTTAACATTTAGTCCAGCTTTGTCCAAAGGGGACTGCAAAGTTCTGCTGAGGCACTCTGCCAAACCAAACTCGCCTCTCCACCCACAGCTCTCACCATCTGTCATCAGCCATTACTCTATTGTCTCAGTAACATCACCAGAGTAATGTTCATTAAGCAGGATGGAATAGAGCAACTCTGGCTGACTGGGGGCTCTGTTAGAGGGCAGAGTGACCCTGCAGGTAACGGAGTTGGAAAATGCCATTACAAAGCTGCCTTAGCGTGCTGAAGAGCCCATTTATGGAAGCAACCTGATAAAATAGGACAACAATGGAGCAGAAAGAGCATGGTTTCATGGTAACACTGTCAGCTGCACTAGTCCTTACTTCCAACCCTTGTGTTCTTATTCTGTTCCGTGCCCCTTTATGTATTTGTATGTACTTCTCCATTCCCACAATTCAGGCTGTAATGTCTCTGGAAAAGGACACCTGACCCCTTTGGGTCTTGGACTGCTAGTGCCTAACAAAAATACGTTTGCGCAGTTTCCCATTTTTATCCTCCTCTTCTCTGGTAGTTGCTATTAATCTCATCTGATACTGCTGAACTGAAGGGGCGTTTGTACATGTCATGTTTTTTGCCCTTTCTTGCGCTCCAACAGCTTGACCGTTCGCATGTTCGAAAGCCCAGCATGTGCAAACACTGACACGACATTCCAAAATAAACATTTAAATTTTATAAACCTATTTAATTTTGTTAGAGTTTTATAACCTATTTAATGTAGGTTTTATAAACCTATTTAATTTTGTAATGAGAATTAAACCCCATGACGTGTACAGTCACGCAAGGTGTCACACTAAATGAATAGTTCTGGATACTGGATGAGGAAAGCACCCAAACAAACGGTGCCTGGTAATGTTCCAAGCGCCCTGGTTATCCATTTTAGTCAACCTTTGTCCTTTCTGAGGTTTGCCTCATATCCAAAAAGGCTAGACCCAGACAAACTAGTATCACATGTCTCCACCACACGTGAATGCGCAGTAGGACTGTATACCAATATCATATATCCTAAAAAAAATACACATCTAGACAGTCTAGCTCATTGGCAAGTAGTCACAAAGGGGCTAGGGAGATTAGAATTTGAGACACAGCAACTTTGCTTTCTCCTGCAATAAGGCACAAACCAGCAAAGCAAAGAGAAAACACAGTTACTGAGTTTGGCTCCTGAATAGTTTGACAAGAAGAGATTCTTTCAATGGTTATCCCATCTTGCTCCAGGTGCTAAGCTGGTACTTTTACACACACTAATGGAAAACAAAGAGTGCCATTCTCTTCATCCCAGTCTTTCACACCTAGGACACACCAGCTACACATACAGGATTAAGGAAGAGCTTGCTGCCCTCCGTATTTAATCTGAAAATTAGAGCCATCAGGGCTTTTTACACTTAGTTAAAAAGCAGCTTCCAATTCCATCACCTCTTATTTCCCGATTTACTGCAGATGTCAGGAAAGCCAACAGGAAATATAAATACATTTATCTGACCCATAAAAATAATTTTAATATTTATATAGACAATAAAGCAAAAAAACAAAAACAAAAACCAGGCATTAACTGTCCTTATACGACTGAAGGAGTATTCTCATCAGTAGCTAGAGTGGAATTTACATTATTTCTGACGCTGGATGTTCAAAAATCATGAGACAGGCTTCAAATCAAAACATTTTTATTTAAAAAACATAACAATTATAATAATATAATAATAAATAATATAATAACAATTATAACAACAACAATAATAATCTCATGATCTTTTCATTTTCCTTCCGGGTTTTCAGCTTTTAGGAGGCACAACCCCATGCTTTCCTCTGCGACTATAAAGGTCAGGAAACCTGTCCAATTTGTCTCAGGGAAAGCTGAGTTCTCATGCAATCACGTGGCTCCATGAGCTGGGGCTTGAAGGAAACCGAATCCCAAACATCTCCTGACACTTACAGAAAATGGCAAGACATAGAAACATGAAGTGACTGAGGTCAGTGAAGAAACAGCAGCCAGACAGTTCAGTCTTCTCCCCTATGTATTTTTTCCTAGTAGCTAAGGCAATCAATTTACCAATGAGCTCCATAGGTGAGAATGTGGAAATAATTTCTCTTTTTGTCTGCCAAACAGAGCCGCATTGAGCAGCCAGCAGCTTAGCACTCACGGCGGGTCAGGGAGAAAACTAAAATCCTCGACACATTGCACCCAAGTTTGCAATAACTGATTTCACGGGGCGGTTCGCACCTTCTGGGACAGCGTTGCCTACAGTCCTACAATGACTTGGAGAAAGTCCAAAGAGTTACAACAGAGTTACAAATGCCTCTGCTACTGGCATTTTAATGATTCAACGAAACCAAAAGTCCCTTGGTTATTCCGGCTCAGATACACAGGCTAACAGACTGTGAGGTAAGTGAAGGATGTGGTTTTTCAACAGAATGAAGTAGAAACCCCACGCATAACTTTTAAAGATGAAGCCACACACCAGTCATATGTTGACCATGGCTGCAACTGCCCTGCAATAGCAATATATATTCAAGGCAGTAAAGGAAGGAGACGTAACACAGGTAGCACAGCAAAAGAGCCTATCCATGAATATAAGCGATGTTATCAGCAGTCTGGAGGCTGCAGTCCACAGCCTGGGAGCAGAAGTTGGTTTTAAAATTCAGGCCTATAGGGCTTTCAGCCAGTATTTAGAGCACTGATGGTTTCTCAAGCAATCCAAAATGAAAAATGGAGGAAGTACACAGCACAGCCAGCATACATGCCTCATATGCAAGACTTACAGGATTGCTGCATTCTTTGCTCACACAGGTGAGCACTACATTTGCTGTGCGATACTGGGACGCTAGCTATACGAACTCCTCTTTTTCACAGTGGCTTACGAAGCCTAGCATTGTTTCTGGCCACTGAAACCACACACAAATTCCTATCAGCATGCACAACTGGCCATGGACCCCAATTTACAAGTGGAAATGCAGGATTTTGGGTGCAGCTCAAGAAGGCCAACCTGAAGATTCAGCCTATTCAGGTCTAGTGCCCCAATAGCCTCCTCAGCCCTTTAGTTGCTTCCTTGTCCTCAAATCCTTCTTGTTTTTAAAACTGCAATATCAAAACAGAACCTGGTATTCCACAGTACCACCCCCCAGTTACATAGGGTGAAACGATTTGTTCCCTGCCCCCCGATACTTTGGTCCATGTAGCTCAGTTTTCAGTAGCAACACTGGAACACCACTCACCGCTACTGCATTGTCCGCTGTCATCCCCGCTGGCCATCAACACAGCAGGTCCCCAGGTCCACTGACTGATAATGGGATACTTTCCCTCCCAATGCACTAGCTCAGGTTTAATCTAACAATGCTTGCACGTGTACCCAGTCTCTTCAGGTCTGTCTGCATTAGGCTTGTCCTGAATGATGTCAGCAATGTCTGACCATAGCCTGCACCTCAGTTCACATCACATGCAAAAAAGGCCACCGTTTGCTAGACTGAGTAAAATAGAAGCCATTCACTTTTGAATTTCTACCATTATTATTATGCTTCCATTTCCTTTCCACATATATCTATATAGCTCTCTATTTTATTTATATATACATACATATACACATATGTATGTACATACATACATACACACACACACAAACACATATAGAGAGAAAGCTATCTCTACCTAGTTTTTTTTGTTTTTTTTTTAAGTAATCAATCAAAGTCTCCTAAATACAAGCTGAACACACTGGTAGCAGATTTTGCTGTGTAAATATATGCTCTTGTCTTGTTTTGAGTAAATATATTGGGAAAACAAATTAGATCCTTGCTTTGTGGCAAACATATTAAATCCTTGTTCTGCGTGCCAAAAAGCTATCGTACGTTGATTTTAATTTTGTCTGAAAGATTTAAACAATTTAAGAGGAAAGCACGGACTATTTTTTCCATTTAAGACAATGTCGCTAGATCCTGCAGTGCTGGCCGCTCGTGCGCAGCGAGGCAGGCGCCATGCAGTAGAACCAGAAAGCATCGGTGCCCGGTCCTCCACCTGAGGCAGAAAACGCCCCAAACCAAAGCCTTGGCAAAGCACACAAGTTATTCACAATGTTGTTTTAGCTCGAATCATCTAATGCAGTCATGTCAACCATATGGCTCACAGGCCTGCCCCAGCTGGTGGAGCCATGCCACCTCGCCTGCCGGGCTCCCTGCGCAGCTGGTCATTTGGGGCCAGGGCCTGCTGTTGCAGCCTGGGGTACAGAGCCCTGTTGGGGAAGAGTTTCAGTGGCAGGGGGTGAGCAATGGTTGTGCTAACCACCCATGGTCCTTGACACTTTGTCCCACCGCCACATCCAGATCTAGCCCCCAACAAGCCCCACAGTCTAGATCCAATGTGGGGGCCAAATGAGTTTGACACCCATGATGAATTGGTTTTATACATCTATACATTAAGGAGGCAGTTTAAAATCAGACTCAAATAAAGAAGATGACAGCTTGATCTCAAAATCCACAAAGACCAAGAAATTTAAGGATGCAAACCAAAGTTTTGCTGGCCAGGCGACTCCATCCACAGGGCCCCTCCATAAGCCGAAAGAATTATCACAGGCCCGGGCCCTCGTCTGCCCCTCTGAAAGTCGGCACCTCCGTGCGGGAGGTACAGCTCTGGTTGCAACCACCCCCACCCCAGCCCCAAAGTCGAGGGTGCCAGAGACAAGAAACTTCTTCCTGGCAAAGGCTTTTGCCTGGCAAGCTCATAGCTGTTTCCCAGGGAGAGTGGAAATTCAGGAGAGCCAGGGAGTCCCATTGGCAGTGAGGGGGCCAGCAGTACAGGGAGCCACGTACTATGGGGGTGGGTCAGGCTGGCAGCCGGAGACTTGGGAGGACATGTGGAAGCAGCGCACTATGGGGCCAGGTGGGGCTGGTCCCACTCACTGCCACCACTTATGGCTCTGGGGACATGCACACTCTGAGGACCCCTCCATTACACACATCCCACACACCCCACCCCCACCATACCCCCTACACCTCCCACCCCACCATACAAACACTCACACCTCCCACATACACCCCCACACCCCACATACACACCCCAAATACTCCAACCCGCTCCCCAACCACAGACAACTCCTCCCCACCCACAAACACACAATATACAAGAATAAGACTGTTTTGAGCTATTATGCAATTGCCTCTATATACACTATGCAAACGCACATAAATCAGGACAAAAATTTTTTTTTTTTTAAATAAAAATAAAATATGTTACACTAGATGTTTGATTTTTTTAGTACAAGTTTTTTTATTCAGTTCCAAGATGGCAACTCCCTCCCACCCCCTCCCCAAAGTTGTCTTTCCGGAGCACGGGGAGGGACTTCAGGTAGAAAAGCTTAGCGCAGGACTTCCGGTCCCAAGACAGCAACCAGGAGGCGAGGCAACACTTGCAGCCCTCGACAGCTCACCAAAACTCATTAAGCAGCCCTCCAGCCAAAATAATTGCCCACCCCAGCATATCATCATATGTGCCTAGTTTAAAAAAAAAAAAAATCCAGCTCTGAATCTATGAAGAAGTGGCATCTTGGAGAGAGAGGAAACGACAGACTCATCACCTAGTATTATGCTTGGAAAAAAAAAAGCCAACTACCAGTCCACACTTGGACAACCTGAAAAGATCTCCAAGAAATGAGGTAAATTTGCATGAGGAATTCTGCTCATCTCATCTCAGCCTTGAACAGATCATTAAATTAGAGATTAAAAAAAACTGTAGACACTTGTCTCTGGATCAGGGCTTTAGCTGCTTAGTAACAGTGTAACCAATTGGGCCAAAAAGGCATTGCTTAATTGGCTTTGCATCAATGTCACATTCTAGGCAAGGGGACTTCACAACAATTTACATCCATGTTATTTGGACGGGCATTTACCATGGCTTAGTTAAACCCTATCTATAGCTGGCTGTAACACTAGTAAAGGGGACAGACAACATAAATAGAGCCAGTTGTACAAATCCCCCTTCTCATCTCTTCTCCTCCTCCTGCCCTGTGAGGTGCCATGTAAATGCTGACCCATCTGCAAGAACTATTTTTATTCTGAAGCAGACGAATGCAAAACTAAACTAAAGCACCCCAATCAAGTGAAAATTAAAAAGGAAGCATGAATTCAAAGACAGGTCTGAGCTGGAGAGCTCCTCTCGTGCATTGCTGGGGAGCAAAGAAAACCAGGAAGCTGGGAAACCAAGGGAAATCCCAGTTACGCTGCAGGGCAGCCCTTGAGTTTGGGTGTGAAGAAGCTGTGGCACCAGGACCCATTTGCTGCAGGGCAGGTGTGAAGCAGGAGGTGCTGAAAACACAAGCATTGCTGCAATGCTGCAGGGCAGGTCTGGGGAGACCCAAGAAGAAAGAAGGACAGCGCCCAGAGCACAGGTTTGAGCTGGAGTTCAACATCCACCGTGTTACACAGTGAAAGCCAGCCATGTGAGCCCGGATCCTGAGGTCCTAAGCAAGCCACATCAAAGCTTCTCTCAAATTTTGTTCCCTTTTAGGCTTCTATGTCACTGCACCACTTTCTGAATCCTTTGTTCCAAGTCGAGAACTTCGAATTTAAGTCTGAAGCACAGGACCCAGTTATCCTTCCTTTCACTTGCTTGCTCCAGCTTAAGCTAGGAGTAACCTCTAACTCCTGTGGATGGTGTAGAAATGGGGTTTAGGAAGGAAGAATTTCACAGACCCCCACCCGCGTGGACAAACACGAGTCTGCTTTGGGGAACGCAGCTCTGCCAACGAATTGTGTCTAGAGGATTTTAGGGCAGAGTCTATGAACGTTAAGGTTCATTTTTGCAGAAAGAACCATATTGCTTTCAGCCCTGTTCAGTGCCATATGGCAATATAAGGACACAGATAGGTGACCTGCTGGCAGTGATCTACACATGCAGCGGAGAGATGTGAGCAACTCAGTGAGGTATTTCCAAGCCACTAGGCACATCTACACATGCATTAATGTGCTTTAGTTAAATCTAGTACCTCCAGGCTCCTATAGACGTGCAGAGTCAGCTCCAACATACTGGATTTCCAGCGTGCTGGAGCAGAGCACGGAAATTAATGCGCTCCAGCAGACTCTAGCATCACGTGCATCAGCGCCCCCATGCTGAAAAATGACAGCAGGGTACTTTGACCTAAAGCTCATTTGATGAGCTTTTATTCAGAGCCCCCCGCTGCCATATTTCAGTGTGGGGAACACTGATACACATGATGCTTGGGCACTTTTAATCGACTCGGCTTGCTAATGAAAGTGCTCCCCACACCTCCTGGAGCACGTGTAAAAATGCCCTCCCTTGTGAGGTACTAGAAAAATGCGCATTAGCCTGTCTTAATGCACATCAGCTAAAGGGCACGATTTTAAGTGATGCTTAATGTGCATTAGCCTATTTTAAATGCGTGTTAGCTAAATAGCATGGGTTTTTGAGTGATGTTTTAATGCACATTTAAATAGGCAAAAGTGCATTAAAATGCATGTACAGGCATACCTTGGAGATATTGCGGGTTCGGTTCCAGACCACCGCAATAAAGCGAATATCGCAATAAAGCAAGTCACACGAATTTTTTGGTTTCCCAGTGCATATAAAAGTTATGTTTACACTATACTGTAGTCTATTAAGTGTGCAATAGCATTCTGTCTAAAAAAAATGTACATACCTTAATTAAAAAAAATACTTTATTGCTAAAAAATGCTAACCATCATCTGAGCCTTCAGCGAGTCGTAATCTTTTTGCTGGTGGAGGGTCTTGCCTCAATTTGTAAAAAACGCAATATCTGTGAAGCGCAATAAAGCGAGATATGCCTATATAGACGCGCCCACTGAGTATCATCCTACTTTGTGAGCACATCTACACAAGATACTTTACTGTGCAGTAGACTGACTTGCTGCACAGTAGTGTCACCATCTGCATGTGCCCAGCAATTAGGGCTGCAGTAGACTAATTTACTAGGCTGCTGGAAAATCCCATCAAATACAAGTGGTATCCGGCAGTGCAGTAAATTACTGTGCTTAAACACACGTATAGATGGTGATATCGGGATCAGTTTACTCCAGCTCAAATTGAGCCAGAATATATTCAACCATATTAACTGAATGTGTAGACGTGACCTTTTTCTACTAGAGCTTGAGCTTATTAAAACCCAAGTCACCCCCTCAGGGAAAAAAATGAAGAATAGCAGCCTGTAGATGAGCAGAAGAGTAGGTACAGAAGAAATCAGGCAAGGAATCCCTAAACTACCCATCCTCATGCAGCTCTTTGCCAGAGCAACTGAATAAAACCCTGCCCTATGTTACTAATGAAATGAAAGGAAGGAGAGAAAGCCTGAAAGAACAAGTGCAAACCTTTGGGTTCAGTCCCCATCTTTCTACAGCAGTCCTGCAGGACTCTAGGCCTCATCACAAGGTAACACTTCTGCTGAAAATATGCTGGGTTAGTTGTTTCAGTTCTGTGTTACTCTTTTACTTAAAAAAAAACAAAAAACAAAAAAAAAAAACCCACCCTAAAAAAAAGTGCTTGATCAAGAATGACCTAGTTAATGAATCATTTCAGAGCAGGTAATCATTTCCCTTTGCTGAAAAGGCAAGCATTTCCAAATAGCACTGGAGTCTGCTTTAATTTCTTACCAGTGCACCATCAAGTGAGCAAGGATAGGCACATGTTTACTACTGGATTTGTCACTCCTGAGTAATGCTTTACTCAGGAAGAGTAAAATGCTTAGTGCTCTCTGTCCTGCCCTCCAGCCCATTTTATGGAACAGCTGCCACCTAGACTTCTCCATCCTTCTAAAGCGAGAGGCAAAAACTATCTGAACTCAGGAGCCGTTCATGCAAATGCACAGAAGTGAAGCCAAAGCAGGAAAGATTATGTGAAAGCCAATTAAGCAAATAAACCACAGGTCAAAGACCTGAGCAGAAGCTCTCCTGGAAAAAGAGTCCACAGACCTTAATTAATGCAGAGTTATACAGGGCTTCTGCAGTACACACGTGCACTTGTGTGTGCACACACACTCCACACCTCCTTCCTGCAGCTCTCCCTTCTCCAGAGTGACCCTGGCTGGCTCTCAGGCCTTATATGCAAGATGCAAAAACACTGCATTGGCTTCTAGCTTCCAAGTTTTTCCTCCACATAAAGGAAACCTGTCATAAAATCTTCCGAGAATTCCCAATGAAGGTTATACAAAAGAGGCAAAAGGGATTCTACGTAAAATGCATTTTTGTTTGACCTAGGTTTTTCATGTTACCGCCAGATCTTCTCCCAATTAAAAACTCCCAAGGTTTTCCAACGATTGAAGCCTTTAAATGTACACACACGCTTTACTGTGATTGTGAGTGGACATTTACCATAACAGTGCATTCAAATCAAGTAAGTGTACGTGCAGGTTAAGTGAATACGCTTCCAAAGCACCTCATCTGCGCGTGTAAGCAACCATGCAACTCAACATTAAGCTCCTCATTTTAAAAGGCAAAAAGTTTGGCTTGCTCCTTGTTGACCCTAGAGTCATCTTCCTATTTACTGGACACAGCTGCACATGCAATTAATGAGGCGGAATAAACTCCAACGCAGTTCACGCCATAGTTTATTGCTCCCAGGCACCACGTTTGCACATGTGCCCAGGACCACAGCATATCGAGTCGGGGCGGAGCAGACCCAGCTGGCAGAGGGCCTAGGGGGTCAGCCCGGGGCTGCTCTCACCTGGCTCAACATGCTGCGGAGGGGCTGGCAGGGGCATGCAGGTACTGCAGTGTGGGGCTAACCTAGCAGGCAGCTGCCACACTGAAGCACCCTTGTGCCCCCTTGCCAGCCCCGGTCACCAACTACGCGTGAATTGGGGTATGCTAAAAAACATTGCCGTAGAATAGTACTTGTGTCGGGCAGTACTATCGTACAGTGGTGTGTATTATTTTATTGTGCCCTAATAGGGGCACATGTGTAGACAGCGATGCTTTATAGCAGAGTTAATTAGTCAGCTCCACAGTAAACTTCTCGTGTAGATGTGGCCACTGTGTACTAAACTATTTATAGATTCTGGCTAGAAACAGAGGGACTGAATTCCTCCCAAAATAGCAGCCAATTTATAAATGTCCAAGAGGCTGAGACATTTTCCAAAGGTAGCCAAAATACAGAGTGCTGGCCTGAGCTTCCTGAAGTCCAAACAACGTCTCATGTCAGGGATTACATTTATCTAGTCTCCAATGCCAGAAACTCACATTTTTCTGCAGAAGATTTTGCTTATGGCCCAGAATGTTTTATTTAAATGCAACTCTACTTCCAGAATCCAATGCAAAGTGGATTACCTTGTTCTTCCCAAAAATGCCATTAAAAGTCCAGGACCTTCATCTAACCCAGGAGGTGCACAGCCCCACCAGGGGGGAATGCCTTGTTGGACTTGGTCTTGGCCACAGGCGACGACCTGGTGAGGGGGCTGTGGGTGCTTGACCCCCTGGGCGACAGTGACCACTGCCTGCTAGAATTCACCATTCAGCGCAAGGTGGCAAAGGCAAGCAGTCAGGTGGTGGCCCTAGATTTTAGGAGGGCGAACTTCAACGAGCTAAGGAGGATAG
>NW_017729031.1:39643344-39646195 GCF_001723915.1 Gavialis gangeticus
CGGACTAGATGATCTGCTCAGGTCCCTTCCGACCCTAGAAACTATGAAACTATGAAAAAAAAAAACCCCAACAACAACAAAAGAAAACAAACCTAAATTTCAGTTCCTCGTAGATCAGCAGCCAATAACATAAGACTATTATAATTTCCCCTTCATCTCCCAATTTGAAATGCTCAGATTATTCCTTAGCAAGCCCAACATGGCAAATAAACCACCCCCGAGACAGAAGGTCAAAAAGCAAACTGCCCATTGCAGCACTGCTGTCAACTGCAGACATCACTGAACGGTCCAGGAACTCAAGCGCCTTGTGTGGGCAGGGTCTGAAACCATCAGCGAGCAATTTAATTCTTGTTCTTGTCATCGCATGTGTAGAAAAGTCCGGTTTGTCCTAGGGGAGATAACGCATAGCCCACTGGCAAAATGCATCTCACAGTTGCATCAGGTTCCTGAGAGAAAGTGGCAGGGCTAGAGCTCCCAGCATGAGCGGTATCGACAGGGTGCCCTGTACGCCGGGGCCATCAGCTGCACCTCCCTGAAGAAGGGGGCTGCAACCTTTTCTACAGATACAAATCACACGCACTTGAGGATACCAGTGCATTGCCAACGCACCTGGTAGAAGCAAAGTCTGGTTGTCACTGGCTTTGCTGGTGTAACTTGGGAGTACCCCACACCCACGGGTGCTCTGTAGACGCAGTGGGATCAGGTACACACAGACAAGGTCTGTGGCTTTATACGGCAAGTATGTTTTATCAAGACAGCCTGCGTGAAACGGCAAAACTCACACCCTGGGATGGAGCTGGGGAGATGTCTGCAAGAGAAGATATGTATCACATATCAGCCCATTAAGCCTTCATCTTTCCTCCAGGAAAATCTGTAGCGGCTCCAAGACAAAGTCGAGTCTACACAAAGCAAACCTGAGATCTTGTTGTAGGATGGGAGCAAAGATAAGGGGGGAAAAGAGAACAGGATTTGTTACCAGCATCATTTGACTTGGGATCCTGACGCCCCAGGTGCTGCGCACCTCAGACAGTAAAACACCTCAGGGTAATGACTTGGTCTTATCCGAGCAGAGAGGTACTTAAGTCTTAAATCAGACAGAAGAAAGGGTAATTTGCACCTTCTAGGCCGACTAAATCAGAGATCTGCAGCGTAAGCTTGCCTGAGGTCACTTCATCAGTCATCATGTCCCTCCTCACGCCCTTTCACCGCAGCTGATGATGCGAGCTTCGGCTCACAAAAGCTTACGCTCTCTCTCTCTAATGTAGTCTAAAAGGCACAAATCTACCAACGGTGGGTTTATTTGTCTGCAAAGGGCTGTGCAGCTTTCTGGTGCTGGAAAAAAAATTAAATGGCAGTTTTACTCTATTAAACAATTAGGGTGACATAAAGGAGGAAGGGACAAAAAAGAATAATCATAATAATAATACTCAACTGCACTTTTGTGAGAACACCAACCACTGTGGGGCAGCTGTAAATCCAACTCCAGATGCACTCTTCCATCAAGGCTCCTCTTGCAAGTACTACCTCAGGCCGTGCAAACCTCTGACCCCCTCCAGCCCCCCAGGCACAGCTTCAGAGAGGACTTGCTAGAATAGTCAAATTACATCATGGAGCAAGAGTGCCAGCTGCACCAGAAAGAGGCCCAAGGCTTTGCATTTCTTACAGGAAAATCCATCAACTCCAAAGTGATCTGTTTTCAGCAGTCCTAGATCATGGCTGCTGAAGGCATAGGGACTGGATCACAGAACAACAGGCAAGGAAGCACTGAGAGAGATCACTGCCCCAAAAAGAGCCTCTGCCGGGCACTATGCAGAGGGCTTGCAGCCTGGCCCTACGAGGATGCCAAGCAAAAGCAGGACTGAAAGGCTCTGAACAACCAGGAGGAGTCTCTGGCAAAATAAAGATGAGCCCCACCATGTTTAACAGAATAGGGAGGCCTAATCCTTCAGACCTTTCCTCCCCACTAAAGAGCCACTGGTCCCACACATTAAAAAGACTTGGGCCCACACCCACAAGGTCCTTGGGGGCCTGGTTCCCACTGGAAGTTGGGTACCAAAATACCCAGCAGATCTGGGCCTGGGGACTCATCTCCAGTGTCCTCAGTGGGGTAAGACCCGGGTGGCTCAGAGGCTGGCCACAGATAGCAATGCTCCAAGGGGACTTGGAGATGAAGACACCTGGCGTGGGCTTGCTTGGTGCTGTGGAACAGGGCACAAAATTGTGACCCCACTCAAGGCGGGGGTAATAGTCCCATTGAGCTGAATGGGCAAGTGTCTTACCCAGGGAGCCCTCAGCTGTTGGGTCCCACCCATGGGCCATGCCAGAAGGGAGCAGTCAGAGCCCAAGTATGACTAAAATGCAAGGCCTGCCCATCTGCTAAATCCTTCCCACACAGCGACATCCTCCTCTAAAGAAAGGGCAGGAACAGAGTCCGAGATCCAGGATTAGTTGCATCATAATTCTCTTCTAATTCTTGTTTTCTGTCTTCTTCCTCTCCTCCCAAGCCAACCCTCCAACCCCTGGGCAGAGCCAGCACGAGACTCATGAAAGACCTGGGCAGTGACTAATGCACGGGCCCTTCCCTCCTCCTTCTACACACTGGACGACTTGCACTAACTTCACCTAACAGGGCCCACATTGCCCGAGACCCTCAGCACTGCCCCCAAAACCATCCATTCCCCAGGTCTTTTATGTCCACTGAAAATCCATTTGAGGGGTACTTAGTATGTAAAGCCCATGAGGAACTGAGAGACAACTCTTTGCTCTTCCAGAACATTTTATTTTTAGGACATCACAGATTCTGCACAAAAATGGATGTATGTATAATATGACCCCCAGTTTACAAGGGGGG
>NW_017729031.1:39646433-39651495 GCF_001723915.1 Gavialis gangeticus
CCCCCAGTGACAAGGGGGGGGGGGGGGGTGAGTTGAAGTAATGTGCCCAAGGTAACACAGCAAGTCAGTGGCAGAATCCTGCCCTCCAGTCCTGTGGCCTAAACGACTCCCTCCTTGCACAATATAAATCATGATTGAAACCCAGCTGGACCTAGGAGGAATGCCTCCAGGTTTTATCTTCTTTAGACTGGGACTGGAGATGGGAGAGAAAAGATAGATTGGGTATTGGCGTGTCAGCTTAAACCAAATGAGTGCACCCTATGTTATGTCGTAACTCTAGAAGAATGCTCTCTCATGAAGATACGAAAGGTTGATCTGGATGCAGAGGTCTTTTCAAGTAATATATGAACATAGAGTAAAAAGGGGCTTATGTTCTTGTCAGATCACCAAGTCCCCCAGATCATCCACACCCACACAGCTGGGACAGCAAGGAAGAAAATAACCTATTACTCCTCCTATGAAGAGGCAAAACCTCTTCATTTTGTATCCCTTGAATGCACCACGCTGTTTCTCTCCTCACCCTGTCAGCTTACCTCCAGACATCTTAAATCCTAAACTACTCTTCACAGCAAATATCATTTCTAATTCCCTGCTCTCACCAGCCAGTGCAGGATGCTAGTTAGGACTAAGCCAGTTGTCTATGTGACATGCCCAGTTACGACCAGCTGAGCAACAAGGAACTGGTCATCATTTTTGTGGCCCTTAATTCAGCCTCGGCCTGGAAGAGCTGCAACTCCATGATTCATTAAAACCATTCACACTTTTTTTAAATAATATTTGAGTGAATCTGTGGCTTCAGGCAGACCGACGGTCAATAAACAGCAAATGCCTGGGACAAAGCTAGGATCCCGCAAATCAGAACATAAAATGCCATTTAAAAAAAAGTGCCATAAAAAGTGACCTGGTTGAATAGAGAATGGAAATATTTAAACCCTAGTTGAGCCACTAGATTATTATAGGCTAAAAGAAGAAAGAAAAATAGATTATAGAGTGCTTATTCCATGACATAAGTACACAAGCACTAGGCTGCTTCTTAAACTTGCATAATGTTTACGAGACAACAGCTCCCTTCAAAGTAAACTGAGAAAAATCCATGAAAGGTACGGTATTTCAAATCTCAAAAAACAGAAGATCCTTCAGTTATTTTCAAAATGGATAATAGCAATAAATGCTTCTCCCACACCTGTAACCCCAAGATTCCTCGTCCTTAGCTACAAAGGACCACTTCAATAGTTGAGAGGTAGCTCATAGCCTGTAGATACAGCTCGCTCAGCTGCCAAAAGCTCTGCACACCCAAGACCTGTGAGCAGCCAAGCGCTTCTGGTAGCTGTGTGTGTCTCTGCTCAGCTGTTGTGCCACCAGAGTACGAGGTACACCCCGACACTACCGGCTGAAGGAGCCCTGGCAGCTGGCAGAAGGCACAGGCATGCCGATACGGACCTTCTGCCAGCTGCTCGAGGGCCCCAGGCTTACTCTGCCTAGCAGAGGTGGTGTAACTGCGCAGGCAGAGCCAAGTGTGCCACGTACAAGATGACGTATGAGTGTGAACATACTCACAAGGCGCGTGTAACTACACACGTAAACTTAACACACCTTTAAGGCAGAGATTTAGGGGCGCATTAAGGCACACCAAAGTTAGGCTAGCATAGCCAAGTCACATTAGACCACGCATAGCCACACTAACGTACATTAACACGGTGTGCATCCATTGATGCATGCCACATTAATGCACACTAAGCATCTACATGTGGGCTAATGAGACTTAGCTATGCCAGCCTAAATTTGGTACTTGCTTTAAGCAGGTATCAAATTTAGTTGGGATTAGCCTAAAAATCACTACGTTAAGGTGCATTAAG
This sequence comes from Gavialis gangeticus, assembly GCF_001723915.1. NCBI lineage: Eukaryota > Metazoa > Chordata > Crocodylia > Gavialidae > Gavialis > Gavialis gangeticus. Next base: position 39,648,290 of record NW_017729031.1, read on the forward strand.
GGCATGAACGTGTGACTACATGCCCCTAATGAGCCTTAAAAACGGCAATTTCAGACTAATCCCACTTAAAAGGGCCACATGTAGACAAGCCCACAGTCTTGCAGCAAAACTGGAGTCCTACCAACAAAAACTTTGTACTATGACTAGCTCCAAGGCCTGTTAATCACTAGTTTCTCAGTTAAGACTGCAAAGAAGGGAGTGATTTAATGGTTGTTTTTGCTATGTGGATACCTGTCCACCAGTAACTAGGCTGACACATGAGATTCACTTTTTGTAGACTAATGAAAAAGCAGATGGAAATGGTTTTTATTCACTATAATTTCCAGATGAATTTGAATCACTGAGTGAGAGGGAGGTTTTATGTCCCATTCCTAAACCACACATGCAACAAGATGGTTGGCTATTTCCAACTGACCTAAGAAAGCATCTTCCAGACATAAACCAACAGCTTTGACAATAAGTAGATACAAACCCCCCATCTGAAGGGACATCTTTCGTACTATACATAATAGCCGTCTCATAAGGGGATGTGTACAGTGTCCCAGTGTGAATTCTGTCCTCAAGAACAAGATATCATTCTTTGTTCAGTACAAGGCTCAAATTCACCATGAAGGAAATTGCTGAGATCATAAAGTCTAAGAACTCAGGCAGAAGGAGGAAAAAAAAAAAAAAAATCTGAAGAGAGGAATCCTTATTGTAAATACAAAACCTAAAGAGGATGCTTAACAGAGACACCGTCAACTTGTTTATGCAGCAGAATACAGACCTTGAAAGGAAAGGAAAGCAAAATCCCAAGCCACATCCATTTAGGATAATTTTTTAGGGTTGACAAGGGGCTGGTCAAATATTGTCAATTAGCCAGTCAACTGACCGCCTATTTTTTGACCCGCCAAAAATTATAGCTATTTTACCAAAAAAACTACATTGTTTTGTAGGGGGGGGGAGGTTGTTTTGTTTTGTTTTGTTTTTTTACAGAAATAGGATTTTTTATTGTTGACATATTTCTTAATGGAAAAACTGTCCTTTTTCTGTGTATTATTTGGACCTACTGGCAATTTTTTCTACAATTTTTAACCAATATTTGACCGGTCAAATAACTGAACTTTGACGGGTCAGATGCCCAACCCTAATTTTTTTTTATGTTTGGGTGGCTGTGTACACAAGTTAGCCTCAGCAAACTTTTGCTCGCCCTCTGGCTTTAAAATGACCCAATTCTTATTTCAGGCCACAAAGTGGCACTGCATGTTCCCATCAGACACTCAGTGAGGTGTATTATTTGAAAGGAGTCAATGAATAGAGTGTATCAGTTTATCAGGCTTGCGGCATAAAAACCACTAACTTGGCTTCCCCACATTACTGTGCTGTATATATAGAGCTAAAGAAATGCTGCAACTACAGCAGTATCCCTGTAGGTTTCTTCCCTGTTTTCTAACCTGTTCAGCCTCCAAAAGAGAAGGCTGAGGGGGGAGCTTGTGGCCTGTTATAAACTAGTCAGGGGGGATCAGCAGACGCTGGGGGAGTCCCTGTTCCCCCAAACACCGCCAGGAGTGACCAGGAACAATGGTCACAAGCTGGCAGAGGGCAGGTTTAGGTCAGACATCAGGAGGCGCGACTTCACGGTCAGGGCGGCTAGGGTCTGGAACCAACTTCCAAGGGAGGTGGTGCTGGCTCCTACCCTGGGGGTTTTTAAGATGAGGTTAGATGAACACCTTGCTGGGGTCGTTTGACCCCAGTACTCTTTCCTACCATGGCAGGGGGTCGGACTAGATGATCTGCTCAGGTTCCTTCCGACCCTAGAAACTATGAAACTAACTGAATGGGGTTGCTCACTTCTGTAAGTCATTCCTCCAGAGAAAAGGACGAGGCAGTCTCCTTTTCCATAACGAGACAGTCTCCATCAAAGAGGTTGGACCAAACCAGCTACAGGATGAACCACATTATAAAGCCGGTCTACTTCACACACAGCCCAGCAGATGTTACTTTTCTACCGCTCTCATTGCGTTTGCGTTCGGAGTTTAACAACGGAAAAAACTGAGTTTCTGTTACTATTTTTTGTAAAAACATGCTGGTTTCTTTTTCCTTTGAAACAGCAATCAGACATTTGCCACTATAAATATTTATCATCCCCTATCGTGCAATTGCACCAGAGGCTCAGTTAAGCTTTCTACGGTACCTCCCACCCTGAGTTATCACCATTAAGAAGCGAGTAAAATCTGAGCCTGGGCTAGCTAAACTTTCAGGACGAATCCGCAGAGCTGTCGCCCCAGGATAACGCTGTCTGTATATTCAGGTCCGAGGCGGAGGAAAGACATAAAAGGCCAATCTCTATTCTTGGTCACCCCCTTAACCATAGCAAAGAGCTGGCACCAAGTCTTGCACCTGTAGGTCATCTGCTGAAATCACCCACACGGAGACCGGCTAAAAATATGGTTGCCATCTGATGGCTAATACAGAATGAATTCAGTCGGTGGCGAGTTTAGAGCGGAGTCATTCGAGAAGCATCCCGCGAGTTGGCCCAAGCTGACGTTCCTCTTGGTAAAAAGGCCACAGATTTAGGTGTTAAGAATCAAGTAACCTCCCCAGCCCTGGAGGACATTTGTCTGGGGCAGAAATCAGGGAATCCAATTGCTGTTACCGGCACCATGATGAGCCTAACCCGGGCAGGCAAACCAACGGGCCCAGCTCCAGATTCGCTTGACGAGTGCAACTCGGTGGGAGCCGGGGGCTCAAATAACCAGTCCACCTGCTAGCGTTTCACACGTACTTTGCTCCGGTAGAGCAGGCTGAACATAGTGCAGGCACCGCTAAATCTGACCCGCCGTCTCCCAGATTAGAGCCGTTCTAAAGATAACTCCCGGGGGCCTAGGAACAGCCATGGCAGATCCGCGCTGCCAGAGAGACAGAGATGACACTGCCTCAATAAGCGATCCCTGCCAACCCAGACGGCAGGCTGGAGATGCAAACTGCATAAAATGCCTGATAATCCCTATGCAGCGCAGGCAGCAGACGACCGCGCACGCTGCCCCTGTGTATTCCCCTGGCACCAAGCGGGATTATGTGGGGGGGGAATAAAAAGACGATTCAAAACCTCTCCCTTAGCAGCAGCTGGATGCCAGGAGATGAGCCCCAGCAGACTGCGGCGACGCAGGCAGGCCCAAGCCCTGGGAGAAGATGAGCAAGGTCGCGATGTCACCCTCTAATCCTCC
>NW_017729031.1:39651568-39651789 GCF_001723915.1 Gavialis gangeticus
CCCTCTAATCCTCCGGCTCTGGGTCTCGCAGCCAGGGGCTCTGCTGCACGACACCCCGGGGCCGAGACAAGCGGGCAGGGCCCCCGGGCGAGCAGCCCCGGCCCCGGCCGCAGGGCCAAGGGACACCCCCCCCATACACAGGGAGGGGGAAGACCCCGGGGACCCCCTGTCCTCCCCGAGGCCCCCGATCCCTGAGGCCTGGCTCCATCCCCCGCCTGCCA
>NW_017729031.1:39661984-39665017 GCF_001723915.1 Gavialis gangeticus
CGGCGGCAGGACGTCGCCGGCAACGGCTGAGGAAACAGGCCGGGTCGTGTCATCGCCTGCCCCGCACCCAGAGCGGGCCTGGAAAGGGTCGGTTGTTTCCCCGCTATCCGACTATTATTATTATCGCCGTTATCCCTGGCGAAGGGGAGCCGGATGCTGAGGCCCTAAGCTGTGTCCATAAAAAATAACCCAAAACGTATGTATATTTTTGTCATGTTTGAATGAAAATGTCCATATTTAGAGAGTCGTTTCCCCATATCTCCTTTATTTACCTACTGATTATTATAAAACTTGAGAGAGAGAGATATCTATATATATATATCTCTATAGATATATATATATATAGATAGATATATATACACACACACTATAAAACGAGATGGGTTTCTTATTTAGAGGCCCCTCATATTGTGAGGCCCTGAGCTGTAGTTTGAGTAGCTTAAGCCTAAATCCGGCACTGCCTGATACTAAAAGTTCGCCCCAGGGCCGCCAGGAGACGAGGCACGGCGGTGCCCGGCAGCCCTCCGCGGGGGCAGGGGACAGGGCTACCGATGAAGCCCCTGGGAAAGCACTGCCACCACCAGCTGGGGCTAAGAGGGACTCTCTGGTACACAGCAGTATGGGGCCTTTGATATGTAGTTGAATGGTTCGGAGGCTGGCCAGCAGAGGGCAGACGGGACACCCGCGCACCAGCCATTTTAAGCAGAATGATCAATTGAACCGGAGATCTCCAGGGACAGCTGGTCCAATCCCCTGCATGGTGTGCTGCTCCAAAACCAGCCAAGGCAGATGCCCGTGCAGCCACCCCAAACGCCTCCAGCCTCCAGCCCTTAGGTAGAGTTTAGATGATGGTTTATGGGGAGGGTTTGGATAGGGGTCATCCTGCCTCAGGCAGGGGGTGGACTAGATGTGACCTCTGGAGGCCCCTTCTTGCCCTACTTCTCTATGGGCACGTCTACACATGCACACTTACTGTGCAGTAATTTGGGTAAACAAAAATGGCTGTGCAATACAGGTGCACATCTACACATGCGTACCTGTACTGTGCAGTAACTATGGTGACTTATGCTGACTTGGGCATAAATTTGCAACCTAGCTGATGCAGGTAGCCAATTTACACCCGAGTAGTTACTGCACAGTAATGCTGCGTGTGTGGACTGACTTGGGACTAACTTGACTCCCAATTTCTTGCACGTTTAAACGCCAGCTTAAAAACTACTTACCGCACAGTAAATGGATGCGTAGACACGCCCTATAACTATACCATTTGTCGTTCCATCCTTGCTCCTGCCGGGATCTCTTGAGCGTATACTGACAACATTTTATAGGAGCAGGACATTGGCTGTCACGGTTCCCCTGATTTCCCTGTGGCAGGTTCAGGTGTTGGGTCTGTGCTGTGCCAGGGTTGACAGGAGTCTTATGTAGAGTTTGGATTATGGATTGTATAGGATGGTTTGGATAGGGGTGATCCCGCGTCGGATGGGGTCGGACTAGATGTTATGTCTGGAGGTCCCTGCCGGCCCTATTTCTGCGTAATAGTTATTTGTTTGTGTAGTGGGAGCCCTTGTCAGGGAGCAGAGCCCCATTGTGCCAGATACTGTACATGTATAAAACAGAAATATGGTCCTTGCTCCAAAGAACTTGGGCCATCTAAATATAGGACCAAGAGCAAACAGGTGAATATTGACAGATGTGGGAGGAAGCACAAGCAAAATGAGTGGGTAATGGTCAGCCTTGTAGGCAATAGCCTGAGCACACCACCTGACTACAAGTATGCTAGCTACCTGAATATAACCTCAAATGACATTTCTTCAGGTACCCCCAGTACTCACCACACCACCAAGCCGTGCCATGGACCCAGATACCAGCTCTGCTCCCTCATCAAGACAGATCACATCATCACTGGACCAAACAACACAGATTAAAACATCCATGGTTCATTCACCTGTTCCTCTACGGAGGTCACATATGCCGTCATCTGCTTACAGTGCCCACCTGCTGTCTACACTTGAAAGACAGGGTGATCCCTGTGTGAAAGAAGGAGCTCCAGAAAGACATAAAAGCCCAGGACAACACTTTAACCTCCCTGGACAGTCCACCCCGACCTCAGAGTAGCTGTTCTTAAAGAACAAAACTTTAAAAACCGACCTGAAAGCAAAACTGCAGAACAAGAAATCACCCACCGGCTGCCTCGTTAAGCACAGTCTCAGCAGAGATGCTGGATTCCTGTCGCATTACCTGGACTAGCTTGTGCAACCCCTGTGCTCCTCAAGGGATTCATTGGCTTGTTCATCCCTATTGACATATTCAACCTGTCTTTGCCTCTCTCAGCAATGCCCCCTCTTCCTATCGACTGTATTTAAATTACTTTCTGTTTAGGACTGCTTCTTTCTGCAAGTCCATTCCTTCGCCTTATGCAGTACATGCATTCCTGGAAAACGATGCATAACTCAAATTTGCATAAAGGGAACCAACTTTACAAGATAATAAATAGGGATACGTTCCAAGACCTCAACTGTACTGACTTCCAGACCCACTTCTACCACTTTTACAAGACAATTTTGGTACTCCCCAACAGCAGACAGTACACACAAGTACAGGGTAGTAGTGAATGTTTAGTTGGTGTGAAGAGAGGGTGGTGAAGGGTCTTCAGTGCCAGACTCCACATCACCGGTAGGAGGTACAGGCAGGGTAACATCCACAGGAGAATCAACAACTACAGAAACACGTGTCGCAGACAACGAGCAAGGAGCACAGATCAACACAGGAGACTATATTTTGGTGCACATCATTCCCACAATGCACCGCACAAATCAGCTGACTTCAGGCTTCCACCACACCGATCGCATAAGGGTGAATTTACCTTGCATATAACAAAATTTAGTATAAAAAGGGTCATCGCATAAGAGCAAATTTGCACATACAGAACCTGCATAGATTTCATAGATTTCATAGGCATTAGGGCTGGAAGGGACCTCAGAAGATCATCGAGTCCAGCCCCCTGCCCCAGGGGCAGGAAGTCAACTGGGGTCA
>NW_017729031.1:39670017-39679023 GCF_001723915.1 Gavialis gangeticus
GACCCCACTGGTCACAGGACACCATGATGAGTGACTTCCATCAATTACTACCCTCTGGGTCTGACCACAGAGCCAATTTCCCAGCCAGCGGATCATGGTGGAGCCAAGGCCACAATTGGCCAGTTTCGCCAAGAGGTGATCATGGGATACCAGATCAAAGGCTTTTTTGAAGTAAAGATATACAACATCAATCTCTTCTCCCTTGTCCAGGTGATAGGTCACCTGGTCGTAGAAGGAAATGAGATTGGTCAATCAAGACCTACCCACAACAAACCCGTGCTGGCTATCCCTCAGGATGTTGGCCTCGGCCAGTCCCTTAAGGATGGCCTCTTTAATAAACTTTTCTAAGATCTTCCCTGGGATAGAAGTCAGGCTGATGGGGCTATAGCGAGGGAAACCTGTATCTGACAAAGTAGGCTGTTGCCTATGAAAGCTTATGCATCTCTGAACCAGTTAGTCTCTAAGGGTGCTCCAGGAGGTGTGTGTGGGGGGGTCTAATTAGCGCAACTTCAAGAGCCATGCTAATTAAAAGCGCCCAAAGCATCACGTATATCAGCGTCCCTGTGCTGAAAAATGGTGGCACAGCACTTTAAATTAAAGCTTGTTGAATGAGCTGAAGTTCAAACTGCCCTGCCGCCATTTTTCAGTGTGGGGATGATGGTACATGTGATACTAGAGGCTGCTGTAGCACATTAATTACCACACTCCAGCAGACTCAATTAACTGAGTCTGCTCCAACATGCTGGAATTACAGCGCGTCAGAGCAGGCTCCCTGCACACGTACAGGAGCCCTGCCTTGGTGTTACCCTGCCCTGCCTTCTGCCTGACTTCAGACTGACACAATTAACAATCGCTCTTAGGTAACACATAAAAACCAGGTCCTTGGCCCAAGGGATTACAGTCCAATTGATAGACAGGACTCAGAAGTGACACGGGGACATACATATATCTACCATAGCAGGTGAGGAGTCACATGTCTTGTAGCCTGGAGTGAAAGGAGGTTAATCCTGGAGGCAGAAGACTTCACACATGCAGGTGATGTTGCCATCAGGAAGGAGAGGAAGGGCCAAGTTTTGGAAATATGGAGAAAGAAGTGATGGGATTTCATCACAACCAGGGTGGGAGGGAGAAAGAGCGCAGCCAAAGACCCCCAAGGCTATGTTCTTGTTTGCAAAAGAGGATGGGGTTGTTATTTACAGCAAGAGAGCATGAGAGAGGTGGACAGGATGGGCGAAGAAAGATGAAAGGCCATTGTTCAATCTGGAATAATACACAAGATCCTCCACTGAAATTAAAGAGATTACACAGTAAAAAGAAAGAGAAATGGGCCCACAGGCTGGCTAATGTCGAACAGGTTTTATTATCAAAGGAACTGAAAGGTTGTCTATCTAGCGCGTGTCCTGTCTGTTGGTAACCATAGACCAAAACATGCTGGAGTAACACAGCACAGGTCTGTCACCCACAGTCCCTCCTGGAAATGAAACATTCACCCCAAAGACCACGCTGGCAAACCACCAATAAAGCAACTCAGTGACAAATCAAATGTTACCTACAGACTCCTGTGGATGACTGCTCACTTTAAATTCACTTGGGAAGTGATTTATGGTTTTTGTAGACTAAAAACTAGAACAACCAACAAACACTCATGCTTAGACACCATTGGTGATTCAGTTTTGCACATCTCTCTCAGCTTGCAATGAACTTTGTCAGTCTTATTAATTTTCAGAGGGTTATGCAATCCTGATTGTTAATACTCATACATCAGATATGCATCTGCTTTGCAAATTACTGCTTGACACCCGGCACTAGAAAGCAAGATACGATAGAAAACTGAATTCAAATGAACCCAAAATAAAACTGAAATTTTTAAAACTGACATAATTCCAGTTTATAAAAAAACCACAGTGAGAAAATGCCAGTATTAAAGGAAAAAGCCTGATAGGACCCAACACCTGGAAGTTAACAATGGGCAGATTAAAATAAAAAAAATTGGCACAAATAATTAAGTGAAAGTAATTAACGTTGGAACAAACCCCTGGGGGAAGTGGTGGATTTCTCACCTCCTGGTAGCTTCAGGCTAAGACTTTTTGGAATGTATGTAGTAAAATGCAAGCTATCAGGTTCAATACAACAGTGACTGGATGAAACTCCCTGGTTTGTATTATGCAGGATTTCAGATCAGATTATCTATTGATCCCTTCCAGCCTCAAAATCTCTTGAGTTTAGCATTGAGTATCACAGACCTTTTTCATTTTCTCTTTAGGTTGCTCATTTGTATAGTAGAAATGCCTAAAAAAGGAATAAATTATCCAGCTACCGAGCGCATCTATATGTGCATGAATGCGCATTAGTTAATGTACACTAAATCTAGTACCTCCATGCATTTATACATGTGCTCCAGGAGTGCAGGGGGGCTCTGAGAGCCACTCTAATTAAAGCACCTGGAGCATCACATGTATCAGCGTTTCCACACTGAAAAATGGCAGCAGGGGCACTTTAACTAAAGCCCATCAAATGAGCTTTTTTCAGTACAGGGACACTGATATATGTGACATTGGAGTCTGCTGGAGCACAGTAATTACCACGTTCCAACAGACTCGATTAATCAAGTCTGCTCCAACGCACTATAATTACAGCGTGTTGGAGCAGCCTTGCTGCACGTGTACAGGCACCCACCATTGTGAGGTACTAGGAGCATACACATTACCCTGTATTAATGTGCATTAACTAAAGAGCAGGGTTTTTAAGTGATGCTTAATGCTCATTAGCCTATTTTAATGCACATTAACTAAATAGCATGGCTTTTAATGATGCTTTAATGCACATTAAAGTGCACGTGTAGACACACCCATGCAAGTAACTGGTCAGCTTAACATGGAAACACAGGCAGAAGGCAAGACAGGCTGCAATTTTTTTCTGCACGTCCATTCATAGCAGCTAATGAAGTAGGCTGTCACCTACTAAACCTTGTATCGCTCTGAACAAGTCAGTATCCGAAGTAGCATCTTACCCTGTCTTCTTCCTTAACTTTAAACTAACACAGCTAATGACCTATCTTTACTCATAGAAACACAGGACTGGCCGGCTTCCTGGGCCATCAACACCCTCTGCGTCTGTGGTATTATGCTTCCCATTTATGGAAACCAGATCACTGGTCTGTGGTAACTGAAAAGGTCATGACAGCAAAAAGGACTTTCACAAAACATTTCAGTGAGACCACATGTAGTATAATCACATCACTAAGCGGGATCTTCTTAGTGACTGCATTAAACTTCCTAATGCAGCAGTACAAAAGCAGAAAGATATATCCAAAAGGAAAGACCATTGCCCGATTAGGCACTGGTGACAGTGGAAATTAGCACTACCATTAACGGAGGAAACAACTCATACTTCATCCACATATCAGAGTTCAGTTTTAAATATAAAGTAGCATGAATCCCATTGGTGTTTGGGAAGATGGGGCTGGTTCAGGTGCCTCCAACAAAGCATCTAATCTTTGGCTTCACTATTAATTATTACTGCTTGTATTGTTATTAAACATATACAGAGTGCAATAATTGTGTGTGGCACTCTACACAAATTACAAAGGCCAGGCATTGACTCTGAAGGATTTATACTCTGCATAAGACAAAGAGAAAGATGATAAGAGCCCCAGGAAGAAGGCAGTAAATGAAATCAGCTCTATCAGTTAATCAGTTCTGCTATAAAGCAAAATGACCCAGCTTGTAAGAGATGATATCACTTGAACTGTTCCACCTTCAAGTGTCATCTCAAAACATGCATCTCCCAGGAGACATATAAAGCCAGTCTGTGCCTTGTACAACTTCAAAAATAAGCAAGTAATAAGGCACAACTGAACTTCCCACTTGGTTATTAGCTTCTTACTATTGTATTTGCCACTTTCCATTTTTTGCCTAGCTCAGACCCTATCCAGAAATCCAACTACATGGAGTCCAGTGGGACTACTCACGGTAGTCAGCACTACACATAACAGTAAAAGTCTACCAGATTGGGTCCTTAGACTGTAAACTCTTTGGGGTACAGTGCTTGTTTTCTCATTTCAATAGAAGAACCTAGCACACCTTTGGCACTAGATGAACAACAATCAGTGATGTGTCTGGTATGGGAATCCTGGAAAACCTTTAAAAAGTATTAAAGCCCTAGATGTTGAGGACCTGGATCAAGACCAAATTGGACAGATACTTGGCGGGGATGGTTTAGTCAGGGGAGAGAGATATAGCTGGGGGAGACGTTAGACCAACTTTTGAGTATAGTTTCCAGCCACTGATTCTTGGAATGCTTTTCTCTGGTAGTTTGAACAGCCCTTGACTACTCAGTATTTACTGCCTATGAAGGTGCTCACACACCACAGTCCAGCCAACTCTTGAACCTCTTTTTGACACATTAAACTGAATGAGCACCTTATGTTTTCTCGTTCTTGAAATATTTTTGTTGTTCTTTTTGGCATCTCTTCAAGATTATGAGAGAAATTTGGACTTAATGTGAATTCCCTTTTCTTACTTTCAAACCATTGCTCCTAAATATGCCCTCCTTGGACCATACTGCATTCTTCTTCTCCTGCATTAGTAAGAACTGGTTATCATATTCCCCACTTAGCACCTGACTTGCAAACACTCAATATGAAGCATGGAGTTCACTGCTGTGCATAATGCCTACTCCTTTCCAGTTGTAAGCATGTCTGTCAGTAGGGTGGAAGTCAGTCTCTATGGGCTTGATCCTTATTTCCTGTGCTATCAATGGCAAAATTTGCACTGACATACAAAGAGCAGGATCAAGCCTTTTAGCATCATTTGGCCATCTAATGCCTAGCTAGCTCTTTTAGTAAATGAGGAGTGTGGTTTCAGGGCATCACCATGGGACAGGGAGTAATAAAGTCCAGGACTGAACTTCTGGCTCCATTACAGTTAATGGCAAAACTCACTTTAATTTCAATATCATTTGATTTCTGAAATCTATTTCTGGCTGGCTTGGCTACGGACTTGCAGTGGGACCACAGCTAAAACCCTTCACTTCATCTTCTTCACCTAAAAACTAAGTAAAATAATGAAATTAACCTGTGTTATGGGCGTGTAGAAAGTTTCATTACTGACTATTCGTATATATTTTGAACATGCTACAGTAGTTGTCTTTGTTATCCATGAGCATTGAACCAAAAGGTTGGTGTCTGATGGATCTTCCCAGGAAAGAAGAGAAATTGATGGTGAAGTCAGTTAGACCAATTTAGATTAGATAAAAGTGGGAAAACCTTACCAGTGAGAATAACAACAATGAAGCAGCTTACCAAGGTCAGTATGGCTCCTCCATCAATGATTGGATCTAAACAGGAGCACTTCTTTTTGGTATCTAGTTAAAATAGGAACTATAGGGAAATGCTATGGCCTGAGTCAGACCAGAAGTCAGACTAGATAAACACTGTAGTCCTTTTTAGCTTTATAATGCATGAATCGTTGTATGTCAACACTGCAAACAGCAGCATAGTGTAGAGATTCCTGAGCTAGCTGAAAACACATTAGGCAGAAAGCAGGGTACAGTTGCAGCTTACAGACTAACTGAATCAGAGATGCCTAAGTGTTCATAAGCAACAGCTCACTTCCTCAGAGGTGGTTTGTGAAAGCTTATGCACATCTGATTCAGAGTCCGTAAGGTGCAACTCTATCCCACCTTCTGCCTGACTAACACAACTACCTCCCTCCCTCTGGGCACATCTACACATGCAGTTACTTCAAAGTAATCAATTCTGGTGCTTATTGCACCAGAGTTTATTGCTCCCAGGCATGCTGTTTAAATGTGTGCCTGTGATCACAGCATGTTGTGCCAGGCTGGAACAGCCCTAGGTAGGAAGGGAACCTACCCTTGCTGCTTGCTGCTCCAACCTGGCTCAATGTGGGTGCTCCAGTGTGGGGCTCACTGGCAGGTCACGTCAGCATCTACATGGGTGCTACAGCAGAGTAAAAAACACCACAGCAGGATAGTACTTCTATTTACAAGTACTATCCTGCTGCAGAGTTAATTAGTTTCCTTCGAACTAATAGGAGCACACTTGTAGATATGACATATTTACGGTGGAGCTAATTAGTCAACTCCATCATAAAGGTCTCATGTAGATGTGCCCTGTGTAAATAAATTTTGCCAGATGTAGCACATGCCCTGTAGCACAAAGCTCTGTATAGGCTAATTTACCATGCTGAGCTGGGACTAGTTTATCCTAGCTCGTTTAACACTAGCTAGGCTCCAGAAGCAGTCATAAAGTTAGCTTGCACAGGGCTCCATCACAGCTCTTTTACCATAGAAAGCAATCTGCAGTGTAGACCTACACTTTGATGCAATTCTGTTTATTTTTAAAACACAGGAGGAATCAAAGAGCTTAGGGCAATTTCTCTGATCTCCACTTTCAGCCAGCCCCCTACCAAAAAGCCCTTTCTGCACTTCACACCAGTACTTGTTCAGTCTGTGTGAGAGCTTCCTTCACTTTCTGTGTCGTCTCACTCCTCCTCCAGCTGAGCTGTTGTTCATCCACCCTTGTATACCCCTTCTCAAAACAATATCCAGCTGCAGGTCCTCAATCCAGAGCATCTGAATTTCAGAGCAGCCTTGCATTTGCCTTCCATTGTGGATGGCAACACATGCCTCATAGTTTCAATACCCTCTACTTGGTCTCATGTGTACAAGAATGAGAAGACACCAGGCAGCAGGTTTAGAACAAATAAAATAAAGGACTTTTTTGTCTTCTTTTTTTTCATTACACGGTATGTAATGAGCACAGGGAACTCCTTGCCACAGGATGTTGTGGACGCCAATAGCATAACCCACTTGAAAAAGAGATTGGGCAAATTTGTGGAAGACAGGTGCATTGGTAGCTGTTAAACCACAAGGACCGGTATCACCTAACTGCTGGTGACTGGGATGATAGGACAGGGAGGGAATCACACTACATATACTCTATCTCTAATTTTCTTCTTGTACGGAATCCACTACTTGCCATGATCAGAGACACGACATTGCATTGGACCCAGTACGGCCATCCTTGTCTTCTTATGTCTTGTGTCCAGGTTTGGCAAATGCAGAATGAGATGGATGAGGTGTGTGTCGCACAATCATCCCAGGAGTGCTGCAAATGCAATACAGATTCAGCACATATGGCAGCTGAAAACTTTAAAGGGTGATTACTGGAAGGACTATTCCCATTCTTTCGTCATATACATTTAATACATTTTGTTTCCCTTTTCTGCTCCAACTTGTCATGTAATTTCTGTTAATTCAGTAACTGCAATATAATACTGTATTCTATGTATAGTCCCAGGAAGCTGTCAACAGGAAAGCTGTCAGCACTTCTCTGCTCTGAGCTGCGATGCCTCTGCATTCATTGACCATAACTGCAATGGCTTTTTTTTGACAACATAGATCTTGAGTCAGCAAAGAGCTAAAACACTTCCTTAACTTGAAACATGTTAGTAATAACCCTATTCCTAATCCATAAAATAATCATGTGTTCTATTTGTACAGCTAAATGACACTTTGTGATATGACAATTAAGCACATATTTAAACTTCAGCGTATTTATAAGTGCTTTGTTGAATCAGGGCCACACTGTACAGTAGATTCTCTTGCAATTTTAACCAACTATCATACCTAGGTCTTCTTTCAGAAAAACTGCTTTGCAGCTTTGCCTTGAACATCTGGATTTCCAATTATTTTTTCCCTAGATGTATGATCCTGAAGTCATTCAAGTTCCATCTTATTTTGCCATTTCCTGCCCTTGTTTCTAGTCTTTTTAGGACCCTTTATAATATTTCCCTGTATTCAAAATCATCTGCAACTTTGCAGTACTGCGCAGCTTGGTATCATCTATAAATATAGTTAGCAGGAGCTTGCATGAGCCCAAGATCACTTCCATAGAGCAGTATGTTAAAAAACACAGGAATCTCTAAATTATACCATCTATCACTACATCTTCTTTCTAAATAATAACTACAAAAATCAACTAGCATCCATCTACAGAGAAGAGGTTATTAACATGTCACTCTGGAGTGAGTCTTTACCACTTATTTTTCTATTCCTTTTCTGCAGCTCTTGTAACAAGCCTCTGTAAGTCTTTCAGGAGGATTCAGTTTTTTCTCAGATCTCTGAAGCATCAGATCCAGTTTCTGATTTGTTTTTGGTGGGAAACTTTTCCTCCAGATCTTGATAGGCTTGAGTCCTGGGATCAGACTGGCAATTCTGACATCTGTGCTTTTGCATGTAGTGCAAAATTCATTAGCCACAGATCACTGAAGCTGATTTCCTCTTTCTGCATGATGGTACCTGCATTTGTGTTGGTAGGTATAATTCTTCTCATAAGGCAGTGATTCGCAACCAGGGTGCCGCAGCACACATGTTAGCATTATTAGTTGCGTGAAACATGATTCACAAGTTAAAGCCAGAGATTTCAGATAGGAATGCATAGTCATTGGTGATGTGTAGGGGGTGCACGCGGGTGCACGTGCACCTCCTGAGATTGGCAGTGCACCTCCTGATGGAAGTGCTGCCGACACTGCTTGTGGGCAGTCGCCATGCCCCCACAGCCTCCAGGGGAGGGGCACACATTGTTCGTGTCCATAGTGTTAAAAGCATTTGGACCTGTTGTGGTCTTCCTGAGTTCTCTGCGACAGAAAAAACTGCTCTATTATTTTTCCATAGTCAAAAAACAAATGAGAAAAAAGAAGAGCTGACATTTTCCAAAGGGTGTCTCGAGTCTAAAAAGGTTGAGAACCACTGCCGGAAGACACGGTCGCTGCTTGTGTTCTTATAGATTCATAGATTTAGGGTCGGAAGGGACCTAGTAGATTTTCTACCCCGACCCCCCGCCAGGGCGGGAGAACAACAAAACCCCAAAACAAAAACGGGACTCAAATGAGTCCAGCCAGGTAGGCATCCAGCCTCTTCTTAAAGACCCCCAGGGTAGGGGCCAGCACCACTTCCCTTGGAAGTTGGTTCCAGCTCCTAGCC
>NW_017729031.1:39679477-39683395 GCF_001723915.1 Gavialis gangeticus
TCAGCCAATCTGCAATCCATCTGACTGTGTAGGCATCTATGCCACAGTCGCCTAGTTTTTTAACTAGGATGGGGTGAGAGACGGTGTCAAAGGCCTTGCTGAAGTCCAGAAAGACTACATCCACCGCGACACCTGCATCCATGGCCTTTGTGACCTGATCGTAAAAGGCAATCAGGTTGGTCTGACATGATCTCCCCCTAATAAATCCATGCTGATTGTTCTGAAACAGTTGGTTTCTTCCTAAGAAGATTGTCCAGTTTGGGCTGCGATAGCAAAGAGGATCATGAGGAATCATTCGTGTTGTGTCTTCTTGTACACACTTAACGAGACTCTCGCAAGCTGTCAGATCTAAAACCAGTGTCACCCTCCTAGGTACCACAATGAATGAACTACAAGGCATTAAGGAATGTGTAGACATACCCGGTATGTACTTGAGGTGTTTGTTTGGGATCTGAAGCACCTGGCAAAATGGATCCTCCTGTTACAATTAAAACAGAGCTTTCCAAATGCAGCATAAGGTTTGAGGCCAGCGTTGCCTTCCGCAAAGAATTCGACCTCGTATCAGAGATTCTGTCCAGGTCCCAGAAGCACGGTTCTTACTCAGTCTCTTTAGTTTAGTAACATACTTTGTCCCATTGTTTGCTTGCACATACCAATCTGTGTCTTTGAAGGGTCTCATTCTTACTGAGTGTGATTTTTAAATTTGGTGTACTCTTCAACTTAATTTCACTTAATTTCTTATTTTGATCTTTTTTGAATGGTAAGGGTGTTATAAAAATCTGAAGCTTCCTACCCCGCAATATTCAAGAAGATTGAGGATTTCACTATGTTATTTTTCTCTTCTCCCTCTGTGGCTGCTAGGTATCATTCAAACCTTTGTCTGAATGCCCTCAAGTTCGCTGCTATATTGTTCAACATTGGAAGGGCAGGTGGAGGTTGCAAAACTTCCATGACTAACTGTACTTAGACTATAGCTGTGCAAGAAGATCACTTCCAGTGACGCTTGTCCTTCCACATGGCTCTGTTGCTCCATGACACCCCAGAAAGGGGGACAGAGATTGACAAGTGCCAGGGAGCACCGTTGCGAGGCAAGCCAGAAGCATCGGTGGGGCGCAGGAGAGTGAAATCGACCAAACAATGTCCGGTCCATCTGTGAGACTTGGGGCGTGGTACAGGGGCGGTTGGAGCCACGCGTAGCCCATAAGGCTGGGGTGCCCAGAACCCCGTTATAGAACCGAGCTGCAGGGGGAACCAGCAGAACTGTAGCCAAGGGAACGAAGGGCAGCCTCCCTACATAACTACAGAACATCAAAGACGTGGCAGGAAAGATTGTGAGGGTGCTTTAACACTGACTTGGCACGGTAGGGGGCGCTAGGGGAGATCACGGCCACCCCTAGGACCCCGTGCTGTTACACTCCACTTACTGTCTGTTGCCAACTTCTTTTTCAGTTTGGAATTCAAATTCTTTTAAGGTCTTTTTCATTCATCACTGCTGACATCATGTAGTGATCACTGGCTTCAATAAAAACAGGCACATATGAATGAGAAGGACTAAACACTGAACTCTATTTTGGAAGAGCAGGCAACCTCTGCAGAATCCTGGTCTCTCTACCTAACTAGCCAGGTAGCAGCTCTCTAATTGAGGGAGCATCTTCCAATTCCCAACTCCCTCAGTTTCCTATTATGGAGCATCTCTAAGTTATAACTTCTATCACTAAGCAGTGTATCAAATAAAAAGAAAGAGTGATTTGACTACAAATGACAGGGAAGGGAGGCAGAGGCGGGGAATGTAAGCAGTGCTAAAAAAGGCAAATAGGTAAAAATCCGTAGGAACAAAGGGATCACAAAAGCTAATCCAAGTAAGGGGATAAGAATCTATAGTCCCTGTTTAGACCATACTTAACACAATCCAGTCTATGGATGATTTTTTGTTCCACAATTTCACCTTCAAGTTTGTTTTTACAGTTTTGTTGTCTAAGTTTTGTTTCTATCACACTCGCCAGCTTTGTCTTCACACAACTAATTCAGATTTAGGGATTCCCTATGCCTACAAATAAATATCATTGCCATGGGCAGAAGTATGGCCCCCCAATATGCTGATACATTTATGACAGACCTTGATGTCCATTTCCCCTGCAGCTGCCCTTCCCCCCCCCCCCAGATATACTTTAAGGTACACTGATGACATCATCATATGGGCACATGGGAAGGAATCTCTAGAGAAATTTCACCAGGACTTTAACAACTCCCATCCCTCCATCACACTAACTCTGGAATACTCCACCCAACACATTCATTTTCTAGACACTAAAGTGAAAGTTTGCAATGGCCACATCACTACCATATTATATTAGAAATCCACTGACCACCACAGCTACCTTCACACCACTAGCTTTCACCTAAATCACACCACTAGCTCCATCACCTACAGCCAAGCTCTCCATTAAAGTAGTATCTCCTCTGATGCCACCAACCGGGATGAACACCTTCAAGATCTGGAGCAGGGATTCCTACAGTTACAATACAATCCCAAACCTGTAGCCACTCAAATCAACAAAGCCAGACTCAGACCTCACTCCAACCTGCCAGAATACTAATCCCCAGAACCAGAATCATTCTGGTTGTCACCTTCAGCTTGAACATCTTGGGCACATTATTACTGACCTCCAGTCCCTCCTGGGAAAGGACAACTGTCCAAAGGCAGCCACAGGAGGCAAACCTGTCCTACCTTACAGACAGCCCCCCAAACTTCAAATATTGTCTCTCAAGCCATGACTATTTTCACCCAGGCACCAGGCCTTGCTACAGACCCAGACAGAGCTATGTCCTCTCATCAGTACACACCAGATCATCATTAGGCCAAATAACACAGATTAGAACATCTGCACCTCTACCAACGTCATATATACCATCATCTGCTTACTGTGCTTCTCTGCTATTTACATTGGACCAATGGCGTGATACCTATTTGTAAGAATGAATGAACTCTGACCTGAGATCAGCTCTGGAAAGACACACAGCCCTCTGGCAGAGCACTTTAACCACACTGGACATGCCAGCACTGACCGCGGGGTAGCTGTTTTTAGAAAAGAAAAAAAATGAACTTGAACGTGAAATGATGGACCAAGAAATCAGCTATAGACTGGACTGTGTTAAGTATGGTCTGAACAGCGACTACAGAGTCTTATCCCCTTACCTGGATTTGTTTTTGTGACCGCTTTTTCTCTATGGATTTATTACTTGTTTGTGTCTCCCAGAACTGCCGTCCTCCCCCCTCCATCACTGCCTTCCTTGTCTTTTGTATTCAAATCACTCTCTCTGATACGCTGTAGTGACAGTCCCTTCACAGCATCTGATAAAGTGAACTCAGGTTCAAGAAATGTCATGCTATACATCTCTGATTTAGTCTATAAGGTGCACATCTGCCTGATTTCAGACTAATACAGCTAACTCCCTCTCTATAATATGTCATTTTATCTCTCTTTTTCTCCCTGCTGCGTTGATCTTTAAGAATAAGAGGCATTCATATACTTAGGTATTTGCAACAAGTAAAAAAAAATAACCGATGTTCTAGGGACCAAAGAAGACAAGGTTCTTTGCGTGAACCTGATAACTTTTATTAGACCAACTTAAATAGTTGGAAAACAATTATTAAGCAAGCTTTCGGGTTCAAAAACCCTTCGTCAGGTTAAGGAAGTTTTAGCAGTTGGTGTGTGCTCTTCCTGGATGGAGTGAAAAGTAAAGAAGCCAGAGGCTGGGCTGGTCTGCATGCAAGACAGGTAGTCAGTGAAGATGTAGATTGAGGAGTCAATGGGTGAGAGACAGGCGGGGATGGGGGGAGGTGGAGAGAAGGGGGATGAAAAGTGGAGAGAGCCCTAGGGAGTCAGATGTCAGGCAGGTTATAATGTGCCATAAATC
>NW_017729031.1:39683454-39690482 GCF_001723915.1 Gavialis gangeticus
GAGAGAGTGGTTTTCTTGTGAGAAATGTGCCCCCACAGGTCATTGGGTATTCCTGTCTTTGATAGGTTTCCAGGGTGCGTTCATTCTGGTGCGCAGTTGTTGTTTGGTCTCTCCTACCTATTTTCCATCAGAGCATTTGGTGCATTGGGTGAGATATATGACATTTCTGGAGGTGCAGCTGTAAGATCCAGGAATGCTGATGGCTCTGTTGTGGGGTGTAGTAATTGTGGGGGTGGTGGAGATGTGTTGGCAGGTTTTGCATTTCTTGTCATGGCATGGCCTGGATCCTTTTGGTGTGTTCTGGGCCTAAGGAAGTTTGCTTCTGGTGATGAGGTTAGCGAGGTTCGGTGCTTGTTTGAAGGCTAGGATGGGTGGCTCTGGGAAGATCTTTTTTAGAGTAGGGTCTTTCTGGTATGGGTTGCAATTGTTTGAGGATTTTCTGTACAGGTTTGAGGGAGGGGTGAGATGTCATAACCAGCAGTATGCGATTTGTGGGGGGTTTTCTTCTGTACTGCAACAGTTCTTCCCGTGGTATCCGTGTGGCTCCTTCAAACATGCGATCTATCTCTCTGGAGGAGTGTCCTTGTTGGGTGAAAGCCTTTTAAGATTGGTGAGGTGGCAATCCCGGATGTTCTCTTCAGTCCAAATTCGGTGGCATCTGAGGGCTTGGCTGCATATCACAGCTTTTTTGGTGTATTTAGCATGATTGCTGGTTCTGTGCAGATATGTATGCTGGTCTGTGGGTTTCTTGTATAACGTGGTCTGTATTTTATCATTCTGGATGCTGATCATCGTGTCTAAAAAGGGGATGTTGGTGCTGGAGTATTCTAGAGAAAGTTGGATGGAGGGATGGCGGTTGTTGAATTTCTGATGGAACTCAATCAGGGATTGTAGGTTTTCAGTCCACATGATGAAGATGTCATCGATATATCTTAAGTATAACAAGGGATTGATGTTGCAGTTCTTCAGGAAGTCTTCTTCCAGGTGGCTCATAAAAAGGTTGGCATACTATGGGGCCATTTTGGTGCCCATAGCTGTTCCCATCATCTGGAGGACGTGTTGATTATTGAAAGTGAAGTTGTTGTGTGTGAGGATGCAGTGTATAAGGTCAGTAATATCTTTGGGTCTGTATTCTGAGTTGTAATCTTGTTCCTGTAGATATGTAGGGACCAGACACATTTATCAGCATATTACTGCATATATCCATTCATTTGCTTCTCTTGCTTAGGTGCTTCCTCAAGCAGAATCGGTTTCTAAGGGACCTGTGTTTGATGTGGGGCTTTAGGATAAATAACATGATGAGATTAAAGCAGGTGAGTATATGTAAAGAAAAAAGCAAAAGTTATGAGTGTGCAAAACAAAGATGGTCAGAAAGCTACACTTGCCATAATGGAAAATGACAGCGAACGTTTCGGGCCCAGTGGTCACTTTAAAAGGTGATTTTAGCAGGAAGCATTTCTCTCCCACATGAGTCATTTCCATGTTTATTTTTGTGCATACTTTAATCAGCATAAAAGTTACTCAGACTCCCTTACTCCAGGGTGTGGCAGCAGCAGCACGTATTTCCCTAATACAGCCAATCTGCGTGACACATCATGATGATGTGCTGTCCATTTGGATGCACCTAGACAAAACCGTCTTAGCAAGATGGGTGCATCATTCGGGTTCCTGCTCTGCAATAAAAGAGGTTTCCAGTCTCAGATCTACTTGGAGACTTTCATGACTTGTACCCAGACCTTACAAATGTGTGTGCCTGTGCTGTTTCACTGATTTCAATGTAAAGGTAAATACTTGTAGAAGAGCTTGCAGGACTGAGGCTTATGCTAATAGATAACTGGTCCCTTGGACCTACACTACTTGAGGCTTCTAGGTACCACAACAAAATGCAGGTTTAAAATAATAAATGAATAAATTCAAACACATTTCAATACTTTATGCCAACTTCACTCAGTTTTGCCAGTGGAGCTCCACTGAGGTCATGAATTAGCTCTGCTGTGATTGATGGGAAAAAATGGCCTATTTTTATAAATACCACATCCTACAGTTATGATTCAAAATTGTGCCATGCACAAAAAGAAAGGTGCCACAATGATTTTAACTAACTCTGTAGACTGCACAATATTTTTTGAAGGACCAGTGATCTATAACAAGTTGTCTTAAGGTAGGCAGAATGGGCATGAAAAATGTGGTTCCTTTTATAGGTTTTATTTGTTTTTAAGATGGAAAAAAACAAGGGTTTAAAGGGACAGTACTGACTTAAAATCACACTTCTCATTGAACATGTTTTGTCTGCTCTTATGGTAAGTAGCACATAAAAATGTCTAGAACTGATAGTAAGGAAATATATTTTTTCTCTTATCACTCACTTTTCTGTTGGTGCCCCCCTATTATATAAATTATTCTGTTCTCTTGCTGTAAGCCTCCCTGAGCTTTTGCTGGGAAGGGCGACATATAAACTGCATAAATAAATAAGTAAATATATAAATTGCATAAATATATTCGTTATATATAAACTGCATAAATATGTATGTATATGCATATATTTATTTATATATGCATCTAATATATATATTATACATACATACGTATCTATAGACATACATACCTGTGTGTTCATGTGTGCGCATGCATTTCTGTGTGTTTATTCTGTGCATTCACCTGCATTTTATATCTGCTGAGTTTCATGGTTTTCTCTGTACAGCCAATTTTGCAGCATCTAAAGCTGCAAATAGTACAGTATAACTTCAAAGTGTATTGACACAAATACCCCTCAGAAGCCAGCAGGACTATGTGTGAGTCACTCGTACAAACCCCAAAGGACAGGAAAACATTTAAAAAAATAAGGAAAATGTGATGGCAAAAAGCACAAATAATTTAACAACAGGTGCCTGAAGCCATTTTCGAACTGACTGGATTTCAAGTTGATGATGGCCCTTTAGGTCCCAAAGCAGTAAAGCACTTGAAGCATAGGCTTAGCTCGAAGAGCGTAAGCAGTGTCATTAAAGTCGATGGGACTACCGACTTGTTCAAACTTAGGCATGCACTTAAGTGCTGTGCTGGATAGGGGTTTAAATTTTGCACTCCAGAAATAACATTATCACCTCCAGTCTACAAATTGCTGCTGCAGTTTTCTTTTTGATGTCTGTAAAGTTTTGCCCTTCTGCGAAGAGGCTGTTGCTTTCATAATTTCTCATTTAAATTGGTTCAACCCATTTTATTTTTAACAGAGGTACCACAGCGACATGCCCAGTGATATATATTTACTTTTTCTGACTCAAAGGTTTTGATTACAACTTGCCACATTGAAAGCTCCAAGCTGTGATAATGGAAATGTAGCATGTTTACCCCTGTGGAGGGTGAAGGCCTTAACATATAATCCTTTTATTCAGAGAAAGAAGCAAAAAGACAAAGGTAGTAGTTACTAACGTTCATACACTGGGAATGGTTATATTTCCAGCACTAATTGCATACAAGATTAACACACAGCAGTGTAGAAATTTCTATATTTTGTCACTAAACAAAGAATCCCAGTTTTGTTTTTAAATATATACTTATTGTTTTATTTTTAAACAGTTAGACATGGGAAAATAAAGGGACTATTTAATCAAATATGATAATTAAGTTTTTAAAATGCCAAGATTCATGATAAATATTGCTTGCAATGAACTATCTATCCAGCTCTAAAAATCAACCATAAAGTAAAAGACATCAAGCACAAACAAGGTCTGATGTGTTAAAATTAGAGATGAGCTTACGCCGTAATATTTGGAACATGTCCTCCTGCTGAATGGCAGATACAGGGTGCTGGTCCAAAACCAAGCCAAAGCTTAGGGGTGTTCACATAGGAATTTTGTTTTTTTTGCCATACCACTAAGTCACCTGTCTCTGGTTTAACTCCACTGACTTACTGATGTTACACCGGCAATTTATTTGAGTCAAGAAGGCCAACATCTTCAAAACAGCACACAGCACAGAGTCTGTACATCATACACCACAAAGTCTGTATCATACATTAAATATTCAGGCCAAATTAAGTTCTGATTCCACGTGTGTCTTCATAAAGTCTCCTGCAGCTTTTATGGTTTCTCCTGGTCAAAGACAACCCTCCCCAGACCATAAATCCAGACAGTAACCAGAATTGGCCAAATTGGCTCCTATCTTTCCCTTCAGCTTTTACAAGGTTATTTATTGCAGGCAAAATGGGTGTCAGCTATACCCTTATCTGGTTTGTTTTAACTTAACATTCCTTTCCCATTGCCTGCCTTCTCCTGCTGACATTTCCCTCCGACCTTTGCTCTCCAAAAGAAAGGTGGCAGGAGAAGTACTGGCCCTCTGCATTAACAACAGTAGATAAGAAGTCAGCATTATCTGGTATTTTCTCTCTCCTTTCAAACAAGGAAAAGGGTGAAACAGTGGAAGATTTACTCTCAGAAGTTGCACTATTCCACAACCCCCAAATGTTTTATCATTATATGTAATTGTTTTACTTCCTTCTTGGAAGACTTGGGAGATGCACAAGAGTAACCCCCATTTGCAACAAACTGGGCACCACTCCTCCCAGTTCATTTCAGAGAGGACTCCAATTTGGCTCAACGACAGTCTGGCTCAGAAAGGGTCTCCTGAGTGTGGGGAATGTAGTCTTTGATTATGTTTTTGCCCCTTATCTCTGTAGAGGCTATTCCTCAGCCGCCAGCTGCATTCCTCCGAAGAATAATGCAGTATCAGTCACATGCCTCATTAGCTTCTCAAATAGTTGGAAGAAATGTTCATTGCATTTCAGAACCTAGTTAAAATGTGCTCTCCCCACATCCATTCATGTCTGGGATCCTAGAATGAAGAGCATGCAACTACTATGCATTTTCCATTCTTTGAGGTTTTGTCCACATGGAGAAGTTACTGGGAGGTAATCCAGGTTACGAATTTAAAGTTTACTGGCTTCTGCTCACAAAGTCCTCATATGGATGCTTTCTTTGGAATAAGTGCATTCCTGCATGCTAAAAGTACGGAGTAACTAGCACCCTACTTCACTAATCACACCCCACTTCACACATCATATTAAGTTCCCCATGTAGACAAGCCCTAAGTAAATTCACAGCAGTCAAGAAAGCATCAGCTTTTTAGTGATATCTGGTTCTCCATTTTAGGTCTGAATTTTAATTGATGGTCCTATTTGTAGCCTCTGAAAAAGGGATAGCGCCTTCTGACATGGTGATCCGTGGACTACCAGTGATCAATGAGGGAATACAAAGTGGTCTGCAGCTGGTCCACGGATCACACCACCAGGCCCTGTGTACCTTTATAGAGCATTTCTACACATCCTCCTGATAGCCCTTGGGCGCACTGAAATGAAGCAGAGCATGCCCACTTTGCACATGCTATACCCTGAAAACATGTCACTGCCTTTCGGAGGGTTGCTAAACTCTGTATTTTAGGTGTAGCTATTGGTGAGCAGCCCAACACCATCATAAGGGTGGTGGTGTTGCATTTTGGTGGGAGAAGGAGCAGTGCGCAGAGCAGGCAGGCTGGTTACACTGACCCGAGGTGGGATAGAGAAACCCATAGTGTTTTCAGTGAATCATTTGATGATAATGAGGCCTGGTGGCACGAGAAATTCTGAGGGTTGACTGTAGTCCGTGGGTCTAAAAAGCTTGGGAAGGACAAATGTAGACAAAATATGGGAGCTGGGAGGATATTCATTCCACTCCGAGGGAAGCATCCTCCACTAGCTTCACTGCAAGTCCTTTGTGCAGCAAGGAGTGACATGCCTCCCAATGGCCATTTTCCCTAAGAAAAATAGACAGCCACATAGCATTTGAACTGAAGTCTCTGAATTGCTCCAGCCAAAGGGGATTATCCTAATCCAGGCTCGTTGATGGCAGCTTTGCTGTCACTGACAGCAGAGCCTGGGATGTCTCTACCTCTCTGTTACAGAGATTGAAGTGAAGGGGAATAGATATAACAGGTGGCATTTTACAGGCAAGGGCCTTTGATGAAAAGAGCAGAGGGGAATGGTTGGAGACACTAGAACTGTGCTGTCAACACCAGCTGTATCATGTAAGTTGGACAGCAATACCTTGCAATCCTCAGGGTCAAATGCTGCTGAGAAGCTAAGTCCTTTTTTGCCCTCCAAGCAGAATTTCATTTTATTATTCCCTGGCTGTATTTCTGATGTTTCTTCATTCTTTTTGTATTATGTCTCCACTCTCACCACTGTTCATAACACCTCCTGGTTTTTTATCACCTGCAGATTTAATGCATGTGCTGTTAACTCACTCTTCCAGGTCATTACCAATCATGTTACATAAAAAGTCAGCCCATCACAGATTATTGTGCCACCAGTAAGCTCATTTTCAAACTCTCCTGTCATTTATCATTCATTTTAATGTTACAGGTGAAAATGGCTCTCATGACAAAGGATCATGTAAACAGATAGCAGGGCCAAATAACATCCAACCATGCATTTCAAAATGGCTGAATAGGGAGCTTTGTGAAACTTGCAAATACCATATTTATTTCAGTCCAAGACGAGGTTCCTCCCCCCAGTCAGCATGGGGTCCCCCATCTTCGATTCACAGGCAAAGCAGAGGCAGGGCAGGCAGGCAGCTGCTGAAGCTCTGACTCTGGCCCTGACCCACATCAGCCTCCTGCACCCCACTCCTCTTGCCCTCTGCAGCTTCTGCCTCCGCCACTTCCTTGCACCTTACTATCAGGCACAGCTTGGCTCCAGCTTGGGCTGGACTCCCTTCCAGGCACAGACCACATGGAAACTCTGTCCCCTGCCCAGCCAGTTAGCAGCACCAACACTGCTGCAAGGCCATTAGGGGTTTTGCTTCCAAATCTTTCCCAAGACAATGGATCAGGGGAAAGGGGCACAGACTGTAGGGAGCTGGGAGTGGGCGGTGCTGGTGGCGGTGGGAGCAGGAAAGCTGCAAAGGGAAGAAGTCTGGGGGCACAGAGGGCAAAGGGGCCATTTGACCTCCCCCCCCGGCCATTGCTTTCCCTGCTGTAGCAGTGCGGGGGGGGGGGGG
>NW_017729031.1:39690589-39705481 GCF_001723915.1 Gavialis gangeticus
GGGGGGGGGGGGGTAGGCACAAATGTAGGACAACTCTCCAATAATTAGATTCTATACCTGGAAAAACTATATCAAATTTATAATGTTTCCGTATATAAAATCTAATTATTGGGGGTCATCTTAAATTCAGGGTTTACTTAGATTCAAGTATACATGAGATTTCACAAAAATCAGGGTTGATTCCAAAGATGGTTCCAAATAGAGAAAACATAATTTTAATGAGTTTAGCAAAATTCTACTCATCCTTTCAGCCACAGAACTAGGTTTTTGGTTAAGTGATGAAAACACCATTCTTTTTTCACTTTGAGCAATCATCCTGGCAAGGGCAAGAGAAGCAAGTATTTTGTTTGGTTTAGTAAATTATTTGACAGTTCTGAAAAAGAAGTTTCTGGATTCTTATAAAAAGAAAGAGGGCAGGAGTCAATACATATGCCAGAAAACTAGAGGGCAAACAAGGTTATAAATATCAGTAAGACGAAAATCCACTATCTTACAAGATATATTTAACAGATCTATCTATGTTTATAAACATCTATCTAGTGAACATGTTGTAATTGAACCATTAAGAAAAGTAGTAGATTTTTAGCAATGGGCCATTTCTCTGCTGTTCATATACTTCTTTGGAAAAGAAACCATCTCATTAGTTCTTTGTTAATAGACCTTGTTAAAGAAGTATGCATTGCATACTTGTGGCCTGTTATAAACTGGTTAGGGGGGATCAGCAGGCGCTGGGGGAGTCCCTGTTCCCCCGAGCGCCGCAAGGAGTGACCAGGAACAATGGTCACAAGCTGGTGGAGGGAAGGTTTAAGTTGGACATCAGGAGGCGCTACTTCACGGTCAGGGCGGCTAGGGTCTGGAACCAGCTTCCAAGTGAGGTGGTGCAGGCTCCCACCCTGGGGGTTTTTAAGAGGAGGTTGGATGACCACCTTACTGGGGTCGTTTGACGCCAGTGCTCTTCCTGCCATGGCAGGGGGTCGGACTAGATGATCTGCTCAGGTCCCTTCCGACCCTAGAAACTATGAAACTATGAAACAATAAAAGAAGTGAGACTCTAATCCGTTCTGGTATTGGAAGAACACTTGCACAATTCAAAAACTAACCTGGATGCAGGTGGGGAAGGTCATGGTCAAATCCAATCTTTCTAATGATAGGAAAGGGAATTTCATTAGATCTTAAAAAACCCGCTGGAATTCTTCGTTCATATCATAGAGAAGTGAAATCCAGCAGTTGTGACATAACATTTCTTTCTAGTCAGAGGTGAGTAGCTCAGGTAAGGTGTTATGGCTGCTCATGGCAGGCACAGGCGGTTTTCCCTTCATCTCTTCTTTTCTTTGCAGGACACTGACAGCTTCAGCTCCTTTCTTCAGTCCAAGTGATTTATTCACATGAAACAATTTCTCTGACCTATTCCACCTCCTTGTCTGCAGCCAATTATTTTATCAGGTTTACTCCTCATTCAAATCGTTTTTGTTGTTATTGTGATTTTTCTCTTCTAGGTCAATTTTCATTTCATTGTGAGCAGTTTTTTGCAAGCATCCCATTTGCATTATTTATTGCCTGGTCCGTAACGGTTAGCTGCTCCGCTGAGTCGTATCTGTGCCCCTACTGAAGGAGCATGTAAGCATCTTCAACACAAATACCTGCATGTGCGTAAGCTCAAACACGTGACTTTGAAATTCTCCTTGTTTGAACACTAGGCCAACATAACTCACTTGAGTGAATGTTTTTGGAGCATGGGCATGGACAAAAAGGATGCAAATAAGTTTCACATGACTTCAACTGAACATGCTGTGGGCACTTTTCAGAATTTTTCCTTTGTTTTACCTGAAAGTCTCATTTTTGATCTCTTAAGAGAGCACCCAATATCCTTCTGCCTGTTATTGCCTAGAAATATTTGTCATGGTTGTTCAGGATTATCTTATTTTTCTCTTTTTCATCAGACATTCTATTTTATTTTTAAAGTTAGTTAGCAAAGTTTACCATTCAGCTTGACTTGTTTTTATATATTAAAAATAAATATTCCAATAAAAAAATTGACAAATAATTAGAAAATTGGAGGTATCACACATTCTGCTGGAAAGAACTTGCTTAAGAACAAGAAACAAAGGAAGGAAATACCAAGATTAGAATAAAGCTAAAAATGGATGGCTTACCACCTCAAACTAGTGTTGAGTGCTGTTGGAGTGAGCTGTTTAAGAATCACTGCTTTGATGATTCTCACCCCAGAACTGGTTGCAGTTCAGTGATGAGCAAAGTGTTCCCTGTGCAAGGTCAAGGTCTGCTGTGGAGTTTGCAAACAAAGCAGCTCATCTTCAGATCTGGCAGATTACTTCGCAATGGCAATCTGGAGTTTTCCAGCTCCTTTGCTGTGACAGTGTGGTATATTCATTTGTAGTGCCTAGGGATGATAGTCATGGTTTAGGACTTCTTTGTGCTAGGTGCTGTACAGACACAGAACAAAATGAGGGTCTCTGCCCATGTACACTCAGGCATCTTAACCAGAAGCAATTATACACTCTGCTAGAATTATAAGAAAGTTCAAGATCTCAGACATTCAACTATTCATTGCAACAAAAAATTAAGCATCTATCTTCCTAAAATAATTGTTCTGAGGCACTAATTGCAAATGAATAACAATTATTTGGAGTTTTTTGACAATGTGTTTTTTCAATAAGAATCAGATGTTGACTGTGAAGAAAATGAGAATGTTTTAATATGTTTACGAACAACACACGACTTCAGTTACCTACTCACTTTCTATTGCTCCCCACTGCATGTTAAGGGGTTAATTTCTACTCAGAGCCAGAGGAAATGAGAACTCATTAACTATCACTTAAACCAGTAAACGTGTATGGGTGGGAAACAGGTACATTAGTAAGAATCAGTACAGATGAATGGGTATCTTGATGAGACGATGAAAATCCAACAATTAAGCATTAACTTTTGACAACTAGAAGCCAAGTAAAGCAAAGAGGTGAAAAGAGCAGAGTCTGCAGCTTGGGCCATAGGTACCAGGTGTGAACAGATTGCTTTGTGAATGGGCTGCTGCCCAGGGCTGAGTCACACAGAGTCAAAGATTATGACTCAGGGCCTAGAAACAGACATGGCTTTTGTCCAGCTGTGGAAACTACAGAGAGATCACCTTGCTGTCCACCACCGGCAAGATCATTTGAGAAGCCTCCTGACCCATTTCCTTCCACTTACTGAAGATCTCCCCCCAGAATCTCCGTGTGGGTTTAGGGCATCAAGATGCACAAGTGATATGATCTTCGCAGCTTGCCAGCTGCGGGAGAAATGTTGGGAAAAACATAAGCCTCTCTACGTGGCCTTCTTTGACTTCACACAAGTTTTCGACTCTGCCAGCTGAGAAGGGTTGTGGAGGATCCTTCTGAAGTATGGATGCCCACCAAAACTTGTCACAGTATGTGAACAATGGTTCTCAGCAATGGATCTATCACAGATCCCTTTGAAGTTAAAACAAGCATTAAGAAAGGCTGCATCATCACTCTGACACTCTTCTCTATATTCCTTGCTGCAATGTTATGTCTGACCACCAACAAGCATCCAGGTGAAGCAGAGTTAACTATCGAATGGATGGTAAACTGTTTAACCTCAGCTGACTCTGAGCCAAAACCAAGACCACCCTAACCACAATCCTGGAGTCCAGTACACTGATGATGCTGTACTGTGCGCTCACTCAGAAGCAGACCTTCAGGCAATTGTCAGCTTCTTTACCAAAGGATACAAGAAAATGGGACTGGTGCTTAACATTCAGAGGACTAAGGTCCTCCATCAACAAGCTCTTAATGAGCAGTCCCCAGCTCTAGTAGTTCAGATTCATGGTGAGACTCTATAAAACACTGAGTATTTCCTGTACCTTGGAAGCCATCTCTTGCGAAGGCTGACATCAATAAAGAAATCCAACATCAGCTCAAATGTGCAAGTGCAGACTTTGGACATGTGAGGAAATGGCTGTTCGAGGGTTGCGACATCAGATTCAAAACCAAGCTTATGGTTTATCAAGCAGTCACAATCCCCACCTTGCTGCATGGAGCTGAGTCGTAGACAATGTACAGGAGACATCTGAAGTTGTTGGAGAGGTACCATCAATGCTGCCTGCAGAAGATCCTCTGAATCCAATGGGAAGAGAGGTGCATCAATGTTAGCATCCTGCTGCAAGCAAACACCCCAAGTATTGAGGCAATGAACATCTGGCATCAACTTCATTGAGCCGGCCATGTCATCCAGATGTCTGACTCCAGACTCCCAAAGCAAGTTTTATTTTCCAGCTCAGCCAAGGCATATAATCAAGAGGAGGGCAGATAAAGCGCTTCAGGGATGTCCTCAAGGCCAAGTTAAAAAAAATGCAACACTGATGTCAACTCATGGGAGACTACTGCCCAGAACTGCCCCAAATGGAGGAAGAGTCTGCTGTGGGGATCTCAGTACTTTGAAACCTCATGGCAACAACAGGAGATAGAAAAGCAGGATCAGCAACAACAGCATGTCACGGACCAAATAAAAAGTCCAGCACCATCCACCCCACATGGAAACACATGTCCAAGCTGCAGTAGAGTCTGTCAATCCTGGATAGGCCTCATCAGCCATCTTCAGATGCACAGATAAGACAGTCATGGAAAACGATCATCCTCAATGCAAGGAATGGCCAAAGAAGAAGAAGGAAGGGGAGCAACCCCAGGGCTGCTCCTGTTCCACTCTAGCCAGGAGCTCCTGTAAGCAAGTGTGGGGTGCCAGGCTTAACTGGGGACAGTAGCTGTAGGCAGGATCCCCCTTTCAGGGTGCTCCGGGGCCCTGCCCAGTGCCCCCATGCTGTTCCCACCCTAGGTGTCCCTTATTCACTCCCACGCTTTGATACCCCCAACTGCACTCTGTACCATGCTGCCCCCCATGAAACCTCCAACCTTAACCCCACTGGCCCCCATCCTGGCATGGACCCCCACCTGCCATGATTTCAGCCCTGCAGCTCCATCCCAGCTGGGCTGTCCCCACTCCCTTACCTCCTGGTGCCTCAGATTGCCCAGGTTTGCACAGCCCTGCCTATCTTCAAAGTGAGCAGCATTATGTGTAGGTGATGGCTGTGACATAGTGGCAGCATGTGATTGGTGTTGGGAAGGGGCCTATGGAGGTTCCTATAGGCTACAAAGCCCTGGCTGCCTGCTCCCTGCAGGATACTGTGCTCCTGCTCAGACACCAGGTGGCACGGCACTGCTCTGCTCTGTCTGCCCTCAACAGTTGCATCCAGCCTCATTCTGATGACAGATCTTCAATCAAGCTCTTGGTTTTTAAGTTTTTTACTGACAATTCCATTTTTTATGGACTTCCAGGAAAAGCATTTTTAGCCTTTTTTATGGGCTGTCCATAAATTTACAGACAGTTAGCAACCCTGGCCCAGAGTAGCATTGCATACTTGAGGCCATCAACATCCATGTCTTCCTGTGTGTAGATAACCAAGGATGGTGCCTAAGAGGCTCTGGGGCAGTACAGCACATGATCCTGCTGAGATAAACACTGACTTCAACTTCACTGTACCATTCTAACTTGAAATCCTAAGTGCTGCAGGTGGTTAACAAAAGCTGACCTTTCTTGAAAAGGCTCCAGGATGTTGCCGTATAAAGGCAAGAGCATTGAAATCCATGGCAACTATATTCCAAAAACTTTTAAAAAAATACTAACACAAGCAACCTGCTTTTATACTCAATCAAACATTTTATCTGAGACTCCAGCACTTTAGTACTGGATGGATTTAGCTGATTAGAAACCAGATCTAGCATTCAGACTCTTTGAACACTGAGGTACTCGAGATATGCACAGGAAAAAGATGACAGTTTACCACTGCATCAAATGCTTTGACATCTTCAAGTGTCCCTGCCAAATGTAACTGAAAACACTTACAGTCTTAAACAAGGACAATTAACTATTCAATGCTCTACAGCCTCACGTACACAGATGTTGCAGTCACTGACATACTATGATGAATTAACTCCTTTGAGCCAGATTTCCCCTTCAGCACTAAGGCCCCATTTAACTGGAGCACAGTAGTCCGTTTCAGGATAAACAAATGAAAGATTATTGAGTTTGAACTTAATAGGTTTCCCTCCAGCAACACGGCTGCCCTCTGGTTGCTTTTCACCCTCTAGTCCAAAGGGCAAATTCTGTTCTATTGCCAATTCTCAAAAAAAATATTGAGTTATGTAGCATTGGATGTTTTCTTCAAGCCCCAGCTCCTGGAATCAGGTGAACATGTGAAAAACTCAACTTTCCTTTTTTTAAAAAGAAAATCCAGGTTCTAGACACAAGACAGAAGAAAAGCTTGAAAAAAAAATGTGAACTCAAAAGGTTCAAAGACCAGAAGGGAAACCAGAAATAGAACCACTAAAATGAGCTGTTTTTCTGTTTTTTTAAAAAGCATCTGATTTTTCAACTTGTCTCCTGGATTTTTTGAGATCCTGAAATCGAATCATTAGGACAGGGAGGTAATGGAAAATAAATCTTGCCCCTGCGCCACAGAGAAGGTCTGGAAGCGGCTTCAGTGACCACTCTGCATGAGATAGAGCTAGAAACTCCCCGGCTCCCACCATGCTGGGCTGAGGCTGCAAATCCCCATGACCTCTCTTCTCCTCCTTGTGCAACAGGAACACATGAGTTTGTTTCCCTGCCAGTGGTCTCTCGGCAGAACTAATCGCTCAGTGCTTTGTCACCATTCCTATCCCCTCGCAGAGAGGAGTGGTTTCTGCAGGGTGCTCATGCCTCACCACTTAAAGAGGAGAGGATCACTACATTTTCCCCGACAATCCAGTGCACAGAGCAGCAAGAACAGTGGCTTGGGAAGAGGCCAGCCTTTGCCTGCCATCTTGAGGAAAGCTTGTCAAACCTGAAGAAGCGGCTTCTCCCTAGCAGTTGAAAGAGCCCCAAGGAACAAACAAGCAGTGTTGTGTTTCCATCCAGATGAAGAGCTGGACTCATTTGGGCTGAGCGTGTGATTCTGCCCTGGGAACTTCTGTCCTGAAAGCTTGAGCCTCTACTGCTTGAATTAAAAGGACCAGCTCTACAAGCTGTCAGCAGCTGCGTATTCCTAATGGAGCAAAACCTCTCACAGAAGCCTTGCAAGTGTAACGTAAAGATTTCAGGGACAGGAATTTTACCATGAAGACATGGCCTAAATGACAAGAAACCAGACAGAATAAATGCAGAGGGACATCAAATTCCAAGAAGGATACATGGTCAGTATTTCACTTTTGTGTCATCATCTGATGCCCTGGAAGAAATGGAGGCATCTGCAGGACAATATATTTCAAACAGATCCTGGCTAAAATGGGAACCTAGGTTCTGAGAAAACAAGATAGAAACTGGTTTCAAACACTTGCTTCTTCTTCCTCACCTTGTTCTCAGAATCAGGAAATCTCTCAGCCAGATATAAATAACCCTGTCTTGTATGAAAAGAAGAGAGAAAAGCAGAAGAAAAAAAAATTGTAATGCGCTGTCTATTTAGAACGTGTCCAAAAAATGTCACTGCAAGGAACAGGAGAACCACAAACGCAATTCGTTCCTTTTATCATCCTGTAGAGCTTCTGTGTTGTATAGATATGTGGTTTTGCAGGTATCAGTTAGACTAAAGTATTTTGGAGTCTAGGCAGAAATTGTAAATCACTCACCCTGAGATATAGATTTATCCTAAAAATCCACAGACTTAGATCATTCCATTTGATCATTTGGATTCAATTTATTTTTACATATTCCAGATTAGGGTATTTACAAGGCAACATGCCTCATGAAAGAATGACTGAGAGTTCAAAACATCCCACTCAGGGTCTGCTCCTAATACTACTGAAGATAGTGGCATGCCTCCCATTTGTTTCAGTGCTAAAGGAACGGGGCCCTTCACCTGAATCTTTAAGACGGCTCCCCTGCTGAAAATAAAATGTCCACCCAGCTATGGATTTGAAAATATAAGATACTATTATTATATCTATTCATTTCAGGTTCCAGGAAACTAGTAGCAAAAATAAACATAAGCAGTAACTTTTTCCAAGAGAGGAAGATTGCAGAGCTGTTGCAACCCTAATCAGCTCCATGACAGAAGAGCAGGTGAAACCACCGTGGACTGGACTAATCTTGCACCACAGGGTGTATTTATATTACAGAATGCTGACAGGTCTTCTGGGATGACAGATACAATTAGGGGATTCCCAATAAGATCCAACTTTACCAGGGCTTAGGTGGCAAACTTTTAGCAAAAAGACTGATCCCACATTCCCCTTCTGTTCTCCTCTTATCCAATCCACTAGCAGAATCTGCATCCTGAGCTTAAATGATGTGAAAAGCAATAGAATAACCCACAGACTTTCAAGTACATCATTTTTATAAGCTTAGAGCACACCCAAAAGCAGATCCTTTGCTTAAGAAACTTTTAACTCGAGGCAGGAGTCAGCTGCAAATCCTACCAATACATATATGTACTTCCTCTATTCATAGCTCCACAGTGACGTGACACACAATTCCTTCCTACTGAAATTACATACCCCCATTCCACACAGATGCCTTATTTGAGGAGGAGAAGGCTTGACCTTGGGCATTAGTGCTTCTCCGGGACTTGCTGATGATCCCATCCACATAACATACAAGTTTTCACCCTCTCATTCAAGCCCACGGGTTTCTAAAGGTGTCGCTTTATATTAAACCAGGGGTAAACAAAGGTGACTTCCGTTTGAGCACCATAGGAGATGCAGCCCTGTTCTAGACATAACTTGATCAGGCAAAACCACACCAGTTTCTCCTGTCTATTTGATATTAGTGTCAATGATTTAATAATATACTAAGTTTTCCTTCAGAGAAGGGTTTTGCTTTTTTAGCCCATTTCCTTCACACTCACACCCCATCCTAACCAACCCTATCCTCTTGACCCCATCCTAACCAACTGATGGCCAGTGGCCTGTCAATTTGGTGACAAGACTCATTGGGTGCATCTACACATGTTCATTTACTGCACAGTAACTGAAATTACTGCGCATGGGTGCATGCCTAAACGTACATGCGCCTACTGTGCAGTAAATATAGTGGCTTACACCAACTTGAGTGTAAATTTGATACCAGCATCATGCAAGTATCAAATTTACGCCTTAGATACTGCACAGTAATGGACATGTAGACACGTTACTGTGCATTAAGTGCATTAATGCTCTGTGTGGGGACTGATTTGGGATCAATTTTAGTTCTAAGTCAGTCCACACACAGCTTTAATGCACTTTAACGCCTGCACATGTAGACACTTGCCTATTCCCGCTTACTGAGCAGTAAATTTAAGCCGGCGTAAATGCACATGTAGACATGCCCACTGTTAAGCAACAAGCTCCTTCTCAAACACAGGCCTGATAGCTCTTCCCTTCCATGGAAAATGTGGAATTGGAAATGCAATCTTGCTCTCCTGCACAGGGCAGGGCAAAACACCATTTCTAGAAGGCTACCAGCTCAAACCCATAGATGTATAAACACAGGATCTACCTAGATCATCTAGGCCAGCAGTTCCCAAGTTATATTCTGGGGGTCTGCGCAGCATTGGTTGATAGTGTGCTAAGAACCAGGCGGTCACATGATGCTGGCTCCAGTTGTTACAGTATATTAAGGACAGCGAAAAATAAGTCACTCCCTGTCTAAAATTATTTTTCCACTTAAGTAATTACTGTAATTGCCAGAGGGACCCTATGTAGTTGCAAACAGAAGGGAGCTGTTCCACACTATCATGAAAGTGAGGCAAGGTGGCCGAGAGAACAGTTTCTCAGTTAAGATGGAACCCATATAATAAAAAAGCATAAAAACCCTAGTCTAGTCTGTCACCTAAGAAACACTGCTGGACTATTCCTTACAGTATGCTTTCCGGTATCAACCCCAGGCTAGTTTTAAATTGATCCTGCAATGGGGGATTTTTCTATTTCTCTTATGTGAAACTAATCCATAGATGACTATTCTCTATGCTTTTACAGCTGCCATCAGGATGAGCATATAGGGTATATATAAAAACACCTACATTCCCAATATATACATTCTCTCAAAGCTTTTAGTATATGAGCTGTGTGTATATTATTATTTCTTTTGGCTAATACCCAGAATATTCTAGGCCTAATCCAGACACAAGAAAGAAAAATTCCACCCTAGGCCCTGGTGACCTAATGATCAGCAGAGGGCAATAGTCACCCAACCCACCTCAATACTGGGATAAACTCCCCATGATCCACCTGGCCTATGAGGCCAAAGTTGTGGAAACCCCTGTCATCATGAACCTTGCTGGACCAGCCAGGGAACAGTCCCTGCTGATCCACAGCAACCTGCAGCACCACTGAAAACAGGCTCCTTGTAGCTGATATACTCTGTCTCGGTGGGCAGAGCACACATGGTGATATGGTACCATCAGTGGTCCTAATGCTGTTGGGAAACCCCATATGTCTAAACCCAGCCACAGCCTCTTGAGGGCTGATGAGGTGGATGAATCAGAGCCCAGAACCTCTTTGATCACCAGGCATCACTGCTACAACGCCAATCCTGCTGTGGACTTGCACATGCAAACTGGTTGGCCATGGACTGGAGGCTGTTGGAGCTTCTGAGCTTCCACCTGGCAATAGTCACACGCTTCCCCATGATCAAAGGCGCTCTCATCTCAGTGGCTTGCTGATCAAATGTGGGCACCAGCTCAGAGCAGATTTCCATGAAGGTGACCCCGGGACATGAGAAAGTTCATCCGGAACCCCATGCACTCTCTGATGACTCTCTTACCGCAAAGCATGCTGGGACAGGGGCTCTCTTCAGTCTTCTGGTGGCAGAGCAACAGCACTTCATGCTGATGTGTAGCTTGGAATGCTGGGAAACGTACGCCTCCATGCCTCTGGTCTACAACATTTCTGAACCATTTCCAAACCAATGCCACTTGGAAAGAATTCAGTTATTTTGTGCGTCTGCACCCTGAATGATGCAATGACTTATTAAATCAGGACTGGCGGGTTCCAGCACCCCCCGCCCCCTGGCTGAAAAGGGAATCTGTGCTGGTATCTCTTCAAAATAATCTTTACTGTCTTATCCTGCATCTGTGCAAGAGAGTGGATAAAATGATCTTTGAGGTCCCTTACAACCCTCTGGCTCTCAGAGTTAGCTGATTTGCACTGAACTGCTCAAACTCTATTCCACAAAGCTCATACACCTCAAACCATCTACCAGAGATGCTTACATGGCAGAGATTTTG
Organism: Gavialis gangeticus; assembly: GCF_001723915.1. Classification (NCBI taxonomy): domain Eukaryota; kingdom Metazoa; phylum Chordata; order Crocodylia; family Gavialidae; genus Gavialis; species Gavialis gangeticus. Next base: position 39,701,838 of record NW_017729031.1, read on the forward strand.
CTTTTCGGAGCAGGAAGATGTGAGTTCTAGCTACATTGCTTACACATGGCCTCATTACGCCGGGTACAGCTATGCCCTGAAGTCTTATACAGTAACAGATTTGTGCATTTGATATATAATTTTCAAAGCAAAAAGCCAAACACCACAAGAAAAAAATTGTCACTGATGACTAGAAGAGCTACACCAAAATGTAAATGACAAAGATTTGGGTTTGACACAACACAAGAGTAGCAAAAATACATTGGCTTTATGCTGTCTACTAAATAAGCCTGCTGTTTTATAAATCTATAGGCTGGATCCCAAATGGCTGTCATAATCACATTTGAAAATACAATGCAGAGCAGAAGTGAGATGAATGAAAAAGCAGTCAGTATTGACATCCAGTTTACCTCTCACAATGAAACTAAGCTGACTAGTCAAGTGGTGAATAATTCATTTATAAGTGGATTATAAATTTGGTATTCCAGACTGCAAAAGAAAACTTGTATTTTCCACAGCTTTTCTGAAGCAGTAATATAAATATGTTTTAAAAATTGCAGTATTGTGAATTTTGGGTGGCTGTGGATTTGTGACAATACTAGCGAGCAGCATTAAGAGGTGTGACAATGAATACTGGGAGAATAATTTCGCTCAGAGAGTGCTACTGAACTGGCTTGGAAGCAGTGTCAAAGACAGAGATTAGTAAATTAATGTTAAAATAGTCTTTGACCATATTTCACACACATACCTTTTTTTCTCTCACAGTCAACACAACTGCTATTGAATCATTTTCTCAGTCTAGGAACAGCTTCTTTTTGGTGAGTTCAGAGCTCTTGCTGCAATTCTAACTGGCTGTGCTTCCTGCATGAGAGACAGGGGTCTTCAGCACTTGCAGATACTGACAGTGAAAAGTACTTGTCTAAATGATGGTACTTTTAAATCCCTCTTTGTCTACACTTCAGAGCAGTAACCTATGGCCAGCACTAATTTAACTAAACGAATCACTGATAGATGCGAATTGCTGAAAGGATTTTATTTGCTATTGTAGACATGGTTCGAGTCTGTAATTGTGTTCCTGAAGGACCTGATTCTAGAAAGTATTTAAGCAACCTTCCTGATTTAGGATGTTTCTCTGAAATCTGGGCCACCATTTTTTTATTGATATTTAAACATCACCCACTCTAATGTAAGCCTTCTGCAATACTGTAAAATAAATGCACTTCATAAGTTATCTGTCTTCTCTGTAACTCTATTTGTCTATTATGTTAATTTTAATAAATGTATCTACTTGGGTAAATGGAATTTTTATTTGTGGATTAATTACCATAGTTTTGATATGTCTGTGTTGATGCATTATTTACTATTCACTGTAAATTCTGGAAGATATCTGAGAATGCTTTCCTTAAGCTGCCCACGGTCTCACATACCCTGTTCCACGGCACCTCTTGAAAACCTAATTTCATGTTAAGCAAGTGTTATCATTCTAACAAAGGTAGAATATGAGCATTTGCTACTGGAAAAGTTACTACATGATCTTGTTTTTCTTAACGGGAGTTGTAATAATAGTTAGACAGAAATAGCCATGCTAGTTTGAAGCCAGGTAGAAGTTATGGTAGAGATGCACCTTGTAGACTGAATCAGAAATGCATACGCTTTCTTGAGCTTTTAGGGCTACAATTCTCCCGGTAATGGTTAATGGTCACTTGTTCTGCATTTGCTGCATCTCCAAATAGATATGTGTTATTGCCTTGCCATTATCCAATTACATGGACAGTCTTGGTGTTAACTGCATGACTTTCTTCTGAAAAAATAATAATTTTCCCTAACATATTGCAAATTCAAGCAAAACTGAGTTAGTTCATACACTTCAGCATGTGTAGTACAGAGGAATTTTTCCTATCATCTCATTCATTCTGCAATTTCCTTCATTTCTGAAGGGATGGGGGTTTTATTTTATCTTTGTTTGGCTGGATTTTTTTCAGGGGGGATGAGGTTGGGACTAGCTGATCACTTAGATTCTGAATCTCTGTGAGCATGTCCACACAAGACAGTAAATGCACAGTAGACTAATTCTACTGCGCATTAGCACTTCAGAGCAAAAACCATGCTAATGCGCAGTAGAATTAGTCCACAATGCATTAGCATCACTAAAACAGCATGCACCAGTGCTACTAAATTAAATACGCCGTAATTACGGCACATTAATGCACATGTAGATGCGCCCCATTTCTCTTATTTCAGTAACAAAACAGTAAAAACAAGCTGTGGCTGCCCCTATTGTCTCTCTCAGCACTGCTCAGATCTTTCCCTAGATCCTTTTCCCTCGTATACATACACTTCTCCAACCTCCCTTAAATCCAAGTGCAGTATGTTACCTCAGGGAGTCGACAAGTCACATTCAACAATTTCCCTGCTGGATCAACACTTGGTAGCAGGGTGTGTGCTACAGGCAAATACTCTCAAAGCCTTTTACAGCAGGCATGTCAAAATCTTTCCTTTTCTGCAACACTTGAAGGAGTCAACAACAAGATAGCTGGAACCAGCCAGACAACAAGCTTTCCTCCTAGTAACTCCCTTTTTAATTGAACTTGGGAATATGGAAACACAGGACTGGAAGCCATGAGCTTCACCTTCAGGATCTTGTCTTCTTTGTATCTGCCTTATCTAGACAGAGTTGCTCACTGCAGGATGTCTATGCTGTACCTTTTGCACAACACTAAACATATGGGTGTAGTCAGAAGTCAGAAGGTTCTAATAATGTGGCTCTAAAAGCCTGTGTTTCTCCAACAGGCCTACAGGCAACTGTGTGCACAAAGCTGTGTGTTTTATTTTGTTTGCAAAATGCTGTACCTGCCTGTGTTATTCCCTGGTTTTGAGCAAGCACGTGCAGAAGTGCATGTGTAAAGCAGGCACACAGCTGCATATGTCTCTGATGTATGTAGGAAAGCAGTCTTTCAAAACCTTTGTCAAACAAGTATAGCAAAAAACCCGTAACTTAAAGAACTGACAGAATATGAAGTACAATGAATTTTAGATAGGGCTACAGGAGCGAACATAGTGTAAATTACTTATTTGGCTTTCTTAGATGTATCTCTAGATTTTCATCTTCCATAAATACAATTTGACTAAAACTGACTAATACTGTGAAGACAGCACCATCTAATGGTACTTCTGGACCATGAAAGGTTTTTCCTCAATGGTATTCCTAGCAATAATGAACAAGCCCCCAGTTCTCTGATGTAAGCTGCACTTTGGACAGTGGAGGAAGTTCCCCAATTAAATCCATTGGAAAGAAATTCTACACATTTATATATTTTTTTCTTTAATTGAAAAGAAACAAAACCTATACACAGCAAATACATTAATTAATTAACATGCAAATTTCTTTGGTTGCTTCCTATTTACATTTTCACTTAATTATATTATTCAGAGAAAAGAGTGGAATTCTGTATCTTAACACTTTATATTTACTTTTCGCTATATGAGTCATCTACCATTATGCTATTAGCGTTACAGTTCCAGCCTGCCTATGTTCATTTCTTAAGTGTATAGATGGGGAAATTGGAATATTTAAACGTAAATGTATATATCAGGTGCATCTACATGCGCGCTATACTGTGGAGTGGACTAATTAGCTCTGCAGTAAAGCATCACCATCTACACAT
>NW_017729031.1:39705492-39712562 GCF_001723915.1 Gavialis gangeticus
TAATTAGCTCTGCAGTAAAGCATCACCATCTACACATGTGCCAGTATTAGGGTGCAATAAATTAACCAACTCTGCCGTAAGACAGTACTGTTGGGGACAGTACTATCTTAGGGCAGAGTACCTAACTCTGCCATAACGCTTGTGTTGATGGTGAGAGGACTTGGCTGGGTCATGAGGGTGCAAAAATGCAGAGGCTGCCTGCCGCCTAGCCCTGCACTTTAGCACCCTTGTGCCCTAGCCAGCTCCTCCACCACCCGGAGCCTGAGGCTGACCCCCCAGGTACCCTGCCAACCTGGGGCTGCTCCACCCCAGCTCAAACTGCTGCAGTCCCAGGCACACATGCAGATGCTGCACCTAGGAGCAGCTGACTCCAGAGCAAACTGTGTCAGAATTTATAATGTCACCTTAATGGCATGTGTAGATGCACCCACCAATAGTTAAGATCCAAGTGTTTTCCACTTAGGACTATTCTCAAGTTCCAGCAAGCTACAAGAATGTTGCTTCATTATATGTCTACATGATAGATGATAGGACACATATAGAGAAACCACACCACCTTTGCTTAATTTATGAAGTCTAGTATCTTGCCTCTAAGTAGTCAACACATGGGAAGTGTGGCACTGATTCCCTATGTTTTTTTCATTTTGTGTACTCATTTATGCATGTTCAAAGGGACTGTAAACTACTGCTATTGTAAATGGTTGTACAAAGAGGCTGCATAGTACCTGGCACAGGAGTAAGGTTCAGATCCTATCCCCTCTACTAATACTTGAAGGTAAAAAAGCCTACAGCATACCTAAATGCAAATCTTGCCCGTGCCACCACTGGTACAGAGGGCTTCTTGTCAGCAGAGAAAAAACAATTCTGGGGTGCTAGGAAAGCAGGGTTTTCTTAGCTGTCCCGCAATGGGGGTGCATGCTCTGTACTGTGCAGAGGCAGATGTGGTAGGAGCTCCTTCTGTGGCCATGTACAGGGTGTATTTAGGATCAAATATAAAACATTAATCCCATATAGTTTTAAGATCAAGGTTAAATAGTTTATGATCAGGATTATGCCATTTGGTTGCCTATGATGGCAGGAGACTGGACTTTACCCAGAAAATCCCGTCACATCTTATGTTCGCTTGCTGAAGTAAAAGCAGGTCAGAAGATGGACAAATTGGGGCCTGGACGATGTTCCAATGAGTTCCTACCCACAAAAATGATGTGGTATGGCCATGAGGGCTACACAGGTACTAGGCTACTGTACGTTTCACAGAAGGGCTGGAGGCTGGGGTGGCATGGGTGCTAAAGTTGCATGGCTGACAGCCCAAAAGGTAGCATGTTTGAGGTCACAGCAGTAGCACTCATGGCACTGCCTGTGGGATTTCAATCAAATCTGCAAATTCTGCTAAATACCTTGTCACAAGGATGGAAAGGAAATGGAACCGTCAACACAGTTGCTTCAGTTTTGTAGGAACAATTCTTTCACCTCGTTGTCCTTTCCCCACCCTCCTCCCAGCATTCAGCTAAAATAATCATCTTGCAAATCAGAGACTAGATTTGTCCCTAACCAAATGTACCATGTAGTACATAATAAAAATGACATGGCTTTTCACCACTTACAGACAACCTTTGCATACTTCAAAGCATGCAGTTTGATAATACTGTATTCATGTTATCTTATTAGCTGCAATTTACATTTCCTCTTTAATCTTTCTAAAGACTAGATTTCTAAAGTCTGTTGGCAGTGTTTGGCAGTGACCTCTTGCAATACCAGATTCTAGAGGTAGACTATACACTGCATGAAAAAGCATTTTTTCTAAAAATGCCGGCCTTTAATTTCCTGTAATCTCTGATTTTAAGATCATGGAATGGCATAAAATAACACAATTATCTTCTCTCGTGCTACCCTCTAAAATTTCAATACCCCTTTCTTCTAAAATAAAGACTCTTCTATTTTATTCTCTGATCCCCTGTGAACATAGCAGGTAATATTTAAATTGCAGTCGTTAAACTAAAAAGCCCTGATCAATTCAGCTGCTTTTAGAAGGAAAAAGTGGAATGCATTTGCAAATATATATATATTATTCTTGAGTACTGAAAGAAAAAATAACAAACAATGAACCCTTTGCCTAAAAATCCCCAGATCACAATTTTTATGAGTATCAACTGGTATCAGCTGCTGCCTCTCTATGGTTATGTTCTTTATGGTGTCAGTGGGTGCACCCACACATGCATTTTAATGCATATTTAGCCCACTTTAATGCGCATTAAAGCATCACAAAAAACTGGGGGCTCCTGTACACGAGTATGGAGGCTGCTCTGCCATGCTGGAATTCCAGCATGTTGGAGCAGACTCAATTAGTCGAGGCTCCTGGAGCGTGGCAATTACTGTGCTCTAGCAGTCTGCTGCGTCTCATGTATAAGTGTCCTCACACTTCAAAATGGTGGTGGGTGTGCTTGAACTAAAGCTCATTCCCTAAACTAAAGCATTTATTAAAGCACAGTAATGCATGTGTAGACACACTCAGTATTCTGTATTGGTTTGTAATTAATAATTCAACATTCATTTGTATTTATTTCAATAATTACCCAACAAATGAAGCTCGCATTCAAGTCAAAGGTAGGAACATAGAGCTGGAAGAATCCTCCTGGATCATCAAGTCCAGTTCCCTGTTATTGCCAGGAAACAATTTCTACCCCTTTTCATCGATTGGTCAAGCTCTTTTAGAAACCTGTTTGCTTTATTGGCCCAGTGTAAGGCTGTTCTAGAACTTCACTCACCTGATAGTTAGAAACCTTTTTCTACCTTCCAACTTAAATTTATTCTATTCATGGCTAGTTTATTCCATTTGTTCTTGTGCAAACCCATCCTTCAGTTCTTCCCCTTCCCTTGTGCTAACAGTCTTGATGCATGTATAAATAGCAATCGTATCCCTTCTCAACCTTCACTTTGCTAGACTAAACAATTCAAGCTCATTTAAGATAGGATCTTCATTCCCTTGATTGTCTTATAGAGGAAAGCAACACAAGCTGAACCGTTTTGCTCCTTTGCATACCAGTTATCTCTTTTTCATCTAATGCTTTTCTTCAGTGCAGGAAAGGACAATTTGTGCAATTATATTGCTGTGTATCGTGTCTGCTCAGTTTTTATTACATTTTTAAGCCTCTTAATGCATACTAAATTATACATCTGTCATATCCCTAGCAGCCCCTCTCTGTACCTTTTCAAGTCTGAATTCATCTTTCTTGAACATAGGTGATTAGCATTATGAACAACACTCCAGATGAGGAGTCACTAGTGCCCTGTACAATATCATTAATTGTTTCCCATTTCTGCTGGAAATACCTTGCGCGATGCATCCAAAGATAGTATTTCTCTCTTTCGTAACACTGGCAGCTCATAGCCATTTTTTGATCAACTAATACACCCAAGTTTTTCTCTGTTATCATTTCACCTTATGAACTCCCAGCAGAAAACCTTGTTATTTCTTCATTGTATAACCTTGTACTTTGTACTATTACATTTCCTCCATTTCTATTATTCCAGTCAGTCCTTAAGGTCATCCAGGTTTTCCTTTACAATAATTTAATCCTCTGTGTTAACAACATTTCCCAATTTTGTGAAACACTTTTTTGCTAATTAATTAATGAAAATAGTAAATTAGATTAATCTCAAAACTATTCCTTGAGGAATGTTTCTCCAGCCTGCTAGTTCCCCCCTCAACAACACTACCATCTTCCCTTTAACAAATTCCTTACCCACCTTATAAATCTTGTAGCAATCCCCAACACCTCAAGCTAAAGGAATCATTTCCCATGCATCAATTTCCCAGTTATAAAATGTTTCCTTCCAACATGTTCGAAATCTGGAGATACTACGGAAAAGTGCTATTGTGAACAACAATACGAAACAAAAACTGAGACATCTATTTTATATAAATATTTTATTAAATGCATCAAACAAGATTCTTTATCAAAACAAATCAAAGCTTTCTTTTATATGAGATGAATGAAATTCTTAAAATAACATTTCTAGAATTCCTCTTGTACTGTGAAGTATCAGCTTGGAATTGGTATGAATTAACAAAAATATCAGAATACACCAATAGTTGCTCTCGACCAGCGGTTTTCAAACTTTTTGAGCTGAGCGCCCTTTAGAGTTACAATTTTGTTTGCGCTCCCCGCCTCCTCACCCCAAAGGAGCAGCACCGCTAGGCACAGGGTACTCTTCATCCTAGCAGCCGCCACGGCTCAGCTTGGCAAGCCAGGCTCCACCCACTGCGGCTCCAGCACCTCCTGCCTTGGCCCTGCTGTGGCTCTAGGCTGCGCACCCACCGCACCGGGCTCCCAGAGACGTAGCAGCCCACTGGTAGAGCCTGCCCAGGGCTCCCCACCCCGGCATTCCCCCCATGAGGCCGCAGTGGCACTGGCTCCTTGCAAACTTGTTGCCCATGCCCCCCTGCACTGCACCCCTCCAACATTCCTTCACGCCCCGCTAGGGGGGTGGCTCCAGTTTGAAAACCACTGCTATACACTAATGATGATATAACAGTGCAAAATACAGGTCTCACAAGGAATCCAAATTTGGATTCGGAGTGTGGCCCTTCTGCTCTCAGTCAGGATATGCCGGGAGTGTCATGGAAGCAGCAAGCTTAACCCTTATGAAATTACAAGTTTTTGTCTATCTTCTGGATAATATTCAGATGTGTAGACTGACTCTACAAAAAAATAATCCAGTCTCAGAAAAATGGAGTCAGTGCAAAGCTGGGTGTTTTTTGGAAATGATATTGGAAAGGAAATAAAAAACACAAGAAAAAATAATAACATAAATAGCTACATGGGTATAACTAATACAGTTCTGACTTCTTTGATTCATTGGCTATCTATACAGATGTTTAATACTCTGACAAAATAATGACCTTACAGAGAAAAAGATTTATATAGCAGATCCATGAAAAGGAGCAACATCACCCAGTCCTCACATTGGTACTTCCAAGAAATGCAGAACTGTCTCTGTCTGCAGAGCTCAGATACACAAAAGTATTATACTATTAAAAGTAAAAATGAATTAAAAAAAATCATTTTTACCATATCTTGAACTTTTTGGATGGCTGCATGGGTGAAGAACAAAAGACAAATTAAGAACCCCAATTTGAAAACTAGTTTCTTGCATTTCCATTGTTAGAAGGTTTACAAACATCAGTAAGTAAACTTGCTTACATTTAAACAATATTCTGCCATTCCTACAGTAATAATTAACTACAGATTATGAAATAGTTCATTTTACTTTAGAATATTCAAGCTGGAGCTCTTTTGTAAAATGGTTCACCTCAAGGCATCATAAAATATTCCACAAGTAAAATGTTTTCCTAAAGATGGATTTCTTTTATATTTAAACCTGACTCCTTGTGATGTTAAAGACTTCCCATTAGCTGTCAGAGATAAGACTTTAAAGCATTTGCTCCTTAAACTGGTTGCTAAATGGTCAATGAATGCCAAACTGTCACAGTTATACTTAAATCCTACAGAGGGCACTTGCGTACTGAATCCACTGAGCAATATTCTACAATGCGAAAGGTCCAGTGTTTACATTTAAAAAGAGATAGTTAGGATAAACATTACATGCTTAAAAAAAAACACAAATCTATGCTGCTAATAACACTTTCTCTCAGAGGAAATGAGAACATGTAAATAACTATTTGTTATCATTTTATCATGTTTATCATCATGTTTGAGAACTATCTCTATAACTTCCTGTGTTGGAGCAGTGAAACTAGCTGGTTTTACATTTTGCTTTTCACATAGCAGCACTATTATGAAGTTGGGCTCATAACCCTGTAATGTGATATCAAAATCTTTATTTCTTAAAGTTTAATTTTAGAAAAGCATGTCTATAGGCAATAATGAATTAAGTTGGTCTAATAAAAGAGATCAGATTCACCAGAGAACCTTGTCTGCCTATATCCTTAGGCCAACACGGCTACAAGCTACAACCTACACCCCACACCCCTGTAATGATTTATAAATACATTTTTAAAACATTCTAAATTTTCAGGCTAAATAAACTGATAGGACTTTTGCCTTTTTAAGAAACTCCTTACATTTCCAAGTACTGAAATAATTTTTATTTTTTAAAAACATTGTGCAAATATTTCTTCAAACTAAGTAAAGATAAACTTTACTGATGACCCCACTGCTGTGTGGAGAATTCTAAAAATGACACTTCTAGGGAGGATCAAAACCCCAGAAAATATCCACGTATGGACTTAAGTTTGAATGCAGTACATTGCTATCACAGAGTCTCTCAAAAGCACATGAAATATTTGTCTCATGTTTAAACACTCTAGAAAAAGCATAGGACAGTATGCAATATCTGAATTTTGTACTATTGTTTCCGTGCACCCATTGCCACCACCAGAAATCGCTCCAGAGAAAAATGACTTCCAGTGCAAAAAGGAAATGTTTCAGTTTATGTTTCTATAGATTCCACATGAAATTTCATAATTATCTACTATGAGAGAGTTAACTTCTCTTGCATATTGCTTCAACTAAGTCAGAACATAAGGCCTGCTCATTTTACAGGGTATCCACAAACCAGTGAACAAGAGAATGATCATCATATTTCATCCTATGCAAGTCTATATCTCAGAAAAGGATACCAAAATTTACTAAACTTTAGATTCTTACTTCCTGTTAGCAAATTTCACATTGATGGAATTTCCAGGAGTCAAAAGTCCATGGGTTTTAGCACGAACTGGTTTTGTTTTGGAAGAAATTTTGATCTCAAAATTTTGAAGCAACTGGAAAGAGACATATGGTAATATTAGAAGTATTATAAAGCAACAAGATTATAATTCTCCACAGAAAACCAGCAACAGCCCTTTAAGTTTGTGAGAAACAACATGTATGGTGTCAACTCTAATGGACTCAAGTAACATGGTTCCCCTGAAGAGAAAAATATAATGCTGCCCCAGAATGAAGAACCTGGTTGGCAATTTCGTTTCTGTAGTGCAAAGGGATTTTCTACAATTAGAATAAAACTTGTCTTTTTGATCTACCAAATTCCTCAGAGGTCAGCCCAGAAGT
>NW_017729031.1:39712573-39715712 GCF_001723915.1 Gavialis gangeticus
TTTTGATCTACCAAATTCCTCAGAGGTCAGCCCAGAAGTGTGCAATTAACTCCCACAGGAACTAAGATTATAAGCCTCACCAACTTCTATTCTAAAGGCAAGGTGTCTAAACACCAAAATCCAATTATCTGTCTGAACAAAAGATGAAAAAACAAACATGAGGCAGATTGCTTAACACATTACTGGAAGGCACTCAGAAAAAATCAGTGATGCACATAGAAGAAACTAATTAGAACGGAATAGGATAAACAGGCTGCCATTCAGTCAAGGGGAGTCTGCTAACGTTAAATAATTATTCTTATGACACCTCCACTGAACCAGCAGGAGATTGAACACAAAGATGAGACAGCAAATGTTTTGAAGTGGTACAGAGTAAGTATATAAGATTACAGAGCACATCCGAGGAGACCAGCTGTGAATACAAATTATGGAATCACAGAAATATATGGATGGGAAGGATGTTTAAAGGCCATGTTCTCAATTCTCCTGCCCTAAGACAGGATCAAGTATACCTAAGCCATCATTACCAAAGTTTCTTTAACCTGTGAGTAAAAATTATCAAACTTCTCTAGGCAGTCTGCTCAAATGGTTTACAACAGCTGCATTCTTCTTATACACCATCAGTAGACATACTGAGCTTGGTTGCAATCCACTGTAGGGCAAACTCTCATATACTGGAAGATTTTGTATTTCTCCTTCAGACTTCTTTTTTGTTAGGCTGAAGGATCCAATTCCTTCAGAAGTCATGTTTTATAAACTTCCTACCATTCCTTCTGTTCTCCTCTATATCCTCTCTGTTTCTTCTCCACTCTGCACTCAAGTGCAGATCCCAAATCTGAACATAATATTTTGGGTGAGACCTCACTCCTACTGAGTGAAGAGAGGAATATTACCTCCTGTTAAAACTACCCTCCTGTTAATACATCCCAGAATGACATTTGCCTTTTTTTACATCAGCATTACATTATGTCCTCGTATTTCATTTGTGCTGCACTGTAATCTTTAGATCATTTTCTGCATTACTTGCTGTGCTACTTACTGCATTTACTGATCAAACTGATCTGAATATTTATGTGCATTTTGGAGATGAGCTACAACATAGGGATTGATGGGAAAGCCTTCTCTAAATCGTGAAAAAATAAGAAAAACCCAGAAAATATATAAAATAGAAAAGAAAGACAAAAATAAATGAGGACAGGGAGAACAGGAAAGGTGGAGAAAATAACATTTGACTTGAATGTTTGAAATTATGGTCCACTTCAGACTAAGGATTACAAACCTATTTCACTTTCTGGTAAGTGCCTACTTGTTCTTAGTTCAAACATGTTTTATACAAAATCTTACAAATAAGTAAACACTCTACTGTAGGAGTGGCCAATCTGCAGCATGAGTGCCGTAAGTGACCCAGGCAGCCTCTGTGTGTAGCAACCAGTAGACTAGGAAGGGGACAGACAGCACAGTGCCAGACAGAGCAGGAAGCAGAAAGCAGAGCAGCAGATCAGGCATGGAAAGAGGGTAAGAGTTGCACCTGGGAGATTTGGGGGTTAATTTGTTGCATGCCTGCCAAAAGGATTGGCCCTCACTGCCCTACTGTGTGCCAAGAGAGTCTTTTATTTAAAGGCTGCAATTCATTCATTAAAATTCTGCTATACTTATAATTTAATTTCCTTGATCTTATACTGGATTGTGCCATATCAAAAATACCTTCTGTAACATGCTTAATTCAAAACAGATCACTATGTGTTTATCAAAAGTCCTGTGACAGGATAACGCTTTAGATATAAAAAAGGGATGTCCAGAGGTGATTTGCACAGCAAGAATGTACTGATATATAATCTTGTAATCTTGTCACAAATTTCTAACCTGAATCAGTACAAGGTGAATTTCCAGTTCTGCAATTCTTTTTCCTATACAGCTGCGAATGCCATAACCAAATGGGATGGAACCAAAGTTGTCTACTCTGTCCATATGGTCTTTCCTCAGCCAGCGCTCAGGTTGGAACTCATTTGCCATTGGGAAATTCTCTTCATCGTAAGATGTAGCATAATGACAAAGTGCCAGCTGGGTCTGAAAAAATATTTGATTTTATGTTTAGTCAGTTTCAGGGCATGTACAGACAATTAATTTATAATTTCTGTAAGATTAAATATAATGAGAATATTATATAAATATTAAGAGATTTGAAAAATTAGATCTTCTCAGAGTTAAACTGGGTTAATTTCAAAACCTTTTAGACTCGATTAAAGGTTTCTCATGACCTTATATTAAAAAAAACCCAACCTTTCCACACTTGTCTCCTGTGTTAAACAAACAGTGCATGCTACACAATCAAAAGAAAAGGGAAATTGCATTTATGAAAATCAGATGACCCAGACGAGAGTCCCAGCTACAATTATATAAATGTACTTATATATAAGTGTACTTGAGAGTGGAATATTGTCACAGGGGATGGCGAAGAAGGATATGACATGAAAAAGAACATATCAGAATTTATAATGAAGAGGTACAAAGGACAAAAGCCATGTGTATTTAGGGTTGTTGGTTGTAGCTGTGTTGGTCTAAGGTCATAGGCAGACAAGGTTCTTTGGGTAGATGTGATACATTTTATTAGACCAACTAAATAATTGGAAAAATAGTTCTTTACAAGCTTTTAGGCACAAACACTCTTCTTCAGGGATAAGGAGAGCCTGCCAGTGTACAAATCAAAAACCATTAGAGTTATGACATACCATCCTTCCTTGGACCCTATGTGGAAAATCCTCAAACAATTGCATCCCAGAAGAAAACCCAATTCTTAAACAGATCTTTCCAGAATCACCCAACCTAGCCTTTAAACAAGCACCAAACCTCACCAACCTCATCCCCAGAAGCACACCAAATGGATCTAGGCCATGCCAGGACAAGGAATGTAAAACCTGCCAACACATCTCCACCACCCCCACAATAACTACACCCTACAATGGAACCATCACCATTCCTGCATCTTACACCTGCACCTCCAGAAATGTAATATATCTCATCCAGTGCACTGAATGCCCTGATGGAAAATATGTAGGAAAAACCAAACAACAACTGCGCACCAGAATGAACGCACACTGGAAATCTATCGAAGACAAAAATACCCAATTACCTAAGGGTG
>NW_017729031.1:39720712-39722787 GCF_001723915.1 Gavialis gangeticus
AAAGGTAATTTAAAAAACACCTTTCGTAGACGAGTCTACAAACTTCACTTCATAAATTTACTGAATACAAAAAACCATGGACTAAAATATAGATGTTGGATTTACAGCACATTACAACCTGCCTGACATCCCATAACCCCAGGTAACCTGTCTGCATTTTACCAGCTATATTTTACCACTAGTTCAACATTCCCCCTTATTCCCCCACCTACTTGTCTCACACCTATTGTCTCATTTCCTCTGATCCTCACTGCCACACATTTACATTTTCACAGACCTGCATTTTGCATATTGGCTTCTACTCCACCCAGGACAGCACACAAACACCAACAGATTCTCCGTGTGCCTGAAGAAGGGTGTTTGTGCCCCAAAGCTTCCAAAGTACTTTTTTCCAACTATTTAATTGGTCTAATAAAAGATATCACATCTACTCAAAGAAACCATATGTATGCATATAAAAGCAGACTGCCATAAGAATTGACACAATGCTCAGTTGCATCATTCTGAACAATTATGATTTTTTCTGTAAATATATATTAGAAAATAACCCATGGTTTCAAATATAAGAATTATGAGCCAAAACTATCCCAGCAGGATTTGTATTTACATGGTTCACATACCTTATTCTGTTTCTCCAAAATCTAAACTTTTTAAAGTTACTATCCTAATGGATATGAAAAAAAAACTTTCCAAACCTGAACCAGCTTATAGGATCATAGGAAAGTGTGGCTGGCTCACAAAGTCATCTAGTCCAGAATCTGCTCAGACGGGAACAACCCTGACTAAATCATCCCAAGTCTCTCTCCAATCTGCTGTTGAAAATTCCCAGAGATGGAGTGGTTCACTACTTTTCTAAATAGCCCGTTCCAGTGCTTGACCACCCTCAAAGTCAGAAAGTTCCTCCTCATCTCAAACCTAAATGTCTTCTGCTGCAGCCAAGGCCATTGCTCCAATCCTGTCCCCTATGGTTACAAGAAAAACCCATCTTGATCCTGACCACAACTGCCCCTGTGGTATTTGAAGACTGTTATTAAATCCCCCCTTAGTCTTCTCTTTTCTAGACTATGTAATCCTAGTTCTTTCAACCTTTCCTCCTAAGTCATGCTTCCCAGGCTCCATTTGTGTTGCTCTCCACCGGACTCCATCTAATCTGTCCACATCCTTTTTAAAGTGCAGTGCCCAAAACTGGGCACAATACTCCAGGGGAGGCCTCACCAGTGCTGAACAGAGTGGAAGAATCACTTCCCTTGATTTTCAATTAACACTCCAAGCCAGTCATTCACCTGTCTATATATGTGCATGCAATTATTCTATCCCAAATGCAGGATAGAATAATGGGCCAAGGGACCCCAGCAGCCGCACCCCTCACCACTGACTGGCCAAGAGGGATGACCATCATGTGGCCCCACCCCTCGCTGCTGATTGGTGGAAAAAGGTGGAAATCCACAATGGGCAGCCCTCTCTGCCAATCAACAGCAAAGAGTTGCGGGGGAGGGGGCAGCTGCTACCTTTCACAGATTTCATAGACACTGGGGCTGGAAGGAATCTCGGAAGATCATCGAGTCCAGCCCCCTACCCAACGAGCAGGAACTCCTGGCACTCTGATGAAGAGCCCGAACATTGATAGGCCAATGCAATGCCTATCTTCAAGAAAGGGAGGAAAGTGGATCTGGCAAACTACAGGCCCATCAGCCTGACTTCTATCCCGGAGAAGGTCTTAGAAAAGATTATCCTGCAGGTCTGGACCAGTGCAGAATATTCCTCCTTGGAGGTGGATCCAGTCCTCCATCCTTTGTAAATCTGTCTTTTTAGACACAGGAGGTCTGCTAGTTCCCTGGAGAGCCAAGGGGGCTGCTGTGCCCTTTTGCTGCCTTTCCTCCGAGATGGAACAGACTTAGCTTGTGCATCCAGGATCACTCCCTTGAGGAGCAACCACTCATCCTGAACTCCCCTCCCCTTTGGGTCATGGTCCCTAAAGGCCTCACCAACAACCCTCCTGAGCTTGTCAAAGTCAGCTTTCCTGAAGTCGAGGACTTCTATATTGCTGACTGACTTGCCAGCTTTACAGTGGCTGG
>NW_017729031.1:39727787-39728432 GCF_001723915.1 Gavialis gangeticus
GGTGATCAGCTCATGGTCACTGTCAGCCAGCTTCCCTTTGATAGTTACGTTGCTGATTAGGTTGTCCCATGTTGCCAGTACCAGGTTGAGCAGCATTTTACCTCTCATCAGCCTGCAGACTTCTTCCATCAGATAGAGCTCATCCATGCACAACGGAAAGCTTAGCGACCATTTGGATTTGGTTGAGCACTCTTTCCAGGAGATGTCTGGGTAGTTGAAGTCTCCCATGACAACCATGCACTGAAAGCATTCAGCCTCAGCCAACTCCCTAGCACATTCCTGGTCAAGCTCTTGAACCTGGGTAGGAGGTCTGTAGTAGACTCCCACCATTGTGTCCCCTGTGCCGTGTTCCCCACTGATTTTAACCCAGAGGGTCTCCAGTCGTCCGCCCTGGGCACTAACATCGGCTTCCAGGGACATGTAGCTTTCCTTGACATAGAGAGCTACACCCCCGCCCCTTTTGTCCACTAGATCTCTCCTGTACAAGGTACAGCCATCTATACCCATGGTCAAGTCCTAGGTGGAGTCCCACCAGGTCTCCATTATCCCTATGACATCGTAATGATTTGTGTTAAGCAGGAGGACAAGTTCCTCCTGTTTATTCCCCAAGCTCCTGGCATTTGTGTACAGGCATGTAAGTGTCCC
>NW_017729031.1:39728635-39731879 GCF_001723915.1 Gavialis gangeticus
GTGGGCTGGAGAAGCTTAGGGATCTTCTCCACAATGTCTCAGATTCGGGCTCCTGGGAAGCAGCAGACTTCCCAGGCTAAGGGGTCGGGGCAGCAGATTGCCCCCTCAGTCCCCCTCAAGATGGAGTCTCCCACGACAAACGCTTTGCATTTTGTCTTAGGGAGAACGGGTGTGGTAGCTACAGTTGAGCCTGTGTTGCTGGCAGGAGCTGGCAGCTTAGCAAGCTCTGCTGGGGCTGCAAGAGGTTCAGACCTGCTGCAAAGCTCCAGCGGGGCGGGGGCCTTGGTGCAGCGGGCCTTGGGGCCCTTGACCACCTTGGTCCAATCCCCTGGCTGGACAGAATGGGAGGTGTCCTCTCTTGTCCTGGAAGGTGTCCATGGTCTGTCCTACACCTCCAGGGGGAGAAGGGCCTGGCAGTAGGAGTCTATTTCCCACTCACCATCCCTGATGGCATGCAATCTCTGGACTGCGGCCTGGAGCTCCTCCAGCTGGCGTGCCAGTGACCCCAAAAGGGAACAGACCTTTGCTGTTGTGCTTTTTGCCTGCAGCTCTCCCGCCCCACCTAGCAGGTTGTGAGGCCAATTTGCAGTGGCTCACAGGATTCCTGTCATTTCATTTTTAGTAAGTTTTTTTTACCTGGCAAATCTATGCCAAAATTGCCGGCATTGCCGTTTTCACAGGATTTCACAAAAAATGCAGAATTGCAAACAAGGTAAATCCCTACCCTTAAGACTTGGAATTGCCTCCAGAACAGTTACATAAGAAGAGAAGAGAACAGACAAAAGCAAGTGAAATACGAGAGTAGCAAAAGAGAATGGGGAAGGACAGAAAACAAAGTTTAGAAACAATGACATTTACAAAGATGGTCATGTTTTCAAAATACAGAATGCAGCAAGTAGATACTTAAATAAACAATGTTATGGAACCTGAGGATCCATTTCTTATTTATATTAAGACTCCTGTATATTTCTCTGCTATTATAAAAGGACTTTACTGTGGAGCAAATTGAATTTATATCCGTTTTGAAGATCACTTTACTCTGTCACAACAAAGAGAAAGAATGTTACTTTCTATGAGACTGACAGTATAAATTTAGTATCTACCTAAAGATGCAGTCTATCTTTGATCTTTGTATACATCTCCAAATGGCACCAGTGAAAGTTCCACTGTTAATTGAGGGCAACTGGAACGCCTAGGTGTAAGTGGGCCCCAATTAAAAAAGAAACGAATCTCTCTCCATAGAATGAATTAGGTACCTGAATTAGTCCAGTTTAAAAATAACTGAAATATATGTTACTATTCTGAAACCTAACCCAATTTGGGTCATGCCCCGAGGTTGGGAACCACTGTGTTAGGAAAACCTTTGCATTTACTCAAATAGAGAGAGAGATGATCTGTGATAAAATCCACTTTTTTTCACACAACTAGTAAACCTTTATAAAGCTTGACACAGATGATATCTTAAGAAGTCATGGAAGTGTGCGTGTTTTAAATGAAGACTTCAATACATACAGAAAATATAAAATTCTATCCTTCCCCCTCCTTAAGACAATTGTACAACTCACCCCTTTAGGTATCAAGTATCCTCCAACAATGAGATCTTCTTGAGTCACCCTACCATTGCCTGGTAATACTGGGAATAACCTACAGACAATTGTTAAATGAGACACTCAACATTAATTACTAACAAAAGGAAAGCTAAATCCTATTTAGATTCCAAGGTAACATATAATCATCATGAAATGGACTGTGGCAAATACAGGTTCCAAGGGTTCTTATGATATTTCCACACCACCTCCATGTTGTACTGGAAACAGCACCATTAAGCACACCCCTCCACCTTACTCTCTCTCCATCACACCAAAATCATCCCAAATGAGCTGATTTAATCACCTTAGTGCAGGACTTGACGCTTGCCCAACACTGGCACGCTGTCTCAGATATGCTTACAGAGGGGCACTTAAGTGCATGACAAAGGCAGCTACATTACCTCTTTTTCAGGATTTGGTGTGCAGAAAGCTAGAGTCAGTGGATAGGGAGTTCTTCATGGCATGGAGGTAGTATAAGCATGGGGCTCCCTGGTTTGTCAAGTGGTCCAAATATAAGACTAGGAGCTAAAAACTCCTCATTTTTAATTCTGGCTCTGCCAATGACAGGGATTTTTTTTTTTAATCCACACCTGAAAAATAGGAATAATAAATTGTCACTGGTTCTTAGACACCAGTTTGCAAGGAACCCCTGATTCAGAGGCAGGTGTAGTTGCAATCATTTTACCTCCACAATCATAGCAACTGCCCAGAGCTAGCCACCTTTAAGGGAAGAAATAGAGTCATGTGTAGGTAACTTCCTTAAGAACTACAGAAGTAGGTAAATTCCCTTATATCCTCTAAGGAAAAATTTCTCCTACACCCACTGCTGAGGTGGTGTGGTTTCATAGTCCTCTATAAGAACCAGTGCTTTAAAGGCACAGTCTAACTCTTATCTACAATGCAGACATGTAATGAGTAGTATAACCGTATTTTCTTGCATACAACACACACTTTCTAGTTGCTAGAAACTGGGGTGGGTGTTACAAGCAAGGAAATATGGCAACAGCAATTTCTGCCCCTTAAGCTTCTGCCAAGCAAGAGTGAAATTAACTCTGCACACGATCCACATTGAACAGAAGAACAATGAGCAGTCTCCCTAGCTGCTGCTACTCAGTTACTTAGAAGGAGATCATCTTTCCTTCATTCTGCCCTCCAAAAACAAGGTATGTATGTTATTCCAGGGTGTGTTGTACACAAGATAATATGGTAATTAATAATGACACAGCACTTAATATTTTCTAAGTGTAATATAAATACAATATTACGGTGATCAAAATACACTGTACACATTAGTGGTACAATAATTAGCAGTAATAGTAGGTAAGAATAAAGACACAAAAGCTTTGAATTATCAGTTTGCATTTGTCTGCTACTTACCTCAGAGTTTCTTTAAGCACAGCTCTTATCATTGGCAATTTAGGGACATCATCTGCAGTGGGAACACGGTCTTTGCCCAACTTATTAACTATTTCTTCATACACAGATTGCTGAACTTCAGGATGCTTTGCCAACAAGAATGTTATCCAGGACAAAGTAAAAGAAGTCTAAGAAAAAAAATCAGCATAATCAGGAACAGCCAGAGTAGATAAAAATAATTAATTTAATGCCAGGAAAAACAAATCAAATGCCAACTGAGGATTCATTATACACACATT
>NW_017729031.1:39736879-39738201 GCF_001723915.1 Gavialis gangeticus
TAACTATTTCTTCATACACAGATTGCTGAACTTCAGGATGCTTTGCCAACAAGAATGTTATCCAGGACAAAGTAAAAGAAGTCTAAGAAAAAAAATCAGCATAATCAGGAACAGCCAGAGTAGATAAAAATAATTAATTTAATGCCAGGAAAAACAAATCAAATGCCAACTGAGGATTCATTATACACACATTCACACACAGCCATAAAACAAAAGGGCTATGATTAACATCTGGACTTGTTACGGCATGATGTCAAGTTACATCATCATCTTCCTCAGCCGTTCTCCACCTGGAAAAACACACATACAAAAATTCCCTCCATATTTCTACCAAAAAGTAATAAGAAAAGTAAACTAATATGAAATAAGATATGTAGGGCAAAAACCATCAACAGTAATGGAAAAAATTATCTGCTGACTTTTAGTGACTGCACTGCATTTCTTCCCAACAAAAATATCTTGCAGGAGGCAGAATGATGAAATATTACTTGAAACATTTCCAGAGACTGTAAACATATTTCTTTCTCCTCACAGCATCCTACTTGTCACAAAATTGATACAATATAGGCATCTGTTCGTCTCGCGAGACAATAGATTTGGCAGAAATTGATATCACGTCTTGCAAAACTATGTAATCATTTAATAAGCAGTGCTACAGCGTAACATGCACTGTCTAGCTGGAAAGTTCTGGTGCCCAACTAAAATGACATCATTCTACATCATATTTTTCTTGTTTTATTGTGAAAATTTAAGGAGTACTAAAGGGGAATACTTGCGGAGTACTTAGAGGGAGGAAGAGCAGCTTTATGAATTATGGTTTAAAACAGCCAAATATCATTCATCTTTTCTATTTATTGAGGAGATACTTACATTAAAATGGCAGATTAAATTAAAGAAAAAAATGCACATTTATGAAACTAACTATCATGAGGGACTGTGTAGAATTAAGTCAGTACTTCTCAATCAGGGTGCAACGAGGTCCAAGGAGATAAGAAGGTGTGAGCAGATAAATGCAGACTCCAGTCCTCCCTGCCTGGCTGCTGCCCTGCCCCTCTGCAAGAAGGCAAGCATTGTAATACACAAATTAGTTTTTTAAATGGGTCCTGCTCAATTAACGAGTTATGGAGGGGTGCCTTGAGTCAAATGAGGGGTCCTTGAGTCTAAACAAGTTGAGAATCAATGAAATAGGCATTTAAATGGACGCTGTGAGGCTAAAACAAATAACTCCCTATTATGCCTTGCTGGGTGCCTCAAAATGAGACGCTTTACTGTGAAGTTGACTAAATATCAAGGAAAATAAAAAGTCCTTTTTTAGACATGTG
>NW_017729031.1:39738649-39738864 GCF_001723915.1 Gavialis gangeticus
GCCACGCACATGATCAGAGGTCAGGAAGACAGACCTTATGAGAGGCTGACAGCAATGGGGCTATTCAGCCTGGAAAAGTGCAAGCTCAGGGGTGATCTGGTGGCGACCTATAAGTTTATAGTGCTCATCAGGATCTGGGGGAACGTCTGTTCACCAGAGCCCCCCAAGGGATGATAAGATCGAACGGTCACAAACTCCACTGTGACTGATTCAGG
>NW_017729031.1:39739133-39740069 GCF_001723915.1 Gavialis gangeticus
AAATCTATGAAATTAGCTCTACAGTAAAGTGTCACCATCTACATGTGCACCCCTATTAGGCCGGAGTAAGCTAATTAACTCTGCCATAGGACAGTTCTGCTTGACACAAGTACTATTCTATAGTGGAGTTATTTACTCCAGCACAATGCACATGTAGGTGGTGACTGGGCCTGGCTGGGGCACAAGGGTGCTAGCCCTGCACTGAAGCACCCTTGTGCCGCAGCCAGCTCCTCCGCAGCACGTTGAGCTGGGGTGGAGCGGTTCCAGGCTAGCAGGCTAACATTTTGGCCCCCCTGCTACCCATAGCTGTGCTGCCTGGCTCAACATGCTGCGGTCCTGGGTACACCTGTGAACACTGCACCCAGGAGCAATAAGTCCAACACAAGCTGCACTGTTGTTTATTGCATCACATTAATATCATGTATAGATGCACCCACTCTGTATGAAGACAGGGATAGAAAACAAGGACAGAGAAAAAATAATGCAGCTACTGGCACAAGTTACTTTAAAAGGAGTCATGAGACAACAGCAGAAGGAGACTAGCTGGTCCAAGTGTTGAAAGTGAGTGAGTAAAGAAGAAAGATATATTACTACATGAGAAAGGTATATTTTCCTTTGAGCCTAGTTCCCTCACAATTGCTCTCCACAGAGGAAAAAAAAATATTTGAGGGCTGACATCAATTCAGTATTTCTTCACAAGTATGGGAGGTGAAGTCACAGTCTCTTAATTTATCCTTAACAACGCTAGAGTAATAAAACTGAAAGAAATTTTTAATTTTAAATAAATAAATTTTAAATACATAGGGGGAAAAAGAAGGTACTGGATAATGTGGGGCCCCTGCAAGACACGCTAGGAAATTTGGTCATCACACCAGACAACAAAGCTAACCTATTTAACGACTTCTTTGCCTCCATTTTCCTGAGCAGGGACTGGAT
>NW_017729031.1:39745069-39767270 GCF_001723915.1 Gavialis gangeticus
GGACAAGGGGGTAAAAAGCACCCTGTTCAAATTTGCTGATGACTCTAAGATGTGGGGGGATGTGGGCATGCTAAAAGGAAGGAATAGGCTGCAATTGGACCTAGACAAGTTACAGGGGTAGGTGGACGAGAATAGGATGGGATTCAATACTGACAAGTGCAAGGTGATGCACCTGGGGAGGAAGAACCAGCACCATACCTACAGACTGGGGAACTCCCTTCTCGTCAGGGCAGAGGCAGAAAAGGATCTTGGAGTCATCATTGATGCCAAGATGAACATGGGCCGGCAGTGTGGGGATGCAGTCAGGAAGGCCAACCGCACCTTGACATGCATCCACAGATGCATCTCAAGCAGGTCCAAGGAGGTGATCCTCCCCCTCTATGCGGCACTGGTCAGGCCGTACCTGGAGTACTGCGTCCAGTTCTGGGTGCCACACTTCAAGAGGGATGTGGACAACATGAAGAGGGTCCAGAGGAGGCCACTCGCATGGTCAGGGGGCAGCAGGGCAGGACCTACGAGGACAGGCTACGGGACCTGAACCTGTTCAGCCTCCACAAGACGAGGCTGAGGGGGGAATCTAGTGGCCTGTTACAAATTAGTCAGAGGGGACCAGCTGGCATTGGGGGAATCCCTGTTCCCCCGAGCATTACCAGAAGTGACCAGAAATAACGGTCACAAGATGACAGAGGGTAGATTCTGGCTAGACATCAGGAGGTGCTACTTCACTGTCAGGGCAACTAGAATCTGGAACCAACTTCCAAGCGAAGTGGTGCTGGCTCCTACCCTGGGGCTCTTTAAAATAAGGCTAGACAATCACCTTGCTGGGGTCGTTTGACCCTAGTACTCTTTCCTGCCATGGCAGGGGGTCGGACTTGATGATCTGCTCAGGTCCCTTCTGACCCTACTAACTATGAAACTATGAAATGTCAATCCAATTTATTTTTCACTATTCATGTCATTTGTATATTCATGTCTCTTATGCGGCAGAAGGAAAACACATGGATAATTTCACTATTACGAATTTGCTTTACTTTCAGGTTCTTGCATCCTAGCACAATGTTGCAGTGTTGGGGTTGGAAACAATGTGTGGAAAAAGGAACAACTCGTGGAAACATTTATTTTGGTCTTACTTTTAGAAAGCCTAAATTAGAAAGCAAGTGACCTTTTAAGCCATTTATTATTCACAGACTGGGACATAACGCTGGTAGTCCTGTCCCCAGGAGATCTCCTTTCAGTCCCAACCTCCTGTTCTCATGACATTCAGAGAAACTGCCCTTCACTCGAGCTCAACTCTGCACTGCTCCTCCTTGCAAAAGATGGCAATAATGCCAAACTACATACAGAAGTTACTGTGACATAAACAGTGTTCCCTTTCAGGTTCCCAGCTCCTTCACATCCTCTTCAAAACTGGCACTATGCTAGAACAGCCAAAATGCTTTGTAGCCAAACACAGCCTTACAATTTTGTTCAAAGCCTTCCATAATCCTTGAGTTCCTTCAGTTTCTATGATAAAACAAGACCTGAAATGACAGCAGTGGGGAAACAGGAGTCTCTCAGTTTCTAAAAATGTACTAAAAATGAGGAAGCCAAAAGTACAGGTTTCTCACAAAAAAGTAATTGTTGCCAATCAACGAAGGTTGAGTCAAATGTAAAGAGACTCCACTGGCATGAACTTGTACCCTGCCCTTTCAGTTTAATGGAAATTCACTTTTTTATAAAAGAGTTAAAATTCATACTTTTAAAGTCTGGAAAACTAATGGGATGACTTAATGAACTTGAATAACAATAAAACAAAACAAGCCCTAAAAGCTCTTCAAACTCATAAGCTTCTGGAAAGCTTATTCAATGGAGTACTTCTCAATTTATAAGTCCCTGTGTGTCTTCTTTATTCTGGGACCCACAAAGTTTCTTTTCTTCACAACACCCACAATGTCCAGACTTCTTTCAGACCCAGATCAAGCTGAATCTAATTGTCAGCAAATGAGCTGTATTTTTTATTTCAAGGCTACTGACAAGAAGTCCAACATGGTGCTGTTCCCCTTTATCAAACCTATCCAGGCTCAATGCAAAACATCTTGTTTAACTACAGACTCTAAGATACACCTAATTTATTTCTCTGCTGATGATGCCAGCCATCGAGTGAAATTATTATGTATGCCAGACTGATGCTATGAAGCTATGGGGAGGAAAATGTGACTATAAACAATTTCTGTGCACCTCAATATTAAAAACAACTAATTCAATGGCTAGTCTACGTTGGCCTGTCTAAAATGACACATCAAACACATGGATCACACTTGAACTTCACTGCCTCTGGGCTCCAGTAAACCATCTCCCTGCCTAAGAATGCCTCCAAAAATAGGAGGGGATGGCTGAAAGCTGGCTAAGCTTAGTCTTTTTCCTTGATGATGGAATCCATATCACCCTCCCCTTAAGTGTTGGTCTAAAATACACTTGCATCATCCCAGTAATGCAAAGGGACCCCAGTGAAGGTCAAGCTTCTTATCCACAATGCTTCTCTGTTGATTAACTGTAAACAGCAAAATCCATTAGCAACTTCTATATGCTAGCTTCTGATCGGGTTTTTTTTTTTTTATAGGAACCTCAATCATGTGCCTATTGCAGTCCTCCTTAAATGACAATAAATATTGATCACATCCAAATTTTAAAACAAACCCAAGATGAACATAAAGAAAAACTTTCTAGCAATTGCCTCTGTTTATTAAAACATGAAGTAGTCTCCAAAGAAAATGGTACGACCTTACTGCTTTGGCAGTTCAGAGTAAAACTGCTCGTTTAAGAAGAGCAATCCTGTACTGGCTCAGTGGACAAACTAAATTATTTGATAAGAATTTTCCATCATTTCTATGATGAACAAAAAAATACTTAAAATGTAAAGCTAGCTTAATTGTCGAGCAATCAAACTGTCCCAAAGGAAAATAACAAACAACAACAATGATAATAGTAAGTCTCTTACTGTGTCCACTCCTGCCAGAAGCATTTCGGTCATATTGGCATAGATTTCTTCCAAGTTAAGCTCTTTATTTAATAGGAGATATGTGAGCAGCCCACCTTTTACTTCTTCTCCTCGCTCTAGCCGGGATTGAATATCCTTTAACTTGTTATCAACATGGATTTGACCTTTTGAATTTAAAAAAAAAAAGGATTTTTATTTTTCCCCAATCTCATTTTTCAGTCCTCTTTTTCCCCTCAATTAATCCCAGCTATACTTTGATGATTACATGCATAGCATCTGGATTGTAAAAAAAGGAGTTCAAGAACTATGTCACCTCAAAACTTGGTCAGATGGTGAACTCATGGTGGGAGAAAGAGACAACATAATCAGCATATTCCTGCATGAGGCCTACACCAATACCCCTTCCCAAACAAGACATGTTTATCCTGGTGAACTTTCACCTGTATTTTAATTCTATTAACCATACTAGAAAAGGGCAAGGTAACAAAGAAAACTCAAAACAGAGATAGCATTTTTCAGCAATTATTGTTCAGTTGCTCTTCATATTATTTCTCCTTCTTCCTCAGCAAAGGGATACTGTACTGTGGAAGCCCTGTCACAAGAATCCTCCTTTATATAAGGCATCAAGCAAAGCTATAGAAAATATATTGTAGGAAAAAATACTGTGCTGGCAGGAGTATAGACTAAGGGCCAGATTCTATTCCACCTCTTAGTCATTTAATTCTAAGGTGACTTAAGCCTTAAGTAAAATTCTATCCTATTCCCTGTTCAAGTCTTGACGATTAATTCGTCCATCTACTTTTGCACAGACAGCCATCTTCCCCTTAAGACTGAATGTGAGCAAGGTGGAATAGAATAGGCTAGTGGTGCTCAACCTTTCCAGCATGTGGATTAGATGAGTGGGGCACAGCCAGTCTGTGGGCTGGATCTGGCACACAGGCCCAGGTCTGCAGGCCAAATCCAGTCTACAAACTGACTCCGTACCATGGGTCTGGCCACGGACCAGCCCTATGTGCTAGGTCCAGGGCTGCAAACTGACCCCATATGCTGGGTCCAGGGTCACGTGCCAAGTCCAACCCTGTGCACCAGGCCTAGCCATGGACAGGGCCCATGTGGCAGCTCAATCCAGCATGTGGTCCCAGCTCATTCAGGCCATGGGACTCTTCACAAGTCCAAAAATGTAATGGTGAGAGAGTAGTGGCAGCATTAATTGCCTTAGGGCTCCATGAGTTCCATCAATTAACACTGCCACTGCTAAATTTCCAAATGCATGGGAAGCTCCATGGGCCAGATGACTTGATTCCACAAGGTGGATCTAACCCATGGACTGTATTTTGAGGACCACTGGCACAGGCACCTTAGTCTACTTATGTACCTAATAGCTGGAATAGAATCTGAATGTAGATGTCTTAATAAGTCTTGTGTTTTTCTAATTCAGATCCAGACATTAAGTTAGATTTTAAATTAACAATCTGAAAGAATCTCAAAACACCTCTTAGAGAGTATATAAATTTTGGGGCACAGGAATAAAAGATTTTCCTGTATTATTAATAAAATAAATACAAAAAATCAAGTGGTTTCCTAACACCCCCAGCTTTTAACTTAAATTATTAAAACAAATTATTATTTCTTCAAATAGTTCTATAGCTGCATTTCAAACTAGGCCAATATTTTGAAAAGTTCTATTCACAAGTAAGTCTGTGCGCCATATTTTCCTCGCTTACTTTCCCTCATTTTAATTAGTCAGTGTCCTTACTTGAAAACAAACTTGACATTTCTTTAGAACTGATCAACTACTTCCTCAGTGGTAACTTCTCAATCAGTTGCACAGATTATTGTTTTGTCACAAAATACCTGATCCAAAGCTTATTTAAACCAATATAATAAATCCTTGTCAAATTCAGTAAATTCAATTTAAGATGCTGCCAAATAAGTCTGATTTCAAGTAAGGAATAAGTAAGAGAAGGAGATGAAAATAATGAAATAATAATATAAAAGTAAGAGAATACACAGACGATACTGAGGAAATTGTTAATACATGGACTGTTTCTCAAAGTTTTACTGAAGGTGTTGTTTTATTAATAATGTATTACAGAAGCATGTAGGTACCTCAATCAAGTATTAGGGCCCCATTGTGCTCGGTATAATATAAAGAAAAAGTAAGCAACTCCATTGCCAGAGAGTTCATAATGCAACAGGTGAACAAGACAGGCAAACAGGATGGGCGGCATAATGGGGAGCACAGCTGTGCAAAAAAGGAGGAAGTCTGAGCATCATTATCTTTCAAATAATTAACATGGTTTATAGAATTATGAAATACATAAATTAAAAGAAGTTATTTGCACAGGGTATCCACTAGCTTGTAGCCGTACTGATCTAGAGGCAAAAGCAATCAGGACTTGTGGTAGAGGCGATATCTTTTTATTAGACCAACTAGATTTTTGCAATTAAAGACTCTTTTTTTGCAAAAATCTACTTGGTCTAATAAAAGATATTACCTCTACTACGAGTCTTGACTGTTTTTATTTGCATGCAGAACTCATCACCTTGCAAAGGACTGTTTCCTAGAATACTTATTTTAGTGTTTCATTCAGGCTACTTTCAGGATGAAACTTTCACACCTCCTCTAAAAATATCACCCCGCTACAGACTGACATCTCTTTGTCAAGCAGTTTTTCCTGGAATGCAATGTGAAAGTTCATCTATTTCTCCTATTGTACCATGATAAATAATCCCTTAATATTTTACCTATTTTATTCTCCTTTTTCTCCTTCTTTTCCACATTCTTAATATAATACTACAAATGCAATAAGTTCTATTCAAGACAGTGCCAGCTGCTAGAGAGAGACAAAGCTGAACTTTTCTGTTTAAATCTTACTGAATTTGAAGAGTCCATCCCAGGATCTGCAGAAAACATTCCAGGGTTTTGGAATAAGTGGACGAAGCCATTTGGGAATAATCCCTGAATACATAGCGGTCTTAAACACGCTAAACATCAACGCCAAAGCCTCAATGTATTCTACAGTCTTCTCTGGGACACTGTTTTCCAAGCACCCTAATCGGCATTCATACAGAATAGCTGCCACACCTGCAAAAGAGAAAGGGCACAGAATTTATAGCGTCCTCATTCATTTTTAAATTATTTATGGTAAATAATTAAAAGCTAAAGGAAAAGAACCTACTTCCAAAAAAGTGACCAATTACAACAAGTACTGTAGTTGCTGTTGCTGCCATTGTTGCAAAATAGCAAAACAAGCAAGACAGGGTTTAAAAAAAGCACACATACAAAGCAGAAAAATAAGTCTTGAGGCAGTCAGCAGCCTCTACATCAGTAGTGTTTGACTTGGGAAGACCTCTAGGCAGCCCAAAATCTAAAGAGCAACTGTCCAGCAACTGCATGGCATCCTCCATAGCATGACAGTGCCAGGTGGATACCCCTAGATGCCAAAGACCTGGTAAATCTTAACACAGGGCATCACATTGCATTTGAGCGCATCTCCAGAAGAAGTGAGGGAACCCAAAGCCAGACAGCTTTTCATGCAATCTGCTAATGATATGAGAGTACCTTGTCCTGGCAGAGGCCCTTTCTCCCATTCTCTCTGTCACAGTAAGCTGGTGATAGTCTTAGCTGGATGGAGAGCATGGCAGCACTGTCCAAATAAGACTTCTATTATGCAGTCAGCCAGTAACAAGATGTCCTTGAACAGTGACAAGTATAGCTTTGGTTGCATCTTGTTGATCTGTCTGTTGGTTGCATTCAGCAGATGTTAAGCAGAGGGATATGGGCTAGAATTAGTAACCATATGAATTTTGTTGGCTTTGGTGTGCCTGAGCCTCTGGTTAATCATTCTGACAAGCACATACTGCATATGGTCTAGGAATAATACAGTCCCTTATAAATCAGAGAGCATACTTAATGATCTTCCTTGTCCTATCAATGATAAAGGCATTAAAATTTAATATCCCCCTTTTTTTTGCTTGCTAATACCTGGATCCTTATTTGATTCATTACACTTACATTTTCCTCACTTCTCACTCCTTTAAACAAAAAAATCACACATACACAAAGCTTTTCTGTAGATTCATTAAACTAAAGCTGTAAAGAAACAACATAATCAGTTAATATCACCAAATTTCTACTTGTTTTTGAATAGGTCAGTCCAGAACCTAAACTTTCATTAAAAACAAGTTTCTGGTACTTATAGTTGTGAAGAAAATTTGAAAGATGCCAACCAAAAACAGTCAATGCACATTTTTTTACTGAAGCTGAAGGCAGAGTGAAACAACAGGTGAGGGGTATGGTTTTTTTCAATGGAGTTGATGAAGCTGAAAGCTAAGGAGCAATATAACTGTCAAAGTTGTTTTACTGCTGATCATTTTTAGCAGAAACATCTAGATACAGTTTGCCAATTACTATTATCATTCTTTTTGACAGTTCAAGAACAATAGCATATGTAACAATCTGTCTGACAACCATAACAAAATAGATGTACAGTATCCCTATTAGAGATGTGAGGCAAAGTTTACACTAATTCAAAGTAAGCAGAGTGGATACACTTAACGTAAGTAAACAGTCAAGATTACAGAGACAGAGAAAGAGAGAGAGGACTAAAGTCAGTAACTGAACCTGGGTCCATTGCGTGGTGACAGACTGCACTGTCAATATGCCTTCAGGCTGGCACTTTTATGTTTTTATTTATTACCTCCAGATGGAAGCATGAAGATAAAACTTGTTTCTCTTCTTTTTAGTTAGCCTGAGGATTTTGGTTTGTAAGCAATTTGGGGTAGGGACCATGATTTCTGTTTGTACCCACTGAACATAACTGTGGGTATTATCAAAAACAAAGAATTTTCCTAATGTCAGAAGTATTAGATCTACCACCAACCGCTGTGTTTTTATGTACAGTAAGCCAACTTAGGTCTGAAAGATAAGAGTCTGTGCTGCACAGAACTTGCAACCCTTCCCAGTTTGGTTTTATAGGTGTATTTTCTAGTCTGTCATTCAAATCGTTAAAGGAAATATTGAATAAAACCAGGACTGGGACAGAGTGCTTTGTAGTACCCTAATTAAATACCCTCCCAGTTTGACAGCAAGCCACTGATAATTCCTCATTTGGGAGTAGTTTTAAACCAGGTGTGAATCCATCTTACAATAATTTTACCTGGACTGTAATTTGCTAGTTTTCTTGCAAGAAAGCTAAAGTCCAAGTAATATCACACCTGTTGATTTCCCTTTTTACAGTATCTAGGACTGGAAGGGGCCTCCTGAGCCATCCAGTGCAGTTCCCAACTATCTCAGCCCACACATTGTATAATTCCTCAGATAAAGTTATCCAACTTTGCCTGAAAAGTAAATATATTGCCTGTACTACAACTTCACAAGCTCACTTCTCTCATGGCTATAAATCTTCTTTTTAAGTACCTGGTCCCAATAAACATTTTCATGAAGACTGAAGCAAAAAAAAATAATTGAGGGGGGCAAAGGGGCACAGAACACTTCAGCCTTCCTTGTTTTTTTTCCCCATAAGGTGATGGACTTAGACCATAAGAACAGCTATTTACTGGGTGAGACCATAGGTCCATCTTGCCCAGTATCTCACATGGAGGCAGAAAATAGATGCTGAAAGGGAGAGCAAAGAGGGTATGACCTGGGTTGTTTCCATTGCTCCTCTCCCACTTGAGCCTCCAGGATTTCAGGTCTAGGAAGTTCTGATTCAGAGCCTGTACCCTTAACTCCCATGCTCACTAGCTCCTGATACACCATTCCTCCAATAAATTCCTCTCCAACCCAGAGTTAATTCTTGTCTGAAATGACATAACTTTGAGGCACTCACTTGGCACTTAGCATAAACTGACGAGCTTTAAAGCTCATGTTTTAAGTGCCCTAAGTATGGTCTACATGTAACTTTATCCTCACTTGAATCTGATGTAGAATTAGCCCAGAAAAAATCAGAGGTAAAATAATACCAGAGCAAATTAAACCAGTGCATGTGCTTTGTGTTCGCAGGTGCCCTGGAGGAGCCAGTCACTACAGGCTCCCTTTTCAAGAGCTCCCTATGCAGCCATAATGGTCTCTAAGCTCCTTAACTTTGTTCTGCATTAGGGCAGTTTACTCTTATGCATATAACAGGTTTATTTTTTATACTTCCAATTCTCATTGCCATTATCCATTAGATTATCTTCTCCTGGAAATCTTCAAGAGGAGACTGGACGGTCACCTTGCTGGGGTCACCTGACCCCACTTGTCTTTTCTGCCTAATGCCAGGGAGCTGGACCAATGATCTTGCACCAGCCCCTAACAATCTATGAATCTTCTCCAGATAATTCTCAAAAGTCTTTGGGCATAATTTAGATTAATAATAATCAAATAGCATAAGATGATTTTATATGTAATGACAGGAGCAGGTTAAAAATAAAAATTCAAAAGGAACGTAAATAATTTCAATACCAATCAAAGGCAACATGTAGCTCAAAGGGTTAAAGTGCCTTAAGACCACTGGTACTTAGCTTACACTAGTTTTTTGGACATTATCTACTTAGAATAGACCCAGGTTAGCTTACCAAGTAGTCAGCCATTTGAGACAGCAGCTTCATAGGTCAGCAATGCTGGAAGTGGTTACAAATCTCAATGAGTCACTAGTCCTCACCAAAGAGTGCCAAAATTTTAAGCATCAGGCAGATATACAATATTTTATTGTACAGTGAGAGAGACTACATTTAAATGAGGTTCTTTCTGATGGATATTATGTAACAGAACTTCTCTTAGCATAATTATAAGAAAACATTATGCTGCGTGAGTTAAAAGACCATATGACATTTTAAAGCAAACACTGGTAAATATCACAAAAGTCTAATGATTTATATAATTCAATTACTGAAAATCAAATGCTTTGATAAGTGAATGAAACATACTTAAAAGCAGTCGCAGAATACGGCTTGCAGTGGGAAGACACTTAGTGATCTCATTCCCCTGCTTTAACTATGGCAAGTTAGGGTGCTCTTGATGTTGTGGATAAAAGTTCTGCATGTCAGGGATGAGGGGTGCTCACAGTTTTTAAGAATAGATTAGACACACTTCTACAGGATAGCTTGGACTGGAATGATCCTGCTCTGAACAGGGAGTTGGACTGGATGAGCTCCTGAGATCCCTTCCAGCCCCATGTTTCTATGAAAATCAAGACCAAAAAAAAAAAATGTTACATATGAACATAATAATCACCATCCTGGTTCAGAACGGAGATCCATCTACTGTAGTATTCTCTTTCCAACAATAACAAGTGACAGATGCTTCAGGAGAAAATGTTAGAATCCAAAATCAAGTAGATTTAGACAACAAAGCGTAGTACTTCTTTATACCTGAGACTGTGGCAGAATTTAATCAAGCCAAATGCAACAAACTCATCTGGAATTTGGCCATCCTAATGAAGCTTACCTACCCTACTCTTGTGAACAATTCCACAGCATTTTGCATAGGGTGTTGTTTTTACACTGTGTCTACGGATACGACTTCAACAGCAAGTGCCATTTAGCATCAAAGTGTTATTGCATGGGTTTTGACTGATGAAAGAATGCTACCAAAATTCACTGGCAGAAAGAGCTGCCTGACTGCAGCATTTATGGAATCAAGGCCTCTGTTTCTTTATTGTTTAGCTCAAGCATAGCAGTAGATTTTTATGCCAGAAACACATAATTATAATTGCATGGTTAGCGCTTTTCTTTCAAGGTACTATCCAGTGTATGTCTCACCTTCCATAGAATACTTGAAGAAGAGGTTGTTTACATCGGTCACAGTTTCCCCATCTTCCTCTTGTCTCCTGAGTGTGTGGATTCTCTTAATTAAATCAGTAATAACTTCATTGACTGGTCCAGAGAAAACAGATACATCTTCGGGTTTCAGGATTTTCTGTCTTAGTACCTTCCTCATTTTTAGCCACTGATCCCCCTCCCTAGAAGAAGTAATTAAAAATGCATGCATGCAATTCTTCCTGACAACTGCTAAATCAGCAGAAACTATAGGTTAAATGAGAACCTTTCATTAGATGCTGACAAACAAATTCAGTATTCCCCCTCAAGTAGTGGTTTCAGTGTGTCAAGTTCTACATTCTTATGGTTTCACTCCAAATTTTAATGCAAATAACAAGTCACTGTATAAATTGGGCTGATGTTGTTGTTACAATACACAACCAAGTTTGTAAGTTTAATTAACATATTCTCGTTAGAGGGTTAGAACTGTATAATTTTTCCGTCTGAAATATGTGTGCCTTCAGATGCCTGTTTTAGTCACATCTGTGCTAAGTACCTAAAGTAACAGACCAAAATAGCATGCCATAGATTTGGTTTTGCTTGTTATCACATTTTCATATATATATGTATGTGTTTCTGTGTGTATATACATTTATACGTATGTATATGTGTGTGTGTAGAAAACATTTAAAAAGATAAAATGTAATGTGTATATACACACGTATTACACGCGCACACACCACACGTGTATGTGTATATATATATATGCATATATACATATACACACATATATATAGATATAGATTTATATCTATCTAGATCTATCTTATCTATATAGATATACAGATATGTATATAGATAAGATATATAGATACAGTTATACATAACATCGTTTTTACTCAAATCCAAGACAAGGTTTTCTCCCCTCCATCAGCAAGAATGGAAAATAAGTCTCATCTTGGACCTGAGTACCAGCCCAAGGCAAGTGGTGACTCAGCTCTGGCTTTGGCCCCAGCCCCAAAACTGCTCTCAATGGCAGCAGATGACAGAACAAGGAGCAATGTTCTCAAGTTGCAGCAAGGGAAGTTAAGGTTGGATATTAGGAAAAACTCTCTCACCAGGAGGACGGTGAAGCACTGGAACAGGTTACCCAGAGAGGTGGTGGACTCTCCACCCTTGAAGGTATTTAAGACCCAGGTAGACAAAGCCCTGGCTGGGATGATGTAGTTGGGGCTGGTCCTGCTTTGAGCAGGGGCTTGGACTAGATGTGACCTCCTTTGGTCCCTTCAACCCTCACTTTCTATGATTCTGAGCCACCCACTGTCCTGAGCCAGAACGGCTAATCTCATAGGGCAGGGAACACATGGCTGGGAGGAACCTGAGGAGACCATGGGCCATATGTGGGTAGAAAACCTGCAGCCTGCCCCTTCTCCCCTCCCCCTTGTTTGTTCCTGCCTCCCTTCCCCCTGTTTCTCTCCTTCACCTTACCTTCTGCTCCAGCTCCTGTCCCTCCAGCCCCAACCCAGCTCAGCCAAGATTGCCAGGCTCTTCTTCCTGACTAGGCTGCGCTGAGGCCAGGCCAGGGCTACACTGCTGCTGATTGCCCCAGAGAAGCAGAGCTGCTGCAGAAAGTAATGGCAGGGTGGGCAGAGAGTGAGAGGTCCATGCAGTGTGAGGCAGGGAGCATGCGGAAGGAGGGATACATGGCAGGGGGCAGGCACCTGGTCCTTCACCCCTACCATTTCTTTCCCCACCCCAGCAGTGAGGGAATGAATTTAGAGATGACCCCCCCCCAATAATTTAATTTTATATGTGGGAAATTATAGCAAATTTTAAATTTTCCATGTATACAATCTCATTATGGGGCGATTGTGTTAAATTTGATGGAATCTTGGATTCAGATAGATACTGGAGTGGTGCATACAAAGATATTTAAAAAACTAATGGCAATTTTGAAAAAAAACATTTTGTGTGCACCGATCATTTACTGGATCACACCTCATCGCTACGGAGTCATAAACAATGGGTGCATTTGACAGTGCTGCCATCAGTGTTCCCTGCTACTGTGTAGTTTCCCACTCGATCATAGACAATCAGTGTGGGAAGCCATTTGGCAGTTAGTTTCTCAAACATCATTGTTTAATATAAAATAAAACAAATGAACAAAGATAAAATGCAATAAATTAATATACACACACATTGCATTTAAACTTCCTTAATTTTTCTTTTAACTAAACAGTATATGTGTGTGTGTAATTTCTTTTATACAAAAGCAACATAACCAGATATGATAGACCAATAATTTGATTTAACATAACAATATTATTTACTCATATATCAGGCCTAGTTATGCTTATCTGAAATCTGTAATAAATTGCAATCCGTTCAACTCCTGAGTCTACAGGAGTTTAAAACAGATCATTCCTAGACTAAAAATTACCTAAACAGCTTTGGAGGTGTCAACTGAAAAGGCTCACGCTAATTCATTTATTACTATGTGTTTATGCACACTACTGTCTCTAGCTGGAGTGAATCAGATGTGCTGAAATGTTTATTTTCAGTTTGGGGGAAGAATTCAAATAGGACAGAACAAACTACAAACAAGCAAAAGAGATTTGTCTTTTGCAGAGGCCTGTGTGTTTAAAGCTTAAGGTCTTGAATTTTATTTATCATGCCTCATGGATGAAATACAGCCGGGGATAAGAGTTTATGTATCTATATCACGTGGAAATATGCTACAGTTTCTCAAGCAGACAAAGCAGAAGTCTTCTAAAGATTACTTTTAAATCTCTATTTGCAAAAGTATTCCTCCTGAAACCATTCCAGTTGGAATGATGCTGCTGCATGTTTTAAATTGTTACTGGCCCACAAAGAAGTTTCATTCCTTTAACTAGCACCTTCCAAATATAATTTGATGGTTGGGTGCCATTATTGTAATTCTGGCCTTTGTTGTATTATTATTTTAAGACTGAATTTAATACTAATCTCATTCTCAGGTTTACACTACAAAGAGCCTTTTGACAGGATAAAAGTGCAGTAGCAAAAGCAAGAGAATAGTCATGACTCAAAATAATTAGTTTCCCTTTGAATAAATACCTTACATCATTGAAGACTGTAAAAACACCATGGGACAGTTGATCACACCCACGCAAGCATGTGCAATCATGTTATAGACAAGCTTTGAGAGGCAGATAATTCTTTGTGAATCAGCTACAAATAAAGGGCTTGTCCACACAAGGAAATTGGAGCACAGTAAACTAGGATGCACTAGCTACTCCCCATTATTAATTCCCTGTGGGGACATCTACACGTGCAATTAATATGAAGCTATAAACTCCGGCACATATCGCACTGGAGTTTATTGTTCCCGCACTGGAGTTTATTGCTCCTGCATTTACACATATGCCTGGGACTGCAGCTCACTGAGCCAGGTCAGAGCATTCCCGGCTGGCTGGGGGCCTGAGGGGGTCAGCCTGCCAGGGCTGCTCCAACCTGGCTCAACATGCTGTGGAGGGGCTGGCTGGAGCATGGGGGTACTTCAGTGCAGGACTAGCTGGCAGGCAGCCTCCACACTGAAGCAACCTTAATTCCCCACCAGCCTCATCAGCGTCTAAACACGTGTTGCTGTGCACTGAAGAATGCCACCATAAGACAGCACTTGTGTTTACAAGTACTAACGTATGGTGGAGTTCATTAGTTTCCTGCAGCTTAATAGAGCCACACATGTACACACAGAGGCTTTACTGCAGAGCTAATTAGTCAGCTCTGCAGTAAACGGTTCATGTAGAAGCACCCACAATAGACAATCGTAGTCCTCAACAGGGCTGCCTTTTTGTGTAGCAGATAACTCCACTCTCAAAGTGGAGAACACTGTCTCACCCTTAGTGTGCCTGAACTTTGAGGAGTTAGAGCAAAATGCCGAGCTCACTACAAATTCACACCTTAGTTTATTGCACTCTAAGTTTCTTGTGCAGATAAGCCCTAAGCAGAAGGTCCTCCAGTCTGATTTATCTGGTGTTCCAGAAGATTAAATATGCTTTGATGATGAAAACATGGAAAAGGAAGAAGTGACTATACTTACGCAGAAATGAGTCCAGTGGCTCTTCCGCGTAAGTCTCTGTACTCCTGCCAGGATTCCATATTAGCTCTTTGTGGAGCTCCACCTTCTGCCCGGAGAACCTGAGCAATCATGTCTCTGTCTGCAATGGATACTACAAACTGGAAACCAAAGCGAGACTTGAAGATCTTTCCATATTCCTGAGTATGCTTTTGCTGCAATGTCAGCAACAAATCAAAGCAAAAGAAAAACATGAGTAAATTAAAAAAAAGACAAAGGAAAGTTATACAGTTGTGTCACAGCATGTTGATCTGCACTAACATAGCATAAGATGCCAACTCCTACACAGAAAGTGCACAGTGATATCACTTTAAAAAGAAAGCAAGTTATTCTGGAGGAAATCATACTGCTAAATATTAACAACCTTCAAAGATTCATTACTTGAAAAACAGGAGCTGAAGTTGTTCTAGTGCAGTGACTCTACATCAAGGCTTCCCAACCTTTTCCTCAGCATGACCCCATTTAAACATCTGAAATTTTTTGCGACCCCACAATGATGCAGACAAGATCAACAAGTCATAAACATGGCATTATAATGTTTATGGTCTTGATATTTTTTCATTTAAAACATTTTAAATCATTGTAACTTCTTTTTAGATTTAAAAAACAACATTGAATACAAAGTCTAAAAAACCTATTAAATGCATAGTCAGCTGACACTGTCAAGCATCTTTGAGATCCCATTTTTTATCACTGTGACCCTAAATGGGCTCGCAACTCCAAGGTTGGGAAATGCTGCTCTAGATTCTTTTAAGGGCGGTGTGGAACTATGTGTACATAGTAACATTGTTAGGAGTGGAAACACCGACACATGATTCATAGCAAAAACAGAGATGTCATGTATGAATCCATAGCACTGAAAACATTCTGACATGTTGTGGTCTTTCCAAGTTCTTTGCAGCAGAAGAATTGCTCTAATATTTTTTTGTAGTCAAATATGAGTGACAGCTAAAAGCTGGCATCTACTGAGGTGTGCCTTGGGTCTAAAAAGGTAGAGAACCACCAGCCAAGTGCAAGAATCGTGAACAGGCATGTGTTGAAACTAGAGCTCAGTTGCAAAACTTCAAGTCCAGAAACAGCTTGAAACACCACTAGAAAACACCTTAACAACAGTCTTGAAACACTCATGAGGACTAAAAGAGGAGATCACTTCTAGGACCTTTGAAATTAAAGCCCAGAACTCTAGACACAAGGGGTTAGGTAAACTGAGTAATGAAGAGGTGAAAAGACTCGTAAAGGGGGGAAACTGTACAACTAGATAGCTACAAATTTAGAGAATTCCCCAAAATACCTATTGTGTAGTTCTCCATTATAAAAATATTTGACCTCATACAGATTTGAAAAAGCAAGTGTTTTGCATTAGAAACAATATCATAATCAAGTACAGAGGTACAAAGAGATAAATGTACACTCCTACATAATGAAAATCAGTTTTTCAGTTTATTCTTTGCAGTCTACTTGTTGTCTCACTCTTAAAGCTGTTATCCAAAGAGCAGTGCACTGAAATTTCTAAATTTTAGAGTAGATCTATTTTGCCAAATACATCTCATAAAAGTATATATTGTGGTGCAGAGAAAAAGGAGAGGTGGAGGAGGATCTTGTTCTTAGAGCACGGTATCTCTGTTAACTGATCTGTAAGTTTTATGACCACCAGCTAGAGGCAAGACACAGGTAATTATGAAAGAGAAAGTAGAAAACAGTCAGCAATAAAAAGTGAACAAAAAAACATTTTCTTAGATTATTTTACAAAGTGACAATCTATTCTTAGGGTCTGGTTACACACTGCACTTTGACCTACTCCAATGCTGATCCATGTTAGTGATAGCTCAAGTTTGGAGCAGTCACACGTTAAGGATAAAAACCTACACAACTGTGACTAGACACTACAGAGCTGTTGAGGTGGAAAGTTTGTCCACACAGAACAGGAGGGTCAGGGTGCGGACACTGCATCCTAGGATGCCAGAGGACTGCAACTTGGGCAGCTTTGCTTTGTCTTCACCTTTGCTTGGTTAGTGTGGGAGTGCCCACATATTAATGAACCATAAACTGGGAAACACAGATCAGAGATAAACTTGCCCTGGAGTGGCATAACTTTAAGCCACCTAAAGTGCACTAATTTCAGGTGTTAATGTGAGGACAATCCAGGGGTTAAAAGCTCCAGGAGCTACCTAAAACTAATGTGTAACAAGGTCTTAATTCAACAAATATAAACAGATAATTTTTTCCACTCTGAGTTGGTCTAGAAATGAAACATCCATTTCTCAAGAATTCATTTGGAATATTTCTGGGAATGGATTAAGTTTAAATATAGTCCAGATTAATTTAAAAATATGTATGGATCACAAAACCACTTTTAGTAGGTAGCAGCTTCAGCTTATAAAAATCAGTTAACAGTGGAGGTGACGCAAAGGAAAATCTACATTTATGGAATCAGAGATGCGGACAAAAAAGCCCACCATTAGGAGTCCAAATACAGGTTAGTTCTACCCTTGGAAAGCTTTACTTTTCTAGATATATTAAACCAGTATACTGTACTGGCAAAGCACTCCTAGAGCAGACTTTTATAGTATAGCTTGCTGTCACCCAAGCAAAAGATATGATTCATGCAGAAGCACGGTTTTGTCAGTATAACATAGAGCAATGAGGGGGCCAAACTCTTAGGCAGGTGCCACAAATTAGCCCTGCACCCTTCTGAGTGCCACTCCAATCACCTTCCCTTGCCCAATCTGTTGCTTTGCTTTCTGCTTCCTGCAGTATATGCTGCTGTGATGCGTGTCCTTTCCTCAATCTGCCACATGCCCATGCCACTTGTGGTGTGCATGCCACAGGTTAGCCACCCCTGCCTTAGAGCAGGACTGCAAACTGGCAGCCCATGCAAGTGGTTAATATGCAGCCAACAAAACCCTGGAGCTGCCTCTTCCGCTTCTGCATGGCACAGGAGGGTTCGTTCAGGAGCCAAAGGCTGCACGCCACTGGCACTGACCAGGAGGCACCCCTACAGCATGTGGCCCCTGTAGTGTGCTGCCTGGAGCCGTACACAAGTGTTGCATGCAGCCCCCAGCCATACCAAAGTTAGGCAGCCTTGCCTTAGGAAACTTTTACTGGAATCTTGAAGTCATTCATACATCAAACCGCTAACCAAAACAGCTTTTCCAGTAAATGCCTGCAGTGTAGATCTGGACTAAATTTGAAAACTATGCCTTAGTCATCCACATTTTCATAGATTAAATGTTTAATAACCTCAGAAAACCTTGGGCTGAATGCATCATACTTTATCATATAATATTACATGCTTAATTCATACATACTTTCAATTACGCTATTTTAAGTTATCATAAGATATCCTAGGAAGGATAGAATTCAGTTACAACAAATATGGACTGAAATCAAATGTGCATGAGTGCAATCAAATTATTTTTATGTTCTTTCCATCAAAATGGAAATAGTTAAGAAATTAATTCTTTAGGGTAATGATCTTGGCTTCTTTGATCTGCCATAGCACACCAGGATAGTCTCTGTAACAAGCAATAACAACAAACAGAATTGTGTTCTTATGCATCAGTCCTCTCTCTCTTTCCCTTCTGTATATTCAACTTCTAAATTGAGTCCAAACTCTTTCCTCTTCACCTTCATTTTCCCACCCTCCAGATGGGACACAGCAGCTCCAACTCTACTGAATTCAAAATCCTTCTCTTCCATCCAGAGTTTCTGCAGGCACCGCTGCTGTTGCCTGAACTAACTAAATGCTGGAATCATGTTACAGAGAACAGACCCTTCTTTGTAAAAATGCTTAACTTGCCCCATCCTTTCTGCATATGGTGCATGAACATTTCTGTGTGTCAAAGGACATCATTTAAGTAGCTATGGTGGTTACCAAGGGGTTTCAGATTAATTCATTCCTGATGTTCACTGTGTTGTTAAATTTGACAGAGAGTTATTAATCCAGTTAGAGAGTGTATGCAAACAAGCCATCATGATTTGTAAAGTTAAAATTTGTGAGAATCTTAACAAAATGAAAGCCTTATAATGTACTAAAATCCTCACACCTTTTTTTTTTAAATTATTATTATTTTTCCTTCCCAAAACTACATTTGAGTGAGGGAAAAATCCTAAATCTTATAGTAGTTGCAAATTGATATATATTACTTAGGACTGTTACAGCTCTCATTTCTTAAATTTGTATTATAATTTAAATAATTGTCATAACCTTGACAAATACGTCAGTTGTTAAGGCAACATGTGATGTTTAGCTGACACATAAACAGATCATTTGTCTTTCTTTTCTGGGGGAGTCTAGCTGTTTTAAAGGCAAAGACCACTAATCACTTTCTTGGTTACCAATCCAATTAGGCCAAGAAATTCAAAATTAGAAGCCTAAAGTCTGGCTGCCACTGGCCTCAGTTTGGATTTGGGAACCTAACTCCAAGCTCCTATATTTTTAAACATTAATTGGAAGAAATAAACATCTGTTCCCTCAAATTAAGCCACTTGCTTAGTAGGGTTTTTTCCCATTTTCTGCCTCTTCCGGCTATGGTTAGTCCTCTCATTTGTCCTGATTTTTGTTTGTTGATCCTAACATTCTTTGTTTCTATCCTGGTACAGTAAGTTTTCTAGAGGTTTCCCTCTCTTCTCCTCTCCTTATCAGGGTTATGCTTAAAAAGCATTACTGGCCTAACTCATGATAAGGGATTCTGGCTTTTTATCAACATAATTATGCTGGTAAATGTTCCATTGTAAATGAAGCCATGCTAGGGTAAGAAGCTTTATACCAGTAGATGGATTATTTCACTTCATCAGACTAGAATAACTATATTGCTATAAGCATTTTCACACTGGTTGAACTGCTTTCTACACAGTGGTTATTTTACTGCTTTAACTATGCCAACACAATTAAGGCAACAACATTTTAAAGCACAGGCGTGAGCTTAATTTCACACCCTGACCCATACACAAGGAGTTTGACTACAGAGCCTTCCCACCTTTAACTTCTCAGTACAAGAAGCACCCACAACTGTAATCTATATATTTTGGTGGGGAGGAAGGGAAACAGGCCTTCCTAATCCTGACTTACTGTAAATTGTAAACCAAATTTGTATATTTGCTTAACAGCACATACTTGCAGTGTTAGAAAATCAAGAGGGAGGCATCATCTTTATTTTAGTGAAAGGGCTTCATGAGCATCCTTTTGAAAGTTTCCACTGAGTATTTTTCTGCCCCATGCCTGTCTGCTCCACTTTCTTCAGTGTCTGAAAGCCTCACAACTTTTCTCTGATCTTGGTATTACCACGCACTAGATGTTGCCCTATTCAGATCTCCCTCACCTCAGGGTCATGACTCCACAAAGGAAGGGATTTAGGAATATAGTTGTTGTTGCAGCTGGTTGATGGGAGGCAGAAGGCCTCTACCCTACCTTCTAGCTGACTTCAGACTAATATGGCTCTTCCCTTATTCACTGACAGTCTATCAAGGTGCATATATATCTATATATAGAGATATATCTATATCCACCCTGCCTTCTAGCTCCTTTTTCTGTTGCTTGATGGCACATGATTTTGGATATTTCATCTCTCCCTGTAGTGCACAGTCTGCTCCACAAGTAACACCTCATTCCTCCTGGAGCAAAATCATGAGCTGATAGAAATAGTATGTGACAAGGAAACAGGAAGCAAAAACCCCTCAATTGTTGGTTTCTTACCTAGAGATTAAATGCATTCCAGACACTAACCAAGCAAAGCTGAAGACACTGCTAGGGAGCTCGTAGTCTCTGGTAAAATGCCTGAGGTAAAGATGTTTTGCACGGTAGGATTCTCAGGGTGTAATGACAGCTGGGAGGCTCAAACCCAACTACAGGAAACACGCAAACTGTATCGAATCTTTACTTTGTGCCTAAAGTGAAATGGTCTCTAGCCAATATTTAATGGAGAGACAATTTCTTCAAGCAATAATTATGCCAAGGCCATAACACAACCAAGATTTTGTACCACAAAGGAAAAATCACTGGGAGGGGCCATCCTTGAAGGAAGAAGGAAAAAAAAAAGCATTACTGTGCATTTATCTTATAATTCCTTATTTCCATCAAACATAAGCACTCACCCTAAATCCACCTGTGCTGGCACAGGGCCCTTTATAAAATTGTCCATGGAAGATAATTTCTTATAAAACAGCCAGGGGAAAATTGGAGGGGGGGGGGAACTGATACAATTGCACCCGCTTTGATTCCTGGTCCATCCAAAGTTTAAAACCAACTTCTACAGGTATAGGGAGAGTCTGATGGTCTGTGCCTGAAGAAGGGTGTTTGTGCCCGAAAGCTTACAAAGAACAAATTTTTCCCAACTATTTAGTTGGTCAAATAAAAGTGAGCACATCTACCCAAAGGACCTTGTGTGCCCACGTCCTTAAACCAACACGGCTACAGCCAACACCCCTGAAAAATGGGGGTCTCACACCTGGCCAGCTCTCAGGAGTGCATACAGTTGACAGTGTTGGCGTCTACTGATTCCTAAGGAGGACGGGAACCCAGAGGTGCTAGATCCCAAGGCAGGACGGGTTTCCTCTGTGCTCTGACACCAGTACCCGATTAAAGGCTGCAACCTGACATCTCCACCCTGTGTCCCACTGCAAAGGCCTGCCAGAGCCCTGAGTGCAGTTACCCTGGAGCCTTGCTCTTCGCCATGCCTCACCAACCAT
Source organism: Gavialis gangeticus (assembly GCF_001723915.1). Taxonomy (NCBI): domain Eukaryota; kingdom Metazoa; phylum Chordata; order Crocodylia; family Gavialidae; genus Gavialis; species Gavialis gangeticus. The sequence continues at coordinate 39,766,594 of NW_017729031.1, forward strand.
CCCCTGCCACCCGCACACCCGCCCAAATTAAGGAATCAAGTAATGTGGGATGCGGTGCCTCTTCCTAAAACCTGTCATTGCTCCTGTTGACTCCTGAGAGGTGACTCCCATGGCCTCTGGCTGCGGGGGTTTACAGGCAGTTAATAAATGGGCTACCAGCTGCACATGCAAAAGGCTGGGGGGATGCCTAAAATTTTGCAGGGTGGTTGCCAGTGTTGCCAAGTCTCACAAGCAGCACCCCCTTTAAAAACAAGCCCAACCCATTTCACAGACAGAGAAGTGGGAGTGCTTATCAACCTGTGACTCTCAAACAAAGCAACGCTTTGGTGGGGAGGAGTTTAAAAAAAGCCCAATTCCAATAAGTGGACTTGGCAGCACTGGTTGTAGCCGTGTTGGTCTAAGAACACAGGCAGACGAGGTTCTTTGGGTCCATTTTATTATAGTTGGAAAAATTGCTCTTTGCAAGCTTTCGGGCACAAACACCCTTCCTCAGACCCGCACCATCAGGCTCTCCCTGTACCCATAAAAGAGCATTTGTGCCCAAAAGAGCAATTTCCCCAATGATTTAGCTGGTGTAATAAAAAAAAAAAAATCGGATTTTACCTCAAGAACCCTGTCTGCCGAAAATTTGGCAGCCACTTCCCTTCCCATCCACCACAAGAAGCCCCCCCCCCCAA